>NC_135762.1:20939738-21617238 GCF_052425735.1 Oculina patagonica
CAAGGATAATTACTTGCTTTAAATTTAATGGTGTAATAATACATACACCTGTTTTCTTTTATATTCTCCCCCAGAACACTTTTCATTATGACTCTACGTACTGGAGTGATAAAAACGTCTCCAACCTTTTGGGAGGCAAGACTGGGTTTGATACAGAGGAGACAAAGCTACCGACCTACTGGAACACACCCTTCTCCAAGATTTGTCTTGGTATGAAGATCGGCGACCAGATCAGATTCATTGTCATCAACAAGCAGGCATCCTCTTTGTACTCACTGATCGCTGACGGGCAATACCGGGAGACCTCGTTAGGTCGTGACACGTGGAAGTCGCTGATTGGTTCCCAAGGCACGTTGCAGACTGGGTGTAACCGCGAAGGATTTAACCCTGGTTGTTCTGCAGGATCGTCCAAAGCGAGAATTGGTATCGTTAGTAACGACGTTTCAGCATGCAGCACTTGTGATTCCAGAGTGGGATTTGGTGGGGGAGGACACATCGATAACACCAACACGTGTGGAAACTTGGGGCCACACTCATCAGATAACGGCGGCAAAATGATCAAAGCCATGGGATACATCTTGGTTCAATGAAAAGAAGTCAGCACCCTTAAACGAGGCTCTCAATGGAATGGTGACTTTTATGATTAACGGTGAATAGTTTGGCTTTTTTACGACTAACGGTTAATTTATTTCCGTAACAGTTAACAAAAGTGTTAAAAATGTATTTCCATTGTTGTAAAAAGTTTTAAGTTAATTTGCATTGTTGTGAAATATATTCCTAGGTATTAGGGAAGGTACGTTTTTACTTAGGGGGGGGGGGGAGCTGGGGATTTTTTTTTCCAAAAAAGGGTTGGCCCTACCTTGCAATTTAATTAAAAAACTCCCTCCTCAAGAAAAAAAACGTACCTTTCCTTTGGACCATTCTGGGTGAAAAAGTAATCTAGCCTATTTTATTTAAAATTATTTTGCCGCTAATTTCCACGATGCGGTAAAGTTTCAGGTCAAACTCCTGGCTGAACTTCTTGGCTAAACCTCTTGGCTTAGTCGTTACGGTTAAATATTTTATGGCTAACGGTTAAAATTTTTCAATTTTTACGCCTAATGGCTTAATGTTTGGCCATATTACGGCTCTCATAAACTCTTATTAGATAACATGAGGATTTACATATCTTGTAGACTATAGTTTCAAGCCATTTCAGTTCTCTTTCCTTTTTGCGTCGGTCTCGTGCCCGGGGGGGGGGGGGGGTTTTTTTTGGGGGGTTTTTTTTTTTTTTTTTTTTTTTTTGAAATTTTTTTTTTTTTTTGTGTAAATATAAAAAAATTATGGTTTTTTTGGGGGAAAAAAAAAATTTTCTCGGGTTTATTTATAAAAAAAACTTTTTTTTTTTTTTTTTTTTTTTTTTTTTTTTCCTTTTTTTTTATTTTTTTTTTTTTTTTTTTTTTTTTTTTTTTTTTTTGTTTTTTTTTTTTTTTTTCTCTCCTCTCCACCCTCCCCCCCCCCAACCACCCCCCCCCCCCCCCCCCCCCCCCCCCCCCCCCCCATCACATTCAGTATTGTTTTAAGGCAAAATTCCATAAAAATAATACATTACTTACA
Organism: Oculina patagonica; assembly: GCF_052425735.1. NCBI lineage: Eukaryota > Metazoa > Cnidaria > Anthozoa > Scleractinia > Oculinidae > Oculina > Oculina patagonica. The sequence continues at coordinate 20,941,335 of NC_135762.1, forward strand.
AAAAGTTCGGCCGATTATAATTTCGGACAAAAAAGTGTCTGAAAATAAAACCATCCGAAATTTTTAAGCGTCCGTAATATTGACAGTACAGTAAAACTGTTTAATGTACACAAACAAACCCGACGTGACAAGCTCAGGGAGGGTTTTTGAGATGGCAGAGATAGTGGAAGCCGTAACTAAACAACTGGAACCAGATAATCCTTTTAAAGATCTTGTCGCATATTATTAAGCCACTCTGAGCTCCAAAGCTTTTAGTTTCCTTTGTGGAGCGCACTCTAGTTGAGACACAGCTTGAGATACGCAACGGCTTGATAGTATGTTATTTTTGCGTCGGTGTATCTGCATGTAAAACCTTGAGGGTGCAGAAAAATTGTGTAAATTTACTTCAGCCACGGCATGTTTCAGCAAAGTGTCCGAAATTTTTGTTCGAAATTTATCCGAAATGAGATAAATAGTGTCTGAAAATTAAACGCCTGAAATTTTTTTTGCAAGTAATGAAATCGCAAGTAAGTGGCAGGCAGACAGTGTTACCGCACCTTCGCTATTAACCTCGTTCCCAAGGTCTCTCCCCCCATCTCTCTCGCTCTGGGGGGCGGGGAGGGAGAGACCCTGGGAACGACATTGCTTCGCCATTCGGATTAATGGTCATTAATCCGCACAGGTTGATACTGGAATGAAGCCGTTTCGCGATGTTCTTGACAAGTATTTTTGTTTTCGGTTTTCTTTATTCGTTAGGTATTTTATATTCCCGGCTTCTTTCAGTATAAACCAGAATTTTTCATATGAGAATACATTTTTCCGGAAGACAGATATACTTGACTGACATTTTTTTCAAATTTCAGCAACGTACTTATTGTACAGTATTTTGGTTTGATAAAACCGCCGAAATAGTCTTTGAGCCGTTTTAAACACATCAAACTTTGAAAAATTTATTGGGTCCATTGGTTTTACAGTCAGGTCAAATCTAATTGTCGTCCGGTCTGTATAATGCAATTTTTAATTGAACGTGAAAATTAGAAAACACCAAACACCAATTTAGAGAAAGTCCATAGCAATTTTTTCAAATTTGTGGAGATGCCAGGGAAGTTAGTGAGTTTTCGCCAAGCCAACACGCAAAACACGACAAAATATTTTCAGTTATTTGAGACTTCATGGCCAATACATAAAGAGCTTTTTGGTCTTTTTTAAACATCATATCACATTACAAAACGATAACATTTACATGACAATGTAGTACATTTAAATTACTGACACTTACTATTCTTATTACACGTTTAAAACAAGACAAGACTGTTATTGCAGTCGATTTGAAATTCCACAATTGCAAGCAAAAGTCTTTGTGTCTCAGCTGCAGATATAACATCTCATTTCGGTGCCACCGTTACTTAATTCATTAGCTGTACGCATTGAGCCAGGGCCTCAGAGAGGGATACAGCGTACTTTATTACATGAAATTTTCGCGGCACGTTAATTTCGAGATTTTGGGGTGCGCATATTTCGCGACATTTAAATTTCGCGATTTTGCGAAAATTTTGTATTTTCAATCACTTTTATTTCGCGTTTTTGAGTAAGACACAATTTATATTTCCTTGGCAATATTATTTTACATTCCCTTGAATTAAATAAAACGAATTTATCAAAGGAAGAATAAACGTCGGACTTAACAAAAACTAAATCTCGCCAATAGCAACAATAGAGCAGGTACAGGTACGCCGCCATCTTTGTACCGTCAAACTGGGTACCAGTCCCTTGCGCTACGGCAGCGAGCAGGGTTTGGAACGTTACCCACCAGAGCGTAACCACCACATAGTGCACCCACCACTGGTGAACCACCACACAATGTACCTACCATACAGTGCACCCACCACACAATGAACCACCACGCAGTGCACCTACCACACAGTGAACCACCGCACAGTGCACCAATGACGCATGGCATCCACTACACAGTGTACCCAACACGCGGCGGAACCACCACACAGTGAACCTCCTGACAACCCGGCCTTACAAATCGATGAAACCAATAATCGATTATAAGCGATATTAATCGATATCAATCGATGTCAATTAATCGATTGATATTGGAAATCGATGACCAATCGATGATGTGACTTTTAAAATGATCGATTTTCATCGAACGACTATCGGCAGGATCTTTCATTCTGTTTGGCACAAACGAACAGAATTCAAATTTAACTTTACAAGAAATCGCCGCATAGAACACAAGAGCAAAATACTCCCGTGCAGTTAGAATGGAAGACTGCAATGTATAAACGAAAGAGACTGATTTTATATGATGGGATCTATTAGATTTAGCAGACAGAAATTTCTAATTCTTATAATAAACAGGGCCGCTGTGAACAAAGACCCCAACAAAATACCGTTTGACCTTTCTCGCAGCTTTTAACTCCCGCGTATCGTATGTCGTTTATCAGAAGTCACGCTACAATATAACGTAATCTTACTATTGCAGTGGCTCATTTATATTTACAAAATATTTTTAAGTTCTCAAAATGTTCGCTCTGGTAAGAAATGGTCTTAAATTTTCCGTCTGTTTTCTGTGAAGATGTTGATCACTTGCATTCTAAATGCAAAGGTGTGTTGTTTCTTATCACGAATGACATAGCCATAGATTGCTTTATTTCGAGAAAGCTGTGACCTTCAGTGTTTTAGAGAGACGTTAGGCGTCAGTTTATGTTGATTGTTTCAGTTTGATCGAGCGTCTCGCTATATAGACTTTTGAGCTCGATGTTTAGGTTTATACTCCGGCTTGTTCGTTGTGTGACATTCTTGTACCATAGTCTACCATGGGCAACCCTAAAACACGGAATCCGGAATCCGGAATCCGGAATCGGAACCGGAAACCGGAATCCGGAAACCGGAATCCGGAATCTGGAAAACAAAATCGGAAAGACCAGAGAAACAAGTTCTTTAAATCCCATATATTACGTTGCATAGTTTGTTCCTGATAAAAATAAAGTACCCAATAAAATCATTGTGAATTCTAGGTCTTAATTTTTGACAAAGAAAAACGAACTAAAGAATTCTCTGTTGACCGAAATTCTTGCAGCTAGAGCAGCTAGAGGGCTGTCGTTATAGAATGGCAACTAAGTGCGTACTGGGAGAGCAATCGAGGTCTCATTTAGTGCACGGTCTCGTAAATTAAAGAGCCATTACATCTGAGCACAGAAAAATATAATAAACATCTAGAATTTATGATGCATCTCTTATCAACGAACCAATTGCAACTTTCTGTTCTTACGGGTGGTTATTTTTTGATCACGAACTGAAATAACGCGTTTCCTCCTACATTACCGAAATGAGATTTATTACTTGAGAGCCTCTTAAAAGTGATTTATTTCAGCTAACAATCTGCAAAATACCATTAAATCATGCATCTGGGATCAAGAGCGCTCTGTATTGCTTTTATAATTTCTCAAACAGCAGAAAAATAGCATACAGCCGTCTCACATTGGACGAGATTATTTTACACACAAAATGTTTTTGACCGCCAAAAAAGTATCAGTGTTGCAAATCACCACCAAATATTGATGTCACCTATCGCATTAAAATAAGCTATACGAATGACTTACTTCATTTTCCTCTTGGCTAGAAACGCTAGAGTTGCTGGGCGATTTGCCCGACCACATGTTGAAAGGGGCGCCCTGTTAAAAACCATGCAGCTTCAGGCACGCGATCCACCAGTCCACGCAAATGTTTAACGAACTGACTTTATTGTTTTAAGAATGGCCTGTTGCTATGGTGGACACCTCATAGCAGGGCCGTAACTACTGCGGAGTAGCAAGAGGCAAGACGAGGCACTTGCCTCGTCTAGATTTTTACCCAAACTTTTTATCCAAAATATGTTTTGTTGGGAAAATAATCCCCAGTTGAACAAGATTGATTTTTCTCAAGAAATACCTCATGAAAAATGTCTCTTTAAGGGTTTCAGAGCTTCTAGATTTCAAACTTTTTTGGAGTGCGTGCCCCCTGAGCCCCCTAGCGAGATCTTGCCTCGTCTATGGCCAAGTCTGGTTACGGCCCTGCATAGTCAAATATACAAGAATCGCGTTCCGATATGTGTGCCGTGGACATATCACTTTAATACTGACTATACAGTGCAAGTCTGTGGGCTTTTTTACGTGTTCACTGTTGTATATGCCACTATAGTTTAGACAAAACCATGGTTCGATCCTACCGCCATCTCAGAACATTATTTCATGTTTTATAAAAGTCCGTTGACTGAAGCGGATGGATGATGAAAGAATCAAACAGACCCGATCGAGCACAGACGAAAAACCTGTTGGCAGACAACAACGTGAACTAACTAACGCTGATTTTCAGCTATATTTATTATGGAAATATTACGATACTAGAACATAATAAATGCTAATTACGAAATACTAGACAAGAAACAACGCAGCTATATGTCTCTCATGCCATGTTTTTCCTCATTGTCACGCGAAGTGTGTCCTTTGTGGTGCCCAGTCCTTTTGGTGCACTGTGTGGTGGTTCCGGTGCATTGTGTGGTGGTTCATCCCATGGTAGGTACACTGCGTGGTGGTTACCCCATGGTGGATGAACGTTCCAAATCTATATGACGGCAGCTATCGACCATGGAAAAAAAAATTTTGAACGGCCTCTTCCGGCCATGAAAAAAAAAAAATTTTGAACGGCAGTTTTCGGCCATGAAATAAAAAATTTGGAACGGCAGTTTTCGGCCATGAAAAAAAAAATTTGAACGGCAGTTTTCGGCCATGAAGAAAAAAAAAATTGAACGGCAGTTTTCGGCCATGAAAAAAAAAATTTGAACGGCAGTTTTCGGCCATGAAAAAAAAAAAAATTTGAAGGGCAGTTTTCGGCCATGAATATATTAATTTTACTTTTACAATGATTTTTCTTTTGTTTTACTTTTACTTTTATTTTGATTTTAAAATAAGAACGTTTTTATTTTTGTTTCAAACTCAAAAACACAAATGATTTTTACAATATTTTTATCGTAAAAAAATAATTCATATGTCGTTTTTTCGAATGGCAGATGTCGGCCACCATACTAGACTTATTCTTCTTGATTATTGACATAATGTGAGTCACTTAAATTTCGCGTCATGTTATGTTCGCGACACTTATTGTTCACGTCACTTTAATTTTGCGATTATTTTGGAATCGCGAAATTCGCGAAATTAACGTGTCGCGAAAATTTCATGTAATAAGGTATATAAATAATACTCAATACTTCAAGGACACTTCAGTACAAATCATGGCCAGGCACCCTGATAATTATTATATTAATATGAAGTTCATTGTGAGATGCTTATCTTTACGAAATAATCTTCTATAGAATGTTAGTGATATAACACACACGTTTTTTTGCTATTCACCATGATTATAATTGTTAAAAGATTCTTTTTAGTTACGTTTTATGCTTTTGCAATACTGTATGTATTTATAGTCATGCAAATAAAGCTTGTTGTTGTTGTTGTTAAGCCTATGGTCATGGGCTCCTGTCATGACATCACCCAACACCCAATCTAGGCCAATCTATGTAATACACTTCATGTAATCAAAATTAATAGTTTACATAAAAAAAAGAAGCTACTTTAGGCTACTTTATGAAGCATGATAAAAAGTATTCGACCTGAGAGTGTTCTATACAGACCTGACAGTTAGAACCACCTTGTTGCTCTGTACAATTCAGCAAACATGCAGTACAGAGCTGACTAGGTGTAAAATTTAGTTTTTCGAAACAAAGTGACCGTTGTAAAAGTAAACGAGTTTATAACCAGTAGCTGTAAAATGACGACGGAGTTTCCATCCTCAGGTGCTGTACAAAGCCTCGCTCCAACTCCCTTCTCCTCTGTCCCCAATCCTCTCCCGAGTACGAATCCAAGATGGCGCTCGCTAGATAAAAATGTGTTTGCAAGGTCGTTCGCACGCTATACGTATGTCCAATAGCACAAACTGACTTTATTCGTTCCTCTGTGTGATGCATGCAATGCTCTTTTAAAATTTGCCAAATCGATATATTTGACATTATAATATAGATAGGAGTCTACGCGCGCTCTGATTGGCTAAAAACCTATGTTTTATCAGAGTGTAAAACATAGAAAAATCATGTTTTATTGTTTTTCGTCAGCTTTCCGCGAGTGCTTCGCGCGTCGTTGACTGTTCGTTGGCTATAACCACTCGTATCCAGCAAGGGCGAATGGAATATTGTTTTATTAAATTCCTTTTTAAGTATAAATCCACTGGACATTTCATTTTGATGTAAACGAAGTGAGGCGGGAAAAATTGTGGCGCGGTGTCCACTGCTTGAGTTGAATGAAACTCGCAAGGAAAGCGAGCGAGAGAGTTTTCTTTCGAAGATTTTCTTCGACAATCTCCTCTTAAATCGTCTATTCATGCTGGAACTTGATTGTGACAACAATTAAGGTTTACGGGAATATCCAAAGCAATAGCTTTTCTGGAAATTATACGCCTTGTTCAAGTCGAACGAAGCAAGGGACGGATGTCATCGAGACTACTATATTATGCTGAGACGAAATTGCACTCGGTGCAGTCGGTGAAGTTTATCGAAGTTCAAAAAGACAAGATCAAGATTAAAAGGTAACAAACTTACCTGAAATGCTTAGCCTTATTTTACGTCGAATACTGAATGAAATTGTGTCAGTTTTCTGGTCTTCCCGTAAACTATTTTCTGCTTTTTATCTTTGTTTACTCGCTCTTGTTGTACATATTTTTAATTAAACTTTTCACTCGCGGTGTCTAAAATCTATATCATAAAGCAAAGAAAGAAGCCTAAGCCATGTTTTATACTGTCATAAAACACTCCGGGCATTTGAGAACACTCGAGAAATGTAGAAAACATTCGCCTGCGGCTCATGTTTTCTACATTTCCCTCGTGTTCTCAAATGCCCGTCGTGTTTTATGACAGTATAAAACATGGCTTAGGCTTCTTTATTTGTTAAATATTAGTGTCTGAAGAACGAAAACAGATTACTAGCTTAAACGAATTCAATTTATTTCCAAATCACTTTCATTATGGACCAAAACTGAAGTTTCTTTTTGTTTTCCAAAAAAAAAATGGATTGGAGCAGGAGCCCATGATTGGAGAGAATATATACTACTTATTACCGAGAGGAGTAACAGGGGACTCAGACGAGGCCTGATGTATGACCGAGCGACAGCGAGGCAACATCAGGTCGGGCTAGAGGACGACGGCGGGAAGTTAAATGGCCAGCACACAAAAAAGAGAGGGACCCGGAGGCCGCCCGCTCCTGTGGGTCCCGTCGCCAACAAAGAATGCATGCCGTAGTCAGCATGTGCCCCCTCGCAGTAGCTACCACACCAAAAACCGCGAGCGAGGCCCGGCACAAGAAGCCCGCCAGCAGCCACGAGCGCCGACAGTAGCCATATAATAAAAACTGTTAACTTCCAAACAATGATAATATTTTAATTTATAGTTAGCCATTGCGAGGACAGAATTGCTGTCTTTTCACCAAAATACATCAGGTTGGCATTATAATCAGAAAAAGAGTTTTAAAAAATTTTGTCAATTTTAAATTGTAAGTAAACATTAATTTGACAAAAAATAATCGTTAAAAGAACAAAGAAAAAAAAAGAAAAACTAAAAAAGCTTCCTGTCTCCCCGGCGGGGAATCGAACCCCGGTCTCCCGCGTGACAGGCGGGGATACTCACCACTATACTACCGAGGAAGCACACATCTAACTGGAACGGAATTTATATAACAATACATTGCCTTTGTTCCGCTAAAATGCACTTGACAAAAGCGCCAGCCGCCGAAGTCACCCGTCCTGTGAAGCGCAAGGACGCGCGCTTTTATACAGGTAAATATGTTATTTTACTTCTTTCTTCTTTCGATAAATCTCTCACAAATAAAAAAACCCGCTTGAATCTTAGCTTCTATTTTCTTTTTAAACATTTGATCCCAAACCCTGGCGTCAACCCTAGGCCCTACTTGTACTTTGACTATTTGCATGATTTTACGGGGGATGGTTTATATGACTGGAATAGATAGACTGTGAGTTTTGCCAATAAGCACAGGGATACCGCGGGGTATGGTAGATTTCGAGCTTTCAAGCAAAAACAACAAATCGCTTACAAAACATCAAAAGGTAAACAGGAGAATGCAGTTAAAAATTGTTCTTGCCATGTATTTCGTTGGTCATTACTTTTTTGTATGTGGTGGCTCCTAAAAGAGCCGTTTTATTTATTTAAGAAGCGCCCAATTTACTTCTTTGTCGGGCTTTTCTTGGCTGCAGCGCAGGCTTCTTGGCCTGACTCGTCCCCAGTCGTCTCTTATGCGAAAATTGCAAGACGCGAAAGATGATCCTTCCCATGATTCCCTCCGTGTTGAGCAGTCGACTCAAGACGGACTCAAAAGACGACCGGTATTCTTGGCTGCTTTCTTGGCGAGCTTTTTAACTGCGGGCTTTTTTGCAGCCGGCTTTTTAGCTGCGGGTTTCTTTGCTGCTGTTTTTTTAGCCGCGGGTTTCTTTGCAGCCTTCTTTGCCGCTGGTTTCTTCGCTGCCTTTTTGGCGGCGGGCTTCTTTGGTTTGGTGGCCGGCTTCTTCTTTGCAGCAGGCTTCTTCTTCGGTTTCTTTTCAGAAACCACCTTGGATAACTTGAAGGAACCTAAAGCGCCAACTCCCTTAGTGTGTACCAGTTTTCCACTGGCGACGCCTCGCTTCAAAGCCATTTTTAAGTGCGGACCGACATCGCCAACCTTGTTGTTGGCTTTGATGTGCTTCTCGATGGCTTGGCGGGACGAACAATGAGATAAACAGTGATTAATACTTGTTGCATTTCGCCGATCGTTGCCAATAATCAAAAAAGGACTGACTGACCAGGCTGATAACAGCACAAATTTATCTTCAATATGTTCCTTGTCATCTGTTTATACGAATTTGCTTGCAATAATGTACGCTGGAACAGTTTAATTTTAAATGACACTGAAACTGATGCACTTCGTTCACTTCCATTGTAATAACGGAACCTGCGGTCAGGCATTGTTGTAGCGCGTTGCAAACAATTTGGCGCAATTTGCATTTAGTTTGCGCCAAAATCAGTTGATCTACTGCAGAATCACCTTAAGAATAGCCTTTCGAAAACGTACGAAACTAAACCAAACATGACAGTATTTCTTATGTCGTGACCGCCAATTTTTTTTAAATTGCCAGGTGTGCAATTCAAGTTTTCCCGGTGTGAAAGCTTCATGTTATGTAGGTATAAACATGCATGTAGCAGAGTCCAAAGTAGGGAAATTGCTGGATGGTAGTGATGTTATGGAGAACGCAGTCTGCCAGATACTCAAGGTTATGGACCGTTAGAACGCGCGCCAAACCGCCACAAAGTGATGCTGACGTCTTTACACTTCGAAATAGGAAAAGCGGTCATAACAAAATGCTTCAATTTTGAGCCCTGATTGAGAATAAAGTGAACAGCGAAAATAATTCTGTTTATCAGGTTTAGATAGCCTGCGTTGCAGACGGACTAAAACCCCCGAAAGACTCCGAGTTCGTCTGCAACGCAAGCTATGTTTAGATTGATTTTCATCTTATTGCTCGTGTTTGTGGGGGACAAAGGTGTTGGAATAATTCATAGTAACCAGTTGGTCATTGCTTTTATTGATTTGGTGGCTCCTAAAGGAGCCGTTTGTTTTGTGAGGGATGTTTTCCACTTTATGCTCGCTCTCCGCGGATTCGGCGTGCCAACTGAATGTCCTTGGGCATGATGGTGACGCGCTTGGCGTGGATGGCGCACAAGTTGGTGTCTTCAAACAGACCAACAAGGTAAGCCTCGCTAGCTTCTTGGAGAGCCATCACAGCAGAACTCTGAAAACGCAGATCGGTCTTGAAATCCTGAGCGATTTCTCGCACAAGACGCTGGAAGGGCAGCTTGCGGATCAGCAGCTCGGTGGACTTCTGGTAACGACGGATCTCACGAAGAGCGACTGTACCAGGCCTGTAACGATGAGGTTTCTTGACTCCACCGGTGGCAGGAGCGCTCTTACGAGCTGCCTTTGTGGCGAGCTGTTTTCGTGGAGCTTTTCCACCAGTTGATTTACGAGCAGTTTGCTTGGTACGTGCCATCTTTGATAACGACAAAGTAAACAATTGTGGAGAAATAACTAAGTAATCGATTTATACCTGGCGGGCTGCTTTCTGATTGGCTAAAAACTAAGGAATTTGATTGGTTCGGCATGAAAACTGTATATTATTTCACGGATCTCTGGTTATATTTCGATCCGAAGAAACTTGAAGATACATTTTCTGAGGTATTAAACAGATTTCAGTTTTACAATTATTCAGTTTAGAATGGGACTGCAAAAAATTCCATGTGTAAGTGTTGTCTATGGAACGTTATCACTTATTTTTCAAATATACGTCCTGCAAAACATAAGTTGCTGCGTCCTGTGTTCAGAATGTAGTCAAATGTATTATGCTAATATTAACAGTGTTAAGTTGACCCTTGGCTCTGTTGTCTGTTTTTAACCAATCAGAGGGGAATAAAAGAACGTTTTCTGAGAGGTCATTCTTGCCCCTATAAAAGGCAAAAAACTTTGCGAAGTTAGTTATCCTGTTACACAAGTAGTGATCAACATGTCTGGTCGCGGTAAAGGAGGCAAAGGTCTAGGAAAAGGAGGCGCTAAGCGTCACCGAAAGATCCTTCGTGATAACATCCAAGGCATCACCAAGCCAGCCATCCGTCGTCTTGCTCGCCGTGGCGGTGTCAAGCGAATCTCTGGCCTGATCTACGAGGAGACTCGTGGTGTTCTCAAAGTTTTCCTCGAGAACGTGATCCGTGATGCTGTGACGTACACCGAGCACGCCAAGAGAAAGACAGTGACAGCAATGGATGTTGTGTACGCTCTGAAACGACAAGGCCGTACTCTGTACGGATTTGGCGGTTAGACTGCACTGCCATCACAAACAAACGGCTCCTTTAGGAGCCACCAAATCTCGCTAAAGTCATGACCAATAGTTCTCTCCCCTTGCTATATAAGCTTTCATGAAATACCGATAGAAAGTCGTGTCCTCGTAAGTAAATAAGTTATTTTGACGGCTTGTGACTCGTGTGCGGATTGTAGCATGGTCGTAAGATCAAAAAATATACAGGCATGCTAGCTTGACAAGTAGTAAAGTAAAAATTGAGATATAAGGTGCAGCTGCAAATTCATTCGGATATTGCAAATGCGCTTCGCTAGACTCGCTCTCGCGGTTTCGCAGCTCTTGGAACCGAAAGGTGAGCCAGCTCGCAGGCTACGTTCTCGTGTGAGGGCCAAATATGAACTCGCTAGCGGCGCGTCTTACTTCAAACATGCTGTGTATTACATTAAGAAAAATAGCTGGGATTCTTTTTGTCTTTTGCAATGGGCACAAGAAAATAATTAACAAGAAACTTTTTCATCAGGTTAGTGAAAGTAAAATTTCGCCGAAATCGAGAGACCTAAAAAAAATAAAAATAAAAATTAGCGGAAAGTGAGTTCGTTATAAACCGTCAAAACGGTCGAATTTTCAAGTTGGCGCCTCTTTTACGTCAGCATATCCCGCGCGCACTGGAATATATTACCTTAATAAAGAACAAAAGCTAACTGGATTTCAATTTGCATTTGTTTAGATATAATGACACAACGACTGAATAAATTAGCCCGGTATAATTTTAACGGTGGGAAAGGACAGGCTCAAGTTTTTTTAAAAAGCCGCATAGCGGAAAGCTACGATAGAAAGGCAGTAAATTGTAAAATTGGGGGTGGTTTGCCTACTTTTCCCCGGGACTTTTGCACTCGGAGAGACTCAGATCTATCGGTAATGCCGCAATATTGACGACTGAGCAAAAGTACTCTATCATTCGGATTCAAAAATCCGGATCATTGGCTATATGCCGGTGCGATGTATAACAGTGGTGTATGTCTAAAGGAAATAAAGTAAAAAGCTGTTAAAAGAGTAACTCTTTTTGTTGATCGTGACTTTTATGACATTTGGTGGCTCCTAAAGGAGCCGTTTTTGTGAGTAGAAGCTTGTTTAGGCTTTAGGTTTCTTCTCTGTCTTCTTCGGCAGAAGTACAGCCTGTATGTTGGGAAGAACACCTCCCTGTGCGATGGTGACACCGGCGAGCAGTTTGTTCAACTCCTCGTCATTTCGGACAGCCAGCTGAAGGTGACGGGGGATGATTCTGGTCTTCTTGTTGTCACGAGCAGCGTTGCCCGCCAACTCGAGGATCTCAGCACTCAAATACTCGAGCACGGCAGCCAAGTACACTGGAGCACCGGCGCCAACACGCTCACCATAGTTGCCTTTGCGGAGAAGACGATGGATACGACCAACTGGGAATTGAAGCCCTGCTCGGGATGAGCGGGTCTTGGACTTGGTGCCCTTTGCTTTTCCTTTACCGCGACCAGACATGATTGGAAGTGTAAAACTCACGAATAGTTTCTGAGAAAATTGAAATGCGCGCCGAATTTTATGTGCCGTTATTCAAGTGTGGAGGATCGAAATACGCCAATCAGAGCTTTCCATTTGACAAGGTAAAACAAAGACTCCATGTGGCATTACTGGTATAAACAAAGCACATGCAAAATAATATGACCTTGAAGGTCATTTATGCTAGAATAGCCAATCAGTAATCGAGAATTTCGATCCGTATGGTAATTGATCCTTTATAAATTTTATTATAAATACCAAGATGCATCATCCTTCCTTCATTCAAATCCATTCTGATCTACAGACATGGCACCCAAAGTAGCAGGAAAGAAAGGCGAGAAGAAAGCCGGTAAGGCAAAGGCCTCGGCTGAAGGAAAGAAGAAGAGAAGGGGAAAGAGAAAGGAAAGCTATGCTATCTACATCTACAAGGTGTTGAAGCAAGTCCACCCCGACACTGGTATCTCCAGCAAAGCCATGGGCATCATGAACTCGTTCGTAAACGACATCTTCGAGCGCATCGCCACCGAAGCGTCCCGCCTTGCCCACTACAACAAGAAATCAACCATCAGCTCCCGCGAGATCCAGACCGCCATCAGGCTGCTTCTACCCGGTGAACTGGCCAAACACGCCGTCAGTGAAGGAACCAAGGCTGTGACCAAGTACACCAGCAGCAAGTAAACTCACTTTGTGGGTTTCCCGCCAAAACAAACGGCTCCTTTAGGAGCCACCAAATGGTATAAAAGTCAATGACCAATACAGTTCGCTATCTTACAAGCGAAGCGTTGTTTAGTTTCAGTATTCTTAATACAATTCCGCAATATTTATATTTGGGCTTAGTTGAAACTGCCCCTCTTTCTCCGAATGTGCCGCAAACCGCCATACCGTATTTTCTCAATTAAACGCCCCCGGCGTTTATTTCAAACTTGGCCTGACGGAGCCGGCGTTTATTCGAATCCTGCAGTTTATTTAAGCCCGATGTTTAAAAACCAAGGGTTTTCATTCTTTTTTTTTGACAGCCATATATTTTGGCCACTTTGCCTAAAGCATTCTTCACCTCGAATAAATGCTTGAGGGGCTTATTTACAACTTCACTGTGGAGACCCGGCGTTTAATCGAGAAAATACGGTATTTTATTCTTCCACGACCGTAAACCGCAGATAAATACGAAAGTACCAACAAACCGACACTCAAAAAATGGCTGGTCAGAGCATAATACAACCTCGTCCCAGGGTCTTCTCCGTTTTCAAAATCCCGACTGTCACCGATCTAAATTAAAATGCACCAAAATTAAGTGTCGCTAAATTTAAATCATCGCTAAATTAAAGTGAGTATAATATGAAATTCCGCCATCTGGTCCGTCCCACACGATCACGCTATTTTACGGTCGATTATGACGGATCGGATGTCTACGTGTATACATTTCAGTCATCTGGTCAGTAGAAGACAAAGTGTAGTCATGTGATTGAATCACCAAGTGACACGCACATCATGAAACAAACGATAATAATTTTTTTACATGTTCTATTGTTCGCAAAAGTTTTGAATACCTTACCTTAATTCGCAAAATAGTTTCAGCTTGTAAAATCGCTAAAATTAAGTGACTTATGTTGCAAAATTTACGAAAAATCGCCAAATTAAAGTGTCGCTAAATACGGATTTTTAAAATCGCTAAATTAACGTGACGCCAAAATTTCATGTAATAAGGTATATATCTGTCTGGATTTGACAAAACGTGGACTCCTTTGCGGCCCGAGAAATTTGAGGGGGGGGGGGGCAACGTCACCGACCCCGTGGGGCATGGGCAGCTAGCTGGGGCCCTGACCTAACAACCCTAGGGAGCCCTGGGTCAGCTGTTGAATTGCAATCCGGCTGGGGGGTGGCTAAAGTCAGGTTTTTGGCTTGTTTTCTTCAAAGACTTTGCTTTGAAATGTGGTCAGGACTGCTCCTGGCTTTTGGTTTTTTGAGGGCTGGCTCAGAAGCCTTGAGACCTCTGAGGGCTCAGCTGTGACCGAGCATGGGAAGACTTCCTAGCAGTGCCCCTGGGCTCTCTCAAATCCACAGGAGGAAGGGAGGGGAGGGCTAAGAGAGTTGCTGGCCCCAGGCAGTTCCTGGGGCCTTGTTTTCTTAAATCAGGACAGATATAATCTTTAATCTATACACCACTCAAAGCAATATATCATGTGCCCACTGGCCGAGTAAATCTGAACACATGCTGACGAGGCCAGAGGGACATAAAAAGAAGGCCGAAAGGGTGTATATATCCTCTTTATTCGCTCTATAAAGGAGAATATAATTTCGATTTCTCGTAATCGATCAGTGAAATGCCTTTCTTCTTCAGGGCCTTACAAGTAATGACTCTGGGTAAACAAGGACGTTGCCTTTCGAAATATTGGCTTCGCTGACGGTTTCTATTTGTAATAGTCATTGGACTGAGAGGAGTATAATTCTGACAATTCTGGGAGTAATATCGGGCAAATAATTTCTAAAATCTACCGGGGGGGGGGGGGAGAGATTTGAAATGACAAGCGCGATTACGCGACAAATACCTTAAGGCTACTAAATTTATCGAGATGAACAAAAATCGCTAAATTTAGTGCTCGCTAAAATTTGTCTCGGTTAAATTTAAGGGTTTTTTTTTTATTTTTATTTTTTTTTATATAATTTTTTTAAAAAATTTTTTTTTTTGTTTTTTAAAAAATTTTTTTTTTTTTTTTTTTTTTTCTTAAAAAATTATCCTTTAAGTACTCCCCTCCTACACCAAAGGGAAACAAAATTAACGGTAGTCGATTTGAATTTTTTTTTAAAAAAATAGATGCCGGTAGCTTTGTGCTTTCTGGCAATGGAAATGTTTGTTCAATTTCAAGTGAGTTTGTTCTTTAAATGTACATTTATTTCCATCTTAGATATATGTTCATTACAAACTGGTTTACACGATATCACTTACATGTACTTCTAAAATTTTTCGGAAAATCGCTAAAGTAAATAGTCGTCAAAATCTTGCTCTGAAAAAATCGCTAAAATTAGTATTACAATACAAGGGGCAATGAGAATAATTGGCGATGAAAATAAAAATACGTATTAGTTTATCGAGTTCATTTGAATAGTCAGTCACACACTAGAGATTTATTTATCAAGTAGCCAATCAGAAGCGCGATCTACGTGTCCTGATATCCTACGATAGTCAAGTCACTGACTCTGATAATCGCCACCATATCAGTGGTCACTTTGGAGTAAAGAAGTGTTACTGTACGATGAATTGAAAAGAGGTTTTAGCCAATAAAACAGAACTTCAGTAATTTAAGATTTAGCGGTGTTTAGCGGTCGTAAAAAGAGAGAAACTTTCCCGCCAAACAAACTGAGCGCCCTCGCCAATTGCGCGAGTTTGCCGATGAGTAAGACACAGACTGAAAAAATGGAGTCGGAATTTCCATTTTCGCTTTGATTGATTAGAGAATGAAACTCTAAACAAACGAGTGGAAAAAAAGGCAGAAGAAGAGCTTGGTTAAAGTGTTGAAGACCAATTCAACACAATGCAGTACGTACCTTGCAAGCACGGCGTCAACAGAGCGATAAATATTACCGGATTTTGGCTGAATTTGGGTACGGACCTAATCGTACCTTTGGTACGCTTCGGGGACAGGCGAGGGTCTCGCCATGGTTCGGGCGAGACGCAGTCGAGCCATCGAACCGGCGAAACCAAACTCGCCTGATATGCCGCCGAAGCGTACCAAAAGGTACGTTTAGGCATAAGAACCACTTGTACAACATATTAAACAGTACAAAAGTACTGCTCAATAGCATTCATTTGATTGGTCACACACGAGGGTTTCAGTTACTGACTAAAAATTAAGGACCACCGACATAAACCAACGTTGGTTTGACTTATTGATGTTCCTCCTGCACTTGAACATTTCAATGGCCTCTTATGGTTGCTAGGCAACGTCTTATTCTCTTTGCACCAAGCTGACGCGAGAGTTCTCGGGTAGTGTTCGTATTGTTTCGGGTCGGTCATCACGAGTCGGAAACTGTTAAACAGGCGAAGTACAATTTAGTTCACTAGACTAGATAAATAAATGATCGTAGATCGCTATAGCGGGGTAACATTATATCTGATACAGTGTTTGTAAGAAGTGGTGACGCGCCTCAGAACAGGAATCCAAAAGCTTGTTAGGTCTGCAATGAAAAACAATAACTCATCTAAAGTTTCCAAAATCACTCTAACTAATATATCAATTAACGCAAATAACGCAATGAACTAATCGGAATCTTTATTTGGGGAGGTAACAAATAAAATGGAACAGGGAATGGAACTTCAATTTATCTGTTCAACTATGAAACGTCAAACAGAAAACAAACTCTAACAACTCTCACGAAACACATTTTAAAGGTCAAACGAAAATCGCCCTTAGAGCAGTTTTCAATTGAGTGTCGAAACAAACCAAAGTAATTACTCTGGCCAATCAAAGGACACAGACATCCAGAACCAATCACCGAAGCAAAACAGAGGGCACGAAGCGCGGGAAAAGGCGAGAGCAGTCACGATTGGTTTGGTTACTCCTGATTGACTGAGAAAGGGGGGAGATAAGCCAATCGCTAAGCGAGAGCAAAACCAAAGCAAACGCATTTACTTTCGACACTCAAGTGAAAACCGCTCTATGCATGTATAGTTGCAGTTAGACGACTGGAACAAACACACAAACGTTAACCACTCAAGCAACATTCTGACTCCGAAAACAACATTGAAACAAACATTTGTCCAAAAGATCATACCCTGTTCCAGGCGTTTAGTTCATTAGGGAGCAGTGCCATGAACTGCGAGTGAAAAAATTTATTAGGGTTCATTGCCAGGAGGCGAGCACCTCGTCTTTTTTTACTAGCTATTCTTCTAGCTGCTCCCCAACTAACAGAACGCCTGGAACAGGCTAAGAAAATAACAACACTTACTTTGAAATAAAAGCGACGAAGAATGATTTAAGGTGTCTCGGGAAATAAGGCTGCTTGGCAGCATAATTTAAAGCCTGTAGAGGACCAGAAATATCTTTAGCGTGCTCAACCTTTTCCTCGCCCTGCAAACACAAACAAAAATATTTTTTCTTTATTAAAAGCAAACATATATCTAAAATCCATTTCAACAGTCCCTGTGTGAGAATTCAACCCTTTTTAAAGACCTTAGAAATCTATGTGAGTAGCCCGCCTCCAAGCTCTCCGCTCGGGAAAAAAAAAAGAACTTTTGGGGGATCCGTGGCTCCCTCTCTGTTCCTCTACCCCTCCCCACACCTGGTCTGGGGTTTGATGAGCAAAGTGATTGCTTCAAGAAACTCACGCAAACGATTGTTAACCAAAGCCAGGCTTGAAATGGTTTGCGCAAATTTTCCCACGCTAAAACAACCGTTACATGTTTTCCCGCGCATGGCACCGTTTCTATGTTTTTCCCCGGTTGGAATCGGTTAGTTTTCCCGCGCTTGGAACCCGTTACGTGTTTTCCCCGCGCTTGGCAGCCGTTACATGTTTTTACGCGCTTGGAACCCATTACATGTTTTCCCGCGCTCGGAACCTGTTACTTGTTTTCCCGCGCTTGGAATCCGTTACGATTTTTTCCCGCGCTTGGCACCCGTTACGTGTTTGTCCGCGCTTAGAACTCGTTACCGTTACATGTTTTCCCGCGCTTGTCGTCGACCAAATGTTTTGCATCGACTTCTAAGGGTTTTCTAAACTGTCCAATGAAAGTTAACAACACGTTGAAAGAGTTCATTTATGTTCTCAAACAGCTGGGTTTTAGTACCTTGAGAAGTCCCATGTGAATTAACAGGGAAGATATTAGTCCTTCTTCTTTGCAGTCTGCTGATTCGAGGGCTGGTTTCAAAATAGTGTCTGAAATAAGATTGTACAAAAGTCACTACAGTGTTACCATCCGAAGCTGATAACTTCGAGAACTGAATTGGCCCACAGTTACTGTGACCAAATGTGCGAAAACCGTAGATAAATAGACAGATAAATAAATAGAAACATTGAACATTACCTGCACATTCGATGAGTGCATCTTTATCATCTTTGAGTGCGACGCAGACCTGACGAAAAAAATGCCGTAAAAATGTTAGTGATACGTTTAATCTCGAGCCTTTATCTTTTATTCAAAATCTGCTAAGTAACTCAACATTTGAAGGTACGTATTCGTAAGACAATCAATTTAAAGTTTGGGTTGAAAGCACAAAGAATGCGAAGCAGTTCTCCACTACAGAAACTCTTGATGTTCAGGGCAAAAGCAAGATGGCATCTATAGTTGACTTGAATGATCTTTGAAGTCAGCGAAAAATAAGTGCTCCATATTAACCTAAAACGTTCGAAACAAACATGATCTACAGAGAAGCCGAGAAAACATCGTGAATCGTAATGTTACATCAGTGATATACTATTTTTTCTGTTGCCGCCATTTTGACCTTTTCGCGCACTTGCTTCAGAAGCACTCGAGCAACTGTGTTACTTAGTAGAATACAGAAGAAAGTTTCTTGATACTCACCGATACAAAGCACTTTGCAATTTTATTAGTATCTTGTAAGTCATCCTGTTAAAACAAGAAGCATAGAACGACAGCTACAATAAGGGACACTACTTCAAATAACGTACGAAACTAAAAAACCAAAATGTTCAGATAACGGGGCTTAAAATTTATCATGCCTTGAATTGTCTTGCGATTTTAGACAAACATTTTATATTCAACATCCCGTAAAGAAAAACAAACTAGTTTTCGATTTAGGTTGAACATGTTCTTGAATTGCTTAAAGAAAGACACGTCCTGTTTATACTTATTTTCTGTTTAACTATTTAAGTGATTTCTTTGAGGTTTTCTGACCACTCGTGTATTGTTTTATTGTACACAAACATTAGAATATTATACGACTCATTAACATATAAAAAACAAGTTACACGAATTCACTCTAAGGTGTAACAAAAAAGGTGATATGTGATGTTTACCCGTGGAATTTTTAATGTGCAAATGAAAAGAAAACAATAGAACAAAAAGATACCGCCTCATTTTTCAACTCCCATCTTTCTATTTATTTGGTAGATGGTGGCAATAAGCAAAGTTGCAAAACCGTAGAGAAGTGTGAAGTTCCACAAATGGCAACTGTTTGGATGGAAAATAAGTTGTGCAAAACTTATGCTGCGAAAACTTTCATGTTCGTTAACGTTTGGGGTTTACTCTGGTGTAAGAACTTGTAAAATTTTT
Source organism: Oculina patagonica (assembly GCF_052425735.1). Classification (NCBI taxonomy): domain Eukaryota; kingdom Metazoa; phylum Cnidaria; class Anthozoa; order Scleractinia; family Oculinidae; genus Oculina; species Oculina patagonica. The sequence continues at coordinate 20,961,007 of NC_135762.1, forward strand.
CTTTGTTTTGGGGCTATTGTTTTCCTGCTTTTTATTGTTTCGAGGTTCTTTGTTGTCTTGGTCGTTGTTTGTTCTACGTTACTTGTGAGTTTCACAGGTTTCACAGGCTTTTACGTATGCGATAAAAAAGCCGCCTCCTTTCAGTAACTATTTTTTTACACCATGGAAACTTTGCACCTAAAAACCTTTTTTCTTCAGTTGTCTCAGAAAATATACTGCTGTTTTCAATATATTTTTCTGGGAAAACTGTGATAAACATTGTATCTTGATTTTCAAGCAGTTTAAAAAGAATATAGTTTGCATTCCACCACGAGACATTGTATTTACTGCAAGGATTGCTAATTTAATCTGCTCGTAAACAATGAATAATAACTGAAATTTCATTGTGCAAATTGAAACAAACGGCACTTTGCATCTAATTAGCTATAACAGGCGGAAAAAGTCGTTCCATTTCTGTTTTATCGGAAAACTCTAATAGGATTTTCTTTGGGCTGACCGGCGTTTACGGGAGCTCTAAAACAAAGAAAAAGTCTAAGTCGTAATCTCTGAAAGTGTCCGCGGCCGCTTACGGGAATGTCCGCTTACGAGAATGTAAAAATACAGAGTTTGTATGGGAGTTAAAACGGGGTTTCAGACAAGGCGACCGTAAGTAGGGCTGTCCGCTTACGAGAGTGTCCGTTAAGAGAGCTTCGACTGTAGTTTGTTTCTGATTAGTTGAAAAAAAGCATGTTGGCACTCATTGGTAAACGCGCACTGTCCAAGATTTTTTTTAACCATTATAGAGCTAAGCAAGCAAAGCCTTTTTAAGCAGTAGAAATAAAGAAAATAATTGAAACTGGGTGTTGAAAAAGCTCCACGTATGTTTACTTCTCTTGCCCTTTGAATGAATAAACAAGGCAAGAAATCAATAAACTATCAAATACTATACACACCTTTAAATATTCCTCTAATAACGATCTCCTTTGAGAGGTCGGGATATTCTTGAATTTTTCCAATGATGGCGAGTTGAAAAAATCTTGGACAACCTCCATGCTGACCACCTTTATGAGATAAAAGGTAAAATCACTTTTGATGTTAGAAAGTAGACCCTGGTAACATCAAATAATAAAAGTTAAACCTTTTTAATTCCAGCATAAACAAGGATACCCCAGCAGATTATATATAAGCGCGGCGACTTATCGAGTTGAACGACTTAGAATAAATGAAAATGAAGCCATACGTGTCAGCTTATGTTACCACTGTGTACGATATGTCTATAGAGAGATTTAAAAACACCTTTTACGGCAAATGGTTGACGTTAGCTTGCAATGCCCAATTCCCTCTATGACTATAAGACACGTCTGCAGTGAATCATGGTAATCCGTATGATATTTAGCGTTGCCATGGGCATTGATTCTGCTTACTTTTCCTCGGGTTTTTAAAACAGTCCGCAAACGAGAAACTAAGACGCTGAATTTTGAAGAAAAATATCACCTTCAAATCAACTCCACAAATATTGTTTCAGTGTTTTGGATTTTTTTTTTGGAGCGAGCGGCTATCCGCTCGGGGATTATGAAAGGGACGGGGGAGCCATCTATCTCCTTCCCCCTGCCCCTATCTAATCGCCGCGCAGAAACGCTCGATCGAAAGAGAATGGTTTAAGAAATTTACACGTAACGCTTTCTTACAGTCTGTACACACAGGGGGACAAATTAGGGATCCTATCTAAGGATGCATCCCGTTATACCCATGTGGCGGGCCAATGACTCGTCATAGAACGAATTCCACAATATAACACTTTTTTATCTTTCAATCTTTAATGCTTCATTCACACTTCCTAACTACTGTTATTTTAAATACAATATCACAAATAGATTCATGAAAAGGCAGTCAAACACTAATTCTACTATACAGATGAAACCTTTGAAGACAAGGTATGAAATTTCAAAAAAGACATTCATTATTTATTTCCTCATCAACCACGCGAAGGCGCAAAAGTCGAATACTGAAAATTTTTGAAAATTCGTATTAAATAGCGATTATTCACACAATTTCATTATTTTGCATTTGAAGTGCGCACATTGTCATTACATGGCTTTGAAGCACAATTAAATAAAGATAGCAGTTGAAAATACTTCCCAAGAATAAAGGTCCAATTCTCTTATCTAACTACAATATCGTATCTCTATGTATTAATAATTACAAGTAAAATAATGTGCTAACACACTTTATCATACATATTTTACAGGGTTTTGTGTCATAAAAATTAGCTGTGTTAAATTGAGTGGTTTCCAATTGACTGTTACAAACATGCAACAGACTCTCTAACCAATCAAGGCAAAAGAAATCTGCTGTGCTTTTAACCAATCAGGAACAGGACCAAAACCAATCATGACATCGCTTAGGCCTGTTTTCCCGCACTTCGTGCAAATTGCACGTTTTTCGCGCTTGGCACAAATTGAATGTTTTCCCGCGCTTGGCACAGGTTGAATGTTTTCCCGCGCTTGGCACCAGTTGCATGTTTTTTCATGCTTGGCACCATACTGCATGTTTTGCAGTAATTGGCAATAGCTGCATTTCTCTTTTGCAGCAGTCTGTCATATTGAAACCACTCTACACTGATTCCTATGAATAATTTATCTACAGTAAGGCCTGTACAATTCACTAAAACTCTTACTAATAATAAGAAAGGATGCCTGCATGCTGTGACGTGATGCCTCACTCAAAAGCTTCAACCGACTTTATATTAAATTGATCATTTTTACAAGAAATAAATAAAAATAAAATTCTTCTCAGCAACATAAAATCAATTGGGAAGACTTGCACATCTATTGACTCCTAATCACAAACTCTTTCCGTCTTTATTGGAATCGTCTCTTGGTGAGTTATGTCCCTGTGTAGGGGTGTAATGAGAAAACTGATTAGCGCTGTGCAATTTCTACACCTTTTATTACAAATCACCTGAGACCTTTTTTCATTTTGTTGTTGTCGTTGTTGTTGTTTTGGAGTAAGGTAGGTGGTGTCTTTGCTCGACCACTCACAAAAATTCAAAACGAAATTAGTGTAATTTTGAACAATATTGAAAATGTAATGCTTGGTAGCTTTTAGTAGTTGCCTTTTTTAAAAACACGATATGGATAAAAGCTTACAGCTTGTGGGGTCGTGTAAATTAAGTATTTAAAGTTAAAAATATTTACTTAGGTAGCTTTCAGTTGAGGGGTTACACACTTCGGTAGAACCACCTTATATGGCATACATGCAGTAAGCAGTACCACATGAAAGTACAGCTTAGTAGCTTTAATTTAAATGGTCACACACTCGGGCTTTATCCACAGACGTTAATAGGTTTTGAACCCCTAGGAATGGGTGCTAATTTTCTAAGATTTTCTCTTAATACTGAATGCATCTGTTAACAATAGTTCAACAAAATTAATGTTTAACTTGGCACTTCTGTGAAAAGACACATGAATATGCACTGTACACATTTTGCAATAAGAAAAACAGACGGAGATTAATCAAGACATAGGAATGGAACTTTTTTTTTCTTTTGCCAGGCCTGGCATCACGTCACATGCAAAACAGCAACACGTTACATGTTAAACAATAATAAAACAAGTCAACACTGTTTGATTTTGCATGGGCTGTCACATGATTTAAAGTTTTAATTCCATTCTAAATGTTCAATTCTTAAAACTAGACATCTTAAAAACCTACCTTAATAAGTTCTTTTTCTACTTCTTCATCGTCGCCCAGCAACGGTGACTGTGGCTTAAGACTGACACCTGTCACACTCAAGTTCAAATTATCTGCAGTGTCTCCATCGTCATCTTCACTGCCCCCGCCCTCCAGCTCCTCCTCCTCATCATCATCATCATCACCTTCTCCCTCGTCGTCACTCATTGAACCCAAAGTATCAAGCCGGCCGTTCGAATCAAGCCAGTTTCTCACTTCTTCAATTCCATCTTCTCCTATGCTATTCCCTGCAAAAAAGGAAAAACAAAGAATTTTATTACTATTTACCGTATTTTCTCGATTAAATGCCAGAGCCCGATAAAATGCTGGCCTTGTATAAACGCCGGGCAGAAACTGCTAATTTTTAAATAAACGCTGGGGGTGTTTGATTGAGGTCCCGTTGTTTATTTGGGGTCGAGCTAACAAGTAAATTATGCATTCTCGTGAAAACATTAAACCACTGCTATGACATACTAGTACAGTATGCTACTTGGTAATATTAATAAATGTTTAAAAGACAAGTCCAGCATAACATATAAACTTGGATGGATGGGGTACAACAACAGATAAGACATAGAGAGACCCAGGGACAGTTTGTCTGGGCGGGATGAAAGGGAAAAATTGTCCCACTTTGACAAACTGTCCCTGGCTCTCGGAGAATGTGTTGTAATAATAAATCAGCCTGAAAAATTGACAGAAAATGCACTTTGTTAATAAATGCTGGACCTGATTAAACACTGGCTTCAATATAAACGCCGGGTCTTCTGAACCAAGTTTGAAATATACAGAGGGGGTGTTTAATATTGAGAAAATACGGTAAGTCTTAACCAATACCACAAGGGTCCCTTCTTTGCCCTTAATGGGGACATGTCACCACTCAAGTGAGGTTTTATAATTCTGCTACCTAGAACAGGGTCAGATACAATGCGAGAAAATGTATCTTTGACAACGTGACTAAAAGTTACCTTTATCATATAGTTTCTTATTGAATGAAGGACAATCCTGTTTATAATCTTTCCCCTGGTTTTTCAGAGTTCTCCTAACAGGAATCAAGCCATGAACTTTTGCATACCAATTGGTAACTTCGACAGTTACATTCTTCATAATATTATTGTACCTTTGGTAATTCATTGATGTTTGTACATGAATTAACCATTAACTTACATTTCCACAACAGCTAGCAAACCTACCATTTAATTCCAGCTTCTCCAACGTTTCTTTACTTGCCAAAGCCTCAACAATTGCTAATGCTCCCTCCTTGTTGATCTCATCAAAAGAAAGGTTCAGTTCTTTTAAGTTGTTGAGTGCACTGCGTAAACACCCTGCCAATGCTTTTGCTCCCTCTGTTTTTACCAGACAGTCCCCAAAATTAATGACTTCAAGGTTTTTAAGGCTTGGTAACACCTGCAAAAAATAATTCGGTTTTTAACGACAATAAAAGTACATTATCAAGCGGATAGGTTAAGACTACAGCAGGCCAGGGGTCCCATACCACTGGTCAGAGCTTATCCTAGTTTCAGTACGCATAAAGCAACTCAGGGTATTTTTACTCCCCTCTGGGACGCTAGTCCATTGCAGCGTTATTCCCCAGCATTAAATTTGTCAGTACCCATTTATACACCTCGGTGGAGAGAGGCACTGTGAGAGTAAAGCGTCTTGCCCAAGAACACAACACAATGACCCCAGCTAGCACTTAAACCAAGAATGCTTGATCCAGAGTCCAGTGCACTAACCATTAGGTCACCACATCTCCAACATCAAGAAGATAAGTGATGACATTAAGAATTTTTTTAACTAGGCAGGGTTGGAAATTAGCGCTCGCCCGCTCGCCCAGGCGAGTGTGAAAACTCTTGGACGAGTACAAATCACAGAACACTCGCCCAGTTTGGCGAGTACAATTTTCATATCCAGAATATATATTATTCAAAATAAGCGTAACTTTTAACCTTCCACTTTAAAATAATCTACACTGTTCACAAGCCGATAGCCTACCAAGATTTTGAAATCTCCAACAATGACAACTAAGCTGGTTCGCGTTCGTAAACAGTCAAAAATGGCTTCTGCTTGGTTATTGTTACATGATGGACGTAGTTGTACAAAGTAATACCTCTGGTCATAAATACCGTTGACTCATCCTTCGAGCCTCGAACGCTGCAAGACGGCACCGCTGCTTTTACTGTACAATTTCGACACTTAAATTGCAAACTACAGGAATTTGGGAATAGGTATCAATAAAAATGCATTTGAAGTAAGTGTTTGTGTTTTTATTTTGGAGTTAAGATCTATTTTAGGATATTTTTCATTTAAGAAATAGGTTGCAGTCTGTATCGCGATTGACCACCACGGTGACACGCACGCGGTGAACATTTTATAATTCGTTGGGGGAGGGGGACTTATTTTTTACTAAAGGAGACTGGGCGAGTGCAATTCAAAGGTCACTCGCCCAGATGGCGAGTGCTCCGAAATTTTTAGTTTCTAACCCTGACTAGGGGATATTGTCTTTATGTACAAGCAAATTTTCAGAAATAATGTTCAGTTTAAATTATTACAATTACGTGGGAAAAATTACCTTGGCCATGGCTGTCGCTCCTTTTGGGGTGAAGGTGTTGTCATTCAAATTCAAAACCTGTTGACGAAAACATCACTCATTTATAAAAATATTTACATAACTTTCACGTAAAGAAACCATCAGCACTTGGTAAAAGACTTAAATCTCCTGTTATCTAGTCACTCAAAATACCGTCTGTTGGTCTAATGAAGGTTGAAATCCAATAGGCAGGAAAAAAACAGAACCCACAGGGTATTAGGTGATACATATTACTAATTACGTACAATCTCTAAAAGAAACACAAATGTCAACAATATCAATTTAACAATAATTAGATATTGAGTAAATATAAAAAATAAAGGTAGTTGACTCCTGAAGTTAGGACAGCTGTGTCGCCCACCTTAAGGTTTGGATTGGACTTGAATGCATCAGCCAGTGCTGCTACTCCCTCATGGAGGATTCCATTTTGTGGCATTTGAACCTCTTCTAGCGTTCCTATCGTCTATAAAACAAAACCAAAAATAACCACCATAGTAAGAAAGGGTTAACAACTTACTAAATAATTGACTGACGTAATATTAACTCTGATTTGTAATAAAAGATGACAAGATTTACAGTTACATGTAAATTGACAGACTTCTTGGAGTGGTAAGAGAGTTTTGGCCAAAGTTTAGTATCTCATGAATTTAGATCATGTCAGGTACAAAATAGCAGTGCAGTGCAACATCAAACAGTGGGACCAATCCTGGTTGTATCACTGTTCACTTGAATCATAGTTGTGTACATGTAGGTAGGGGATCTCTTGAGAGCATGCAGTTTCATGACTACCATGGTCTTTTTCCCTCAGAACCAGTTTTTACCGCAAGACAACAAAGTTCACACATCCCTCACCTCAAATGCTGCTGCTAATGACTTGGCTCCTGGGTTTTCCAGACGATTTCTTCCTGATATAAATACTTGAAGCTGTAGTGGGGTTCCTGCTTCTGAACTTGTTTTGTGACACTCAATCAAAGCATCTGAAAGAATCTTGAAAAACAAACAGAAAAAATCTTCAGTGAGGATTTGCCTGTAGCTCTCATTAACCCTCAAAGAAGTCAGTCAATTATTTATCAAGTCACTTTTTTTCTGCCTAATTAGAGCACTTACAGTTTGTGATTTTTTTTAGTATTTCGATACCTACTTTCTAAATCCTGGTTAGAGAAATAACTTTATTAAACATCAGTTTGATTGGCAGTTACTGATGATTCATGTTGAAGAAAAGACATCCAAAATAGAGATACACAGAAAGATATTTCAACTAGAGACTGTGAATAATTATTTTTATTACACGACTAAGGCGGTCCGAGGGCCAATAACTGAATCAGCCAATCAGATTACTTCATTTCCGGTCCCGCGAGGGCCGATATTTTCCAAGTATCGGACCGGGTTTTGTCCCGGATGATTCCGCGCTAATTCCAGTGCGATTTAGCGCAAGATTTTTGCAAGATTTTTTCGGAGTTTTTATTGCTTTGAAAATGAAATGACCTTAAACACAGAAATAATTATAACTTCTTTTTAATAGCGCGCGGAAAAGTTTTGCCGCTCATTGTTTTCCAGGACATCTACCGGGTAGCAATTCTCACTACACAAAGTTTCCAGTCGGGTAATAAATCTCTTATTTAACCAAGCTTGCTCGGGACCGTACTGGGCGAATATTGGCCCTCGGTCTTTTTGTGTACGGACCTCGCTGCGCTCGATCTGTACTGTCAAGACCTCGGGCCAATATTCACCCAGTACGGCCCTCGCGCGTGGTTAATAAGATATATATACATGCAAGCCTGCAAATAACAGTCGGACATCAGACACTGGCTGACCATAATTTGTCAATGTCCGATAAAGTTCCAACTGTGGTCGGAGATAATGTCTGGACAACATTTTTTTTTGCTTTCCAGTGCAAACATTAATGTTCTGCATTGAAAACGCATTAAATTAGCAGGTTCACATATAGAGCAGTACTATAATATGATGTCCGACCTCACTTTTGTTTTGTCAGATCAAAATGATAACTTAGTCGGGTGCATGTCCTTTCAAGGTAAAAATTATTTGCAGTCCTGTACTTGATGTAAAATGTAAGCACTTCTGTTGTGTTCTCAAAAGCTTCTGTGTGTGTACAAGTACAATTCAATAATGATGTTGTGGTTCAATTTTACCCTTGATACAATTTGCTATTTTCCTTTTTTCTGGTGTATTGCAATACAAAACAAAGGAAAATACCAGATTACACCCAGGGATGTTGCTAAGGGCCGGCTGCCGGCTAATTTAACCGGCTGAAATAGAACTTAAATCCGGCTGAAATTTCACATGAAAACAAAGGCTTGGGTAAACTTTTAGAGCTGCCAAGGCCAGAAAAGCCAGCTGGGCTTGTTGCTGAGCCGGCTTAGTGTTTTCTTAGCTACATCCCTGTATACCAAGGGTAGAATTGAACCACAACAATGATCTTGGGCAAATTATCTTTTCCCTTATTATTTATTTGGAAGTCGCCTACTTAGCCAACACTTGCACTAAATAATCATGCCAAGAGAGAGGTATAAGTCACTGACCTTTCCTCCACCCACACCAAGGCCATTGTTATTCAATCTAAGAGTTTTTAACGAGTAACAGGCTTGACTTGTGAGTAGTTTTACACAGGCTTTCACTCCATCAGGACCAAATGCATTGTCACTAAGATCCAGCTCAACAAGTTTTGCATTTGCTGCGATAACACCATCACTCAAATGTCCCTAGAAAGAAAACAGGACTTGCATAAATTATGTAAATAAAGAAATTCTCCTGTGTGCGATGTAAAACAATGCATGAATTACACTGAAAATGACAACTTATCCGTTCTTAACATACCAGTGCCAGTGGAATTTCAGACCTCAATCTTCCAGTAAATATATCACTCCATAATGCTCTCTATGATGAAAAGTAATAGAAAAAGGTAAAATGGTGCATTGATTAATCAGTATACTGGTGTTTACTTGTACAATAAAATTATTATAAAGTAATAATTAATATTAATTAGCATACCCACACTGACCATCTATTGGTAATTGCGCAATCTGATTGGCTACACAGGTGCCGTCTATTGATCGATAGACGGCTCTCAGAGGGCACGCTTAGTTTTTGCTTAATTTTATCAATCAAAACCTTCAATAAAAAAAATTCTAGTGATATTCTGAGTTTAACAGATCAGTCAGTGGGTCATGCTAAAACAATTAGACGGCTCGTTGTTGGTTTCTATTGACTTTGATGCATGTAGTTGGCTCGGGGCAAACTATCAGCTGATAGAAACATCCAGCTCACCGTCTAATTGTTAATTATTCACCTCAAACTCTGGTTTTGTTGCAAGTGCTCCTCCAATAGCCTCAGCAGCTTCCACACCAATGGTGTTACCTTCTAAGCACAATGCCTGAACATCTTTACTGGCCTTGATGGCATTCACAACCTCTACAGCTGTAACATAAGAAAATGTAGCATTAAAAAAACATGCCGAGTCAAGAGGAGCATGGATATACAAGTGTGTTTCACAAACCTTAAGGTGCCACTACTTGAACTGGGCCACTTACAAGAAAATTGAACAGAATGTTAATCGAGAACAGTGGAAGGCTATTTTTGTTATAGACAGACCAATGCTGTTGAGGCATTCAGGGATGTCGCTAAGGGCCGGCTGCCGGCTAATTTCACCGGCTGAAAGAGAACTAAAATCCCACTAAAATTTCACAAGAAAACAAAGACTTAGGTAAACTTAGCTGCCAACAGAAACTTTAGCCAGCTGGGCTTGTTGATTAGCCAGCAAAGTGATTTCTTAGCTACATGCCTGGGCATTCAAACAACAGTTCTACTACAGCCAAATGGAAGAATTTAATAACGGTCTGCTTTACTTGTTTTTCCCACTGTGTGTGGGAGGCACCCGGCCTAATGTTCAGTGCACTGCACTCCTGATTAAGTAGTCCAGGTTCGAGCCCTGGGCAGAGTTATCTGTAGTGAATTGCCGTTGTGGATCTAGGGGAGGGGCCGGGGGCACCTTCTTTTTAGGCCAGCCAAATAGAGGCCCGAATGGCCGAGAAGAATTATTTTTTTACTCTGACAGTGCCTCTCTTTATTTAGGAGTATAAATGGGTAACAACCAATTTAATGCTGGGAGTAACCCATGCACTAGCATCCCATCTAGGAGTGAGTAGAAATACTGCTAATCATTCCATGCTACTGAAACAGGGACAAGCTCTGGCCTGATGGGCTACTAGGCTCTAATGCAGACTTCACTGTTTACCCTGCATTTACTTGCTTTTGCATCTATTGAATCCTCTTTACTGTAAACACTCTACAGATACCACCCTTGAAAGCAAATTATTACATTCAAAATTTAGCTGGAAAACTTATTTTGAGATGGCCAAGCTGAAACCCAGCAAGATGTCAATGAAACAACATTTTGGCAGTTGCTAAGCAATTTAGTGACAGGAACTGTGGGCTGATTCAGTTCTTGGAATGAACTGGAATTAACTTCTTTGAATAAACTCAACATAATAAATAACAGTTGATGTAAAAATTTTGCGTCAATTTTTAAGCGATTTCTACCGATTTCGTAATTGAAATGAATCCGCTACAGAAAGGTCGCCTTCCAACATGCAGCAAACATGCATGTAAGCGTATAAATAAATTGTATTACCTTCAGTTTTATAGATTGACTTAAAATTAGCCATGGTACCGCTGTTTTACCGTAAATTTTGGAGACGACGAATTGTAAGGAATTGTAAGGAGTGAACATTAAATTAACTGTAAAATAAAACAAGCTTACCATCATCTGCGGAGTTCAACTTGAAACTTTTTCCTTTGAAACTAACAACGTTGACTTGTTCGACTTTCGTTTTTGCCAATAAATCTGCAACTCCCTGAACGTCATCTTTTGATTCGGCCATCTTGCAAGGCGTTTTTTCTTTCTAAGAAGCAACAACAGGCCGGGCAGGAACAGAAATTTATAAAGAAGTATGTTTTACCATGTGCACTGTGATCTCAACGTTCAATTTCGCCGGTGTTAATGACTCACGAGAGGGGTCTGAGAACTAGCGCATTTGCGCATAGTTTACTTTTTGAGTTGTTGTCACTGCGGGCTCACACAAACCTAACTTTGTCCCCAGGCCGGGGAGCCAGGGCCATCCCTTGGTTTTTCCTCCCAAAAGTAACACCTGTGATTCGAAGCATTCTAATGCGTTTTTACCCTCGTGTTTTGTTTATTCCCGTTTTGTACCTTGGAGTTCTAAATTAACTTCCAGTTTCCAAGATTTACCTTATCTCGTATTTTCATGCGATGATTTGGCGAGGTGGGGGAAGGGAGTAAGACTTGAGCCTTCATATTCTGTGTCGGGGGTGGAAGCGGAATCATTGGACTTTGGATATTCATGATTCCTGTCTTATTTTACCTCGATGATTCATGATTCATTTATAAATTTTATTCAATATTCATGATTCATTTTTCTTTCTTTTCACCCAACTTTCAAAATAACGTGTTACCAGTTTCTGTTGTTTTTCACTTACAGGCTGGTTGCGCATTCCGGTTCCCTGCTAACAGAGTCTCCTTTTCCAAGTGGAGACTCTTCTGGCACGGAAATATGCCAATGTAAAATATTTTCAGTCATCAAATTATTTCTAAATGTTCACTGTGGATAACTAAACATACTTGATCACTGTAAAGTTAGTATTAACGGGATGAAGATGTGAAGCCAAAGGTATAGTCGTGTTTCAACTGCTTTCCTATAGGGGGTCTGGGGGCATGCTCCCCCAGGAAATTTGGAAAATAAGATGCTCAGAAATGCGATTTCAGGCCATTTCTGGAACATATTTGTTAAGAATTTAACAAGCATTCAATATCGATGGAAGCATTCATTTATTATTCATGATTCTTCTGGCCATCTCCGTTATTCATGATTCCCAAGTTTTAAACACAAAGATTCATGATTCCTACCAATTTACAGCTATGATTCATGATTCATGATTCCGTCATGATTCCGCTTCCACCCCCGATTCTGTGCAGCAAAAACCTAAGGGTGTCGGAAAACGTGTTTCTCAGCAGTGTAAAAAGTGAAGGGCACAAATTTTTCTAATTTGCGCGTTTTTTAAGATCTTCAAATAATCACGAAATTTAATACGCGCGAAAAAAAAACATTGCGCGAAATTTAAACCATCGAAAAATACCGTATTTATTCGATTAAGCCGCCTGGGCGCTTATTAAATTTTTGGACCTTGCGAGTGGGCGCTTATTCGAGGCTGGGCGCTTATTGAATTTTCGCCATTTCTCACAAGGGGTAAGTTTATTTTACAACAAAACAAAGAATTCAGCTTACACATCGTCTAAAACCTCTTTAGTACAGTCACCAACTGTCCGTTTGCAGGCTTCTTTACATTGAGCCAGACCTTTTTTTCTTTCAGTAGTTCCCTCATCTTTGACGACGGATCCATAAAACATCTACAAAACAGCCAAATTTAATACACTTTTGCTCTAATTTTTCTTGCGATCGCGAAAATTATTACTCGCGAAATAAGGCTCTCGATTTTTCGCGGTAAGGACGTTGTTACAGCCCACAACTAGTCCAAGCGTTACCAACAACAGCCCATGCATACACCTTACGTTGGGTCGCCGGTCACATCGCTCCATTGTTAGTTCGCTCCCATGTCAGATCGCTCCCAACCGAAGTCAGATCGCTCCATCAAAAAAAGTCCGATCGCTCCCAACAAAAGTCAGGTCGCTCCATGTAATAATACTGTAAAGTTTAACGAATTTCAGTTTAACAGTGTTGAATACAGTCGAAGCTCACACTCTCGTAAGCGGACAGCTCTACTTACGGCCGCCTTCTCTGAAACCCCGTTTTAACTCCCATACAAACTCTGTATTTTTACATTCTCGTAAGCGGACATTCCCGTAAGCGGCCGCGGACACTTTCAGAGATTACGACTTAGACTTTTTCTTTGTTTTTAAGCTCCCGTAAGCGGACAGCCCAAAGAAAATCCTATTAACTACCCTTGTATCTTGTTTTTGTAAATAAACTTCACATCGCCATTCGTCACAGTGATTTTACAGTAATTAGCGTATCATATTTTAGTGCTTGTTTTGTCATCATCCACGTCTGCCCGGTTATTGTTAGCTGGGCAAGTTCCCGTAAGCGGCCATCTTTCCCCTACACTTCTAGTGGCCGCTTACGAGAACCATTCTCGTAAGCGGCCAGCTCCAGTTACGGACAATTTTTTCGCGTCCCGAGGGTGTCCGCTTACGAGAGCTTCGACTGTACTTAAGCTTACAACAGATCGATCAAGATGATGGAGTTTCAACTTCACTTGTAACGTTCGATTATAGATAATCGAGTACTTAATTTCCCTCGTAGCCTTCGGTCGCTCGATGTTTTAACCCTTTATAGTATTAAAGTAACACTTACCACAGATTGTGAAAGTTTCCCTCGCAACTTTCGATCGGGAAAAGCGAAAAGTATTAAGTTTTTATGGATTGTTTATGTTTCGCTCGTAACTTTCGAATCCTCTATGTTTAAACTTTATATTTTAAAGTATTGCTAAGGAACGTTAAGGGGTCGCCCGTTTTTTCGATTGTTCCATGTCTTAACCTTTTAGGGTAAAGTTTGATTATATTTTGATGTGACCGCAATTCTTACGTTGCACTGTTATTTTTCTTCATCCTATGGGCTGCTAAAAGACTCTTAGCACGACCATGTAAATATGATACGATTTCTTGTATCAATAAAGATTGATGATGATGATGATGATGACGACGACGATGATGATGATGATAATAATGACTCTTGTTGTTGTTGTTGTTGTGAGCGCGCTCCCAAACTAGCATCGTGTAGCAAGCCGAACTTTTCTAAACATTAAAAAGAAAAAAAATCCATAATTGTTATGCTTGAACACCAACATTTGAGGTCCATACAAGTTAACTCTACCCCTACCCCTTCCCTTGCACTTCTCGGTGTATGAGCCCGCACTGGACCACTACAAGGTGGATTTACTGTACTGGCCCGATCCTCAACTGAATACGATCAAGTGGTCGCCTGGTGAAAAGAATACGCGCCGTGCTTACTTTTTGGCGACGCTCCGATATAAAAGCGTCGGTGTTCATCATTTGTTTATAGGGTGTTTGGGTCCTCGAAATATAAACTGCAGTTCTCTAGCGCGCGGAACAGCGCGCGGATGTTGTGAGCCATTGATCAATTGTTTCGTCATTACAAAAACACTTGTTTGACTGATTAAGCTTTGTTTTGCTTTTGTTTGGACTTGCTGTGGAGAAATATACTCAAGGTCTCTCAAGGTCACTCAAGAGCGCAAAAATTCCTCGCTGAATACCGAGAATGACGTCATTGGTCTGATCTCGAGGGACTTTGGACCCAATTGCGAGTCACATGACTATCAATGTTGTCAACAAACAGAGCGAGGTGAACTTTGAAGCGCGAGACTTGGTTGATTAGGAAAATATCTGTTACAGGGGATAAAGGGAAAGGCGGAGGCTGTGGCTATCAGGAGATCTCAAAGGAAAGGTAAGTATTTAATTCACAATGAGTGGTTGGTTTGTTGTTTGGAACGGCGAACCGACCCGCAAAGTTATGAGCAGCCCTGATGTCTTCCCGCGAAATGTTCACTCAAATTATGTTCCTTTCTCTTTTCATAATTATGTTGTCTTTCCTTACTTTGACGAAACTATAAATTGGCAAAGTCTTTTCAAAGTTAGGATTAATATTGTGTACGACGCTACTTAGTAATTAACGTATGCCCTCGCCTTTTCTGACTTGGTGTTTATCAAATATGGCGGAATTGTCAATGTTTTGACTGTTGTCCAAATATATGAAATCATATGCGAATATTTGACATACTGTGCTTACCTTATTGGAGATATAAGAGTTCTATAAGGGTTATTTGAATCGTACTTGGAAGGTAAAATTAAGCTTAAGTTATGTAAGATATAAAATGCGGACGTTTTCGTTTATCCTTTTGTATAACTTCTTAAATTATTAAGTTAAATCGATCACATTACGATCAAACAGACGATGTATTAAACAGTTTATGAGTATCGTAACCCTTCACTGATAACTTGCTTTTTGGACATGAAACCTTATCGAAAATTTCAGTGATTTTCTTGGAATTTTCATTGATTATCTCCCGGGCTTTGGGCGTTGTGTGGGAGGGCAATGTTTATATCATTACCAGTCTCCCTCTCAGTTTGGGTAAATGTATGATCCAGGTGGTAAAGGGGTTGTGCTTGACATGTGATTTGAGCCAAAATTAGCATGAGACACGTGAAAAATGCTCAAATCTGGCTGTGGCGTGCAAATTGCCAGTATAGTATGACACATGGTCTGCTTATTAGGACCATGATTAATGATTGTAACTGAATACTTTTGTGAAAACTGAAAATAAATTGTGATCATTAAGAAATTTGTGGTAGTGTATCAAATTTACAAATAACATTACCATATTTTCTCGGTTATAAGCAGTGCTCGAAATTAGAAAAAAATCCAGGTTGTCCTTATGGAAAATGCCGGACAACCTAACCCCTGAGTTTGGTTGCCCTGCTGAGGGCTTGGTTGTCCGTTTTTTGTTTAAAAAATGAAACGGTAACATTTATTTTACAATTCATAATGGTGTGAAACAGCTCATCCTAAACAAAACTGTAGAATTCCTTAATTAGAAATGAACACAACATTTTCACTTACTTTAAACGTTAATGAAAATACTTTTTTGTACTTTCAGAAGCGGTATAGTAATTTTATTACTCCCTTAGCAGGCAAAACACGCCAAACTGGAAATAGCTAAATATAAATTATTCTCAGACAACAGCCAGACAAGATTCGTCTCAGATTACACGTGAGTCACAAATCTGTTCGCTTAAAACAGACAAAAATTCTGAACTATAGATTGAAATATGAAAGAAACTTGAATATTTTTATTAAACTTTGCTCAGAGTTGAATTTCACTCAAGATGAAGGCAAGAAAAGCATTCATTATAACGCGGTTATAAGACGCAACCCAAACTTAGAAACTTTGTCATGCTAAGTTTCCAAACTGAAAATTTTCTGAAGACACTCGGTTATAAGACGCAATGAGTTGGGGAGTTAAAAAGATGCAGTCATCAGTTTAAGGACAGTTCTCCTTACAGAATTTGAATGTTTGAATTTTGCTCATACTCCTTGGCACAATTTCAAGTAAAGAGGTAACATTTCTTGCCAATATAAGACGTAAATTCGCTCGAGGTAAACATCTTTCCATCGTTCATGCTTCGATCTTGGCTGCTTGGTAACCTGGCAGATGTGTAGTTACCAGTGACCACTGAGTTTGTAGCTTGGTTACCAAGTTCTCAAGCATACTTCATATCGCTTTGTACTTTGTTTATCGAGTGGTTTTCAACGATTCTCAGGCTTTTTTAGTGTTTTCCTTGTCTTCTTAAGTCATTTATCAACTTTCCACGATGAGAAAGGTTTGTTTAATATGAGTATGCTTGATTTTCTTTGTCTGTTTTAATATAATGCTGACATTAGCAGTTGTTACCAAAACTTGTCAACTCGTAAGCATTGAAACTTGCTGTTTCTTGTTCTAGAGGTGTAAAATATAATGAAAGTCAATGACCAACACTAAGAGTTTTCTTTTTTCTTGTTCTAACTGCAAGTTCCGGTAAAATGGCGGCCATAAGATTTTGTTGGGCGAAAATACTCGGCTATAAGACGCACCCCAATTTTGGCAAAAACTTCCCAAGAAGAAACAGATTTTCCTCGAAAAAAACGTGTGCCTTATAACCGAGAAAATACAGTAATTGTAAAACCAAAGATTCAGCTTAAATTATCCAGTTTAGGATTTGTCTTGCACTGTAAACCAGTGTGAGAGATCACGAGTTGCTACTAGGCTGTTAAAAGGTAGTTGCCACACAAATTAAATAAATTTTTGTCAAAAATGTGTTTAAACCTGAAGTTTAACACATAAACATACATTGTAAACATACAGTGTAAATATCATGAAATGGTCTGAAAATATATGTTTATCATGATTTCGAGGTATATATGTTAATCATGATTTGGACCTCTTTTTAAAACTGATCGATACAACTGCTGCCAAGGCAGCGAGTCACATTTTCCGGAAACTAGAACGCTTTCAGTGGGTCTTAAAGTCTCTTTAGTAAATACAAATGATGCCTGAATGACATTCAAAGAGCAAATTAGAAATGTTGCCTTATTAAATTTGATAAAAATCTTATTCTTTATCAGTTTTAGCATGGCTGCAGTGGACAGCACTAATCCAGTGATGCCTGAACCAGACTGGGCCAAACCAAGAGATAAGAATGCACCTCCACCGGTATGAACTACAACAATGTTGATGCTTTACTTTACCCCACTGTGCCATAGTGCACTTGATATAGCTTATCCCTTAGTACGGATGGGGGAGTAGTCAATTTACCTAGCTTATACTTCACTAAGTGATCAAGATCTTCTTTCTCCTACTGCATCAGTACATTGTTTTACAAGCAAACAGGTGATAAGAATAAAGAAAGTCATTCATAGCCTATATTGTCTTGATGTAATACAAAATTCTTAGAAACTAACATTGCAACATGTAATGGATATTTGAAAGGAGAATTACTCTTTTGAGGCTAGGACTGATAGACGATAGTGTGCTGCTGGTCAAACTCTGTAACTACATAGCTCACTTACACTTGAGATACAGTCTTATTTTGAAATATCCCCTCAATAAAAGTTTCAGCGTTCTATCCAGTGAAAGATGTTGCATTTTCTTAGTTTGGAAAATCCCTGAAGATTTTGGATTTGTTGTTTTACAACTAGCGCAGAATTCCAAAGTTAAACATATGTGGGATAATTGGAATGAGAGAAGAATATAAATTTTAATAAATTAATATTATTATAAGGCAGAAACTAAAAAAGAGTGGTGGACTTTGATGCAACCTTAATTTTTTTTGGTGTAGATTTAGCAATCTCTTATGAGGCGAGGGCTCTTAATGACTTGTCTTAATCATCTAAAACACTTTGTATGTTCTTATTGGGTATTTTTTGCTTATTGAAGTGCTTTTGACTTTTTGTCTAGGATAACAAGTCTGTTATTGCCGCCTTGAAGAAAACTGCCTTTGTTGTCGGTACAGCTTTGATTTGCTTTGCAGCAGCAAGAAATACAATCACTTGGTGAGTGACATCTTCTATCTTCAATTGAAGAGCGGCGGGAATAAACGGCCCCTGGACTTTCTGACTAAATCGAACATTATCGAAACAGCTCCAAATTGCGCATGCAGGTTTGTTTACGTGTGCTAAACACTGTCCTGTGTTGCATTCGGCTGGTCTTTTCTTCGTTTTTCAGAAATTATGTATGCAAAAAAAAGGCATTTTGCAAGCTTACGTGCTCCCAGTCAGCTAGCAGTCTGAGTTTTCCAACGCATCGCGTGTACATCTTTCCCTGTAGGGTTTTCTAAGCGTCTACGGAAGACGAGAAACCATTTAACAAGCATTTCTTCGACTCGCTGCGCATGTCTTTTGTTGATTTGAGTAGCGTAGGACTGGATACTGCATTGTGACGTAAGGTCACATGTTAGAGGCGGAAGAGTTTGAATTAAGCGAAATGGCGTGTCTGTGAAAGTAAAACGGAAAAGTTTATAGTTTAAGCTCGATTGCGGCTGCCAGGTGGTTGAAGGACATCATTAAGTCTGAATACCCGTAAGTTTACAGCATCGCTCGAAGAACTGAGTGATGTTTCTGCCTTTGTTTTGTACAACAGCGCTGTTTAGCGCTTCGGAAAAAACGTTGCAAACAAGGTAGTTTGAGCCTGGCCGCATAGAAGGCCTAAAACAAGAGGTTTCTTGCCGGGAACTTCGTCAACGCGAGTTTTACAGGGTCTGCTTGGGTTCTGCCGCGACAAAGTTGCCGAGAAGTGACCTGGTTTTAGACTTTAAAAAATTCTTTATAGGTTTGGGGGGGGACCTCCCCTTGCAAAATTATTTTCTGTGCCTCATTAAATATTCATCAATCAATAAATCAATCAATCAATCAATTCGTGCCTTAGTTTATCTTGTTTTCGCGGGATTTTGTAGATGTGTGATGATGTAAGGAGTGGAGATAGAAGTGAGAGCAAGCCGGCGGCACTTAACTGAAAGCAAAACTAGTATAATGTGACAACACGAGCAAACGTATTCAATCAACAATCAGTCTTTATTTCACTTTCACCTCAAAATTACAGCTAACGGGAACAGATTACAATAGTCTTGCCCGAAACAACAAAAAGAAGCTAACCGCAAGCAGACTGCAGTGAAAGCTAGCGGCTTGAAACGCTAACGCTAACCCTAACCCTTAAACTTGGGTTTAGCTTTTTAACCCTAAATTTGAAATGAAACCCTAGCGTCAGACCCTAACCCTAACCCTTGGGGTTTAGGGTTAAGCTTTTTTCGCTAGGGTTAAGCTAAGGGGTTGGGGCTAGGCCTGTAATCCCAAAACTTTAGCTGACTTCATCGTTTTGAGAAACAAAAGGTTTCCTTTGTTTATCGTTTGTAAAAGAAAAGACAAAAGAAGCCGCGCGAGCAAAAACCTTGTCTTTTTGCATGTGTAATTTTTCAAAAACGAAACAAAGACCAGTGAAATGAAAGACAGGACATTGTTAAGCACACGTAAACAAACCTGCATGCGCAATTTGGAGCTGTTTCGATAATGTTCGATTTAGTCAGAAAGTCCAGGGGCCGTTTATTCCCGCCGCTCTTCAATTATTCTAGGGATTATGCCTTTACCCGGTCCCTCCTGTCAGATTTTAACATATCATCCTTTGTCCTTTGATGTGAAGCTAAAAAAATTAAACTCATCACTAAAAGATGAGTTTTGGAGCTTGTGCTTTAAAGGTTGGTGGAGCTAGGCAGCAAGGCAGCAATCTGGCATGACCAGGAGGTATCCATGGCAACCCTGAAAGCAACAGCCATCAGGCACTGTCACACTGACACAGTCAGTGGAATACTTAATAACTAACCAATACCATGACACATGGGTAGGGGTAGTGGGAGCAAGGATTCAAAAAAATCTGCAGGCAAACAAAAGCAGTCAATTGACGCACAACAGTAGAGGCATGTGACTGGTTTGGCTGTGGACAAGTATTGCTTTGATGTTAACTTTGCCTAAATTGCATTCGAGACACATTGAAATTCGAATAAAAACAAACATGTTTTATCTTAGGCATGTGGAGCGTTTCTGGGGAGCATCTGGTGATTTGTGGCAAGGCTGGTGGAAGAAAGTCCATGCATTATTTGGTGGAGATGAATTTCTATTGTCATTTGTTGGTAAGAGACTGGTTTTTATAATAACAGCAAACTGTGGAAACAGCTTAGCCATAGCAGAGGACGGACCAGAAATGTTTTTAATTTGTGTAAGGAAAGGAAAAAATAATAATGATAATTATCCAAATAAATTAAACCACAACAGTGTAACATGTTCTGGAAAACTAACTCTTCAAATGTTGTATTTTATCTTGAAGGTACGAATGTGGTGACGTTTACTGTATTCTGGGTGTTCAGTGCATTGTATCTGTTTGTGGACCTCACTGGCTGGCCCAAGTGGGCCTTACAATATAAAATTCAGGATGGAGCTAATCAGCCTGTGAGTTTATATCAAGCTATTACTGTCATCAGGGCTTGAAATTGCGACCAAAAGAGTCACCAATTGATGCGACTAGCATCTTTGTGGCTAAAAATTCTGGTTTAGTCACTTATGTGGCCACTATGTCCCATTATTTAGTTCTCCAATTGATGCTGTTTATTAATGGACTACATAACTTTGGTTTACATGGATTATAAGTTCTTTTAAACAACTTTCGCAAAATAGACCCAGCTATAAAGGTTTTTTACACAGACATGAATTTTTCTGTACTTTACAAGTTAACCATGGTGTGTCTAAAAAGTACTATGCTTTTGTTATGTTCCCAGCTTGACCGCAAGAAGTTCATGCGGACAGTGAAGTTGGTTTTGTTTAACCAGATTGTAGTCGGTGGAATTGTAACCCTTGTTCTGCACCCTGTGTATGTCTGGCGTGGCTGTTCCTTTAGCCCAGAGCTACCCAGCTTTCACTGGGTGTTGTTTGAAATTGCCATCTTCACTTTAGTGGAAGAAGTTGGTTTCTACTACAGCCACAGGTATGTGTCAAAATACATTTTAGATTGAAGTCTTAAAAGATATATCAGAATATTACAGCAGAACCCATATAAGCGTGAATGCCTAAAACTGTTTTTGGCATGTTAATTGTTTCACAACCAATCAGATGAGAGATATATTAACTGGAAGATTAGTCATGAAACAACGATAAAAATGCTTGAGCAGTTTTTCTATAATAACAATTTCAGTATTTGTTAACAGTAAATATTATGATAAATTATTTATCATGGAAGAAAAAGCCAACTCTTTGTTTTGTGACTAGTCCAAACTTTTCAGCTAATTACTCTGACTTGCAGTTTGTTATGGTTGCGTCTCGCATCTGATTGGTTGCAAAACAATTAACATTTCAGAAATAACTTAAGGCATTCACGGTTCTATGGATTTCACTGTTAAAATACCTCTAGTATCCAGCATTCTGAATGCAGTTGAACTTGGAATTATGTTCTGTGAGCACAAAATCTCACCCTTCCTCTGTTCTCTAGGCTTTTCCACCATCCTCGTATTTACCGGTTTGTACACAAGATTCACCATGAATGGACAGCACCTATCGGCATTGTTGCTATATACGCACATCCTTTGGAGCATCTTATGTCCAACCTGGGTCCTATTATCTTGGGTCCATTCATTATGGGCTCGCACATTGCAACAGCCTGGATGTGGTTTTCTCTGGCGCTCATGACGACAATCAACACACACAGTGGCTATCACTTGCCATTTATGCCGTCACCTGAGGCTCATGACTTCCATCACCTCAAGTAAGTAACAATGCTGAGTGTATTCTGCGATCCTAGGGGCCAGTGACAAGGTGTAGGTGTTCTGTATATGGGGGGGGGGGGGTCCCTGCAGTGGACTATACAGGGAGGCTCGGTCCCGAGGTTCAAAAATCAACTGTACCTTTTTCAGGCTGTAAGTATATAAAAGGGTAGGGATTTGACGAGTTGAAGTATACAAAAGGGTAGAGAAACTGTTGTTTAAGTATTTGAAAGGACCTTTCAATGGGTGCAAAGATTGCCAGGATAAACAAGCATGAAAGTCATATTCACTTGCCCAAAAAAATCCTTCTAAGCATGATTGATTCCCTCAAAAAATTTAGCCAGAACTTCAAAAAAATAAAATCCATTAGCCTGCCTGCAAAATATACTAGCCCCAGGCTATCTAGCTTGCATGAATGCCGGCTACAGGCTATCGGACATGCACTTCTTTGCACAATGTAATATCTCAAACAGACCCACCCAACAGTCAATTAATTTTATAATAACTATTTTAAGGGATTATCCAAGTGAAAAATTAAGAAAAGAGATAAAGTATCCCTTCTGTAGGTATGTGAAATGGGGTGACGGTTACCTTTTCTGTCGAAAATGGTGTACTGTATGAAAGGGTAAGGGTTTAGACCTCAGGGCAGAGCCTCCTGGTATAAAAATGTTTCAAGCATCCCCCAGAGTCTTCCCCTCAATGATATTCACTCAACAGGTGTCCCCTTAGTGGAGATTATAAATCAAAAGTAGTGTTATTGTGTAGCCAAGGTAACTAGAATTTTTGACTGCAGTAGACCAGACTTAAAGTTTCATTGTTGCTCATTCTATTGCTGCAGGTTTACTCAGAATTTTGGTGTTCTTGGTGTGCTGGATCGCCTTCATGGCACAGACGTCATGTTCAGAGATTCAAAGGCTTATGACAGACACATCATGCTGCTTGGTTTTACTCCTTTAAAACAAACCTTTCCTGACAACCCAAAGAAAGGGTCACCAAACAAGAGTGAATGAGTTGTTTGTCCTACTTTTCTCAGAATGTACAATGGTTCGACTAACATTTAACATTAAATAAGGATTCAAAAGTTAACTGTAAAAATTATGGCAAGTTATTTTTGGGTGTTATTTATTTATTTTATAGTAGCCTGTCAGGATCACTTACAGTTGATGCAAATATATAAGTATGCATGGTTTAAAAATTTAGAGCAAATAAGGAGGAATTACAGGAGTTTCAAAGGTGTGAAGCTATTTTATGGCTTTCAACAGCTTTTTGTCTTTTAAAATGGTTACTTTTAAGTTTTTAAGCAATAGTTTGTTTGCTTTTGAACCTAACAGTATGTGTTATTAAAAGCCGCATAAAAACAGAGTACAGTTGTTAACATCTCTCAAGTGTGTGAAGAATGATGTTATTATTGAGCAAACACCACTGGGGCATTGTGTTAACTAAAAATAAAATTAAAAGTCTACAAAGTTTTGGTTCAGTGTTCTTAATTTGTTTGTAAAGCATTCAAGAATACCTGTAAGTATCCCCCCCATGTGTAGGTTATCCTCAGCATTAAAGGGACCGTGTCACAGATTTTAGCCAAACTTAGGCATAGGAAATGACCATCAAATTTGTTTAAATGCATAAAATATATTTAAATAACACACCAAATGCAAAAGAAGGTACGGATGGCCAAAAGTGTCGAAGATTGAAACGGATTGCGATGTGGGCTTTTGAAATATGGTCCGGCGGAACAGTTTTCAAAGTTAATCTTGTCTGCTTGTAACTTTAATTTATGACGCCTGGGAGACACATTTAGCTGCAAGGAAGCTATGGTTTTGTCATTTAGTATCAGAGAATTAATTTCTTTTACAAACATTTAGTTTCATAGCGAATATTTAACAAAATTTAATAACATAAGATTAACTTAGCCGTGACATAGTCCCTTCAAAATATTTGCCAGTATATATTTATTCTAGGGCCTGGTTCAAAGAATGGATAATACTATCCTCCAGGTAAATCACTGTCTGGATAGCGTAGTTTATTTTGTTATTTTCACTGGACAGTGATTCATCCAATGAATAGTGTTATCCAACCTATGATCTTCTGGGGCCTGGCTGGAGAGAGGCACCCATGCCCAAGAATTTAATGCATTGAACCCAGCCAGGGCTCAGGTCTTAAACGTGTACCATTTGATCCAGTGTCCAGACATGTTTATCATTAGGCAACTGTAACCCCCATTTTGGGGGAATGGGGGTGGGTGTAGCATATCCCTACTAGATTGTTGAATTATTACTCGCTTGAGTGTTTTCAGCAAATTTTGAAATCTATTAAATAAATTTGCATTAAAAACTCTGATAAATACACCTCAGATGCTTGATGTTTAAAATTGCCCTAGAGAGCATGCCACAGAGCCCCCTTGGAGGGTGTGGCCTTCAAGTTGGATGCGCCCCCTCTCTTCTCCGTAGAGACCTCTTTCGTGTTTTGTACGGACTGGGAAATGGGGAGAGGTGAAAAGTGTTTTTCGCCTTCCCCCACTAAAGGAGCTTCTGCAGAGGAGAGAGGGATGCCCCCAAATCAAGCCCCGGCCTAATGCTTGGCTACACAACTTGGAACTTTCAAGTGGAGAGGAAAGGAGAAGAGATGAGGGCCTGTTCTAGGCATTTGGTTATTTGGGGACCAGTCCAATAAAACAGGATTAGCACAAATAGTGGCAAGGGTCTTTGGGCTTGGGCAGCATCTCTTTGACCAACCCTTGCACTGCTCCGCAAATGATCACCTGGAACAGGCTGTGGTCAGAACAACCTCTCACCAGGAGCCCATTACTGCTTCATTACTGAGTTTGTTGTTGGTTCTTGTCCTTGTTCCGAGGGAGCGAATTCCCAATATTTTAACTATTTTATGGGATGGGGAACTGAGAAATCCATTTTTGGTGGAATGGCGGGGTGGGACAATAACTGGGGGGGGGGGGGGCTTATAAGTAGGGCAGATGGGCTATATCAGGGGGGCTTATAAGTGGGATTTTTCAAACGAGAAAACGAACTGCACAGTGTTCTTAATGCAATATGTTTATTTGAACACAATATATTTCCAACTTAAAAATTAAAAGTAATTAATTTATTCTGTGTGTTGCAAATTCAATATTTACCCTGTTCTTATAGCACTCCAATATATTCCTCTATAATTTTAATATTTACACGCCTTGGCAAAAATTTGTATTACTTGTAATTCAAATTGACAATAATATTGTGCAGTAATAACACTGCTTTAAATTAGAATTCCAATTATAAAAATAATTTTCTTTATAACAAAATGCATTCAACAAAATAAAATTCAATTAACTAACTTTAAAGCAACGCATTCTGTATTGCATGATGGATTCTAGGTGTCAAAACAATCTTGTTTTCATACCACTACTTGTCAATAAAGACAGAATAATTGTTGAGGAGTTTCTTTGAAATTCCTTTATAAAATTACCACTCCTTTATAAGTATACGAGGAGAGGAGAGCACAATATATACTGGCGAAATAAAACTGGCTGGACATTAATATTTTCTATTCCTGTAAAATTTTGAATGTAAGGTAGTTTGCATTGCACTATGATTTCAACTAATTTGCCTGCCATTCAAATTTCCTTCCACTTCTTTGTCAAGTAATTTATTCATTTAAGACATTTTTTCTGTCATTGAATAACGATCCATTTAAAATACACCTATTCTTCTTACCTTAAAATGACGGGGAGAGCTTAAGGCTAAAGCAAAAATCCACAATCCACAGACGCAATGACTAAAACCCACCCATGTTCTTTGCAATGTCCTAAATCTTACCTTAGTAAACTTATAAAATACAGCAATTCTTATTAATTACATTCTCCAGTTTTTAGTGTATGAAAGAACTGCAAATTGAGTGAATTTCCTATAACCAATTGCAGAGAAAGAATGCATTTTTAACCATTCTGGAAAAACAGACATTTCTCACTACAACAGAGATAGGTGAGTCTGCCATTTGACGAAAAAAAAAAATCAATACTGATGATGTCACTCTACAAAGATCCATTAAGTGGCTGGTTTTGATTTCGTTATTTTTTGTGCATAGGTGACAGCCTGAGACAATAATTTGCAGTTGAGCTCGAATTTCAGACATTTTTAATCAAGACTTTAATTTCATCAGTCCCTTCAAACTCTTGACCTGCCTATCTTTCGATAGAGTAGTAAACCAGAGTACGTTTGTGAGGAGATTACAATTAAAATGCAGGCTTGTAACATTGTGTAACATCACTCATCTATAGCTTCAATGTCAGGATAACTAGCTGACAGGCGATAGCTGTTACGTTTCGGCATGGGGCCGCCTTCTTCAGTCGGCGTACAAGGTGGACTTGAGGTGTTAACCAGACGCCACTGTAATTCTTCATTCTCCAAAGAAAGTCTCTTGCTCTTGGCACTCTCTCTTTCTAAACTGTTCCTTAATGTGTCTCGCTCAACAGAAAGTTGCCTGAAATTAAGCAGAAAAGGTCAAATGAGACCAGAACTTCGCAAAGTCAATAAATTTACATGCTACCATATACAATGCGTCTGTTGGCATTATTGATTGGATTCTCAAATTAAGTGCAATCAATAATCAACAAAAACAACACACAAAAACCTTTATACATACTTTCAGTTCAACAATAAGTGGTACGCACTGTACTGCTACCACTTGACAGAGTTTTTCAATAATTTTTGACAACTTGTTCATTTGGCCAATCAAAATGCACCTAGTGAGACAGGTGTAGTTGACAACTCTCAGAGTGAACATGGAACTTGACAACTCCACTTCTCACAGTTCTTGCACTTTAATTGGCCAGTTCAAATGAAGGCCATCAGAAAGTTCTTCGAAAAATGTCAAAACTAAATTAAAAACTGCAAGTTTGCAAGTCAGGCAATGGGAAGACAAAAACAGTTCAATATACAAACTTAAAGTTGTACACTGACCTCTCAAATCTTGACTTTGACTCCACCACAAATGATAATGATTCATTTTCTTGCTGAAGTTTCTTTGTCTGAGCTTTGACGTCTTCAAGTCTTTCCAGCTGAAAAGTACACAATCACAAAAAGGGTTAATGACTTAAGCTATTTATTTTTAACTGAAATTTAATTTGCTAATTATTTCTTTAACATCCTTCAAATGGTTCATTGGTTGTTCATGATTTGACTGCACTATTTTTAAATAATAACATGATTTCAGTAATAAGCATTAATTAACAAGCATGTAGATATATACCTCTAGATATTTCTCCATCTTTTCCCTCCTCAACTGTTTGATTTCTTCATTCTTCATCTCTAGAACAGCTTTTATACTCTCAAGTTCTGCTGGTAACGACTCATACTTCTTAATGGCCTCCTAAAATAACAAAATATGAACAAACCAGAGCATGTTACCAACAACAACTCTATCATCATCATCATCATCATCATCATCATCATCATCGTCATCATCATCACTTTTATTTATTTACTCTTGGATTTGTAGAATAGCTTATACAGCTAATATCTCTGAGCATTCCAACAGTACGCACAGTACAATGGGCAAAGACCAGACAACAACACTGGGAACTCCATGCTCTACTCTTTACGATAAGTGTGTGGGTTCTTTTAATTCCCTTGCTGACCAAAACACTGAAGATGAAGTGAGGCAGGGCCTATGGTTTATCATCCTTACCAGACTTCTTTCCTTTGTGTTACAGCAGCACTGTATTACACAGCTGTAACACTAAATTAGTGTTAAAGGTATAGATGAGCCTTACATATAGTAATTAGTGCTTTTTTGCTGAAGAAGTAGAAAACTTATACAGTCCAAGCTCTTGTAAGAGGACACCCTCGGGACGTGAAAAAAGTGTCCGTAACTGGAGCTGGCCGCTTACGAGAATGGTTCTCGTAAGCGGCCACTAGAGGTGTAGGGGAAAGATGGCCACTTACGGGAGCTTGCCCAGCTAACAATAATCGGATGGACGTGGATGACGACAATACAAACACTGAAATGTGGTACTGTAATTACTGTAAAATCATTGTGACGAATGTGATGTGATGTTGATTTATAAAAACAAGATACAGAGGTTGTTGATAGGATTTTCTTTGGGCTGTCCGCTTACGGGAAATTAAAAACAAAGAAAACTCTAAGTCGTAATCTCTGAAAGTGTCCGCGGCCGCTTACGGGAATGTCCGCTTACGAGAATGTAAAAATACAGAGTTTGTATGGGAGTTAAAACGGGGTTTCAAACAAGGCGGCCGTAAGTAGAGCTGTCTGCTTACGAGAGTGTCCGCTAACAGAGCTTCGACTGTATTACAGGACCAAGACAGTTGAGAGGCAAATAACTTAAATCATCTGATCAGAATTCTTCATTTCCAGTCCAATTTTTTTTTTATTTCTTTCGTGTAAAGAAATAAATCCAAGCTTTATCTCAGGGAGAATATCAGCTCTTGGTCTTTTCTGTATCAACCTCAATGTGCTCCTTTCATACCGTCGAGACCTAGGGTTAATATTCTCCCAGTCAGCCATCGCACTTGTTTAATGGGATGTGTACAATCATAATTACCTGAATTCTGGTCTCGATATCTCTTTGGTTGTCATCGTGGAGTTGCTGATACTTTTTATTCAAAGAGCTATGCTCACTCACCAGTTTGTCATATTTCTCCTGAAAAGAAGATACAATGTAATAGGAAAAAGATTTGAAAAACATCATCACATTTTAAGAATCCTCCCACAGAAAACAGATGTTGGCTAGTGAACATACATTCAGACTCTTCTTTACCACTTTTTTTACTTTAACAGCAAAAAAACTAATTGCAAAATCTGCACATCGCACAAGTTGCACTTGCTTTCCATTGAATTTGTCCACCGCAGGTTACCCAGCATTTTCCGTACCTCCCATGTAAGCCAGATATAACGAATGACACCCTGAACAGTGCATTCCTACCTTAAAGTCTGACTGTTGTTCTTCGTAGTCAGCCTTGATTGTTTCTATCTCCACTTGATGTTCTTCAACAAGTTCTACGAAATTAATCAAGAACAGTGTGATCAATGTGAGATCAAATTGAACTTGGGTGGAAATCATGTGACTCTTTGCAACCCAAGTATTTTAAGATCGCCTTTATCCTGACAAGGCCAAGAATACTGATCGATCTAAAGATTAGAGATTTGCTAAAAAAAAATTAAAAAGAGCTAAACCCTTAGTGCTATGTGATCCATACCCCTCCTGCCCCTCCCAACCCTCCCACCTGAGTAGAATACAAGCAAACATTCAGAACGTTACGACTAAAGGAAGACATGCAACCCATTGATAGTCTTATAATTATTAATAAAATCAAGGAAACTCAATCAAACAAAGCAACTTTGAAGAAAAAAAAAAAGCAACTTTGAAGAAGTGCTACACTGCGATGACTGACACCCAATCAGCTTACCATCGATTGCACTGGAATGTTTACTGTCTAAATCTGCAATTTCATCCCTGTGTTCTTCTTTCACGGATGCTACAAGATCATCATGAGCTTTCTTTATCTCAGACAACTGTTTGAAAACAAACAAGAATGAGGACCTTTGAGGAAACAAGATTCATTTCAAAAGTCAGGTGAATTAATCAAGGTTATGACCTCACAAACAATACGTCTTGTTTTTGCCGATTGTTGTTCAAAGTTCATCATCAACATCATCATCATCATCTATAAGCCACTTTAGAATTGACAATTTACAGTAATTACCATGGTAGGTAGGGCAAGGAGACCTCCAAGAAACCACCAGGCTTATAGGGAAGGCCACCTCACCAGCAATATGTTTACATAGTAATTTGAAAAGTTATGGATGTGTGGCTAGGTTAATTCAGACTTATTTTTTATTAGTTTTTAGTAAAACATAGAAAAACAGTGAATACAAAATTGCTGAAACACAAGGAAACTATCAAAACCCAATCATAATTTGAACTGCCTAGTACCTCTTTTTCCTGTTGTTGCCGCATTTCATGAACTTGTGCTCTATGTGTCTCAAGGGCTGCAATAATTTTAGAAAATACAAATTAGGTAGGTAGGTAGTTGGAGATGTGTGAAGGTAGGTAAACAGGTATTCTGCACCCAAAGAGGCCCTAATCCATCACAGGTTACCCCCTAGCATTTTGCATTTTATTTTTAGGTTTCCCTGAGTGTTTTGCCCAAAAACCACACAATGACCCCTGCCAGAGCTCGAACCCAGACTGCTCATTCTGGGGTCCAGCATGCCATTCAATAGACCATGCCACATCAGCCACAGGTAGGTAACCAAACAACCATCAGTAACAACTGTTACCTAATGTAATTTCTCCTTGGTGTTTTCTCTTTAGTTCTGAACTTGTCTGCTCCAATACATTTTCATAGTCAGCTTTCAACGTTTCTATAGCAACTGCATGTTCGCTGCTCTGATACATCATTTCTTCCTGCAGTTTAACACTGTTTTCCTCCTCTTCAACTGTGTGAAAAAGAACATGCATTGTTATTGTGACAGGATAAGGTAGACAAAAGGGTGTAGATAAGAATATTGCATTTCCTTTCCTTAATGCGGCCTCCCTTGATTAAGTGCTCCTCCTAAAATTATGCACCCCTTTGGAATTAAAACCAAGCTCTCCCCTACAGAGCAGTCAGAATGAATAGAGAAGGTAAGCTAGATAGAATTATAAACAAGCCTTTTGCCGAAAACCAAAAAATTGTACTGTTACATTAATGATAGTTTAGTCACAGAGGTTGATGAGATAAAGCACAAATTAAAACAAGTGCATAAATACTGCATTCATATAATAGGCAGTAAAAGAGGTTTGCTAACTTACCAAGCTTTTCCTGAATGACCTTCATCTCTTGCAAAGTGGATTCTATTTTTCTTTGTAGTTGATTGCTGTACTTTTGACTCCACAGCAACTGTAGGTTCAAAACAAAAGAGACTTCAGACTGGCCATTTTTAGGCTTATGCATTTTACATCCACAGTATTCATAATGTATTCTCTTCTAAGTTAAAGAACAGAGGTAAATAGAGCCACTTCAAAGTAGTGTGGTGGCCAACATATTGGTATTGTGTTGGCATGGCTGTTTGTTTCAGAGCCAATGATTTTTTACACTGGTCAACACAGTTATAATTAGTAAGATTTTCATTTAAGTTTTTAACGACCAGGTTTAAAAGATACTGCTGACGGTGACAAAAATGATGATGATGGTGATGATGACATTATAATTAGCGATTATGCAAGACATGACACCCAAGATACACAGTTGTCACCACAAAAATAAACCTGAAAGCAATAAAATGTAGACAACAAGACTTCATGCTTGACATTCTTACCTTACGAACAACTGATAGAATCATGACAGATGCCGCCACAAAATCAACACTGTTGTCGTCAATTTGATTCTGCAGCTGCCAGCAGAGCTCTGTCTTCTGCTTTATCAACTCATGCAGATGCTTGCCTTTCTCTTTTAAATCTCTGATAGCTATCAAGTGACTATCGTCCTCAACCTGAATGCCGACAGAATGCTTACTTAGGTATGGTGTCTCGCTCAAAAGATCTGGTGGCATTATTCTGCAAGGTACATCTACAGGAGAGTCAGCTACCATGGGTTTAGAAGCATCAGTTTCATCTGAATCAAACGGAATGTCACCATTAAGTGAAATATTGTCTTGTTGCAAATGTCTGTTTGGGAAAACTCTTGCATCATGGTCCGAAGCCTCACTGCGTGCAGATAAAGCATCAACTTCAGAATCAAGATCTTCAAGTAGTTCCTGGTCTTTGACGCTGCTCGTTACAGATACACTGTCACTAGCATTGCTGTGCTGCGACGAGACCTTTCTTGGTAGTTTAGAGGTTCCCTGCTTTTGGCTTGAGGGAGTTTGCTTTAGAGTTTGTTTTACTGCTTGTACTGGCTTTTTGTTTGAAGAAATTGATGAAGGTTTGCTGTTGGCTTCTTTTGAGGGAACTGATACTTTGGCTGCAAAGCAAAATAAGATTGATAAGTTAAAGCAGTTCACCAATAATATTCTTAAATTCTGTGTTGTTGTTGTGTTTTTTATGCCCATTAAAGAAGAAGGAAAATGTTGTGGTTCAATTTAACCCCTTGGCACAATTTGACATTTGGTAATGGTATGGTAATATATGATAATATAAAAAAGGAAAATATCAGATTGTACCAGGGTAAAATTGAACCACAACACATATAAAGTTCCCCATCACAATGACACTTTTGAATGCAAATATGAGTCAAAATGTACAAGCAATTGTCACACTTGTCTTACAAGTGACTCCTTTTATACCATGGAGAACATAGTTCAAAGGCTGTATTTTAGGCATGTAAAAGGTTCTTATAATGTTGTGTAATAAAAATTATTTTTAATCAGCACCAAAGTTAAAATATGCATCAAATATGGCTGAGCATTTCCACTTGCCAGTATAGTTTTATTTTTTCACTTTCAACATTTAAAGAAATATAACTGATTAATATATTTGTAAATTTTTAAGCTGTTATAAATGTATATTATTTTTTGCTAAATTACATGTACAGACCTTTTCCAATTTCACATGAAAGCTTTGTCTTGTGTAATAATAGTTATAGTAACAAAACTGTCTAGGCTCCAACAAATGGATAAAGCTTAAGTAAAACTGTTCTTCCTCAAGTATATATAAATTGATCTTACAATTCAATTAATTATCAGAATGTCTGCGACTGTGACAATTAACAATAAACTCTATCGGCATACCCTCATCCACTCCATATGTTTACCTGATATGACGCTTGGTTCACTTTTGGTTTTACTTAATTCAGATTTTTCATCTCTTCTTTTTCGAAAATATTTTAAAAGAAAACACTCCAATTCCTTCATATCCTTGTTAAATCATTGCAATTGAGAAAAACTATGTAAGGAATAAAGACAACCTGCTTTCTTCAGAATGAAAGTTCAGTAATAAAATTTCATTACCAGTCTATACAGCTTAAAATATGACTTATGAATGAGATTTTAACCACACATAAATTAACCATTGAGACAAAAAGACTGTTTATGGTAATGTTTGGTAAATGCATTAATTATCTTGATTGTATAACACTGATCAAGAATATGTGACATTTTTAAGCAGTCTGTTAGAAGTATTTGCTGATTTAAAAACTACTAAATACATAGAATGAAATCAAACATCGCCAATAACACAAAGTATCATGTGAAGTAATTTTCATATCTTGAATGGAGAGAGTAAATAATATTTAATTACAATTTTTGGCCAGGTGAGGATGTGCTCAAAAGCTTTGTGATAAACAAGGATCCAAGACAAGCCTTTTATAAAAATACAAAATTATCACATGGAAAAAAAAATTATATGAAATAAAATAAAAACACATTGTATAAAATGTAATAATGTAATGGCCTAGTTATAATTAAGATTCTAATTACCGGTAGTACCTGTTTAATGTCTACAATACTTATTTATAGTAAATTAGGTATTGAAAACAATGTTCATGTAGTTTTTGCTATAAGATGTACAAAAATTAATTCCTTCCTAAACACTTATTTATGCCAAGGGTCCAAATTTTCTTTTATTCCTGACTGCCTCACATGCCTTATTTATATGGAACTTAACTCTCTTTGAAAATTTAGCTTGAGCTAGTTTGTAAACGGATAGCCAAACTGAATAGATATATTAAGTAATCATCAAAATACATGGACTATTTAGGAAAATATAAAATTAATTCTTTTTTTACTTGGCATTATCCTCTATGTTGCCAACGAAATTGCAAAAAACAAACATCCTTATATATATATATATTTATAATAACTGCAGTGCCATCAATCAGGAAACAAATCCTCTTATGCAGATTACAAGGTGTAAATAACATTAATAATCAAAAGAGAAAAAAAGTAACTTAATTACCTTTAACAGAACTGCTTGACCTGATCACACGTGATGTTTGTGGCTTGGATGTAGTTGTTGCAGCTGTTGAGCCCCTTGGACCTTTGACTGCTGAGGGAGTTTGCTTACCTAGTGCCTTCTGTCCAGCAACACTCGTTTCTTTCTCTTTGGCGGAAGCCTTTTGGGGAATAACAGATGACTTGCTGACCTTCCGTGCCTTCGAATCAGACCTCACCAAGCCAGAATCTCTTTTAACTATAGGGGCTACTGGTGGCCGACTTGCAGCAGCACTATGTCGTCTTTGAACTGAAGCTGTGTCTATTTTCTTCTCCATTTTAGGCAATGCTGCTGGTTTTGAAATCTGTGTTGGTGGGCTTGGTCCCATCTTCTTTACAGGAAGTTTGGATGACTTGGCTTCATCTCTAGGAGACTGTTCAGTTATCCCAGCACTCACTGGCCTTTTACTTATTGAAGGCCGAGGTACAAAAGATTTCACATCTCCAAGTGTTGCCAGAGTGTGCCGTTTCTGTATTTTAACTCCATTGTTGCCTACTGCAGAGGTTGCAGTTGTTTTTGGCAGTTGTGATTTATTACCAGCAGATGACAATGGACCTTTTGAATTTTGCTGCTGACGCATTTGCTCTAGTCTAGACTGCTTTGGTTCTGCTGGTTTTGATGCATTGTTACTTCTAGTAGGCATTGCTCTTGATTTTGTCACACAACCCTTTGCAGAGCTAGGAATTCTCTTCGTTGTAGACTTCTTCTTTCCTTTACTGTCACTTGTTCCTGTTGACGACAGTGACGCTTGCGATCCTGAAAGGCTGTCAGCGTAATTGGAATCTGCATCAGTAGCTTGATCCTGTGACTCTGTAGGCTTAACTGCTTTATTTACAGCAATATTGTCACTAGCGTCAACATTATTTAAATTAAGACACCTTTGAACTGTGTTATCTAATATTGGTTCCACAGGAGTCAATACTGAAGTAAGCCCCTCAAACACATCTCCATAATCTCCACTTCTTCCACATGTGTTGATATTGCTGCTACTGCTGTAACGCCTAAGAGATTGTTTTGGACTTGAAGACAACCATGGCCAGCTACCCATGCGGGTTAGTTCGGAACCTCTAGAACTGGTAGATTTACTCCTAACCACTTCAGTTTTCTGAAATAGTTTTCCTAGTGCTTCAGATTGCGAGTGAGAGCATCCTAGAGATTTATGATGAGTTTCCTGAGCATGGTCAGTTTCTACACTGTCGTCATCCTCAGCTTCTGGAATTATGGACCTTTCAGTGCGTCCCAAATCTAGACATGTCTTAATAGACTCTGAAAAATGATCTGCACAGTGCAAGCTGGGACAGCTACAATGCCGCCCTTGAATGAAGGGGTCTTCCTTGTTGGCGTGATGTGACGCAGAGGTAATGTCATCATTACTGCAATTTGACATGGTCAGCTGTCCTTTTTCGATCATTAGATGGCCGGTGTCCAATGAAACAGCATGACCCACTTTGTGAACAGTAGCCGATCCTCCACTAGCAGCATGAAAACCATTTGATATATTTAATGAATTCTCTGATGGGGAATTCTGAGAAAATGTCCTCTGACTCTCTCTGTTCAAACTGTTTATCCCTTCCTCTGCCGAATTAACTGCACCTGTCACCTTTGCGGTTTTATGAGGATCAACTTTCTTGCCTTCCCCATTAGAAATGCCTTCCCCATGCCAAACGTTCTTTTCCAAGGGCGCCATCTCAGTGATTAAACGATACTCTTTTGAATCGCAGAAATTACCCTTGGTAATTTTAGGCAACGAGCGACATCGATTCAAACCATTCTGGTCCAAGGTGTTCATTTTATCTCCCTTTTCGACGTTGTGTAACAATATGTTAAAGCCCTTCGCCAATTGTTTGGCTTTTAGAAACAGGTATCTATCCAAAGAAACAGAACGATTCCTTCTGGTTAACCTCAAGGACTTGACGTCTCGATGTTGATAAGCCATGCGGCCTCCTCGGACGATTTCCACGTCGCTCGAAGACATAACTTGCTCGGTGTTTACAGCTGTTTTAGCCTTTTCCTCCGACGCTTGTGGACTGCAAGGGCTTTCGAGCAAGTTCAATCGAGAAAGCGTAATGTCATCCGCAGCTTTAACTTTGTGTGAATGGACAAATATTCCGTGTTTATTCTTGCACCGAAAATATCGTACTCCTCGGACGGAACCGTCGTTTTTACCGCAAGGTTCGTCTAAAAAGATTCCACACCATTCGCCATCGGCAAAATGCGTTGTTCCGACGTATTTTAGAATTCCAAGTTGAGGTTTCTTGTTCAAAATACAAACCACTCTATCGCCTTGATTCGGCCGTTTCCTTGAGAGGCCGCCATTTAAACTTCCATCAGGCGACGAAAAAGATGTCGGGGATAAACAATTGTTGACCTGAATGATAAGAACAAAAATAAATTTTTACAATGCGCCTGCTAATCGTTTGAAATGAAATGTGACACTCACTATAAACGCTGAATAAACGCGACTTTCCTGGCAAGTCAACAAAGTCGACATTTTCGCTATGGAAACGTCTGTTTTCCGTGTGCATTACAAGTGTCGAAGCGTGCGAAAAACAATAAAATTTTCATCGGAACATGTAAATTCACTTGTGAGCAAATATTAAACTACGTCGCTATCACAACACCGATTGACAATCAAAAGAAATAACTTTAAAATGTTGACATTTGAGTCGAGCGCTTCGTCCAACCTGTTTCATAAAATTGCGGAGCCGAATCAATATAAGACTAGAACTTTTACTTAAGCAGATATACGGCAAACTACAACATCCTGGAGAAAATTTTTTAAGCAATTATTTGCTTCCTGACACTAAACAAAGCTGATGTAAGGTCGTTGGCTTGTATTTCGAATGAAGGCGACAAAGTACCATGAAATTTAAACACAGAGTAACCGGTCGCGTCAATTTTCCACCCGGTCTCCTTTATACGGCAATTTGAATCTTTTACACCCGCTAAGATTTTTTTTATACAAAATGGTTCCTAATAATGTTAGCACAGGTACAAATGTTAATCTTAAACAAAAGGATTTATAGAAATCTGTGTTTTAATGTCAATAACAATTTCTTCGTACTGCACGGTTCGTCGACCTCATCGAGTAAGCAACTGGTTTATAAACACGAATCCTGCCGTGAGGACATTATGATATGAATGGCTAAGTTATAAACTTCTACGATTATACTGGTATATAATAAGCTTAAAGCTCTTATGTACTCGAAATTAAGTTATCTTTGATCAAATTCTTCGGCCGCTGCTGTGCATGGAAGATCAAATATGATACCGGCGCGAAATCAACACCGCCAAAAGTTAAAATACCCACTGACTGAAACCTTACCTTTCCTTAAATATTGTTCTTGGGGTTAATCAGGCGATTTGCTTTCGCTTCGTTTGGGTAAAACTCTCCTCAGTTTGCTATATATAGCTGTCTAGCTAGGATTTGCATCGAAGCCTTGAGTCAAAATGCTTTAGCTTGGTCGAAATGCGGCAAGTCATGAGTTGAACGAGCACAGATCACGGGTGTTCATTGGCGACCAATGAAAAACGGGCAATTACTGCGTCAAATTTTAATCTCGACTGATCAAAAAGAAATTCTTCAATTTTTGCATTGTTATCATTTTTTGCGAGTAAGTAGTTGTCAAAATCTCTTAATATACACAAAGGATTACATGCAAAAATGCAATAAATAAACTGTTAACTGAAATTCCCACAAAAAGCTCCCCTCCCCCCCTCCCCCCTCCCTGGTCTCAAAATACCCCCTCATGAAAATAAGCCCCAAAATCTCAAAGGGGGGGTTGACAATCAAGAAAGATATAAACTGCTTTCGACTTCTTAGCATCCGATTGGAGAGTTTAATTCGGATTTTTTTGGCGTAACACTCCTATCAAATATAAAACCAAGCATTTTTGAAACGCAAAGTTGCATCGGATACTGAGAAGACCCCACAACCGGTTGGTCAGCTAGAAAAAGAGCATTTAAATTACCCTGCTCACAAAACAGAAAGTCGATAATGAAATATTTAAGACATGTAAGGCGTGGTAGAGGGAGGGTTGAGGGGCTGAGCTAAAGTTGTCCGCTAATTTATCCTGCTTTGTTTCTGCTCGCATTTTCGATCTTTTTTCAGTAATTTCGCCCACTGCAGTCCATTTATAGTATTTTGACCCATGCTGAAATTTCACGGTGATGAGTTCTTTATGGTTTAAAACTTTGTTTTTTAGAAATCACTATAGGAACAGACAAGGCTGGGGTCGTGCTTTTGTTTTGAATCAGGTTCTTTGCTCAACTACCGAATCCATTTGTCCTGAAGTAATGACAATTAAAACTTGTGGTTCCAGAGTTAATAACAAGCTTTCATCCTTTGACTGCGCTAACAATTCCGGTGTAAAGTCCGTAAAAACATCATCTTGTTAGTCAGTATAAAGTCCTAATATTTATTTCCTACTAATTGTGAACGGGAGTACCCGGAGATGAATTGAAATAACATGGTCAATTACATGTAAATAAGTTGATGAAAGTTAATGTTGTTACTGCTACGATCGAGTTGTGTTTTTCACGTCGTAACCTAAATTGGTTTTTCAACTTATCGTACTGCACTGTATTAGTTTTTATTAACCTCATTTTATTGAGGAAAAGAGGTCATTAAAGCTTGCAATTGTTTGGTTTCTGTGTGGTCGCTCAGCCATGTACCCGAGTCAATTTTAGATTAAAAATCTTTGATTCTCGGGTTGATTGAGTGTTAGAGCTCTTTAACTTTTTGATATTAGCTTTAGTAACGAATAAACTGCAAAAGTACAAAGCTACGAATCAGAGCGAATTAAGGTTAGAATCTGTCAAATAAATTGTCACAGGATTTGTGTTGGTTTGTGAACCGTTTAAATCATTAATCGGGAAAACATTTTTGAAGTAATATATCTTAAACCTGCATATGCTTTAGGAACGTACCTTCCTTCTGCGCGAAGTGGACGAGGAACATTTCTCTTCTTTTTTGCCGACTGTCCATAGAGTCGACGGTCTTTTCGGAGTTTTAGTGCTACTTTTTCTTCGCTTCTTCTCCGCAATAATTGAGGGATCGCTCTTACTTCTTCTATAATCTCGACCTTCAGTGCGCGTTGAGCCAATTTCGGCCGCAAACCTCGGAAATGTATCGCGTCTTTTTAGACCCCTATCGACCAGACGCGCGCTTTTGGGTCTAGAAGTTGCCGATAGTCTTCTTAAAATTCGTCCGTTAGGATAACTCCTTGAATATTTCTCTTCATCATCGTTCCTGTCTTTGTCAAACGCCTCGTGATAATCGTTGTCCCATAATCGTGGCACACCAACGGGTCTTTTTCTTCCGTTATAGCTCGTTACAATTGCGCTACCACGCGAAGGGTTTCTTTGCACAGAAGTTCTGGTACTGTTCCACGCGTTTACTGGAACAGAATTCTTCCTCAATCCATGAAACGAAGAGATTGGCATCTTTTCCAGACAAGCTTCCTACTGTCGCAATAAATATTAGCCAGTGCAGTTTTCTTCAAAGTTCCACCTCTAATTCTTTTAAACAAGAGATTGTTAAGGGTTTAACCCTCTAAACGATAAGTTAATTTGTTCGTGTATGGAAATTACTCCACGTTTTTGGACGTTCCATCGAACTGAAGGAAATATTTACTTTACACATAAAAGACGCGGCTCGTTGCCACGGATGACTTGTCAAGATCCGACAGCGAAGTTTTTCTTTCAGAATAGATCTTTTCAATCCGTAATTCGCGTTGTATGAACACAAGTATCCCGTAGCGCAGTTAATGAATTGCCTTTTCAAGTAGTTCACTCCGTAGACCAACCACAATAGCTCGCTATATAAACCTCAACCGATTAGTGAAAACTGATTTGCAGTCAAAATCCGACCGGTACCGGATCGTAAACCATAAAGCACTAGTTTTGAAAACCCGTAGAGTCGCCGGCGTTCAAGTTTGAAACAGTCTGGTCTGGTCTGGAAATTTCGTTTTTCTCCGACTTGAAAAGGCGACGGTAATAATTAGACGCTATGAAGCAGAACTAACAGTTGTAACTTTTTCGTGGTGGTCGCCTCTTGCAGTGGTGCAGTGAACAATTTTTGTCACAAAACTACGCATGCATAAGATAGTACACGTCCTGCCG
Source organism: Oculina patagonica (assembly GCF_052425735.1). Lineage (NCBI taxonomy): Eukaryota > Metazoa > Cnidaria > Anthozoa > Scleractinia > Oculinidae > Oculina > Oculina patagonica. The sequence goes on from NC_135762.1 coordinate 21,001,252, forward strand.
AGGTAAACAACTCGGCTTAGAAGCTATTGTTTGCCAAGAAGATATCAAACAAAATAGTCTTGTTTCTAAATAAACGTGTCTGATATGCAACACGTTCTGTGCTTATACGATCCCTCGAATACGCCCACTTGCTTCAATTCAAAGTAAAAAGAGACAGTGCAATCAAATCGAGCCAGTGACATACGTTTAATTGCCTTCACACTATGTCTTGTTTTGACTTTTATGTCAAATGACGTAACTAGGCCTGTACTTTGCATTAAGAGTCTCCGGAATGGAAAATCAATTTGGTTTATGTTATATGCAAATAGAAACAGAGTAATTCAGTTCGTTTGCCAAATTAGATTTTAAGCCAGTCTTTGCGTCGCCATGTTTTTTCTCCCTCGCATTTGCTACTTCTCTGGCGCTCAATGCACCTGTTTAAGCCGGCCTAACTTTGACTGAACTATCATATATGGTAGGCCTGGAAGGGACGAAAATGGGTCGGGAGGGGTAATAGATCAGACGATCGAGAGGAATTTAAAGGGATTTTTCAATAATAAGGTTCTGAAAAAATAGAACGTTGAAAGCCAGAAAGGTGGCAAGAGGGAAGCCAAAATCATTAAAATCATCTTCCTCCTTCCCTCCCCTTTGGTATCCTTCCCATGCACTTCCTGAAAGCAGTAATGGGCTCCTGCTGAAAGTAAAAACACCAAAAACGATCTTGTTTTTATGCCTCCATTAAAAGTCGTCTAACATAGAGCATTTCCCAGAGTATTCATAGTTGCTAGGGCTATTTTGGTTTTTGGTTTTGCTAATATAAGGCATGCAAGGGTACAGTCATGACACCTAGGAGCAGATTACACCGATAAAACAATTCACAAACACGGCGAAGATGAATCAAATTTCTTGTTTTCAGTGACTTTATCTTCGCTAGTCTTTGTTTTCAAAGAATATGCGGCATCTTCGCACCCAAATTAGTTGCTATCTTTATATTTTACGTTATCAGTCAGGAGAAACGAATTTATCAGTTTCGTGATCAAGTCCCAAAATTAAAAGGCTTCCGGGTAGCCAGATCGAAACACCTGCACAAGGCAAAATTAATGGAGACAGTTAGTGATCCTTACATAACGTGATCTTTGGCTCTCACTTCGTCTCTCTCAACTCGAACGGCGGCGTGGTTTCTAAGCTAGAATAATTCTATCCTCTTGGACATCCTCTTGCTTTTTTCCACGATGGATTTTCTTGCCTTTTTCCACAGCATAACTTTAACGACCATTTTCTACGCATTGCTTCTTCTAATTCCAATTGTTTTTGTAACGGTAAGTACTATTTAGGAGTCTTTTATTCAAAAATCCAGTGTAACATTGGCGGAGATATTTGCGATTTTTTTTCTGACCCGTTCGATCTCATCAAAGGGATTAACTTTGATTTGTGCTTAATTTTTCGCAGATTCTTGTAGCTATTCGCTTGACGACTTGGGATACAGTGCCAATGATTACTAGGTTTGACAGCGAAAAATATTACAAGGATCCAAACAAAAACAATGCCACTTATCCATTTCCTTACATGGAAGAAGAAGGCTCTATTGATTTGTCCGTGATCGTGCCTTCGTACAACGAAGAGGAACGCCGTAAGTTTATTAATTAAACTGTTTATTTGTTTAGCTGTTTAACTGAATGATGCAACTTTGAAGTGGCTGTTATCATTTTTTTTGGTGGCAAAGAAGCAAAGTAATGAAATAAACGTTCGATTTGGTTCCAAATTGAACGTTTATATTTAACTCCAAAAATTTAGAAACTCGCTACTTGGGTTATTAAAAGTAAATCCCCTTGATAAATAATCTAATTTTGATTGGCTGTAACATATGTGCAGTAGCGTTAGCTTCATTTCGCTATAAGAATTGGAAAAATTCTCTTTGGCATTACCCTTGGAAGTGGAGTGTTTTGCTATGCCTGTAAAGAGAAAATTTTATTCCCAGAGAATACAATTTGTAAAACTACCCAAGAATGGTTTGAAGTGAGGTGACGGTGGTATGAGAGGGTCACGGGACCCCATTTTGTCTGGAAAAGTTAAAAAATCTGTTAATCCAGTGCGTAATTTTGGGGTCACAAAATAATGTTCTTAGAAATAGGAAAAAGCATCTTATATAGATTTTTAAGTTTTCTGTGAGGGCATGCCTCTGCAGCTGCTAGGTTGCTATGGTGTGAGGTTAGACTCCTGCCACAACTTCCAAGCCCCCTTACCCCTGCTTTAAATGTCTTAGATCAACCCCTGGGCCGGGTTGTTCGAAAGCCGATTAACACTAACCCAGGATTAAAAGTTAATCGAGGGTTCAATTTTTCTTGCATACAAGTGTTTTTATTGCTTACATTTTGTGGAGTTTGAGATTAGTCGATGACAAGGCTGAACAACGGAACATATAAACAGGAAATCTCACTGAAAAGTTGAAAAGCTGATATCAAAATTTGCGCTAATCCTAGATTAGCTTAATCGTGCTTTGAACAACCTGGCCCTGGTACCTCCAACCCCAGAGCTGTGCAAGAACAGAAAGCAAGGGTTATGAAATATTGGACTCATTTAAATGAATGTTTTTAAACATTCATTATAAATTGATTTCAAATCATTTGCCATTGCTGCTCTATCTGTGATGTGGTTTATGTATAATATTGTTTGTTATTTCTGGTGTACCAGTAGTTAACATTGTTCCCTTGAATAAATAAACAACAAACATTGTAAATTAACAGAAACTTGCTAAAAATACCAACTGGCAGAAGGCTGAACAGTTGGCTATTTACGTAGTGATGAGGAGTTGAATTTGAGGCTACTTAACACACATCCATCTAGTGGTAGGGAGATGGACTTGAACCCGGGACCTCCGGATAACAAGTCCAGCGCCCTAACCACTAGGCCAAGCTGCCTCCTTTCATTTCAGGGAATCATGAACTTGCACAGTGGCAGTTCTAGAGGAAATCCCCCTCCTCCCTCCCATTTACTGTATCAAGAAAGTGTCCAACTTCACTCTGGGTCCCAATTGTCAAACAAGACCGGTCCTATGTTATCTTTAGAACCCTCCTATTGAGCAGCTCTGCATCTGCTACTTTCTCATCTTGTTTTTAATTATATATCTACATGTCTACCAAAAACATCCAACTGTCTTATACCTGAAATCAGTTTGATATTATTTCTTCTTCATCTTGATAAATTTTTGTTTCAAGACCTTGGCAGAAGTCACAAAAGTGTCACAACATTGATATCCTGGCAAGGTATCTGATTCCTGAAACCAAATAATACTTTCCTTCAAGAAATTTGGCTTTTGAGACCCCTCACCCCCTCAGAATTTCCAACGATCTTCTGTGGGATATTTTCTGGGACCACTTTTATTTTATTTTATACATATTTACATATATTTATTCATTGTTTTTTTACTTAGTGCCTATAATGTTGGATGAAACATGTGAATACCTTGAAAATGAAAAGGTAAAGTTTACAAGTTTATTTTGACATTTGTTATATTTACAACATAATACTAGTAGAGTGCTTTATATGCCATATCCAAGCAAAAAGTATCTAGGAAAAGGATGAGTACTTACCCGGTAGCTCTGGTATATTAACCCATTGACTCCTGAACTGGCCTAAACCGGCCACAAAGGATCCGGGCATTTGTCCCGCTTGTGACGTCATCACCTTTTACCCAGAAAGGCAACATCTATGCTCAAATTGTGAAGCAGAAGAAGACCTTTCCAACGATACCTAAACCAGCGCGATTAGATTAATGGAGCTTGAAATATGCACCAAAACGCTTCAAAATTTTAGCGAAAAACTCGGAGGAAAATTGCCTCTTTCCACCCTTTGCTTGTCCATGGTGAGTAGTTCTTGCCTCGTTTGCGCTTTCACAGAAATTCTTCTACTAAAAAGAAGCCTGCTAGAAGGCCAAACACGGCAGCAAAAAGAAAGGAAGAAGAGAAAAAGGAAAAGCGAAAAATAAAAACAAAAATCTCAAGTGGTAGGATGATTTATCGTCCAAAAGCTATGTCAAAATTTTGATTTGTGCGCATGCATGAGCTAAGAAGTTGTTAAACATGATTCTGGTGGGAAACAAGGATGCATTTTGTGTTTCAAGGGCCGTTTTGAGTGATTTGGAGCTATTTTAGCTGATAACAGACCTTAAGGTTACACAATACCTTCGCGGGTGTCCTTCTGAAAAAAATTTGTACGCGCGTTGTTTTTAAGTAAACTGACACAATCTATATATCAATAGAAAGATAAATAACTGTTGAAAATGGAAAAAAAAAATCCGTTGTTTGTCAGAGCCATTCTTGAGAAGTAAGAAGCCGGTAAAGAGAAAAAGACCATGTGTCATTCCGCCGAATTAATCGGGTATCAAACACAACCACTACTGCAAAAGAACTGCACAATGTTAATCAGCAAGGATCAATCTCTCAAAGTGTGTTAGGCTTTTTCTTAATTCTTATTGGTTATCTTTTTATAGACCCGTAAAGTTAAAGTATCAAATAATTTGCGGACCCTGTTGCATCCGCGGCTGTCACAAGAAAAATATCCAAAATAAAGGAAATCCCCGACACACTTTAAATTTGTTCTTTGATGCTTTGCGAATGTTCTGGCCAAGTTTCGTTGGAATCCGCCAACTCTACATACCCTATTAATTCATTTAAAGAGACGGTATTCTCGCGAAAAACGATTGTGAGTTTTCGCCATTCGAAGATTTGTAAACATGTTACGCTCTTATGTCAACAAGATATGCCGCCGACCAATAAAATGATGGCACCCCTTCCGTTCACAGCGAGCGAAACGATCTTTGCAAATTCAAAGACAATAATAGTGTGAGAGCGTGCGAGAGAAATGGAATAGCGTGCGAGAGAAATGGAAAATGAAGAAGCAACGGGCAGTTCGATTTGTCCGCAGGATTTCCCACCCGTACATCGACCAACATTCCGCTTTTGTCTTCTTCTTAGGTCTCAGCTTCGATATTTTCACTATCCAAGGAGTTTTCTCTATTATTGTTAACTTTTTTCACGACCTCTTTTAAGTCAATAACGAGAAATGAAGAGCGGTGAACCGAATAACGATATCTAGAATGTGAGAGAAGGAAAATCACATGTCAACAAAAAATGCTCATGAGGTTCTCGTAATAAGAGCTCCAGGATGATGCTCTTTTGACCAAAAACGTCGCCGGGTAGTCAACGCGCTGAGGATTATGACACCTAACTGTGTTATTAACTTTTATTTTAAAACCTTTTTTTCGAAATAACTCGCGTGCGTTTTAAGATTTTACTTTCATTTTTGGGGAAATGTTAGATTTATAGTAAATCTTGAGTTTAGTCCAAAAAAATATTTTTCGACAAAAGAAGCCCTCTGAAGGTATTGTGTAACCTTAAAAGGTCAAAAATATCTAAAAAATGCGTTTTTTGGAAAATCTCCAGGAGTCAAAGGATTAAGTACTTAGCACTGCACTTGATTCTATAGAAGTTCTGTTTAATATAATCAATTCATTTTTTTTTTCAGAAAAAGAAACCGTCCTTTACCTATGAAATCATAGTAGTGGATGATGGTAGCAAAGATACAACATCCAAGGTTGGTGAAAATTATAGAAATAAAATATATAAGATAAATATTAACTCTTGAGGTTGAAATAAATCGTTTTAGTTCTGAGATCCAGTGCCAAGTAAATTTATAATGGCCTGAAAACCTCACCTGAAAACCTGAAAACCTTGTTGTGAATTTTTGAAAGGTTTCATGTTTGAGCAGCTCCCAAACAGAAGTCAACTAGTAGCATGGAACCTCACTGAGACCCTTGTTGGGCTATTGTAGGTCTTACCAGGGAGCAGGGGGTCCCTGGAAGGAACTATCCAGCTCCGTCACTGTTTCATGATGACAATACTTTATGCCCGCTGAAAAAATACCAAAAGAATGTCATTATTTTGTTGCATTATTTTGTCATTTGTATGCTGCTGCTGCATTTTGGGTCATGTCCCTTGTCAGAATTTTAATGAAGGCAGGAACATTTTGCTTATTTGTTAAAAGAATATGACTGAATATTTTGACAGTAAAAATGGGATATAGCCTGTTTTAAAGTTTTGAGTTATGTGTACCAAAAAAGTAAAGAATATGTGATATTCTGGGAAAGTGGGAGGCAGGATTTTCAGACTCCTCTCCCGAACCCCCGTAGCCCCTACCCGCTCCTCTCTCCCCAAAAAAGAATCTGCTTGTGGGTATGGCGTAATAATCCTGTATCGGTAAAGCTGCATGCATTAATTAATGTCAAACAGGTGTAATGTTTATTGGTATGATGTAGGTGGCTCTTGAATATTCAAAGAAGTATGGTGTTCACCAGATGAGGGTGTTGACTTTCGAGAAAAATCGAGGTAAAGGTGGAGCAGTCAGAATGGTAAGATTTTTTTATTATTTTATATTTAATTTATGGATTCGTACAAGTACAGCTGCTTAACAATAGGACATAAGTCCCCTACTTGGTTGTGGGTTGACCCTACTTGGTCAACCCACAGCTTGATCACCTTCAGTTGTAATTTTGAAATTGTCAAGACATATGTCTGAACAAAGATGTCTCAGCTTTACTTAGCAATTAATTCATTTTTTTTTCCATTTTCAACTTGTTTTTTTATATATTTTTTTTTATTGCAACACACACAAAAAACACTACTTACAAAACAAAAACATGCGCTAGTTACAATACTACTTACAAAAACAATAAATATACTACACTACTTACTATACAATACTTCTATCATGCTGTAGCATTCACTGTAGTGTTCATAATTACGTATAATTGCAGTCTGTTTGTTGGTTATTTGTCAAAACACACTTCAAAGTCTTTAAAAGACTTCTGGAAATTATATAAATTTTTCATCAATCCCTTTAGAAGGTGTTTTTTACTTCAGCTTGCGACTTTTCCTTCCCGCCTCTTTAGAAAAGATCAAGCCCTCATCCTCCTTTCCCAAAGACTGCCTAGCAGTTTTACCACTGCTTATAAGCTCGTCATAGCTATATTATTTTAGGCATGTTAACAGCACTTTTTTCCTCACATCCCTCTATCAATTACTGACTCTGGCTATTTCGGCACTAAATGGAATCCTGAGCATGTCTGCTTTAAATATGAGAGTTCATTGTATTCTGAATGGAGAGATAACAACAACAACAACAACAACCATATCATTTTGCCAAAAATAAATAGAAAATATAATAGCATAAAATAAAATAACTAAAATAAGCAAAACAAAACTACTCAGACATATATTCAGAGCAATTCTCCATAAAATAATTCACTTGTTTACCATTCATCCATGTTGTATGTGTTAATTTAATTTTAAAATAGAAATACCACACACTTATAAGAAGTGTTTTTACATTGTGCACAGGGCATGTTTAGCTCAAGAGGTAGAAGGCTACTCATGGCTGATGCCGATGGAGCTAGTAAATTTGCTGACTTGGCAAGATTAGAGAAAGCTATGGATGAGGTAAATGGAAAGAAGGTCAGTTTATTTTAGAATATTTGTAGAAATGCTATGCTGTAATACATGTATATAAAGACATATCTTACAAGGTAAAAATTACAATATTAAATTTCAAATTATTGTGATATAATTGAATTGTAATTATTGTTATATAATTGAATTGTAATAATTATTATTACAATATAAAGAATTACAAAAAGTATCTTCAACTTCATATTAATGAGCAATGGAGGCAGGGCCAGGGCAGCCTGCAAAGCAGGCGTATTTAGCGAGCGTTTTCGAATGCATTTTAATTGGGCGCCATCTTGGATTCTTACTTGGGAGAGGATTGGGGATAGGAGAGGATTGGGAGTAGGAGTCAGGCTGAAAAGACCAGGGTTTTCATTAAGAATTGTAATAGCAGGAGAATAGTGTTATTAAACCGGAGAATGATTTCTAAAGGTTCCGCATCTTAATAAAAAATAGGTACAGGCCTTTGAAATTTAGCCGGAGAATTCTACGTAGTAGCGGGAGAATTCTCCGATCTCCGATGCCTAATGAACACCCTGAAAGACAGTGAGGCTTTTCCTCCTTCCAAACCTCTCTCTACCCTCATCCAACATGGCCGCCAATCTACTCGATCGCGAATAAGTACTGCGCACGGAAAATGCGTGCACTGCAGGCTAGGGCCGTGGTTCATTGTGTTGTGTTCTTTGTCAAGATACTTGACTCTCACAGTGCCTCTCTTAAGCCAAGTGTACAAATGGGTACTGGCTAATTTAATTCTGAGCAGGTTGAGGGTGGGAAGGGGGTAACCCTGCAATAGACTAATTTTCGTTTCCATGGGGTGGGAAAGTAGAACTATTCCTAGTTGCTTCATGCAACGAGAAACCGGGATATGTTGGGCACCCATGAGACACTTGAGGTGATGTAAACTAACAGAGCATTGGTCAGGAAAAATATGTTTTAAAACTAGATAATATTGTTTATTGTCAAATTTGTTTGCTTTTTAGGGGCACAAAGCTGTTATAGTTTGTGGTTCAAGAGCACATCTTCAAGAGGAAGCTGTGGCAGAAGTGAGTGAACAACAATGAGAATAAGAATCGTTCATCATAGTATAAGGCAAAGAAAACTAAATCATTTTGCTCATGTGAGATGTAAATGTTTTTAAGAAAACTCTGTTTTCTCCCAAAGTAATAAAGAAGGAGGGTAGCCAGGATGTTAAAGGGGCCACCCCCTAAGAAACAGGCTCTTAGCCAGGATTTAAAAAGTGGGGGTCCAAATTTTTACAAGACCTGACTTCGCCCCATAGGAGGGCCTGAGGAGCATGCAAGGTATTTTTCTGCATTTATGAGTGCAAAGGTATCTAAAGATTTCCAAATTTGCTTAAAAAAAACCTCTGTATACAGTTACTCATATTAATTTTCTCTGAAAAATGGCCGTCTGTAGGACTCCTGGACTCCCACCTGGCTAAAAGCCTGCTAAGAACATATCTTCTAATCGGAAACCTATCATTGAGGAAGGAAATAATTCAGAAAGGCAAAGGGTTGTTTCGTACTGCTGCATTAATTCCACATTAGTTTTGAATAAAGAAAACAGTTTTCATTACAGTAACAATTACATTGTTCTGATATCTTTTTCAGCGATCTTTATTTAGGAACTTTCTTATGTATGGCTTTCATTTCCTTGTGTGGTTTCTTTGTGTGCGAGGAATCAAAGACACGCAGGTAAACTGTAAAAAATTGTTATAGTTTTACTTATGGACCTCATGCATACCGAGCAAATGCGCGTATATGTATATGTTTTAAATTGACATCGGCCAGTGCATCACAAGACACTAGTTTTGTAAGGTTTTAACGATGTTTTGTTTGTTTCAGTGTGGATTCAAGCTTTTTACTAGGCCAGCGGCATTGTTAACCTTTTCTGCTCTTCATGTGGAGAGGTGGTAAGTTAGTGAAGTTTACAACATAGCAGGAACATAACAAAAGTGTGAATTTTGATTTCAAAAGTCGTTTAGATTTTTATGGATATGGGTTGTAGAGGGTGATTCATTTCATCTTAATTTTGGCAGAAAAGAAACTCTTCTTATTTACCGTTGCGTTTCTTTTCTCAGGGCCTTTGATGTAGAGTTGCTGTATATTGCACAGAAGTTAAAGATCGCTCTTGCAGAAGTGGCAATCAACTGGACAGAGATTGAAGGTCTGTGTCATACTTACTAAAAGAAACGTTCTTGTAATCGGTTAAAATATTATCGTGCAATGCTAATCAATCATGCAGCAAACATGGTGTGTTTTCGTGCAAATTTGTAAGTAGCCAATCCGAAGCGCGATGTACTGTCCTGATATCCTACCTTATAACATAGAGGGCAAAATTACTGAATTCTGATTGGTTGAGACAGGGGTATTTTTTCGTTATTTTAGTAATTACCCGGGGCACAATTAAAAAAATCCTCGTTTCTAATTGGCCGAGCGCGCTGCACAACGTAATTTAATAGAACTTTTCACTTGCAATGGACGTTATAACTTTAACATTGTCGCTTACTAGTGTCTCTTACATTCATTGTTTTTTAAGGCTCGAAGATGATTCCATTTTGGAGTTGGCTACAGATGGGTAAAGACCTTCTTCTCATTAATTTGCGATATCTTGTCGGAGCTTGGAGAATCGAACCGATGAAATTAAAGAGCCAATAAAATACTTAGTCACAAAATCTCTATACAGTGTAATCTCGTTATAGCATCCTTGGTTCTAGCAACGTAGCAGGCGCCTGTGTAGTTTTTGGGCGCGCATTTGGGAAACGCGTGGCCTTCTCGCACCTTTCGCGTTTCCCATATGCGCTCCCAAAAACTACAAAGGCGCCGGCTACCAGGCTACCTCGGATCTAACAAAGAAATAAACAAACAAGCCTTGGTTAATCGGCATTTTGTAATAAGATTAACTGACTGATCAGTTTTCGGTGAAAACGGAAATTGTTTTCAATTTTTATTTAGGTTTGTTGTTTATAAAGGAAAAACTCAGATATCTTTGACAATGCACGTGTTCCTCGCCCTCAATGGCAGTACTGAGCGCGCAGAGATAGGCCTTGTCAACTATTAAAAATGTCGTTGAGAAAATTCAAATTCATTAAATTCAAATTCGGTGTATTGGAGATTAAGGTCAAACCAGAACGGGTTTGAAATCTTGATAACCCTCGTTTGGTCAAGCATTTTATAACCGAGTTTCCTTTATATATACGAATGTCATATACGATGAACAAAATTTTTGGAACCGAAAGAAATCGTTTAATATAATCAAGGCTGCATTGCTTGTATAACACTGACAATTTGGCCACAAATTGAAAATGAATTCTCATTGCTATGAATACGTAAATAAACTAAGTTTAGTATAGTTTTCTTAATTTATTTTTTACTAACTTTCTTGAACCACTTTTTTAAAGGTGGGGATGTATGGTTTGGGGAAAAATAATTAATGTAATATCAGAGTTTTTCTGAGATGCGTAAAGAATGAATAAATAAGACTTTTAAAAACAAATCTGCTTTATTTGTTGTTATTTGACCATTCACACTTCGCATCCTTTTGTCTCCTGCTTGCGTTGTCTGCATTCGCAAACGCCCTGTTACAAAAAGTGTTTACTTGTGCAACTTTTCAGGCTTGTTCTAAAAAAAGTAAACCCACGATCTCACCGTTTCACGAAAACTTAATTTAGTTGTTTTTCCTTTCTATAACAAATTGGTACAAGTTGCACAACCTCGTTCCAATTTACCAAGGGAAAAGCCCTGGGAACGAGGTTGCAAGTTGCATTGAAAAACATGGTGAATTGTGAAAAATTGCAAGAGAGAGGTAAAACGGGGGAGATTTTACGTTTTATCTGGTTTATGAACGATTATGCTTGACAAAATATCAGCTCACTCGATTCACATACTGTTGAATACACTCAGGTACAACTTCGTTTGGGCTAATGGGTTGGTTTGTAACTGGGGGTAGCTTATATAAGACGGATATATGAGATGATATATTGGAAGAACGCCGCCACTGAATAAACATCTCAATCTGCACTCTAGTTACAAACTTGCCGATTCTATTAGAGAAGAACAGCGTTCATAAGTTAATAAGGAAACGTCGGAGGCAGGATGGCTTGCACCTGGGGTGGGAGGGGCTTATCGTAGGAGGATAGCTTATCACCGGGTACGTTTAATAGTTTGCAGAAAACATTCACGAGAAAAAACACCCAGTAATTTCACGTTTCATATCGTAGGCTCTATTGCTAGGCGCTGTTTGAAAAGCGGCCCTGGCTCCTCCCAAGCGGAGAGCGGTGCGAAATCAAATCCCGTTTCAAGAAAATACCCATCTACTGTAGTTCTGTCCCAAAACCATCCCGCCTATTCAGTGAATCGCCTTCCAATAAAACATTGCGCCCATACAACATTCAAATTCAATTTTTCCTCGACCGTAAAATCACAACAATTTTTTGCTCCAAATCCATTTAATAAAATCACATTACTCTTAATCCTGACACTCCCAGTATCTGATGACCGAAAAAGGGAAATTGTTTGGTTAATACATGAAACAACATGTTCCGATGTGTCAAACAAAACAGTCTAAACACATGTTATACAACAATCGCCAACGCAAGGGCAAAAGGACATATGCTAATTTAAAGTAAACCAACCCGACAAGTGAAACAAAATAAGTTTGATACGTGCATATACCGTGATTATTTCACTCCGACATGCCAATTCCTCGAAGCGAAAATTTGCTTTCGGGAATGCAAGCGTTTTAAAAGACTTAAAACAATTCGATAGCTTTATAAAAGTAAACAGTTCATTTTATCTCTTAACACTGATTACAAATTACCCTATTCTTAGATAACATAAATTAATCCTTTTGTATTTGATATCGGCCCGTGTTCTATAACTTGTCGCCTTTTCAGTCTTTTACAATAATATTCAACTCTTTGGCGCCAACGCCGCGGTAGGGCTAGTTAGTTTTTTGTTCTCTTGTTGCTTGAATGAATAAACTGAACATTTGAAATTTCCGATAGTGAAATGGCGTTAACGGTTAGGAATTTTCGGCATATGTACTTCAGTTGTTGTTTTATTAGCTTTACTGCGAAAAGCGGATACGGGCACCGGAAGTAATTGGACTGACAGTACACCTCAGCTTCCGCTCTCACACTTGAAAACATTCTTTTTGTAAATTTCCTTAATGAAACTTTTAAATGAATTCTTGAGTGCTGCAAAACCTCAGTGTAGGACAAATAAATTAATTCAGTAAAGAAAGTTGTTAACCGATTTAGAAACACCACTTTGGGAACAAAGGAAAAAGCCGGTTGCGTGCTTTGCCGTGATTCGTATGGGGGCGAGGGTGTACTCACGTACGCTGTGATGTCTAGGGAGGGGTAAAATGATTTTAGCTTTGATAAGTTTAGCAGATAGTATGATAAAGAAGACATGAATATGAACATAAAATATCACTATTTCTTCGCTGTTTTGAAAAGTATGAGGGCAATTTAGCGAAAACTCTCGTTGGAAAACCTATTTTTGATATTAAAACAAAGAAATCTTTGTTCCCTCCCCTCCCACCCGAAACGTTACACTATTCTGTTGTCAGTTCGTCACGTTGTCAGACACTCAGACAGGATGTCGCCAGTAGAGTGACGTCACACTACCTCAAGGCTGCCTGTCGAAGGATGAACAAAATTTGACTGAGAGAGAACAATTGTTTACGAGTTTCGCTCACGTTTGTGTTCGTTTGGGTGGTTTTTCTGTGCTGTCAAGCGCCGTGTACAGCCGATAAAGCCCAAGGCCAACATTTGTCGCCAGTGTGGCGCGGTTGTTTATTCAGCAAACGCGACGACACACAGGCGCCACCGAAACATTCGATAGTTCAAAGCGCGTGAAGTTCGGTCGTGTGTGCTGCTTGTTTGGGTTGTAAAACTCTTCTAACTATCGCGCTTAGCCGTAATTTGCAAGTTGTTTCATCGATTATCCAAACACCACCGTGCGGCTGAGTTAAAACAGACAAGAAAGTTGTCGAGCTAACAAGGGAAATCTGACAAACCCGGCACCAAGATGACGACCATGGCTTCGTTGTTTTCGTTTACCCCTCCTGCCGTGAAAAGACTACTTGGCTGGAAACAGGGCGACGAAGAGGAAAAGTGGGCTGAAAAGGCTATCGAGTCGTTAGTCAAGAAGCTTAAGAAGAAGAAGGGTGCTCTCGAAGAGCTGGAAAAAGCTCTTTCAAACCCCGGTCAGCCTGCCAAATGTGTGACTATTACTCGCAGTTTAGACGGGCGCCTTCAGGTCTCCCACAGAAAAGGTTTGCCGCATGTAATCTACTGCCGCGTTTGGCGATGGCCTGATCTTCAAAGCCATCACGAGTTGAAGCCGTTAGATTGCTGCGAGTATGCCTTTGGATTAAAACAGAAAGAAGTTTGTATAAATCCATACCACTACAGACGAGTTGAAAGCCCAGGTAAGTGGAGAAGACGGGCTTTGGTGATTAGACAAGAAAGTCCCTCAAATAACTGAATGTACTTAAGTGTCTTGCGATTGATCATGCAATTTATATTCTTTGTGCTTTTTTTCTTTAATTTTTGGCATTATGGACTCATTTAAACACATGATGAAGTTGTTTTGTTGACTAAGTTTAGAGAATAGTAAGCACTGCTTAGCGAAACCTCGACCCCTGGAAACAATAGCAGAACATTAAGCTTATATTTTTCATTCTTTCTTCTCTTGTTAGTATTACCACCAGTTCTGGTTCCGCGACAAAGCGAATATCCAAGACCTCCACCTCCATTGCCGTCGCCATTTCGAAGCGTTGATGATCCTCCTATGCCATACAATGCTTCTTTTCCGTTCAATCGACAAAATCAATTGGATCACAGTCCAAACAGCTTTGATATGCCAGGTGATAAAACATGATTATTTATTTCTCTCTCCCTCAGATAAGCAGCATTTTAATGGCTTTTTCTACAGGTACAATGTTAAATGTAGCATTTTTTTTTTCTTGAGCATAGTAATAAAGAAACAACATCTTTCGAATTTAAAGGGTTTCATGTTCTTTCTATACATATCTTTGTCTTTCACAAAAGTGAAGTCAAAACACATGGGTTTTTGTATGAGGTGATATTACTTGTAGGGGCTGGGAGGGTTAGGGGAGTACCAGGCATTCTTTAGAAGGAAAAAGTTGAGAAGGTAAATATATAACTTAATTTGTTCGTGTATATTAGTCTATTTGATTCAAAATTAAGAAATCAAACAATTAATAATATAGAATGTGTATTTGTGAGACCTTCGTACTCCCAACCATAAAATTCTGCCAAGTTGCTATCTTGAATTTATAGGTCGTTTGTTGTATGGATATATGCTTCAGGGCATCAGTATCAGAATAGCTCGTTTTGTAGTATTTTTAGGTCAAAATTCCGATTCCCATCATTGATCAAGCAGTATTTTTTTTCTGAAAGTTGTTAAGCTAGGCTTGTACATGGTTGGGTAAACACTTGTTAATTCCTATGGGTTTAGTAGCATGTGTTTGATTTTCGGAGCATGGCTTGGTTACGGTGTTGATGCTCACATTTCTCAAGGGTTTTACGATTCGGCAGTTTTCCCCTATTCTGTGAAGCTTGTGTCCAAATTATGGTGTATATATATAGAGAGGAACATTCTGTACACTAGCTACTGCTGATGTGATTTTCTCTCTTAGTAAATATACTCAGCTCGTTTACAATATCATCACATGGCCAAACTGTCTGGTGATAAAGAAGATAAAGGCACTCGTCAACTTGGGATATTGTCTTAATGAACATTCTCTCTCCAAATTCTTAGATTGATATTAAAAGAAAATAATGTATCTGTATTTGAAACTTGTGACTGAAAATAGAAACTTAATCCACAATGAAAAAAATATATATATTAGTAGTGATTATTGCTCTCTGAGTACCATTAAAAAAGATCTTTCCTGTATAGCAGGGAAAATGAGTCAAAAATTTAAGGTGGCTCTGAAAAACCCTCCTGAAACCCGCTCTGGATAAATTTGAGCAGCTAGAGTTTAGGAATCTTAATGCAGAAATGTTGTTAAGGATTGTGCAGTAGAGAAATTATAAATACATGTATATATGCTGATGTTTGAAAACTGCCCAGGGTATGTTTCATTCTTTTTCTTTTAACCATTAAAGTGACGAGGAGGTTTAGGTAGCATTGCCATAACATATTGCATTTCTGTTGTAGATACACCCACTGGTTACATGTCTGAGGATGGTGGGTCTCCTCGCCCTGTCGACCCTAATGCTATGGATGTGGATTCTGTCAACTCTCCACCAGCTGTGTCACCTCAGGCAGGTGAGTGGAAATCAGGTGAATTGCACTGATTTATCTTTTTTAACAATTTGACCACATTTTCCATCGCTGTGTTGTGTTCTTGGTTAAGACACTTTACTCTCACAGTGCCTCTCTCCACCCAGGTGTATACATGAGTACCAGTGAATTTACTGCTGAGGGGTAATCCCTGCCATGGACTGGCATCCCATCCAGGGGGGAGTAGCAATACTCTCAGTCGCTTAATGCTACAGAAACCGGGATAAGCTCCGGCTGTATGGGCTACTTGGCTCGGACATAGACTTTACCTTACCTTTTACCTTTTACACTCTTGAAAACTGTGTTCTCAGAATAATTGCAGGGTGTCCGAAAAGTAGAGGTTAAGTCTGCATCGAGCCAAGTGGCTCATACAGCTGGAGCTTATCCCGGTTTCTGTAGCGTTAAGCAAATAGGAGTAAGAGTGCCTGAAGGCTCTTATATAAGAATCTTGGTTGTCCAGCTCTTAAAAGCTTTCTTGATAGCAAAGTTATATAAGTCGCCCAAAAGCAAATAAAGTTAGTCGCCTGTGGCTACCAGGCTCTGCTAGAGCACAGCTCTGCTCTTATAGACTCAAATCAGACATGATAAAATGTTCAAAGTGCTTTGTAAATGATGGAACATTTTGTGGTGTTATGTCTACACCAAGTGTACACCATAAAAATGTGGCTATTTGAAAAGCAGTTGCAATGCTTTGCAGTTAGCTTCAAATGTCCATGATTATTGATCAAAGAATTGTGAATGAATTTGATAATGACAGATAATGCTAGCAAAAATGACAAAAAGCACATTGTCAACAATCTAGGGACTATTACTAGAAGATAGTAATAGTCGCTGGACAAGTGACAACATGCTTTTTCCCCCGACATGTTGTCATTGCTGCCTAGCAACACAATCAATCAACCATGACAACAGACGTTATAACTGAGACCATTAAATGCTCAACCTGAATCTGCTGTATTTTATTCATATTCATCACTTTTTAGAACTCATTAAATTGAAAATGGAAATCACTGTAACTTGCTGTCATCATACAAATGTTATATTTTTGTGATATTCATTTTTATTTAGATCTAAGTCATGTTACTCCAGTGAACTACCAGGAACCATCATCTTGGTGTTCAGTGTCCTACTACGAGCTAAATAACAGAGTCGGCGAGCAGTTTCATTCTAACTGCACCAGTATCATTGTGGATGGATTCACCGATCCCAACACTGCAAACTCAGAAAGATTCTGCTTGGGTCTGTTATCTAACGTCAACCGTAACTCAACCATCGAGAGCACAAGAAGGCACATTGGAAAAGGTGTGCATCTGTATTATGTCGGTGGAGAGGTTTACGCTGAATGCCTCAGCGACTCTGCCATTTTTGTGCAGAGTAGGAATTGTAACCACAGTCATGGCTTTCATCCCACAACAGTATGCAAGATTCCCTCAAGCTGCACACTGAAAATTTTCAACAACCAGGAATTTGCGCAGTTGCTTTCACAATCAGTCAATTATGGTTACGAGGCAGTCTATGAGTTGACAAAGATGTGTTCTATCCGTATGAGTTTCGTCAAAGGCTGGGGAGCAGAGTATCATCGGCAAGATGTTACCAGTACGCCATGTTGGATTGAAATCCATCTTCACGGTCCTTTACAGTGGCTTGATAAGGTGTTAAGTCAGATGGGATCGCCACGGAATCCGATATCCTCAGTTTCCTAAGTGAGACTTCAATGCTGTGAAGTTAAGTTTATGTTGCAACGATGCCAATTTCATTTGAGCTGATAAAGAGTTGCCGCTAACAGAAGCATGACTGTGGTAAAGTCGGACACCAAAGCTTTAGCATTAAAAAGAAGTTTATGATTTTGTTTAGCTGTTTTGTTAGGCTGAAATGCGTTGAGGGTTAAGAGACTTGCGATTGCAATTTAAAAAAAAAACAAACATTATTTTATAAAGTTAAGGTGTTTACTTGTAAATGTAAGTGCAAATCTGTGTATTATACCATACATGTTGATTTGAAACAAAATCACTTTCAATTGATCTTGCCTACAAAAAATGGTTGTAACAATATTACTCTTATTACATGCAAAATGTTTCTAGTTTTATTGTGAATGTATAGTAAGCATCTACGTGTAATTTTGTTTATGTGCTCAAATGCTTAAAATTTAAAGTAATAATAATATTGTTAATGGAAACTGCTGGACAAGGTGACAATAACATTTTAAGCAAAAAAGTTTTTTTTTGAGCATTCTGTAAGTGGGCACACTTGCTGATGTTTTAGTTTTGGGTTATAAAAAGGTTGGCAAAAGGTTATTGTTAATTATACATTGTAGAAGGCATTCAGGGTAAGATACAAATGAGTTTTATCTAGGAACTGCCTTTCTTTTAGCTTCAGCCTTAGTAGGCGTCAGTAACTTGTAATGGCTTGTAAACAGGTTATTATTTTTTGTCCACTTGCAAGAGGCATTCACTAACATCATTTTTATGAGGAATCATGTTAACAAGAGAACACTGTAAACTGCCTTCAAGTGGGGTACAAGCCCGGGGGGGACTCCCATATGAAACGGACGGGGATGCTTGTCGGAAATTTTGAAAAGAACCCCTAAAAGAGACCAATCTGGGTGTGGCTCAAGCCTTTCTTGACCCCTAAAAGATACCAAAAAACTAAGAATGGAGTTTATATTTGTATATTTCTTCGTGTGTAACCTTAAACGAGACCATTATGGCTAAAAATATTGGCGTTTTGGGCATTTTTTCCCGGAACACCCTAAGCGAGACCAAAAGTCCAAAATTTACACCCCTAAGCGAGACGACGAGCATCCCCGTCACTTTCATATGCGAGTCCCCCCCCGGGGGTACAACCATTCTAATGTATGTACTAAATAGACTGTCTTCATATATGGCTGGCCATCTGTAATAACAGTATGAATTTATCTTCAAAACTTGTTCTTGTTTTAGTTTGTAAGGTAGGAAAGTAATGGCTTGTTTAAATATGAAGTATTTGTTACAACACCCAATTACAACTATGAGCAAAAATGTTTGCGAACTTTCATGTACCATAGACTACAAACAGTCCCTAATTTATTCGCAGAGTCTGTCGAGCGCGAAGCGAAAAAATAAATTACTCTGCAGGGAGGAGGTGGTATGAGGCGAGATATTTTTTTCACTTCTTGTCTTGCCCCGCTGCCTCCCCCCGCGAATCCATTTATTTTTTCGCTTCAAGCTCAACAAACTCTTCAAATAAATAGGGACTGCTCGTATTTTTACATGTTCCAATGTCCCCTTTGCCTCCAATCACACTACCTCTATGTTTACTTCTGGCCTTTTTTGGCAAAACAAAAGTGAAATGGACAGGAAGCACTATAAAACCTTTTGTGTATGACTTTTACAAGCTACATTAAGTTTTTTATTTTCAGTTGTTCCTTTAGTATAAAGTGTGTTATAGTTATAACTTCATTTTTAATCATATTTTTGCTGAATATAACTTCCCATTAAATGAAGTTCAAAACTTACTAGTCGGTGTATAAGTTATGAAGAAACCCTGAAATAGTCAGAATAGTTTTGCTAGAAGTTGTATAACACATTGATTCAACATCAAGAAGTTACCAATAGTCAATAAACTTACTGCTGGTAACCAACTATTGTTAGGAATTTTATTTGATGGTATTTATTAGCATTTTAGGTGTAGTTGTTGCATGGAATAGTTTTCTACGTACTAGTTAGCCTTTGGATACTCCAATGAAAGCTTCCAAGCAGGACTTTCATGTGCAACTTTTTTTAATCCTTTTAGTTTGTGAATGAAATCTAGCCTGAATAATATTTCGGATGTCCCTCCCTGGTCGCCTGCTTCCGAGAAGCAGGCGACCAGGGAGGGATGTCTGAAATTAAGGCTAGATGAAATCCTATTGTGTAACCATTCAAATGGAAGCTCTTAAGTACCGGTAGTTCTTCTATTTTGGTCTTTTTTAAATGTTTTGGAAAAGGGCACTTGCGTAGTAAACTTAGACAAATGCTTTTATGAGTGGAAGGGGTAATATTTTTTTCAAGGTGTAGAAAATCAAGGGTGGCCATTTATGAATACAACCACTAACAGAGTGTTTCTGTTCAAACACGATTTTTGTAGAGAAAATGAGAAAGTAACAGCTTGAAAAATGATAAAGAATTTAATTTTACTAGGTTTTGAACATCAGCTTCTTTTGTAAATGCTTGCTGGTAAAGCATCCAGTATGCAAATTTGTTTTCTTATGTTTCGTAGTAGCTTGTATAAATGCAGTAGCAAACTGTTCACAGCTGTCTCTGTTGACTATAGGCTTGTCTCATTTATGCTGCATAAATAATGATATATATTATGATATAATAAAGCGTCATTTTCACAAATGAAGTGTTTAGAAAACTTTCAACCTAATTTATCTGGTGGTGCTTAGCAATACACGTGGCAACATTAAGGGTAGACTTTCTAAAAGTCGTTCGCTTCTCGTTTCCGGTTTGGTGGTAGTAGTAAGCAAGCCTGCAATACTGTTCAATAGGTCATTTTGTAACTTAACCATCCGGCTCTAGTCTCCGTTTGTAACCGTTCTTGGGATCGTCAAGCAATGATCCCGTTTATGCACTGAGTTGTGTGACGACAAAAGTAACGGCTGCAAAGAAGAATAACTAACTTTTCTGTGTCTGTGCGACTGTCATAGCTATTTTTTTCGTTCTTGACTTTTCTTCGCCGATTTTTTTTCGCCCGTATAGACTTTCCCCCGCCCCCACTAACTGCCCCTAGTTCATAGTAGTTTAGTTCATAGTAGTTTTTCTTGGACAGTTCTGTCCAAGGGGGAAAGGCGCAATGAGGTTAACCCTATGTGATTAATGTGAAGCACCAACCCGTAAAACAAGGCCAGACCACGACACCGGGAACTCCGTGACCTACTCTTTGCGATAAGTGCGTGGGTTCTTTAACGTCCCCTGCTGACCATATAACACTGAAGATACAGGAGACGGGACCTACGGTTTATCGTCCTTATCCGAGAAGACTAGAACATCTAACCATTTGCAGATGTCATATTGCAAAGGCAGCACGTTCTCCTCAGTTATTTTAAGACCCTGAGTGTTGGTCCGGTCTGGGAGTCGAACCCGAGACCTCCCGCACGGCAGTCCGGCGCTCTACCAACTGAGCTAACCGCTAACTGGGTCTCCGAGGATGTGCGACTGTGTGCGTTAATTTTGATTGGTACCTAGCGACAGATGTAAGACTGGTGGGATTTTCATTCATATTGAAGTGAGAGTATGAGCAAGAACAGATAAAACGAATATTTTTACTTTTCAAATGCTCCGTATCCGAACCAAATTGCTTTGAAATGGCGCCGACAAGTCCGCATTACCCTGTTTTCAAACACGTGGTCAAATAATACAAATTTGAAAACAAACGAGAAAAAGTATATCAAAGGAAAATTCTTATTTTCACTGTTCAAAATTCGATACTTTACCAATATATATCCTGTTGATTAGCCAAACTTTTTTGGAGCTTTACCAAAAAAGCTTCTACGTTTTTAGGAATAGAGTATGACCGGGAGTATGAAGAAGGTGTATTTAGTCACAGCTGGAACCAAATAAAGCGCGCGCGACACGCCAATTTTCTTATTGAACTAAAAATAGGGCGAGCAAAGATCCAATTAGCCTGAATTTCAGACATCCCTCTGGCAAGCAGGCGAGCACAGAGGGATGTCTGAAATTCAGGCTAAGATCGAATCAGATTCATTATTTTGCCAACGACATTCCAAAAAGCCTTATAAAATTCCACCGTTAAGCCATCATCGCCAGGCGATTTGTTTTTTTTTTAATAATTGGAGGCTCTTAAAAAATTCGGCGACTGTTAACTTCCCTTCACAGACTTGAGCATCATTGGCGGTGAGTTTAGGGATTACTGGGTTTTCTAAAAAAGACGTTAGCGAATCATTCGATGGAGCTAGAGAGTCAGCTTTATAAAGGTTCGAGTAAAACTTTTCAATTTTGTACAATACTTTCTTTGGATCGGTTACTAAAACACCATCTTCGTTTAAAACCTTACGGACAGAGCTTTTTGCTTTTTTGTCCTAGATCCCCTTTAACTCTCCGTAAAATGTTCCGGCACTGGGGGCGCAACTTTCTTCCTGATACCATCCAACATCCAATTGTTGTCATAAATCATGGCACACTGATGATATCCCGAGCTAAACTCATTTTTGTTGAAGGCTAAAGTAGTCATACTTCATCTTGCTTGCTTTTAAAAGACAAAAATCATTTTGACCACTTGCTTGCTTGCTTGCGAACGCAGACGGATTTACGGCTTCAACAGCCGGAAATCCGTCGTAGGCCGAATGGTGTCCTGGGATATTTTTGCGATTTTAGCAATGAGAGTGGGATTTTGGGTAAAATTCTGGGCTGGGGAATGAGAAATGCACCCACACTTCCCCACCTCCCGTCAGAACCCTTAAAATGCGGCTATAAATAATTAAAAATAAATGGGCTTATATTGGTGTGGAGAGGACAAGTGTTAATTTTTTAAGAGCTTTTTGTGTCACAGATCTTGGGGGATGCCAGGCGCGTAGCTGAAGTTTTTGTAAGGGTGTTCGTATTGACAGGAATATTTATTAGGGGGGTTATTTAATACGAGCGCCGAAGGCGCGAGCCTCTAGGGGGATCTGGGGGCATGTCCCCCCAGAATATTTTGAATCTAGAGGCCCGGAAATGCTATTTTCAGCATTGTGTACGTCAATATTTCAAACTCGATGGAGTGTAAAATAACAGGTATTTTTAGTCATAACAACAATATTTCCGTTGTTTTGTTAACTTGATACATTCTTACATACATACCGGCTTAGTACACTAAACGTTTTACAAAAGCTTGATGTGTGCTGCAAAGGTTAAGCCCCCACCCCGGCTCCACCTTCAAGGTACTAAAAGCGGCGTCAAATCGTCATCAGCACTAAATACACCATAGTTAGTACTAACTATGAATGCACGTATCACCTGGGTCCCCCGAAATTGTAATCCCTGCATTTTGTTTATTGATACTCCATTTATCAAATCCCGGACGCCTGTTAAGGAAATACTTTTTCAGCAATGGGATTATTTTGACTACATATAATACTAGGGCACTAAGATCCATTCACCTAACAATTTAATACTTTTCCGATACTTTTAGCGTTTTCGTGCAGGGTAATTTAAAAGCTGCAACTCTCAAAGTTTGTTTTCCATTCCCCCACTATTTGCTAAAAGCTGAAAATCAACAGTTTGTGTTTTCGGTCCTCCATTATTGACCTCCAAAGGGGGTTCGTTCGAACCCCTCGAACCCCCCCTCCTACGCGCCTGGGTGCTTATTATTGAATTTTAGGATATTTTTGGAAGTTTGCCACAGGAAATTAAATTGACCAAAACATAATGAATCAGCAAAAACCAGCAGACCATGTTTCTCTCCGCGTTTTTATGTACGTTATGGTAGTTTATACAGTCACAGCAGCAGTGACAACAGTTATTTAAAAGTTTATTCAAGAGTCCGCTTTTATTATCCCCAAAAAAGAGTGAGATTCAGCTAAAAACTTTGAACACTACCGTCCAGCCGAAACGCAAGCTAAAAAAGGCACTTGAGATTACTGGTGCAGACAATATTGACAATATTTAATGAGGTTTTGCAATTTATGTAGTTATTCAATTCAATACAGTTAGACGATGAAAATTAGGTAAAGCCGTGCGCTTATATTTTGCTCGACTTCCCTTTCAGGTGGACATATTTCGGGGAGAGCTTGTAAAGGTTGAGGAGGGAGGGCAATTATTTTCGGTTTAAAAAATCCTGAATTAGGTTTCTATTTGGCGAAAACTCTAAACATAACGATATGAAGTAAAACAAGTCCTCCAGTCGCTCTGAACCTTCCTAACAACGTAAAATACAAAACAACAACATGTGGCTATAACTATTAAAAATAATGGGCCAATATTAGGGACGGACATTATTTTCTGGGACAGGGAGTATGAGAAATGTTCTTCTGCAAACTTTTTTTAGTTTGTGCACCTCCGCAAACATTTTTCTCGAAATTCCACCTATGTTTTGTTGTACATATCGTGTTTGCAAACAATTTATTTTGTCTCTTCGGGAGGGCTTATTTTTGCGTCTGAGTTGGGGGGGGGGAGGTCGGTATGTGTGTGGGGAGCTTATTCGGAATTTTACGCCAGAAGGGTGACCCCCGCCACCCGATCCATTTCCACTAATCGCTTTGACGTCAGCTGTCTGAGTTGTCTGAGCTGTACAGGAGGGACAAAGAGTGATGCTGCAGTTGTTTACATAAATGGTCGTTTCTTCGTTTCTGAACGTCAAATAAGCAAGACCCAAGTATAGCTGTACGAAACAGGCAGGAAAGCGCTTCGGAAGACGATAGTGTTCTCAAAAACTCGACACGGTAGTCGTTGCAAAACATGGCCATGTCTTCACTGTTTTCGTTTACTCACCCTGCTGTTAAGAGACTGCTCGGCTGGAAACAAGGCGAAGTAGACGATACACGGGCTGAATTTGCGATTTCCTATTTAACCAAGAAGGTTAAGAAGAAGAAGTGTGCTTTGAAGGAGCTGGAAAAAGCGCTTTCAAACCCGGATCAGCCGTCACGATGTGTGACACTCCCCTGCGAACGTGTATGTAAAACCTGTCACCCCCGTCACATGAAAGATTTGCGACGTATTCCGCATGTAATCTACTGCCGCGTTTGGCGATGGCCTGATCTTCAAATCCCACAAGAGTTAAAGGCATTGGATTGCTGCGAGTATGCCTTTGGGCTAAAACAGAAAGAAGTTTGTATAAATCCATACCACTACAGACGAGTTGAAAGCCCAGGTAAGCTGAGTTGTGCTTAGTGGAGAAGAAACAACCTACCTACATTGTAATAACGCACTTTTGTGCTAACTTTTATTTAAGTTTGTTATTGTTGATGTGTAGCATGCAGTAGCAGAAAAAAGTGTGCTCGATTTTAATTTTTTAATCTAAAATATGCACCATCATCCAAGAAAGGTGGTATTTTAACTCAATTTCACCCAGCTGGGGGGAATAAATGAAGTAGAACGAATTAAAGTACTTCAAGTACTTCGGAAATAGTCTAGCCAGTCAATGAGAATGTTTAACGTCAATAAAATCCATCTACTGGTGCTTGCCCCTAAAAATCCTGCTAAAAATACTTATTTATCTTTAATATCGAAACTTTGTCTTCCTTTATACATAAACCGTTAATTTGCAACCCCAAAATTTCCTTTCCTCTACCTTGTCAGACCTGGAGTGTACCCTCTCGTCCCTGGGTGGGAGGCGACCTCTGGTTGTTGACACGTCAGGGAGGGATGTTTGTATTCGAAAATTAATAAGATTTGGAGTAGGCCATTGTCCTTGTGTGGAAATACGAAAGCATCTACCCTGCAGGAATTTTAGTCAGCAATTCGCTAGAGGTCTGGCGAGTGCTGGGTCTATTTCAGTGGTATTAACCACTGAAACCAATTCATTAGCTATTTTTCTTGCCTTTAAGACACATACTGACGAAAGGAAACTTATATTGAGCAGCATGATAGCATTTCATTTTAAACTGTACGCTTCTACGGCCCTACGTTTTTATTCTAAACTGTACGCTTCTACGGCTCTACGTTTTTATTCTAAACTGTACGCTTCTACGGTCCTACGTTTTTATTCTAAACTGTACGCTTCTACGGCTCTACGTTTTTATTCTAAACTGTACGCTTCTACGGCTCTACGTTTTTATTCTAAACTGTACGCTTCTACGGTCCTACGTTTTTATTCTAAACTGTACGCTTCTACGGCTACGTTTTTATTCTAAACTGTACGCTTCTACGGCTATACGTTTTTATTCTAAACTGTACGCTTCTACGGCTCTACGTTTTTATTCTAAACTGTACGCTTCTACGGCTCTACGTTTTCATTCTAAACACTACGCTTCTACGGCTCTACGTTTTTATTCTAAACTGTACGCTTCTACGGCTCTACGTTTTCATTCTAAACACTACGCTTCTTCAAATCTACGTTTTTATTTTAAACGCTACGTCAACTCTATGTTTTTATTTTAAACTGTACGGTTCTACGGCTCTACGTTTTCATTCTAAACGCTACGCTTTTTCAAATCTACGTTTTAATTAAAAACGCTACGTCGACTCTATGTTATAATTTTAAACTGTACGCTTCTACGGCTCTACGTTTTCATTCTAAAAACTTGGCTCCTATGGTTCTACGTTTTCGTTCTAAACGCTACGCTTCTACGACTCTACGTTTTTATTCTAAATTGTACGCTTCAATGTACGGCTTTGCGTTTATATTGTAAACGGTACGCCGAAGCGGCTTCTTTCATTCCAAAGTCTACGCTTCTTCGGGTCAACGATTTCATTCTAAGGCTTCTACGGGTCTACGTTCGTCTTCATTCTCAACTGTACGCTTCTACGACTCTACGTTTTTATTCTATTCACCTTATTTGATACAAATTAAAATTAATTTTGTCCGTTCTCAAACCTTGTTGTTGTGTATGTTTTCAATCTTCAATTATGACGCTGTACACCTCTAGAGCTCTCGATCCAGTTTTACAGGTTTTTATCTCATTACGATTAACTCCGTGTTTCGTAGCCTACGGTAGCTGTAACATTTTCATCATTAAATCTACGCCAGTTTTTACGTATCATACTTTTAGTTTTTCATTATTAACCGTATCTTACAATTGCTTTCAAATTTTCATTTTACGCAACTGCAGCTCTTACTATAAAAGTTGTGAAACTTCACTCCTCTACCTTTGTTGTTACTATTTAAGTAAACTTTACGCTACTGCTAAATGACTTGGTTTTCTTACAAAAAAAAAACACTTATTGGTTTTTTTTCTTCAAACAGTTAACATTAAAGCATTAGCCAAATCACGCTAAAAGCAAACAACTGAGAGACTCAAAGAATACTGTAGAATGCAACTGCGCCAATCAAGTGATAGTACGTTGGTTTGCGTTTAATGATTATTAGCTTTTTATTTGATGTTTCAATGAAAACGTAGAGCTGCAGAAGCGTAGCATTTAAAATGAAAATGTAGACCCAAAGAAGCGTAGAGTTGTAAAAACGTAGAGTTTAGAATGAAAACGTAGACCTGTAAAAGCACAGTTTACAATAAAAACGTAGCGCGGTAGAAGTGTACAGTTTGGCATAAAAACTAAGACCAGTATATATACTGACGAAGTCAGTACTTTTGTAGCAGCGTGCAAGTTGGATCGAATCGAAAACGAAGCGTCATAGAGTCATAGAAGCGTAGAGTCAGTTAGAATGAAAACATACAGTTTGGAATAAAAACGAAGAGCGTAGAAGCGTTCGGTTTGTAATTAATACGTAGACCTGCAGAAGCGTACTTAAGTTAAAACAATAAGAAACAGTAAAACAAAAACCAAACATTTAAAGGTTACTTTTATTGGTTTGCAAGGTAATCAAGCGACCAAAAAAGATTAATCGGGAATTGGTGGTTATCATCGACATGACAACAGACATCATTATAAGAGTGTACTGATATGAGCAGGGGAAATGGTTATAAGAGAGTCTGTGATATGCCTACCACAGCAAAAGGGTAGAGGTATAGAGCTCTACGAAAACCACTAGGCCAAAAGTGGCATCCAAAAATGTGCCATAGTTGGTTTAAACCTAAAATAGTTGGAAAAGTGTTATGTCGGGAGTCTTCACCCCAAACAATTCAAACCCGTCTTAATTAAATGGTTTAGTGTTATTCTGTGTTCTTCTCTCTTTAGTTTTGTCGCCAGTGTTGGTTCCACATGAATATCCCAAACTTCCACCGCCCTTGCCTTCTCTATTCCAAAGTGCTGGAGGACCTCCAATGCCATATAATGCATTTCCATTCAAACAACAACCACAACATCTGGATAACAGTCCTTCTATCTATGTTCCAGGTAGAGTAAGATCAATCAGTCAACTTCTCCGTGACAAAGGTAAAATCTGTTACAATCTTCTGTGTCTTCAACCACAACTTCACGTTGCAGTGTGCTGTTCCAGAAAAGATCTATAAATCTCTTAAAATTGTTTCTGTTTCTAACCGACTCCCCCCCCCCCCCCTCCCGTCTTCCCACCTGGCAAGAAATTTCAATTTAGGTTCATCCTTTCCTTTGATAACTTTGGCTTTTGAATTCCCCACCTCCCCTCCTTTTTGGAATTTCCAGTAACATTCCATGGGGTTGGTTTGGATATTTTCTAGAGTTACACAATAACAATATGTTTAGTTAACATGGCAGTCAATTTTGTTCTTTATTTAGAGTCACCCAAAAGCTATATTTCTGAGAATGCTAGATCTGCTTGCTCTGTGGACTCTACTGCTATGGATGTTGGTTCTGTGGGCTCTCCGCCAACAATGGTGAATCTGCCAGGTAAGTCGTTCGATACCACTTTATTTTGGTGATATAAAGTGGTCAGTAAACTTATTTCACATCTGTGTTAGCCTTCGAATATGTGTTTCACTGTCAGTTAAGGCAATGAACAACGACAACAACAAAACGTTATGACCTTTTGGTGATCTTGCGTTGATTATGGCATGATACTGACTTTAAAGTAATATTGTACGATTCCTTTTTGGATTTGAACAAGCGCATCACTAGGGTATGCCCCCACCCCTCAGAAATTAAAACAATCAGTATTATCATCTGATAGGTGTACTTAAGTTCCACACACTAAAAAGCTTGGTCCATAGGAAATTTACTACAACTTGACAAGTAAAACTTGATCTGCTCTAATTAGTAACTATAATTATTTTTTCTGTAGATTCAGTAGATTTATCCCATGTTACTCCAGTGAGCTATCATGAATCTTCTTCATGGTGCTACATCTCCTACTATGAGCTAATTAACAGAGTCGGCGAGCACTTTCAAGCCAACTGCACCAGTATAATTGTGGATGGATTGACCGACCCCAACACTGCAAACTCAGAAAGATTCTGCTTGGGTCTGTTATCTAACGTCAACCGTAACTCAATCATCGAGAGCACAAGAAGGCACATTGGAAAAGGTGTGCATCTGTATTATGTCGGTAGAGAGGTTTACGCTGAATGCCTCAGCGACTCTGCCATTTTTGTGCAGAGTAGGTTTTGTAATCACAGTCATGGCTTTCATCCCACAACAGTGTGCAAGATTCCCTCAGGCTGCACATTGAGGATTTTCAGCATCCAGGAATTTGCACAGTTGCTTTCACAATCGGTCAATTATGGTTTTTTGGCAGTTTTCGAGTTGTTGAAGATGTGCTGTATTCGTATGAGTTTTGTCAAAGGCTGGGGAGCAGAGTATCAACGGCAAGATGTTACCAGTACGCCATGTTGGATTGAAATCCGCCTACGTGGTCCTTTGAAGTGGCTTGATGAAGTTCTTTATCAGATGGGTGAACGAGAGAACAGACCAA
Organism: Oculina patagonica; assembly: GCF_052425735.1. Taxonomy (NCBI): domain Eukaryota; kingdom Metazoa; phylum Cnidaria; class Anthozoa; order Scleractinia; family Oculinidae; genus Oculina; species Oculina patagonica. The sequence continues at coordinate 21,030,455 of NC_135762.1, forward strand.
CTCCCCACTTAGCATAAAGGAACACACACATAAACACCATGAAGAACATGCATAATTGCTAAATTCAGTTCAAGGCATTTGATGTTTATGAACATATGGAATTTGAAAAGGATAATTGCTGGGCTGGCGAGATAATACCGGTATTGATAAATTAACAATAATATTATTCAAGAATGAAAAAAGTAAGTCATTTGCCCCAGTTTTTCTATGAGCTAATAGTCAACAAAAGACAGCCGAGTTGACTATCGCTAATAGAAAATGAGATCGAGTCTAATTGCTTTAGTCAACCCTCCAAGGGATTGCAGTCCAAAACCTAATTTTGTGTATTTTTAAGGCAAAAAACAAGAATAATTTTCCAATTCAAGGGCAAGGTGCATGAGATCGTGTTCTGTCAGTGGATAGAAAGAGAGCCAATTAGATTCTTGGATTTCCAGTAGTCATAGAACACCTGTCTACAAACAGGAAAAAAAATATGTTGCCTTTATAGCCACAAGGCTTGTAACTGAAAACCTACTAGCTCACATTTGTCACAGTATTTAAAGTGTTTATAGTATGATACTGAACTAGTATCATCGGCAAGATGTTACCAGTACGCCATTTTGGATTGAAATCCGCCTACGTGGTCCTTTACAGTGGCTTGACAAAGTTCTTCATCAGATGGGTGAACGAGAAAAAATGGGTACAAATTGTTGCTTATGATGTTTTCTTGGGCGAGCAAACGGGGAAACATTTGTTACGGACACAAAATGTTTTTGAAAGAAATCAGAAACATTCTTTGTGTCTCGGACACACATTTTGTGTCCGCAACAAGTGTTGCGCGCGCAGGCAAACAGGGAAACATTTGTGTCCGCAACATTGTGTCCTCGTTTGCCACCATCTTTAATCAGATGAGTGGTCCAGAGAAGCTCATTTGTTGTTCTGTCTGAATATTATTGTAATAGATTCTTGCAAATAGTTGATTTTTAGAATTTTTTCAAGTATTTAATGTATTTTCATGGAGAACCTGTAAACTAGCTTCTGAGCTAAGTGTTTCTATCCATGTAAAGTAAAGTGAACTATCTATCTAAGTTAGCCAAAACCCATTACATGATATTCAAAACAAAGCAAAAGAAAATACCTCATCAACTTGGAACAGTTAAAGTCGACGAAACACCAACTGAACAATTAATATACACCAAGTTTTAGGTTTGTACAATTTTAGACCAATAAAACTTACTTGGAAATACCACAAAATAAAACAGTGTCTCTACAAAAATATCTAAAATTATTGGAATTTTAGCAAAAGCATAAACCTGTCTCTTAAGACGTTACTTACAATTTATAACTCTATGGTTTACCCTTATCTCACTAGTTTGGGCAAGTAAAACTAAATCGAGGCAAGAAAGTAAGTCTTGATATACTAAATAGTTATGAAAAAATATATCTTGTAACCTGACAGTTTTGACCTCGTCAGCTGCAACGGTTTGAACGTGAAAGCAAAATAAAGATGAGGTACTCCCAAGATTGAAATCTTTGTTCTGTGTTCTGCATTTCTTCGTGTCCTCTCTTGCATCCTAAATTCGCTTTGATTAGGGACCTGACGAAACCACGACGGCGACGGCAACGACCGGCGTCCCCGGGGGGGGTACCTCCCTATAATGGCCTATACGGGGAGTATATAGACGGCAAACTGATCCTGACGGCTAAAGCGGTCAAAAATAAACAAAGTGGATAAAAAGAAAAAAACTAGAATATGTAGAAAAAACTTTGGGCAAAGTTTTTTCTATATATTCTAGTTGCCTCCGTGTCACGTAATCAGTTACGTGACACGGAGGATATGCGGTGGGTGAAGTTTGTCGGCTCTTTTGTAAGGATTTAGGAATGCAGTTCCCCGGGAGGGACTGCTATATGAAAGGGACGGGGATGCTCGTCGGAAATTTTAAAAAGATAACAAAAAACTGAGGATAGAATTTACATCTGTATATATTTCTTTGCGTGCAGCCCTAAGCGAGACCATTATGACTACAAATATTGGCGTTTTGCCCGAAACACCCTAAATAAGACCAAAAATCTGACATTTACACCCCTAAGCGAGACGACGAGCATTCCCGCCCCTTTCATACGCGAGTCCCCCCGGGATGCAGATAAACACATTCCCGAGCTGTCAAAAGGAGTGAGTGTTAGAAATAAACCATAAGTAACCATAACATCTGAAAAATCTAACCACCACAATACAAATGTCGCAGTGGGACGTTCTCGCCTCTAGCCTCTTGTTTTGTTGGTTAAATCATCTTTATTTCTGCAAGATTTCTCCAGAAATGTTTTACCTGCCTAAATGGAAGTTAGAGAATGCCTAAAAAGGCGACAGATGAAGAAAAAATCGTTAAAATGTTTTGCTACGCCACTATTTTGCCGTGAACCGCGCAAAATTTTTGGATATTGTTAAGCAAAAGAAGCCCGGCTCTAGGTCCCCTAGAAACGCTTTGAGGTAAGAAAATATCTTTTAGCCACAAACTGAAGACATAGCATTTCACTTTTGTTCTCTTAAATCGAAATTAGCAGCGAATTTGAAAGACGGTAATCTGACCAAATTAAATGCCATTGCGTAAATAGTTTCAATATTTCAACCAGGTTTGTCGGCTTTGTCAGCCTTTCAGAATGTTTTCTTAGTCGGAGAAAGGACTATGATTTGGAAATATGAACGAAATGGTATCTTTGTTCATTTTATATTACGAAGAAGTCAATAAGGAAAGAAAACAGTACATTTTCACTTTACCGGCTTTACCGATGCTGCGTGCATTTGTAACTGCCGTAAGCGGCAGCGAGTCTTGTAAGTTCTTTGCTCATTTTTAATTCTAGCTAATTCTTTATTCTAAACCCGCACGCAGCTTAATATCCTCGCCAAACGGCCCAGCGTTCATGGTATTTTCTTATAAAACATGGAAAACCATCTTCTAGCAGGTAAATAGAACACAAAGCACCCCGCAGAACACAAAGTAAAAATACTCCCGGGCCGTTAGAAAGGACTAATTCAAAGTATAAACGAAAAAGACAGATCATATTTGATGAGATGTATTAGATCTTGTAAACAGAAATTTGTACTTTCTTTAAATTAATACAAAGGGTCGATTTAAATAATACGAGACAGTTTAACCTTTTTTATCGTATATATATCGTGTATCAGACGTCACGCAATAAGATAACGCAATTTTTGTCTGTTGCAGAGAAACAAAAAACCCTGTGCAGAAGAAAGCAACAATACATATACTTACATATTCAATATCGTACGTATACAGTAAAAACCCGCGTGTAAGAACCTACTTTTTTCAGAGTTTGGCAAAACAGGTTCTTGTATTATGGGGTACTTACTGACAGTTTAGGCTAAGTAGGTTCTTAATTAGGTTCTTAATTTCTACAGAGTAGACATTGTTGTTGATTATCAGAAATGGTCTGTTCTTCATTATAAATATTTACTAATGTACCCATGTTGCCAAAAGTCCAACGACATTAATTGATCAATGATACAGTACTGTATATAACATCACCTTTTTGGTTTTTGGTAAAAAAATATATAAATTAAATAGTTAAACCCCACATATAAGAACCTGTTGGAATTTGTTTGGCTAAACAGGTTCTTATATTTGGAGTATTAAAAAAGCAAATTTCTGCCAGAAGGTTCTTAAATCCCTAGGTTCTTACACGCGGGTTTTTACTGTATCTGATATAGCGCAACTCTGGCAAATTTCTTAAAAAAAATATTTAAGATGATCGCTTCCAGTTCCTCCATCATTTGCCCGGGGGAGGGGACTCCCATATGAAAGGGACAGGGATGCTCGTCGGAATTTTAAACATGACCCCTAATAGAGACCAATCTGGGCGTGGCTGAAGCTTTTTGTGGCCCCTAAAAGGTACCAAAATATTAAAAATAGAATTTAAATTAGTATATTTCTTCGTGTGGAACCCGTAAACGAGTCCTTCATGTCCTTCATGTTCTGGTTTTGCCCAGAACACCCTAAGTGAGACCAAGAATCCGAAATTTACACCCTTAAGGGAGTCGACGAGCATCCCCCTCCCTTTCATATGGGAGTCCCCCCCCGGGATCATTTGAACGTGACACGGAGGCTGCCCAAAGGGCCTTTGATTTTTTTCTTTTTATCCACTTTGTTTATTTTTGACCGCTTTACCCGTCAGGATCAGTTTGCCGTCTATTTTTTCCGTTTTAACTTAGTTACTGATCCAGGTCTTCAATAGATCCGGCACCACTCATCGGTTTGTCGCTGTGATATTGCAGTATTTTACTATACGGGGAGGCTCCGCCCCGAAAAGGGTAATAATAATAATAATAATAATAATCATTTGTATAGCGCCCTTTCCATACGTTCAAGGGCGCTTGACAATGTTAAAAAGTAAAATATAAATTAAATAAAAAATTACAAAGGGTACCTTTTTCATGCTTCAGGTATATAAAAGGGTCGGGATTTCACAAGTGTAGGTATATGAAAGGGTAGGGATATCGGTCATTTAGGTATTTAAAAGGGCCTTCAATTAAAATATTTCAAAGAGACGCACGTTATGGCTGTATCATTTAAATTTATGAAACGCTACCTAAAAATGGCATCCAGACTTCCTGTTTTAGGCCTATGCCATGTCTTTTAGGTATATGAAAGGGGTACCTTTTTCAGTAAAAGGTATACGAAAGGGGTGCCTTTTCTGTCAAAATGGTATATAAAAGGGTAAGGGGCTAGACCTCGGGGCGGAGCCTCCCCGTACAAAACGTTTTTGAGTAGCCCCCCCCCCCCCCCGGGCCGGCGTCTCCAAAGCAGTACAATAGCTCTTTTCGTGCGTTGTCCATCTTGGAACATTTCTAGTCGTCCACTGCAAAAACAACAACGTGAAATGACCAAAATCTACGAAGTCTAGATTGAATTTAATACCGTGCTAATAACACTGTAATTTAGCACTAAATCAATAAGGATAGTTACGAGATTCTCAAGTAAAATATAAATTCATTTTTTCAGTCGATGTTGTCACATGTTGTCGTCAGTGTCGCCGGCGTGGTTTCGCTAGCTCCCAATACTGCGACCATCATGTCATTGAGGTTTTGTTTCGGTCTGATCTTGTAAAACGTTCCTGCATTGGCAGCGCAACTTTCTTTTTGATTACATCCCACCGGTGGGGGTTCACCGGCGTTCACGAAACTATGGGTATAAAATCAAGATCGACACAACTGACACAAGTTTTTAAAAACATTTAAAATGAAAATAACAAGACACACTGCACAAGCGCTGCCGTGAACTTTTGATGATATTTTTTACAAAAAGTTTAGACAATAAATTAAAGTTGTTTGCTTTAAAAGACAAAAGATGTGTCATTGTTCTCATTTTGACCACTTACTAGCGCATATAGCTTCATGGATGGTAAAAAGACTATTAATCTATTTCCGTGAAGTAAAAGCCGGAAATCCGTCCGCTTTCGCAGGACGAATGGTGTCCTGGGATGTTTTGCGATTTTCGCAATGGGAGTGGGATATTGGCAAGGGAGAGATCTTGGATTTGAGTAACCTGCGAACAGGCGTCGTTTTTTGGAAAGTAGGGAGAGAGGACATGATCTCAGGTTAGACTTTGCGGGGTATTATTTGGGATGGGAACTGGTTTCTTGGCACAATTATTTTGGCTAGAGATGAGAAATGTACCCACACCTCCCCTCCTCCATTCAGAACCCTTGAAATGGAGCTAATATTTTGAAGAAAATTGAAGCAAATGGGTTTATATTGGTGTGGAGAGGACAAGTATTAAGAGCACAGGTTTCCTACGGTCAAACATATGTCGGTAAGAGTCCTTAAATGGATTTCGCTCATACTCTTACCATGGGTAGGTCTAAATATGAAATAAATCACAGTATACTTTGTTTGGCTAAATATCGATTTGTTTTCGAGAAAATCGATAATTCTAAAATCCAGCAAAATTGACGCTTTCGGAGCTCAAAATTTATGCCGAGTTTGTTAGCTTCGCGTCGAAAAATAAAGCACTCTGGAAGAAAAGTACCTATTTAATATCGAAGAATAACATCAAATTAGTACGTCGAAAGCAATTTCTGCTCTTAAAGTCCTTTTATTTACAAAATATAATTAAGTTTATTCGACACACTTTTGATTTAATTCAAAATAGGTCAAACTTATCGCTTTATTTAAGTATGAGCGAAGCGAAATAAATGGCCGAAAATTTGGTATTAGACAGATAAATGATTGTTCTTTTCGATACTAAAAGGATTTCCTAGGGAAATGATTTAGTGCGATGCAATCAGATCTCAAAGTTGCTTAAAATTCGTTAATTTAACCGACCGTGACATTGTTGATCTTATCAACATTATGTAAACATTCCACGCAAAGGTTAATTTTCCCCATGTGAACTTCAACTGAGTAAAATAAAAACATAGACTTGCTTACCGTGGTGTTCGCTGATACATTGTAAATCCTGTTTTCCTCATTTACGACAAAACCTAAGCCCTCGGCGAAGCTGTTATCCAATTTTCTTGACGCGCCATTTGTAACTGATTTCCACGTCTTGAAGTGACAGTTCTTTTCCATGCATTCTTGAAAACAGTCCTGAGTCTTAACTGATCAGTGTAAACAGGAATACGAAGTACTTTGCTTTAAATCAACTTAAAGCTTAGCAGCAGTGGTAGATAAATCGATACGGCCGGCGAATCTTCGTTTCGAAAACCGCCATTTGAGATTTGTCGGCCCTTTGTCCTGCGGTATGCAGATAATTAATTCACACTTGAGTAACTTCCGGCACATGAAATCGACAACCACCGTGACCAGATAGCACCCTCCTTTTCGAAATATTGGTCGAGGCACTATTTTTATCATTTTAACATAAGCTCTCAATGAAAAACTTTTGGGCTGAACTTGTAATAAAGTTTCACTTCAGTTAGCCACCGTTCGATAGAGTTGTTAAATGGTTGCATGAAATCCGGGTGGAAAGTTCTTCTGTTGCGTTGCTTCGCTTTGTTTCATATTTTTTATCCAGTTCTTACCCTTGTTCAAATTCTTGTCCCTTCTTCAGTGGAAAATTTGAAACGACGTTAAAATCCCTATAAGACGGATATCTCTTTTAGACGAACTGAGTTGGAACCGGTCCCGAAGGTACCCGTTTCAGAGAGAGTTGGCTGTACACAAAACCTTAGATGGCGTCGTTGGATCCGTCTCCCGTGAATGTCAGTTAAAAATATATATTCCGCTGTGTAGTCTAGCCTATAACAAACTCTCCTTCTTTCTCCTGTGGAGGATTGGGCGAAATAAAAGCGGGAAGGAAAGGTGGGGAAGGGGTGGGGAAAAAAGGGACCATATATCATGTATATGCAGTTGTAATACCAGTCACGATAAACAATTTATAATAAAACGCTGAACATTTATGACTGTTTACACCAAGGTGTATATTGGTGTAAAAATTAAGGAAAGGGTGCTTTTCACTTCATTAGATTAAGCTAGGTGAAGAAAAGTACACGTAATCAGAAGTTTGTTATGGACTTCTGACGTGATGCCATATTTTGTATTTATTTCTGCAAAGTACAACAAAGCATTTATACCAAAGTAGCTTTATTAAAAAAAAATGAGCATAATTACAGTTGAGCATTATATCGGACAAAAAACAAGCATTGTTAGAAGCATAACATTCCCTTTTTACCAGCGTAATTGGAAGGGCCTCTGGTATTCAGTTAGAAAGAACTTGCATTCAAAAGATACCGCGTTCTAGAAACAAGTCACCCCGTTTTGGCTGCTGATATTTTGGAACTTTTGTGTGTTCAAAATACCATATCTCGTTCTAGATATCGTCTGATATTGAAAATCCCGTCCTAGATCGGGAACCCAAAACCACGACCTCATTGGACGGCACAGAGCCGTTTTTGGGGAATACCCCAGCTTCGACAACTCCTTCCTAATAAAGTTCGCCTATTGAATTGAGAATTAAGGTGATTATAAAGTTATTACTTTATACTATAAAGGTAAAAATCTCTTGTTGTTTGGAAACTTGAGTCGTATTATAATTATAACCGTCTTATTTATGAAGGAATAGACTGCGGATAATATTTGAAACTTAAACCGTTTTCCCCTAATAGCTTCCAAATCAACTCAAAAACACACCGGAAAACAGGTTTAAAAACAAAATATTTATATAATGACTATGATATTTTTAATACATTTGGGTTCCCTGACGGCGAGGCGCTTGTCCCTCCCCGCAAGCTCTGGCGGGGGGCACCTTCCCTTGTTTACGCCGGACCCCAACAGAATATATACATGGTCATATTTTTTAACATTCACGGAAGACGGATCCAACGATAACATCTTAGATTTTGCTTTCACCTGTTTTGCCTTGACCTAATCAAGAACTTGGACAAAGGTAAGAACAAAAAAAAACTATAAAGCGAAGCAACGCAACAAAAGAACCTTATCTGCACACCGCTTGACAAAGGGCCGACAAATCTCAGTTTTCGAAAAGAAGATTTGCCGGCCGAATCGATTTATCAACCACTGCTACTGTCCGGAACGTTTCGGTCCGATTTTCGGATAGGATATGCCTTCTAATTACACGGATAGGATAGGCCTTCTGTTTACACGGGGCCGTTCTGGAACCGGTGCGGGACGGAACCAAAACTGGACCTGCTATTTTGCAGGTCAAGTTATGGAACCGTTCCGGACCGGTTCCAGAACCGTCCTGTGTAAACACATCGATCGGTGCCAAACGCTTCCGTGTAAACAGAGGCCGATCCGGTCCGGTCCAGTTCGGAACGGCTCCGGTCCGGTCCCGTGTAAACGTAGCCTAGCTGGTTAGAGTATAAAAATGACTGAAAAAACGGCAAGGAGAGGATTAACACCAGGTGTCCGTCTTATAGAGATCTTCAATAAGGGAGAGTTGACTCTACAACTGTTTTGCCTTAGCCTAATCAAGAATTTGAACAAGGGTAAGAACTGGATAAAAAATATGCAGCAAAGCGAAGCAACGCAACAGAAGAACTTTCGACCCGGAAGTTAAAAGCGCTTTCATGCAACCATTTAACAACTCTCTCGAACGGTGGCTTACTGAAGTGAAACTTAATTACAAGTTCAGCCCAAAAGTTTTTCATTGAGAGCTTATGTTAAACTGATAAAAATAGTGCCTCGACCAATATTTCGAAAAGGAGGGTGCTATCTGGTCACGGTGGTTGTCGATTTCATGTGCCGGAAGTTACTCAAGTGTGAATTAATTATCTGCATACCGCAGGACAAAGGGCCGACAAATCTCAAATGGCGGTTTTCGAAACGAAGATTCGCCGGCCGTATCGATTTATCTACCACTGCTGCTAAGCTTTAAGTTGATTTAAAGCAAAGTACTTCGTATTCCTGTTTACACTGATCAGTTAAGACTCAGGACTGTTTTCAAGAATGCATGGAAAAGAACTGTCACTTCAAGACGTGGAAATCAGTTACAAATGGCGCGTCAAGAAAATTGGATAACAGCTTCGCCGAGGGCTTAGGTTTTGTCGTAAATGAGGAAAACAGGATTTACAATGTATCAGCGAACACCACGGTAAGCAAGTCTATGTTTTTATTTTACTCAGTTGAAGTTCACATGGGGAAAATTAACCTTTGCGTGGAATGTTTACATAATGTTGATAAGATCAACAATGTCACGGTCGGTTAAATTAACGAATTTTAAGCAACTTTGAGATCTGATTGCATCGCACTAAATCATTTCCCTAGGAAATCCTTTTAGTATCGAAAAGAACAATCATTTATCTGTCTAATACCAAATTTTCGGCCATTTATTTCGCTTCGCTCATACTTAAATAAAGCGATAAGTTTGACCTATTTTGAATTAAATCAAAAGTGTGTCGAATAAACTTAATTATATTTTGTAAATAAAAGGACTTTAAGAGCAGAAATTGCTTTCGACGTACTAATTTGATGTTATTCTTCGATATTAAATAGGTACTTTTCTTCCAGAGTGCTTTATTTTTCGACGCGAAGCTAACAAACTCGGCATAAATTTTGAGCTCCGAAAGCGTCAATTTTGCTGGATTTTAGAATTATCGATTTTCTCGAAAACAAATCGATATTTAGCCAAACAAAGTATACTGTGATTTATTTTATATTAAGGCCTACCCATGGTAAGAGAATGAGCGAAATCCATTACAGGGCTCTTGCCAAGAATTTTCATTTTTGTTTGAAATTTGTACATATGTCCTCTTAATTTTTTTGAGAGCTTTTTGCGTCAGAGATCAAGGGGGTACTCATTAATTGGAATTCTACGACATTTTTGGAAGTTTGCCTCAGGAAAATTAATTAGCGAAGTTAGCGAAAAACCAACGGACCATGTTTCTTTTCGCGTTTTATTTCCTTATGTACGTTGTAGTCCGGCCAAACAATAGAAGCAAAAGTATTTTAAAAGTATATTCTGGAGTTTTTTATCAGTATCCCAAAAATAGGGAGTAAGATTCAGCTAAGAACTTTGCACGCTACCGTCCTGCGCGAAAATATAATTAGTGACGAAAAGCAAGCATATAAAGCACTTGAAATCTCTGGTGCAGATGATACCACCCCGAAGGCGTTTAATGACATACATACATGTATTACGATTTGTGTAAAACATTTTTTATTTACAGAGTTTGGACAGGCTGTGACCAAATTCTTTTTTTTATGTTTTTTGGTGGTGCATACAATAACCTGATCACATAGTAAGGGTAAAATTTAAAAGTAAACTCCATAAACATGATGTGGAAACCCAAGACAAGTCCTACAGTCGCTCTGAAGCAACTCCTACTGGTATACGTTAGATCAATAGTGATCTAATGGGTTTTACAAAATAATAAATTTAAAGGAGAGGTGTATACAACGCAGAATGACTTTATATTTTGTGCACTAGGTATATATTTTGGCTGGGCAAACCAGTCTTCTTCATTGCGTAAAATATAAAAGAAACCCCACAAATAGGGTCTTATAATGGGTTATTTTTCGTCTGAGATTTTCTGGGTGAGGTGGCTTATTTCCGATAATTTATGGTGCGTTTTACACAACATATTTTTTCGCTTCCACCCCTCCCCCCACCCCCACCATATCCATTTCCACTAATTACTTTGACGTCAGCTGTCTGAGTTGTCTGAGCTGTGCAGGAGAGACAAAGAGTGACGCTGCAGTTGTTTACATAAATGGTCGTTTCTTCGTTTCTGAACGTCTAATAAGCAAGACCCAAGTGTATGGCTGTACAAAGCAGGCAAGAAAGCGCTTGGGAAGACGATAGTGTTCTCAAAAACTCGTCAAGGTAGTTGCAAAGATGGCCAACATGTCTTCACTGTTTTCGTTTACTCACCCTGCTGTGAAGAGACTCCTCGGCTGGAAACAAGGCGACGAAGAAGAGAAATGGGCTGAAATTGCGATTAGCTATTTATCCAAGAAGCTTAAGAAGACGAAAGGTGCTTTGGAAGAGCTGGAAAAAGCTCTTTCTAACCCGGGTCAGCCGTCACAATGTGTGACACTCCCTCGCGGAACAGACGGACGTATTCAAATCCGTCACAGAAAAGGTTTGCCGCATGTAATCTACTGCCGCGTTTGGCGATGGCCGGATCTTCAAAGCCCACACGAGTTAAAGGCGTTAGATTGCTGCAAATATGCCTTTGGGCTAAAAGAGAAAGAAGTTTGTATAAATCCTTTCCACTACAAACGAGTCGAAAGCCCAGGTAAGTTAAATTGTAGTTAGTGGAGAAGAAATTAAAATGTACACAACCTACAAATTGTACATGTCAACAACGCACTTTTGTGCTAACTGTTATTAACTTGTTATTGTTGGTGTGTAGCCCCGTAAAAGCAAGATTCTCGGTTTTAATTTGTTATTTAGAATAAGCGCCATTATCCATGAAAGATCATGGTAATTTTAACTTTATATCACCCAGCTGGGGGAATAAATGAAGTAGAACGAAAGCACTTCAAGTACTTCGGAAATCGTCTCGCCAGTATGTTTGAATCAATGAAGATGTTTATTGTCGAAGCAAACTCCATTATCAGTCATCTCATCTGGTGCTTTCCCCTAAAAATCGCACTAAAAATACAGTTTGTCCTTTACCTAGTTACCAAAATTTGTCCCCTTTTATACAAAAGTCATAAATTTCACACACCCCAAAATATTTATTTCCTTTTCTCTACCTTGTCAGTCCCGGAGTGTACCCTCTCGTCCCTGGGTGGGAAGTGACCTCTGGTTGTTGACACTTCAGGGAGGGATGTTTGTTTCAAAATACAAGGTTTACAATAAGATTTGGAGTAGGAGGCTGCCCGTGTGTGGCACCTGTTGAAAAGCAATATAACAAGCCGAAAGTATCTACCTTATTGTTACTTATTTTCGCGGGACTTAATTTTTGCGATTTTCGCGATTTTCAAAAAATCGCGAAATAAAAGACCCGCGAAAATTTATTTCAAACGTTTTCTATTGTATTTTTTATGCTAATTAGGTATTTTTGGCCTGATCGCAAAAATTAAGTGCCGCGAAATATGCGCGTTCCATTTTCGCGAAATTAAGTTCCCGCGAAAATAAGTAACAATAAGGTACCCTTTCTAGGGCGGCAGGAGTATTTTGCAGAATGCAGAATGCAAAATGATGGTGACGGAAGGGCGATAGTATAATGTCCAAACCAACAAATAAAAGCTAACTGCAAGCAAACCGAAGTGAAAGCTTACCCCAAGCAAACTGGAGTGAAAGCTAACCGCAAGCAACCCGCTGACCACCATTCTGCAAAATACCCCTGCCCTTTATAGGGAGCTGCAGGAATTCTATCCAGCAATTCACAATAGCCTAGTACTTAGGCCCTGTCAGGGGGGTCCTGTGTCGCTTGTCTGAATTTAAAAAAAGTTCCGTGTTGCTGTTTTATCGCACTTCACATCGCTGTCAGAAATTGAAAGGAAAATTGCTTGTCTTTGTCGAAATTTAAGTTTTTCCACTGAGTAGGAAGGGGGAAGGGGGATCGTTCGAATCTCACGTTGTTATAGCAAAGCAACCAATAAATTACTTCAACCTCATTCCTGTCCATTCTTGGTCTTCAAATTAATGCAAAAATATACCAAACGGCTGTTCTTTGTCCGTTGTTTCTCAGTACCTTGATGTCGTTGTGTGATTTTTTCTGAGAAGGGGGTTGTCTTTTGTTGCGATTTTATTTTATGTGCTGTCACTACGTTTTGGGTCATGTCGCTTGTCAGAATTCACCCTGGCAGGGCCTCAGTATTTGCTGGAGCTCTGGCGGGTGCTGGGTCTTATTAAGCACTGAAGGCCGATTCATTTGCTTTTTGTCTTCAAGACACATGCTGACGAAAACAAACTCATGACTGTTGAGTAGCATGATACAGATTATAGTGGTATGCTTGAAAGGAAATTGAAAACATACAACCCAGCCAGGTTTCTGAGTTTCAGCAACCAAAATTGGCTGTACAAAATTTATAATCCCTTGGGACATACACGTAGTGCGTATGAGAATACATTTAGGTTGTGATCTATTTGGATCAGTTGGTTGGCCTTTTTTTGTGTTCTATGGGGAAAAATGTTTTCGGCTGGTTTGGTTGATTAACTTTTTAACCAGCATCAAACTAACACTTTTTCAACCTTTTTTAGCTGAAATGGTTGACCAACATTCAACAATCAGGTTATCAACTGAAAATGTTTTTCCCAGTAGAACATGAAACAACTCAAGCAGTCCAACCAACCAAAAATGGTTGAACCCAATAAAACACATGTCAAAGGTGGACGGTTATGAATGGTTTTAACCTCAAAAAGTTGGAAAAGTGTTCTATTGGGACACTTCAAACCCAACAACCAAAACCCATTGCAGTTGAGATGGTCGGTTCCAATACTGCATGACCTTAGATATTTCGATAACGCTGTCAAGAATTATGACAGTCACCTTTTTCACATTGACTATTTTGTGAATAATTTTTGTCTAGTTGGTTGCATGTATGTTTGTTTTAGGTGGGTGGCTGCTGTAAAATTTTATCGACAAAGACACTCTATGATGTAGTCAAACAGATTGTATGTTTAACAATTTTTTCCATATATTAAATTACTTGTCTTTTTTTTACCTGAGTAAATAGTGCCATATTTTTATGTTTTTCCCTTCTTAGTTTTACCGCCAGTGTTGGTTCCACGACAGAGTGAATATCCCAAACTTCCACCGCCCTTGCCTTCTCCATTCCGAAGTGCTGAAGAACCTCCAATGCCATATAATGCATGTTTTCCATTCAAACAACAACCACAACAGCTGGAGAACAGTCCTTCTATCTATGTGCCAGGTAGAGTAACATCATTGTCAACTTCTTGTTAGGTAATTCGCAGGCTCCAAGGGGCCAGAAGGCTCATTGTTAACTCTGGTTTGGATCGATATTCTCTTAGTACGGCCCTTGTGCTTGGTTAATAAGTTGTGTGTAATGTTGACATGGCAGTATTTTTTCCTATTTTTAGAGTCACCCAAAAGTTATATTTCTGAGGATGCTGGGTCTCCTTGCTCTGTGGACCCTTCTGCTATGGATGTTGATTCTGTGGGCTCTCCGCCAACAATGGTGAATCTTCCATGTAAGTCCAAACTTCATTTTTTTAGTGAGTAAAGTAAACTTAGTGTCAGTAACCTTTGGGTGATGATTTTGCAGTGATTATAGCATGTTAAGCTGACTGTAAAATAATTTTGTACAATTCACAAAAGCGCGGTGGTCTTATGGTTAGTGCACTGGACCCCTGGGTTGAAGCTCTGGCTGGGGCACTGAGTTGTGTTCTTGCGGGCAAGACACTTAACTCTTAAAGTGCCTCTCTCCACCCAGGTGTATAAATGGGTTCTCACAAATTTAATGTTGGGGGGGGGGGGACCCTGCAGTGAACTATCATCCCATCCAGGGCGGAATAGAAATACACCTACAGTCGAAGTTTCATAGGGCCGGGGTAGTTACTTCATGCTATGGAAACCTGAATAAGCTCAGGCCTGATGGGCCACTAGGCTCGTATGTAGACTTTACCCACTTTACCTTTTAGGATTTGAAACATGGGTACCACTGGGGTAGGCCCTTATTCCTTAGAAATTGAAACAATCAGTTTTACTATCTGATAGGTGTATGAGTGCCACACACTAAAAAGCTTGGCCCAAACGCGATTTACTGCAACTTGACAAGTAGATTTTTTTCTTTAGATTTATCTCATGTTACTCCAGTGAGCTATCATGAACCTTCTTCATGGTGCTCTATCTCCTACTACGAGCTAAATAACAGAGTGGGTGAGCAGTTTCAAGCCAACTCCACCAGTATTATTGTGGATGGATTCACCGACCCCAACACCGCAAACTCAGAAAGATTCTGCTTGGGGCTGCTATCCAATGTCAATCGTAACTCAACCATTGAGAACACAAGACGTCACATTGGAAAAGGCGTGCATCTGTATTATGTTGGTGGAGAAGTTTACGCTGAATGCCTCAGCGACTCTGCTATTTTTGTGCAGAGTAGGAATTGTAACCACAGTCATGGCTTTCATCCCACAACAGTGTGCAAGATTCCCTCAGGCTGCACATTGAGGATTTTCAACAACCAGGAATTTGCACAGTTGCTTTCACAGTCAGTCAACTATGATTTTAAGGCTGTGTATGAGTTGGTAAAGATGTGCTCAATTCGTTTGAGTTTCGTCAAAGGCTGGGGAGCAGAGTATCATCGTCAAGATGTCACCAGTACGCCATGCTGGATTGAAATTCACCTTCGTGGTCCTTTAAAGTGGCTTGATAAAGTTCTTTATCAGATGACTGAACCAGACGACAGACCAACTTCACACTCAGTTTAAAGGAACATGAACACCTCGAAGAACATGATTAATTGCTTTATTGAAGGCAGTTGATAATGTTTATGAACACATAGAATTTGAAAAGGATTTTTGCTGGGCTGGCTGAGATAGTAGTGATAATTAATATTAACAATAATATTATTCAAGAATAAAAAAGAAAAGTCATTTGCCCAAATTTTTCTATGAGCTGATAATCAACAAAAGACAGCCATTAAGTTGACTATCGCTAATAGAAAATGAGATCAAGTCTAATAATTATTGCTTTAGTAGACTCTCCAAGGGATTTCAGTCCAAAACCTAATTTTGTTTATTTTTAAGCCAAAAATCAAGAATAATCTTCCCTTTCAAAAGCAAGGTGCACATGAGATCGTGTTCTGTCAGTGGATCGAAACTCTGCGAGAGCCAAACAGATTCTTGGATTTCCAGTAATCATAGAACACCTGTCTACAAACTGGAAAAAAATGTGTTGCCTTTATAGCCACTGGGCTTGTAACTGTAAATCTACTAGCCCACATTTGCTAACAGTATTTAAAGTAATCAAAGAAATACTGAACTAGCCACCAATCTATTTATCCCTAAATATTCACTAGCATACATCTGTTTAGTTATGAAATTAAATTTGCTTGTTTTCATGATGTATTGTATGTGACAAGCTTTCAGTTGTTTGACAAGGTTATTAGTTTTAAATTGCCTATATTACTTTATTCACAAATTAATATTAAGTTACATGTAACTGTCTGAAAAAGAAATCAAAAATGCATTACAAGATACATACTAGCTAATAATTGAAGTAAGTAAGTAAAGCCTCTATTTTGATAGTGTTACTCCATCAGCTTTACAATTAAAACTGTCGATAAAGATGAATTAACTGCTGCAGTGAATTTGGAAAGTTTAAACAGTTTTATACTTGCAAATAATGAATCTTCTAATAAGAAATTTCTACAATATAGTTACTTACCAAATACTAATAATACTATTTTACAATAATACTACTTACAACATTTTTTCTTCTTTCAACATATTTTTAACAAACAGCAAACAAAAAATTACATAACACTTAATTCTAATTCCATCATTATAAAAAGAGAAATGCATTAAAAGCAACAAAATTAAAAAAAGAAAAACTAAGAAGGACAAGGGGAGTTAATATATGGAAAATAACAATATAAAAGGAAAGTTTAATTAAGTTAAATTTTCAATTTTCCATTGTATAAATCTTAGTTGATTATAAATAGTTTTTAATTGTGTACCCAAGGTGTTCCCAATAATTATTGGGAACATCCTGGGTGTATCTCAGTGGTTTTATAAGTAAAGTTACCAATAACTCAGTTGTATGTAATGTAATTTAGTACTTTCATTGAGATTATCCATAAAACAATTGTATAATTATTTATCCTAATATAAAATAATGCTGATTCTCTTGAATAACTTTCATACTGTAAAGATATAATTCTTTATCAGAGTAGTTATGTATAAACATAGTAACATTGTGATTTTAATGTTAGTGGGACATGTTCCATTTTGGTTTAGCAAATTCAGGAATTACATGTAAGCGAAAAACGTTTTGAAACCTCGCTCTTGCATAATAGCATTCTGTATTTAAATAATATGAAAACAGTGACTTTACAAGGTACTAGTCTATTAGGATGGATTTTCTTCTATGCGACTAACCACCATGTGCATACATAAATCAACTGTACATAAATTAACTTTCTAAATTGTGTTTGGGTAAATAATTTCATAAATTAGGTAAAATTAATAGAATTTCTTAATACAATAAATAAAATAATGGTTGTGTCAGGAGCCTTTGTTAGTTATTGATCTGGCATAGTTGCTTGAACATTCTTAGTTTCATTCATGGGTGGCAAAACAATGACTAACTTGAAGGTTAATTAAGAAAGGCTGGGTATTTTTAGTTACAAATAGGGTAAACCTCCCAGGGGAGGGACCCCCCTATAAAATGATGGGGTGCTCAGTTGTACCAGTTTGGGGGTAAAATTTGTTGATTGGTACCGCTTAGGGTGCTAAAACCTGAAATAACTGCTGCTAGAGCTGTCGCAGTACCTTTTAGGGGAGTAGAGACTGTTTTTTTTCAAAAAGTGAATGGAGAGGGGCCTAAGTCCCACCTTAGCCCTTCCGTTTCTACAGTGCCTGCAGTATTATTTTAGTCAACCTTCCAACAACTCTTTTCCCAGTTCCTGATGAACAACTGTGTGACTATCAGAGTAATCATCACAAATGTTTTGGTCTTTAATATTTGGATATGATCCAATACTGTCACGCAAATTATGGCACATCCATACTGTAGCCGGTTCAGTGCGTGATCGATGTTTCGTATTATAAATTGCTTCAGTCGGTAGCTTTACTTAACGATATTTTACCTCCTGCAATTGAGATAGCTAAAATCAGGAGCCGGTGAAATTTGTGTGTGGTTTTAACAAATTTATCTTTGGTGTGTGTGTTTTTCACACCAGCTTGAATTTTACTTGTATTTTTTTGTTTAGGTTGTATGTTGGATGAATGAAATTAATTAAATTTTATTATATAATTTTTTTTTTTGTTCCCGCCGGACCACCGCCCTTTTTCTTTACATGTGAGTCTTCTGTACACCAAATGTTCTTTCAGCGGCTTACACCAATACTCTGACTGTACCTTGGAACAAAATGGCGGCCGATTTCAAGTAAGCTCTCAATGATTCGCACGTGTTTGTTCGTTGTTTAGCTGTTAGTTTTGTTCATTTACCTTCCTCTTTACTTCTACAATTTCTAGGACTGCACAGCCTTTAGAATATTACAGACAATTTCTGGTAAGGTGATCGATCTTTTACTTTAAAGATGAGCTAACCCAGTAAGCTTAGGGGAACTTAATAAAACAAGCTTACAAGTACTACAACTTTCCTATGATTATATGTAGAAGGAGGATGTTAGACCAGATGGCCGTGCACTCTTGGAATTCAGAAAAACGATTCTTAATGTCGGTAAGAGAAAGCTATATAAATTCAAACAGTTTTCTTCAATTTTGTGTTTGCAAAGAAGAAGTGGAATCTTTAGTCTGCCGTGCTGTAAAGTATGTTAGCTAACCATTTATGTTCTGTTAATATTCACAGGTTCTATATCGACAGCTGAAGGCTCAGCTTTGGTCAAACTTGGAAACACGACAGTTGTTTGTGGAGTCAAGGCAGTTAGTACAAAGATCTTAATGTTTAAATATGCAAATGAAATACTTAATACATGTAAAAGATTGAGGAGCTCCTTCATAATGTCAGGTTAGGTACTAGCCCAGGTTGGCTTGCCACTAGGACCGGCTAAGAGAGCTCAAAAAATTAATGTTGACATGAACCCAGATTGCCGTGTTCCATAGAGCTGACCCAGGTCAGCTTTGTTGTCACCAAATCTGAAGGCAGCGAACTATAAAGAAACAAAATACCACTTTTTTAGGAACCTTGGTCTCACTGAACAGTGGTCATTATAATAAAAGAGGAAAATACATAAACATGGCTATTTGTGTCAAAATGCCAACCGCCTGAGTTGGATATTTTCAGACCCTTTACATGGAAAATATCCACCCTTCTGCTTTATAATCCCAATTTCTTGAACCCTCAGTTTCGGAAACTCCTGAAACCAATTTTTGTCCCTTGAATAGTGCTTCTCTTTAATTTTACCCCCGATCTCAAACCAATGTTTGTTTCCCCGGAGGTAAGAAATCAGGATCTACTCATTGCGTCTACTGTATCTGTGGAACCTGCAAGAGTGGTTAACCCCAGTCATCATCGATCCTTTTCGCGCTATGGACGCATAAGGCCTCGTTAACCCCAGTAGAAGGTGCTTTTTGGGGGGAGGGGGGGGGGAAGAAGTTTTCTACAACTGTTTGAAGATTGACTGAAGAAGGGTTACCCACTGCAGTGATTAAACCTGGGTTAAAAACCAACCTGGGACCCTGTAAAGACTTCCATCTTGTAGATGTTGCTAGGCCTGCAATGGTCCTTTGAATGACTACACACAATGATTTAATGAAAATTGCTCAAATTTGAAAGCTTGGTTCATTGTCTGTAATGCTCAGTAAACATCCACTGTCCATTATTTAACAATGTTATAATCATTTGAGGTGTCTGACCTTGTAAAAGCATGTAATCATTTCAGCTAGGATGACTTATTAACTAACTTTGTCAGAAATGCAGGTCTGATAAATTACTAAACTCCAGGAACCAAATATGTAACTCAAGTCAGTCATTCCAGCTTAAATATTGTTAACAAAGACTACATTGCATTCAGTGACATTAAAATTCAATTTTATTCCCTTGAGCCAATGAACAACTTCTGAAACTTTATATCTTTTCTTTGAAAACAGCTATGTTTTTTTGCACTTTTTTGTATTGCGGCATGAAATAACACAATAAATGGGTAGGAAAGCCCAAGTAACTCACAAGCATTCTAACTATAACAGTATGTAATTGTCATCCTTAGGAATTTGCTGTGCCAAGTCAGGAGAAACCTAAATGTGGGTTCATAGGTCAGTCAAGAACTGTGTTATATAATTCCTTAGATTGTCTCGTTAAATATTAAGAAAAATCACCATTATGAAAGAAGAGGTTGAAATTTTTTATTTATTGAATGTAAAGATCAGTTTACAATAAGTGTCTCTCCATCTCTCGCGCTTCTTGACCAGCCTTTCCGGTCCCAAACATGGTTCCAATGTTTCAGTTTTCTATCCTGGAGTCCAGCTTTGGATTCACGATCCAAGCTGTAAGGGGTCATTCTGCTACCGTGGGCCCTTGTTGCTTCATGGATGTTGATAGAGATTTGAATGTCTTCAGTTTCTGTAATAATCTTATTTTATACGGGAGTGGGTTATCAGCCCCTAGGCCAACCCCCAACCTGGAGGACCAGAGAGGTCACACTTCGTTCGACACAGGTGATCCTTCTGGAAGTACAAGACTCTAGTTGACATAGCTCTAGAGGTCACTGAGACACACATTAACCATCCCACCACGATAAGGTGGTGACCCCATGGGATGGACACATTTGGATACCATTCAATATTACTAGTAATAATGATTCTGTTTTAATTCAGTCCCCAATGTAGATCTTCCTCCTCTGTGTTCGTCACATTTTCGTCCTGGTCCTCCAAGTGAACAGGCACAAGTTCTCAGCCAGTTTGTTGCAGATGTCATCTCAAAGTAAGCATGAGTTCAGCGCTCTTACCATGAGGCCAATGTGCTATATAAATTTAGTGTATCACTTTTATAACATTCTTGTTTTTAACCTTCAAGAGATTTACAGTTACAAGTAGGTTCATCCTTTAAATTGTCATTTATTGGTGTACAGTGTACTGGTCCTCTCTAGTCTTACATGACTGAGAGTGTTACAGATAACTGAAAGGAAGCTTAAAGTTTTTGAATACTTCTTTCAAAGAAGTGTTGTATGTTTGATTTCAACTGTTCATATCCCGGGGGGACTCGCATATGAAAGTGACGGGGATGCTCATGGTCTCGCTTAGGGGTGTAAATTTCGGATTTTTGGTCTCGCTTAGGGTTTTCCGGGCAAAAACCCAATATTTTTAGCCATAATGGTCTCATTTAGGATTACACACGAAGAAATATACAAATATAAATTCTATTCTTAGATTTTTGGTATCTTTTAGGGGTCAAGAAAAGCTTGAGCCACACCCAGATTGGTCTCTTTTAGGGGTTCTTTTCAAAAATATTTCCGACGAGCATCCCTCTCCATTTCATATAGGAGTTCCCCCCCCCCCCCGGGTTCATATTAGGTTGAATAATTATAAATACTCTTAACAAGTTTTAATCGTTTACCTCATCAGCTGTGAACCCATCAATCTTGAAGAGTTATGTATTGTGGAAGGCAAGGTATGAGCTGCAGTTAAATCTTGGTTCTGATCTCACTTTCTTAAGTTGTATGTATTGCATGGTCATACTGCTCCAGTTTTAAGAATAGCCCCAAGGGGAGGGTAGCTAGGTGGTTAAGTCTGCGTTTGAACCTAATGGCCCCATCAGACCAGAGCTTATCCCATTTTCTGTAGATTGTAACAACTAGGAGTATTGCTACTCCCCTGGATGGAATGCTAGTCCATTGCAGGGTTACCCCCCAGCATTAAATTCGCTGATACCCATTTATACACCTGGATGGAGAGAGGCACTGTGAGAGTAAAGTGTCTTGCTCAAGTACACAAGGCAAGGGTTGCCAGTACTAGAACCATGACTGCTTGATCCATACCCAGTGTAATAACCGTTAGGCCAACACCCCTCCACCAAGGGGAGGGTACTCAAGGAAAAAAGGACACGGGGAAGCGCCAGCAAAGTCAGATTGAACACCCCAGAAACCCAAGTATGCTAAATATAACACCCTCGAAAATACTGTGGTGACTTTTTCCCCCTTTCACACCTGTCTCTACTTATTATTTATAATTGAACCTCCCCCCTCCCCACCTGAGCCCTACATGAAGTGAGGATATCATCAAATAGCACTCACGTAATTTTTTAACAGTATCATTGCGCTTTCCAAAGAGAGAATGCCCTGGGACTAGACTGTTACTCTTCAGTAATATTTTACTCTTTCCTTAACCCCCCCCCCCCTGCCCCAATCCGTTCACTACTTTACTTTTCCTGCTTGTTCCCCCAATTCTATTGGCATCTTTACTCCATCACTTCTTCTCAACATATTCCATCCTTGTATGATGTGCTCTTACATTAATTACAGTTGTCGTGGGTCCTGTATGTGGACATAATGTGTCTTAGCTATGATGGAAACATAACAGATGCCAGCCTCATAGCTGCTGTCGCTGCTCTACAGAACAGTGAGTAATGGAATGTCAGCAAGAGACATTAAAATTAAAATTACCCACACATGGCCAGTTGTGACATGGTTTGAATTTACCATTGAGCAGTTTTCACTTGTGTGTCAAAAGTAATTCACGTTTGCAATGGTTTTGCATTACTACGCGCCACTTTCTCAGCCAATCAGAAGTAAAACCAAAACCATGACTCGCTCACACATTTTTTCCCCCTCTTTCCAGCTACATGTATTTGCTTTGAGTTGTGATTGGTTTACTGGATTGTCTGTGTTCTTTGTGATTGGCTTGAGTGATTAACTGTTCAGGCACCAGGAACACTTTGTGAAAAATGTTGGTTGTAGAACTCCACATTTAAGGTTTTTTTTCATCTTTTGTTGTTGATGAGACGGGAAGATGAGAGATGCTGGGAACAAGGTTGGATGAGACCAAGTCAAAGCTCAAGAGAAAATTGTGACCGATGCATAACTGAAAAACATGACTGCGTGTCTCCCAGCAAATCAAAGGCTGGATAACACTATCCATCAGATTAAACACTGGAAGTATTGTAAGATAAGTGTCTACAAGACATACTGCTATCCACTGCCTGTAGATAGTTATTTATCTGGTGGATAGTGTTATTCATGCTTTGAACACTCACACCCAGGCTGCTCTGTAAGGTTTTTGCCAATTGTTTTTCAGCCCATCTACATTCAGTAAAGATAGATGAGGAAACACAAACTCCAGTTCCGTCTGAAAAGAGAGAAGTTCCCCTGAACCTCAGAGTAAATCCAGTTGCTGCTACATTTGGTGTGTTTGATGAGTAAGTTATGCTGTCTCTTTCAGTAATACGCAAACTCTGTTCAGTCAACGGTTTATGTTTTTTGCTGCCTTCAATCACGAAGCGGCCTCTTAGGACACAGAAGCTCACTTCAACTAGTTCAAAAGGTCACGTTGGTCGGTTGCTGGATTCGTAGATTTCAATCCATTTTGTTTGTTTGTTTTTTTTCAAGGTTCATTGGCTGTCCCATAATTATGATTAATGGCAGTAAAAAATGCAATCATTAGTTGGGTTTTGAAGTTCAGAGTTTTAATATTATTGAAAAATGCTATAGTTTTATAAGAAGATCAAACAACTCCACTCTTTGTTTTGTAATCATCTATGAATTTCTTGCTTCATTCAGGACTGCCTACTGATTTTCAGAATTATCCAAGGTGTCTCCTTCAAGGACATATTGTGGATTGTTGAGAGACAATCACGTCTTGTATGTGCTCCCCCAATCTGCATCTCTCAATAACGGTCAAAATCTGTCATGCTCCTCCCAAAACAAAATAAATAATACTGATGGAAATTTGACCATAATTCTTTTGAAACTCAGATTTCCATTAATTTATTTGGCGAGTTCTTTACTTCATTATGCTTGACTGGTTTTGAGCGTAATGTTTCAAACTGTCCAGGTTAATTTGTTGCAATGCTTGTATAGATCTTTGGTGAATATTTTGTTTTTAATTGTAGCACAGTATTGTTTGCTGACCCAACTGATGAAGAAGAAAACTTAGTAACAGGAGCTGTCACACTGGTCATAACAGACGATGACAAGATTGCAGCAGTTCATAAGCCAGGTAACATGGCCTAGGTTCATTGGCAATTTATACAGAAAGCTATGTAGCTGTAGACGTTTGCATGCATTAAGGGTCTTTTATACTAGTACTTATAAGCGATGCGTGCAGAGAGCTATGTAGCCCTTTGCACACATTGTAGGCCTATCATACTTTCATAATATAGGCATGCAATTCTTGCAGAAAGCTGTACAGCTGTAGCCTTCGTACACATTGCAGGCTTATCATACTACTTGCATAATATAGACATGCACTGCACTCAGAGAGCTTTGTGACTTTAGCCCTTTGCACACATTGCAG
Source organism: Oculina patagonica (assembly GCF_052425735.1). Lineage (NCBI taxonomy): Eukaryota > Metazoa > Cnidaria > Anthozoa > Scleractinia > Oculinidae > Oculina > Oculina patagonica. Next base: position 21,054,964 of record NC_135762.1, read on the forward strand.
GACTATATATTTGTACTACTCACATATAGGCATGCAATGTGTGCAGAGCTTTGTGTAGCCCCTCACACACATTGCAGGCCTATCATACTTCCATAATTGGCATTCAATTTGAGCAAAAAGCTATGTAGCTGTAGCCCTTTGCACACATTGCAGGCCCATCACACTACTTGCATATATTTAGACATGCAATGCGTGCAGAGAGCTTTGTGACTGTAGCCCTTTGCACACATTACAGGCCTATCATACTAGCATAACAGGCATGTCATTTGTGCAGAGAGCTATGTAGCTGTAAAATTTTGCATGCATTGATGACCTATAATGATGGTCAAAATACAGTCAAACACCTGTATTAAGCAGACACCCTGGGGAATGGTGTAGTCTCTGCTTCATAGAGGGTGTCTGTTTAAAACATCTTATTTTATGTATCAAAACCTTTCTAATGGATGTTGGAAACTTTGTGAAAGCAAGTCATGAAGTAACTTTACTGATGACCACCAAGAGGTCATGAAGCCTCGTCAGATTTTTCCCGTATCAGGCATGTTGGGTGGTAGAATCTTATCACAAGTGTTCATTTAACCATTTCAGTTCATTTAACAACTCTTTAGGAGTCTGTATCCACTTACCCGTAAGAGTTATATTTTACAATAAATAAGGGAAATAAATTTTGGGAACTTAGCTTCTGTAACACAGTTGCTTAACAGATTTCACTGTTGTGCTGCTGGTTATTTGTATTCTAAACAACTCCTTTTTTCCCTCAAAGGAGGATCTCCCTTATCAGATGACAAACTACAGGAGTGCTTTAGGAAGGCAATAACAAGAGGAAAGGAAGTCAGGGACCTGATACACACAGCATGTGTTGATATTGATAGATGATGTCTCTTTCTGTAGGAATCTTTGTAAAGAAAAAAAATAAAATTTTGTCTTATCATCCCAAGAAAGTTTGTTATAGCTTCAGCGTTTACAGATCGGACCTAAATAAGCTCAAGTTGGGAATGGGCTGTACAGCCTGAACATTATTCCAACTGACCTTGCCATTTGGCAGTGATTACACTGCAGTTCAATGGGGAAAATAGTAAAAGAAATAAAATTAGAAAAAAATTATTTTGGGGGTGATGGTGTTACATGGGCCAATTTCTTTGTGACACTAAAACAGCCTGTTTGTACTTGTGCTAACATGTGACACGAGGTGAACAGAAATTTACAACTGCTTTGCAGCGGAGAGAAAATGAGACACAAAGTGACAAGTGAGGAAACCTTTTCTCTCGCTCACTTTGACTGCCAGCAGAAAGGAAAGTTCTGGGAAGGGTAGCAAGTAAACACTTGCATTGGTTTTGGAGACCCCTCCCCCATCCCCCATAAAGAAAGAAAAAGCGAACAGTTATCCCTTCAGTTAATTTAATTACCACTAGGAGACACTATAGTAATTCTTCTGTTTCTTTTTATTCACTTTGAATATTTTACATCTCTTGCCAGCAAGGAAGTAATTCTTGCTGACATATAAATACAATGATATTATAAATTTTGACATGCTAAAATATTTTAATACCTAGGAAATTACACGGAAGCAGAATAATAAATGATGACAAAGTTATACCTTGCAATGTGCATTTTAGTACCAACAAATAAAAAAATTATCATATATTTTGTACACACTTAGCTATAATAAATTGTAAATATTTTAATGTTATTTGTTTTGGGATCGTCGTCGTTGTGCAGGGGACCTTCCTTGTGCTCTGGCTGTTGTCTGTGCTCCTTGTGTTTGCTGTGTTACTTTAACAGTAGTCACTGGTTTGCCTTGAATCTTTTGCAAAGAGAAACAAAAAAACGTTTATAAGACTGTTAAAGGTGCTGTTAAAAAGTTTAGGCATAATTTTATTGAAAGCCACTTGACATTTTTACAGATAAATCAATTCACTTGATTGCAAGATGCCAGTGGCTGAGTGTGGTAATTTAATTTAGGACATTCAACAATCACTAACAGCCTCATTAGATAAATCAATGGCACATTTTGATCTAGCTCACCCTAAAGGGCATGTCAGATCTAAAGGAAGCTTTTAAACAGTACTTAAAGACAACTCTTATACTTAAGACTGCAAGAAGCAGCACAGCACTGCTGCTTTCCCTTGTCTTCAAATAAGTACCAGATTTTTGCAGCAGTTCACCAGCCAGTACCCATTTACCTCTGGGTGGAGAGGCTCAGTGAAAGTAAAGTGCCATGGCCTTCAAACTATCAGCATGTTAATCTCACACCAAGAACTGACCATTATGAACCTTACTGTAGCCAAGCACTGGTTATCAATAAATTAAACAATATTTCAATTACATATGGCAGGTCACATATCCACTGAATAACATACAGTCCTTGTTTCCATTCCCAGGCTTATAAACTAAACATAATTACAGAGTAAGATGAACACTTTATGGTTATATGGTTTTACCAATCCTACCTGTTGTAATCCTTGTACCACTTGAGCCTGCTGCGTGTGAATCTGAACTGGTGTAGCTCCTCTGGGTGACTGAACAATAGTCGGTTGACATTGTATCTGGGTGGGGCCACCTTGTTGTGGGAACTGCACCATTCGTACCTGGAACTGTTGCTGTTGTAACTGTGTTCCAATTGGTACTAGAGGTTGCAGGTTTGTTGTGGTGCGGTTGACAGTTGATGTTAGGGCAGCTATGGCTGTCGGAGATGTTCCAGCACCTAATAAACAACAATTTTCAAGCATGTGATTTAAGAAAAGTTTTGATTCCTGGGAAGTGAACTTGTGACCTACCACACACCAATCAAACACTTCTTGCCACTGAGCTACAGGAGGCTTGTGGTGAGATTTACTAATCTTATATTATATGTGACATACATCCTCCACACTGCTAGGATTAGTAATATCAAAAGTGAAAAGTATGGTGATACAAAGACGGTAAATTTTGTTTGTGACAAACTGAATACAGTTACTATAGTATGACCGAGCCATTTATCATCAACTGAAGTCTTGCAGTGTTTACAAGTTAAAGATCACAGCCTCAGAGAAATGCCTTTCTTGAAAAGAATAATATAACTTGACTCCGACTGGCTTTGAAATTTGAGAAGTCAACAGAAAGATGTCAGTAAGTTGATGACAGCAAGACAAAAAATATTTTACTTGGTGGTAGTATTACACCCATCAACAAATACCACTGTAGACACTATTAACTTCTCTTGTTTACCTGCATTAATCTTTCTTTGTTGCTGTTGTTGCGGCAGTATGGGCCTTGTATTTAGTGTGACTGTTGTCATTCCTGAGGGAGGGGAGAGTGGCGTGTTTGGAAGGATGGGTGTTGGTTGTCCAGCAGGGGTACCCTGTGGAGAGGTTTTGTTTTGGATCTGTGCACTGATGGCTGCCCCAGCAGCTGACTGTATGTGGGTGATTGGTACCAGATTGCCTGGAATCTAATGTGAAAAAGAAATAACAAATCTTTCTCACTGATGATTTAATATGTGTCGAGGAAGAATCAAGGAGAACAGGATTGGAGGAGAATGCAAAACTTTTTGGAAAAGTGGTAGGTAAAGGTAAAGCCTGCAGTCAAGTCAAGTGGCTCATTAGGCTGAAGATTATCTCTGTTTTTGTAGCATTAAGCAGCTATGAGCATTGCTACTCCCCCATGGATGGGATGCTAGTCCATCGCAGGGTTACCCCCCAGCAGTAAATTTGCCAGTACCCATTTATACACCTGGGTGGAGAGAGGCACTATGAGAAAGTGTCTCAAGTGACTAAAAACACAACGCAGTGCCCCGGCCAGGTATCGAACCCAGACCGCTTGATCTGGAGCGCACTAACCATTAGGCCACTGCACCTCCCAAACTGGTACATGAAGATCAAAGGATTCAAGGATCAAATTTTCACAAGTCAATTTACTTACAGTGAATGTTGTTGATGGAGATCTGGTCTGGTGAACTATCTGAGCTTGCTGTGTTTGGATGGCTGTGGTGCCCTGTAAAGAAAAGTTAAAAACATTAATATTGAAGAAATTGCCATGGTTGTTTTTAGGCTAGCCATCTGTTGCTTTAAAACCAATGATTGAAATGATCTTCACAGTGTATATTAAGCAATTTAAGTTCAAGGCTACATTGGTATTTGAATCCATGACACTACATATTCCTCTACCAACTGACTATGAAGCCTTGATATCAGGGATGTCAATAAAAGCTGGGAGCCAGGAAAAATACCCATCTGTTGCACGAATTTTACCACCTATGAAGGCTGATAAATGGAGAAATTGAGTAGGTTTGGAAGCCCTTTCCTTGAATACTACCCACCTATAATGTAAGAACTGCAGTCACACATGAAATGACCTTATCGTCTACTACATAAGCAGGATATTAGAACCTACAATTGACCTGCTCCCAATGCATTTCCTTCAGTGTCTGTATAAACAAGGTTCAACTGTAGCCTGGAGCCTAAAACAGCAATAACACACACAGCAGAGAGAAGTCCATACAGTACTGTACCTGTAACAGTGTAAGCGGCGTCCCTGGTGCTGGCTGTATAGTTTGATTTCCTGATTTCAAACCAGTTGCAATAAACTGAGTTGGTAAAGGGCCTGATGCAATAGCCATACTGTTGGAAACGGGAACAATAGGCGTGGCACCAGCTACTGTGACAGTCGCACCAGCTGGGACAGTAACACTCATTCCTCCAGGACCAACAACAGGCTATAAATTATATAACATGGCAAATCACAGTGTGAGTGCTAGGTTAGTGGAAGGGACAGGGGGGGGGGGAGACTGGGAGAATAGGGGTGGGAGGGGTATGCAAGGTGAGAGAAGAAAGGGTTGGAAGCGGGATTCCCAGGGTAGTGGGAACTGGGAGAAAAAATATATTTGAAAAAAAATGCTTAACATTACATATTAACATTTTGCAATAGAAAACTAATAAAAGGGACAGGAACCAGGAGTAAAAAGTATGGGAAGCAGGACCCCCTTGTCTCCCCCCCCCCCACACACACACACACACTGGGGATTAAATGAGCCAGTAGCCTTTTGATGCCCTCAATTGCCCAATTTCGATATTTTAAAATTCAGCCTAAAACAATAGACATCACAACGAGGCTCCGGGGAATATAACTCTATAGTTTAGTCCCCGGAGCCTCGTCTTGAGGTCTATTGTTTTAGGCTGAATTTTAATATATCGAAATTGGGCTATTAACTCTTGTTTCTATAAGTTTGAATTTTGAATAGGCTGTGAACAGCTGATTGCTCTACTCATAAAAAGTCTGAGGGGGGGGAGGGGTGTCTGTGTGTTATTGTGGATAATGTAAAAAAATGTTCAAATTCAAAATATTTGCTCTGAATCTGTAAAATCTCAATCAATAAAATAGAAACTTAAAGCCTTCATCTTAAACCCTTTAATATGGACAGACAGATGGAGTGACCGACAGACCAACCAACGGATGGACCGACCAACTGGCTAAACAAGTGTCACAAAATTCCACCAAAATAACCATTACCTGCATGTAGGCTCCTACAACTCCTGTGTAACCCCCACTGGGCGTGGTAGGTGACTGTAATGTGGTTGTAGTGTCTGGATGAGACACTCGCCTTCCTGTCGCTGGCACAGATTTTGTAACAGAGGACGCAGGAACAGGTTTCACATTAGTGACATGAAGAGTTGTTCCTGGTTGTGCTGTTGAAATGTATTGCGTCACTGTTCCTAACAAGTTAAAACAATCGCCAATTAGCTAATGGTCAGTTGGGCTGTTTTCTAATTGACATACAGTAGTGTACCCCGGTAACTCCAACTCAGAAAACAAGAACACCTCGCTAACTCGAACTAACTTCCATTTGCCTTGGATTTAACCCCACTTTTCAGTCATTTTTACTCGGTTAACTTGAACTCGGATAACTCGAAAATCCCACTAACCATAGGCGTACGGGCCGGGGGGGCTGGGGGGGCTGCAGCCCCCCCAAATTTTGGGCAACTCAGATTTTTTGGGCAGCAAGAGAAATTTGGGCAAAGCCAGTTTTTAAAGTAGTTTTCTTTTTTTTTTTCTCGAAAAGATAGATATTTTCTATTTTAACCTGAAGTCGGCGTGGTTATTATTTTCTTGACAATGTGAGACCAGATTCACTAACAAGATTTACCCAAGATTCCTTATTTCGAGAGGCGCTGATATCTTCGTAACTGTAGGACGTAAATTTCCGGCGGCCACCATTTCAAGTAGAGACGTCAGTGAAAATCGATACATCCAGAAAGAACGTGGAATCTAGTGAGATGTTAAATTTAAAGAACCAGTGAATGGACAGTTTGATGAATGCACCAAAGAAGCGTTGCTTGTACGTGGAAGCCAGCAGTTATTATGAGCTTCCTTTTCTAAACGTTTTAACAAATAAATTCATATTTCCTTTAATAATGGAAACAATGATGGTCACTTAATTTGAGAAATTTATGTCACGGTGAAACACGACCCTGATAAAGAAAGCTTCTCCCGCGTTGCTAAATTTTACAAAACCGACGGCGAGATTCTGAAAGCCGAGCAGAAAATGTACGCGAGTTTTCGTCGTTTGCGCGGGTTAGGCTACATGACTGTTTCAGAAATGCTGGAGACAATGCACGAGAATGTTCTATTTGATATGTCTCCAAAGTTTCCTTATGTGGTACATATCCTCGCAGTGCATGATACTTGCTACATCGTGTTCTGCAGAAAGATCATTGTGTGCATTGCGCAGATTAAAAACATACCTCAACAGCACCATGGGGCAACGTGTCAGTAACATCGCACTTTTTAACATTGAAAGGGCATATGCCAAATCTGTAGTCAACAATGAAAAGATCGTATCATTGAAATCTTCGGCCGTCGAAATGGCAGATAGCTATTTCTTTTAAGGTGATTTATAAGCTCATATGATAAATTCATATGCAAGAACTGCACGAGAATATTTTCTCTTCATATGTAGGCCTATGGAAGCTTATATTAGTGCATCGCAGGACCCTCGTTTTTTTCTCGACTTTTTCGTAAAAATTTGGGCAACTTGCGATAATTTTTTGGGCAAATGGTTCACCGCCCCCCCTGGCAAAAAATTGCCCGTACGCCTATGCCACTAACTCAAACTAAATTTCGTTTCCCTTGAGTCAAATTTACCCCGATAACTCGAATTCCGGTTCTTGCAACTCGCCACGATGCCTACTGATTAGAGCAACAAACAGATTAGTATTTGACAGCCATTTTCCACTCTTATCATAAGAACGTATGATCGTGTTAGAGTTTCTGATGAGATAAGTTCCATTTGCACTGTACTGTGTACTGAAGTGCTGAAAACTGTCAATAATATTATGAACTTGGCGAAATATAATTAAATATCCTCGATAACTCAAAAACCCCGCTAACTCGAACTGTTTTTCGTTTCCCCTCAGAGTTCGAATTACCGGGGTTCTACTGTAGTTAACTATGCTATCCAAACAAACTGTTGGTCATACAACTAAATACCAACCTGCTGTAGAAATCTTAGTTGTTCCACTCAGAGGTACACCAGTTCCACTTGAAACTGTACCGACCACTGTTCCTCGCTGCTGAAACATGGCAAGCTTCTGTCCAAATGTCCGGACATTTGACAGATTGCAGCTCTGTACCACAGGCACTTGAGACACTGTGCTGTTGCCTGGTAATGTTGTGTGTGACGCCATAGCTAAGTTATTACCTTGAATGACTGTGACAGTATTTGTTGCTGTCGGTAAAGGTATTGCTACCTTGGCCTGTTTTTGTTCATGTATGTTTGGATTTCCAGAAACAGGAACCACAGTAGCAGTTGATGTCTGTGTGGTGTTATTTGGTGCCTGTGATGCCAGTTGATTGGCGGCAGCGGCAGCCATAGCTACTTGGTGCTGGCCTGGTATGTAGGTACATATTTTAACAGACTTTCGTCCCTCTTCAGTGTATAAGTCTTGGAACTGTTGTAGATACCTGGATGAAAATGTATAGTTATTCAAAACATATCATAAAAAAGAACAAGCAAAACCCCAAGCCGACAAGTTTTATGTTACATCATGAGCATTCCTGCTTGCGCTTTAACATACAACAGTTTTCACAAGTGAAAATATATTGAATGTCTGGTGGAAAATTTTCAGTCACACCTCCAAAAATATTATTTTTTGCATCATTTTAAGTTGCAAGTCCACATCAGTTCCTATTCACATGTGCTGACTTCTTTTGTCTCAATTTATAAATTTTGTTTCATTCTGGGTATATTAATATTTTTTTGGGCACTTGTTTATGTTGCAATTATGTACCGTATTTACCCGTGTATTAGTCGATCCCGTGTATAAGTCGACCCCCTATTTTTGAGGCCATAAACTAAGATTTTTTCATTTCTGGGTAACCATTTTTTTGGAAAACTAAACTTGTGTTTCTTAGAATTTCCTTTCAGGTAGAGATACTTAATGAAAAAAACACAGGAAGTTTCAATGTGAAGTTTATTATCATGCTTACGCGACCGTTTTAGCAACACATGTTTATGCAGGCATTTTGTCCATATTTATTTTTTTAAACAGCCTTATAAAATCAAACACACTAATTTCAAACGAACCTTTCTAATTGTGGAGAGATAGTAGCAGCTTTGTGCCAGTGAGTCTCTACAACATTCAGGTTTATATTAAGCGGATAAATCGCAATGAATTTCGACTTGAACTGCCAATTTAACCTGTACTGTTGTTTATTTGATGTTTGTTGACATATAAAACAATTGTTATGCTAATTGCGCAGAAATTATTTAACTGGTGCTTGGGTCGAAAATTTTGACCCGTGTATAAGTCGAGGGCGATTTTTTGGACTGATTTTTAGGTGAAAAACGGTCGACTTATACACGGGTAAATACGGTAGTGTGAGCTTATATTAGCGCCACCTCTTTTTGTAATCAATTCACATTCTGAACCTTTTAAAGATGAATTCCAGTCCGTACTGCGCAATCTCGGCTGCAATGTTTATGTGAGCCCACACGAAGGGAATGTTTACAAGCAAAACTAAAAATTCCGCGACAAACTTACCTTTTTCTTCATTATTAACGCCAGATATCCTTGCAGAACAAATAATAACGAGTAGAAGAACCTTGACGCTATTTCAAACCGACGTTTCAGCTCATCGGAAACTCTTGAACGAAACGAACTGTAATGGCGGACTAAAAAACGTCATGTATGCTGTCACCGAAGTGTAACGTTTCAACGAATTCAAAACAAAAACGTAAACAAACCCCGAGTCTGCGCAGTACGGACTGGAAATCAGCTTTAAAGTAAATACTGTCTACTGTATTTACTTAAAAGGTCGTCAGTGTTGAACTAAACACTAAGAAATACCATACACTTGGCATAAATCATAATTGAATGGTATTAACATCTGTAGAACCTGGGAGAACCAGACAGTTAACAATAAGAAATGTTGTGTATTCAATATTTATAAGCTGCAGTGTGATAACTTTGTTGACTCACTTTTGAGCTCCAAGTTTACTTCCAAGGAAAAACTGGCAGGCTTTCCCAGCCTTGTTGGACTCTGAGATGTCTGTAGTTGTAGCTGCGGCAGCACCTTGTAAATTACTGGTGTCTTCTTCAAGGTACAGTTCACCTAAGTACTGTAAGTCTGTTGGACGGCGGCGTATTGTCACACGGCAGAAATAATTTCTGTTATTGGTCTTTTCTCCTTCTAGAGTGACCTCTTGGACCTTCTCTGGTGTATTGTCAATTGTCATCTTTGGACGCTCAATTATTTTGGAATACAAGTCCACCTTAAAAATGTCAAAATTAGATTCAAATCTCCATTCAAATCATTGAATGATTTTCAAAAGCAACAAACAAAACATAACTTGATGAGGATGATGAAGACGATGGCGATACAATACAAATACAAATACAATGCAATTTTATTGTCCATACGTGGGACGAGGTCTCCCTCAATGTCCGAGCCAGAGGCTCATGTATAAAACGTAGGACTATATCATCATCATCATCATCATCATCATTATCATCATCCCTTACATCAACCCTTGATGGAGGAGAAAGGTGTATGGGCTTTTGCCGCCAGGTGTCAGTTGTCTGCGGCGTCTTTGCAAGACGTAGATTGACAGGTGGTTGTGGTTTCTTGTAATTTGACAGAAAATCAAGAACTTTGAGCTGTGATGGTGCATTACACAATGACATCAGTCCTGTTCTGTTGTAGAATGCTTGTGAGTGTCGTCTAATGCTCCTGTAGTGCAAAACACAAAGCAAGTGGATCTTTCAGACAAACATTCAGACAAATTGAGAAGAACACAATAGTAAATTACTAAGTAGGTAAATAAATTATTGTTGTTGCAGTTAGACTGCAGTTGACATGAATTATGGTATGAATCTTGGAAATTCAAGACACTTTAGATGGTCTCAGCCACATGAATGCTTTTAAATGCTGTAAACAACATCAAGGGAGCACCCTGGGGGGGACTCACATATGAAAGGGGCAGGGATGCTTGTCGACTTGCTTAGGGGGTGTACATTTCGGATTTTTGGTCTCACTTAGGGTGGTCGAGGCAAAACGCCAATGATTTTAGCCATAATGGTCTCATTTAGGGCTGCACACGAAAAGATATACAAATAAAAATTATATTCTTAGTTTTTTGGTATCTTTTAGGGGTCAAGAAAAGCTTGAGCCACACCCAGATTGGTCTCATTTAGGGGTTCTTTTCAAAATTTCCAATGAGCATCCCCACCCCTTTCATAAAGGAGTCCCCCCCCCCCCCCGGGCTACATCATGGCCACAGCCCAGGAGAGGAATCCCATAAAGTTATAAAAAAGTTGTCAAACTTTTGTTGAAACTCAATCAACAAGCTTGCAAATACACAGCAAGAGTACAGCATGAGGCACTGTACTGTGCAACTAGCTTCTGGAATTATTTAAGGGGGGTTGGTGCACATACCTCCTAATACCAGGAGTATGAAACTTGTTTTTATTGAACTGCAGCTGATTTGCCACTTGTGCGACCTCTATTGAAGGATCAAGACACAATGGACCTTCTGTTGCCAATAGCAGCTGGGATTCTAGCACTAATTTGCTCTCTTCTGTCCAGTGAGGTGACTCACGTGTCATAGCATTGATGTCACACACAAGCGTCTGAGGAAGAAAGAAGGATCAGTGGTTACTATTACACCCACTTTCAGAGTTACGTGCAAAGCAGCTTTCTATCGACATCCATCTTTTGACGTGCTTAACGAAATCCGCCAATCACAGCCCACTAGCATGACCTTCTGACCTTGTGTGCTCATTTGCATGAAACCAACAACGGTATGTATCGGTTTTGATTGGCTCATTTTAAACAGCACGTTGAAAGACAAAGTGGAAAGACGACATCAAAAGATGGATGAATTAAGAAAACTATGCATGTAACACTGAAAGCGGGTGTAAAAAGCCAACTCAAGCTGTTTCCTACTTCACCTTCTTGATCTTTAGCCAAAATCTGTCTATGAGAAAAGAGCTTCAATAGCCATCTACTTTAATTACTGTAAAAGCTCTGTTAAGTCTGAGCCACTGATCTATTGTGAGACCTAAAATTAATAAGTCCCTCTCCCCATGTATACAGGAAATACAGTCCTGAGAGAGATGTCTGAAATTCCATGCCGATGGACAACCACAGAGATCTGTGTCAGTAGTATCTCTGATTGAATATTATTTTCATTCAACAAAACAGAAACCCTTAATAAATCTCTGGTAGTCATGCTTATTATTAAATGGAATTTTCCAGCTCATATTTCAAATGTGTCCCTAGGATGTTTAGAAACTGGTGCTAAAAGAAGTCACCTGTTTAAGTTTACACAGCCCCGTCCCATAGTGAAGCTAGTGTATTAATTACCTGATAAGTTGGCCGAAGTAAGACATAGTTGCTGTCATAGGTGTTTCCTGTAGGACTGTGTCGATAATCTCGAACTTCAACAATGACGCAGCCACTGTAAAATATATTTGCCTGAAGAAGATTGAAAACAGTTGTTCTTATCAATGATTTTCACCTTAAAACATAAGTTAGATATCTTAGACAGGAGTAGGTAGGAATGGAATGTATTTTGGTTCTGGTTGTAACTTTCACTGTTGATCCTTTAAAGGTGGCTCGTAATAGTTTAGTCAGAATTAGATATACTTGCGTTCTATCGCAGCTGTACAAATAACGTTAAGGAAAATATTTTAGTACAAACTTGTGAGAGTTTTACAAATAAACAAATTGAGGTCATTGTGACGTCAAAATTCGTTGCCATTGTAACGTCATTTGAGGTCAAATATACCCTATTTTGGACCTTTTGAGGCTAATAACTCAAAAACTACTTGGTAAAAGTTCTTGTTGTTGATATATTTTTATCTAACTGACAAAAGGAACATTTTTGCCAATTTTTAAAAACATCTGTAAGCAGGACTTGGAGCTACATTATTTTTTCATAAATTTACGGTGGCTCTGAACCCCACCTACAAAATTTTTTAAAAAATTGTCAGATTGTTTGTTTTGTCCATTAGACAAAAATATATGAAAAACAAAAACTTTCATCATCTAGTTTTTAAGATTTTAGCCTCAAAAAGTCAAATATAAGGTATCTTTGACCACTTTGGATGTTGCTATGGCAACAATTTTTGATGTCATGGTCACTTAAATTTGTTCATTGGTAGAACCTTTACAAAGTTGTACTAAAAGTTTAACCTCAACATTATTAGTGTAGCTGTAATAGAATGCCAAAGATGGGAATATATAAACCACTTCGAGCCACCTTTCGGACAAGAATATGTCTAATTTCAAATTTTCTAAAAATTTATGTTATGGTTTAATTTTATATTTCAAACCAGTTTGATTTGCATTTTTCATTGTCTCATATTCATTATAATAATCTGAAACAAAGGGAAATAAAGATCACACTAGTTTGGAAAATTTTGAACCAAAAATAAAATTACATCACAACATATATTTTTCCCTTGGGAAAAATTAGTCATACTACTGGATTTCATCTAGACTCATTATAGCCATCTTCTTTAGACTTGGATGCGACTGATTACAAATTTCAAATTTTCTAAAAATATATTTTTCACTTGGGAAAAATTAGATATACCTACTTAAGGATTTCATTCAGACTCAAAAGAAGTCACAGAACCACAGGCACCATGGCCACATTATTTTGTTGTTGTTGTTGTTATTTTTTTCAGCTATTATTGGCTGTCTTCTTTAGACTTGGATGTGACTGAGTTTACATTTTTTTATTCTCTAAAAATATATTTTTCTCTTGGGAAAACTTGGCCATACTAATGAAAGGATTTCATCCAGACTCAAAAAGACGTCACAGAACCACATGTAACCGTGTTGTTTTGTTGTGTTTTTTAGCTATTATTAACCATCCTCTTAGACTTCTTTAGACTCTCGACATTTCCTGTTCCCACGCACGCTACATAGACCCTTGGGGCCATGACGGCATTATGTCTCCTCTTTTCCACAAAACATCAGCAAAATTAGCCTTCTTATCCATCTAAATGTAAATTCTGAGACAGATGATCCATCTTAGGAGAATTATACGTCTGCTAATAATAGATATCCTTCTTATGTGAGAACTACAATCTTCTTCAGACACCTTGTCTGGGGACATGTCTTCCAGACGTATGACCAGACAAACAGCAGACAGAGGGATCATGCCTGACGTGCCACTAACTGACACAATTTAAACAAATACATAGTTTGATTAATTACCCATCTTGGGTATTTATCTGTCTCCAGTAGACTCATTTAATTTTATAAACTGTTCAGCTGCCTTTTAATCACAAAACATGATTCACACCATTTTTCTCAGTAATTTGAATGGAAAAAAAGTATGGCCATTTAAATCCATAACTAAACAAAACTTTAATTAACTCCAGGAAAATCAAATTAAAAGATAGGAAAATTAATATAATTTCCGAACAATACCTGTGATTTTTCTAGCAGATCAACCAGGATGGGAGGAAGCTGAAAAAAATACAACAGCAAAATAAATACTTTGAGTCAATTCCTTCAAATTTATAGCTATTACATAAATTACTACTAACTATAATCATTATGATTATCTTAAGTGCAATACCAATTTTTCAAACCCTTGATTTCTTAAACCTCCTGATAACTTGACCAAAAGTCGTTTTTGTTGGACTTACTTCACTTAGAACTTTAAACACTGCAGTTTTGGGGCTTTTAAAAGGATTGTTGCAGTTTTTGTGTATCAACTGAAGGATCATGAGTTACAAGAATTTTTGGATCAGGCATTTCTCAAAAGTTCCGACAAAAGTTAGGGCACAAATACTTTTCGCGGCTCTTTTCAGGCACATTCATTTTTCAGGCACTGAAAAACGCCCAGTTGGATAGATTTGGGGTTTTTGTGATTTGTAATGCAATTTAAAAGTTGCAAATGACACCGCTGCACCAAAATTCGAAGCTTTTTCCAAAACTCTTCAGCAAACTTTTTATCGCTAGTGATTTGCATGGTTACAGCAACATTTAAAGGAGCTTGATGTTTAGTGTTTAAAGCATTTTTTGTGTGTAAGTTTGGGTGAGTTCAAAATGTACCCAAACAATTTGCCCCACTGGGGCAAGTCAAGAAAGCACCCTTTCAAAAGTTTTGACAAGATCGAGTTTGCAACCACCATTTTGCGCGCCTTGTGTGGCCAAGGGCAAAGTCCAAAATGAAACTTGTCTTGATAAAATGCATTCAAACCTCCCCCCACCCAAGAAAAAGCATTTTTTGTTTGTAAGTTTGTTTATTCCTATTTGGATGCCTTTTTAAAAGTTTTAACAAGATCAAGTTCCCTGTTGTCGCTTTGTGGGCCTTGTAGGGGCCAAGTGAAAAGGTTGGTGGTCATAAAGATGGGTTCTATCATAATTACATCACGATACTGTACCTCTTGTGCATCAAGATAGTCCAAGAATTCAGATTCCTATAATTTTAATAAACAGTCATACAATGTATCATCAATGTCAGTTATTTCCAGTATTACATTATAACTCTATTACAGGAACAAGTCAACTAGAACTGGTTGATAGGTCACACATGTATTTTCATACTGTGTCAGTTTTTATTTTTAAAAAAGTAGTTTATTTCAATTAAAAGAAAAACAAATCAAATGGCTAGCACTCAATCTGGTGTCGAAGGCACCTACAGGATGTTAGCTGACAACAGGTTACCCTTTGGGCAGCTATCAGTATGCATTCGTACAAAATGAGTGAAAAAGGAACTGTCAGAATAAGCCGCTTGCCGAGAAACCCAGCAAAAAGAGAACAAAGGTCAGACTCAAGTTCGCACCTGATGCACTGTCAATTGGGCCACTGAGCATTCCTCAAAATAACATAATACTCCTGTCTTTGAGTAAATTAGTGTTTTTTGGGGAAGCAAAAGTATTTTACTTACTTCATAAGGTAGCCTTACAGTTTCTGAATCTGTAGAACCAAAAGAAAAAAATTGCAGCACAAGGATACAAGTATCTCTTTGTACACCTCAATGATTCTCTAGAGACACACAGATTTGGCCCAAAAACTTCCCTACTTATAAGGTACCTATAAACAGAGATCCACAGTGTCTGTGATTGGAGGTCACTTGGTTTTAATTCTTCATTTGTGTAATAAAAACAAATTGAAACTAAAGCAACTTTTTGGCAATATATATTACAGGAATACTGAACAAAGTCATACTTTTTCAAGTCTGGCCATTATTGTTTGCTGTTTTTCTGGCCAATAATTACATTTCTTACAGTCTTAGTGATTACTACATGTAAACAGTGTACAGGTTATTTTAATTATAATTAGCTTTGACATTTGTGTAAACAAATTGTGATTATTCTCAACATCAAAAAAAACCTCACCAAGGATAATAAGTTGAAGGGTTTGTTGCAAAAAGGGCAGAAGTGATTTTTGCCTCAAATGAACATTGCCAAAACACCTTAAATTTTACGTTCGTGAAACATTGTCCTGGTTTTATTTTCACTTACCTTTGCTTCATTTTCGAAAAATAACATATGCGCAAAAAACCTGGTTTCTCAGAGTTTTTTGGGTTTTTTCATAGTTTCTTTGTTGTACTAAAACAGAGAAACTCCTTTAGACACCATCTAGAATAACCAATTTTTTGCATATGTTATTTCTCAGAAACAAAGTAAAAGCCAGAGAAATTAAATACAGTAACTGTTTCACTAATGTAAACAAACACACATGAAATTTGGAGTTGTTCTGGCAATGTTCATTTTGAGGCAAAATCACCTAACCGCACCTTTTGCACCGAATCCTTCAATTGTAATTTAACTACATGTAATGAAAAGTATCAAACTATACATTTTGATTAGTTATAGTGCATGCTGTACCTGCACCATTCTTGTCTTTAAGCATCAAGGAGTAACCTTCATTTCTAGGGTACAAGTTCACAACAAGTGTTGACAGATTGTCTTGAAGAACAACTTTCTCCAACAGCCGCACCCCATGACAGAAACGCTAATGAAGGAAGAGAAGAGTTCTTGTTATGAAAGGGTTTTTCCAAGTGTACCATATTTACTCAAATAAGCGCCACAATGCTTATTAAATTTTTCGTGTCTCAAGTGCGGCGCTTTTTTGGGGGCGGCGCTTATTTGAGGGCAGCACTCATTCGAAACTAATGGACACCACAAAAAAATCTAATCTTTTACAGCAACTGAAAATAGCGTCTTTTGATTGTCAGTATTTGTTTCTCGCGGAATAGAGAAGTGGTGCTAGCTGTCCTGGCAAAGTTCCCGGCCTTCACAACATTTACAGGAACTACGTATTGTAAGAATGTTGGATCGAAAAACTTATGGGTGAGCAGTAAACCAATCGATGGAAAGAAATGTCCAAGTTTGTTTTGGAATTGCTTTGTAGTGCTGTTTTTATTTAAACGGAATTCCTCGAATAAGCACCATATCGGAACTGCAGCGCTTATTCGGGGGCGGCACTTATTCGAGTAAAATCGGTAACCACTTGAAAAATTAATATGTCTGCTTCAGATGGCAGTGTAAAATGCAACCATAATTGCTTGCAAGGAAAAAACACAGACTACATCTCACCTGACATTAAAGTTTAACAAAAATTTAACCCCTCCTCATTAGAAATGAAATTTTACAACACTTCTCAGAAATCAATGACTCTGGTCTTGCATGCAATTGTGAATATTACTGTGTTAGAAATTCAAATGATTTTTCATGAGAAACTTGGACAAGCAGCTGGTAACAAAAACTGAATAAATGGCATGCAGTGCATACAGAAGCGATGACGTTTCCCGACGAGGCCTTAAATAATTTTAAGGAAATTTGTCAAAAAATTAAATAATATTATTAATATATATTGTGGTTTTAATTTATCTTTGGTTTAAAATTTTTCAAACCAGTTTAAATTTTCTTTTTCATTGTCTTCACTCCATTATCATAAGCCGAAACAAAGGGAAATAAAAATCAAACTGGTTTTAAAAAATTGAAACCACAACATATACTAAATAAAAGTAGCTGACAACTTCTGTATTGAATGATTGTTCAAAAGAAGTTACATTTATCTTGTAGCGTGACATCTGGTATAAGCCTGAGATACAATATGCAATACTTCCCTCGAACGGCCAATGTCAAACACAGTCTTGAACTGTTTTACAAAGGCCAACTGTAGAAGACGTCTGTTTACTGAATCTAACAGAACTATATATTTTGTATAAGTCCTTTCTAACTTTCCGGGAGTATTTTGCTTTGTGTTCTTCACGGGGTTTTCTTGTTGTACTAAACTTGAAGAGCGGCGGGAATAAACGGCCCCTGGACTTTCTGACTAAATCGAACATTATCGAAACAGCTCCAAATTGCGCATGCAGGTTTGTTTACGTGTGCTTAACAATGTCCTGTCTTTCATTTCACTGGTCTTTGTTTCGTTTTTGAAAAATTACACATGCAAAAAGACAAGGTTTTTGCTCGCGCGGCTTCTTTTGTCTTTTCTTTTACAAACGATAAACAAAGGAAACCTTTTGTTTCTCAAAACGATGAAGTCAGCTAAAGTTTTGGGATTACAGGCCTAGCCCCAACCCCTTAGCTTAACCCTAGCGAAAAAAGCTTAACCCTAAACCCCAAGGGTTAGGGTTAGGGTCTGACGCTAAGGTTTCATTTCAAATTTAGGGTTAAAAAGCTAAACCCAAGTTTAAGGGTTAGGGTTAGCGTTAGCGTTTCAAGCGGCTAGCTTTCACTGCAGTCTGCTTGCGGTGAGCTTCTTTTTGTTGTTTCGGGCAAGACTATTGTAATCTGTTACCGTTAGCTGTAATTTTGAGGTGAAAGTGAAATAAAGACTGATTGTTGATTGAATACGTTTGCTCGTGTTGTCACATTATACTAGTTTTGCTTTCAGTTAAGTGCCGCCGGCTTGCTCTCACTTCTATCTCCACTCCTTACATCATCACACATCTACAAAATCCCGCGAAAACAAGATAAACTAAGGCACGAATCGATTGATTGATTGATTTATTGATTGATGAATATTTAATGAGGCACAGAAAATAATTTTGCAAGGGGAGGTCCCCCCCCAAACCTATAAAGAATTTTTTAAAGTCTAAAACCAGGTCACTTCTCGGCAACTTTGTCGCGGCAGAACCCAAGCGGACCCTGTAAAACTCGCGTTGACGAAGTTCCCGGCAAGAAACCTCTTGTTTTAGGCCTTCTATGCGGCCAGGCTCAAACTACCTTGTTTGCAACGTTTTTTCCGAAGCGCTAAACAGCGCTGTTGTACAAAACAAAGGCAGAAACATCACTCAGTTCTTCGAGCGATGCTGTAAACTTACGGGTATTCAGACTTAATGATGTCCTTCAACCACCTGGCAGCCGCAATCGAGCTAAAACTATAAACTTTTCCGTTTTACTTTCACAGACACGCCATTTCGCTTAATTCAAACTCTTCCGCCTCTAACATGTGACCTTACGTCACAATGCAGTATCCAGTCCAACGCTACTCAAATCAACAAAAGACATGCGCAGCGAGTCGAAGAAATGCTTGTTAAATGGTTTCTCGTCTTCCGTAGACGCTTAGAAAACCCTACAGGGAAAGATGTACACGCGATGCGTTGGAAAACTCAGACTGCTAGCTGACTGGGAGCACGTAAGCTTGCAAAATGCCTTTTTTTTGCATACATAATTTCTGAAAAACGAAGAAAAGACCAGCCGAATGCAACACAGGACAGTGTTTAGCACACGTAAACAAACCTGCATGCGCAATTTGGAGCTGTTTCGATAATGTTCGATTTAGTCAGAAAGTCCAGGGGCCGTTTATTCCCGCCGCTCTTCACTTGATCTCTGTTCACTCTCTTCACGGCAGAACCAGTCGACGGCCCATGACATAAAGCGTTGACTACATCATTGCTTAAAAATCATTCCTCTTGGTTAGAAACTACCGGTAATTACAGTTGAACTTCTCTACAATGCCTGCCGTGGGGCAGAATTAACTGGTCACTGCAGGGAGCTTTCAGTTGGGAAAAAAGTAAGGATTGGCACATGGTTGGGATGACAAATCTGGGAACTTCAGATCAGAGTATGAGTATCAGATAATTTGAGTAGAAGTACAACTTTTTAAACCTGGTGCTAATGCTTTCAATTATCACATTTCACACAAATCTCATACTGATAGTTGTTATATTTGTTATTCTTGAGTTAAATGACTAGTGACTTTAAAGGTAAAAGTGAAATTTATAATTTCCATGATTGTGTGCAGATCAGGACATGTCATCACCTTATCTGATGTTCTCTGTACATGTAACTCAGAGTTGAACCTTCCATATCACATTAAGGAATTTTTTTCATTTAGCAAAATATACTTGCTAAAACATAAAGTTTCTCCATATAAGAGGTACATGTATTTTGGAGTTTTGAAGGGAACAACATTGTAAATAACAATTTAAAAACAATATTACAATTGTCTAAAAATAAGAACATAGTTGTGCTAAGTGAGAAGTGGAATGTGCAGTTTTCCTGCCCAAACTGAAATTTTTATTAATGTTTATTATATTTAGTAGACTTGGGAGAATTTGTTCGCAGGCTTTTAGCCAGGTGGGAGTCCAGGAGTCCTATGGACGGCCACTTTTGAGGAAGATTTAATATGAATAACTGTATACAGAGGTTTTTTTTAGCAAATTTAGAAATCTTTAGACATCTTTGCACTCATAACTGTAGAAAAACACCTTGCATGCTCCTCAGGCCCTCCTATGGGGACAAAGTCAGGCCTTATAAAAATTTTGGACTCCCACTTTTTAAATCCTGGCTAAAGGCCTGTTTGTTCGTTATAAGCTTGATATTGTAAATAATTTATCATGTTTGTTAGCAGTCAGTGCTCTTACAAATTTCCATGAGGTTGTTTACTAAATTCAGTTGTTTTTTTGCAACAGCATTATTTTGTTATTTTATGTTTGCATTGCAGTAAATCATTAATTTTATTGACCAAGCAGCCTTGCTCAGTCTAGAAGGTGAGATATTGGCTTTGTTCCCTATTCTCCTGTTTATGGAACTTTACTTATTTTCATTCCACAAACATACAAAACATTTGTCCAATATCTCAGTACCTTGACCTTGTGTTTTGTCAATAATTCACAATATATACATCATCATAAACTCCACCTGTACTTGATTTGTCTGGAAATACCATTTTCCCAGACGGATCATTTGCCTAAGACAGATCATCTGTCTATATTACACTCATATAGGAATAAGACAAGGACTTTTGTCTTTATTAAATCAAAACAGAGGGATATATAGCACTCGGGAGATTAAAAGGCTGGTTTCCTTTTCCAGACCTATTACTGCTAACTAAATACATTTTTCCCACTGTAAAAAAAGTTGAATTTCAAGATGGTAGGGTTATTTACAAAGGAAACAAAAAGACTGAAAATCTGTCTTGAAAGATAATTTACCATTACTGATACTAAATGAGCAGCTATTTAAATTTTAGTTAAAAACAAATTGCATTCATTCCAACAACTCTTACTGCAGTCAATTTCTGCTCACAAACACTCAGTTGTGATCCCAGCCATGCAAAAACACTACTTAACATTTTTTAACCTCCTATTAGCAGGCACTTATTCTGGCTTCAGTGCTTTCTGATAATGGGAGATTATTTTGAGTGTATATAGAAAACAAAAACATGATTTTGTTGTTGAATTCTTTTTGGACTGAAATTATTTAAATCATACATCAAGCCTCTTGTCATTAACAAAATTAGGATCATTATTTATTAAGTTCTTTTCATATAAAAGATAATTTTATCAGATGATTGATGACGTGCAAAAAGAACACAAACCTTGTCTTTAGGAGCGCCTTCACATGATTCGATGTAACAATCCAGGAGGCGATCTTCTAAAGACTGCCTAGTTTAAACAAAACAACACAGTTGAGCATTCTTATTAGCTTAAGTACCATCTTTTAATAAGCTACTCAATAAATAAGTAGAAATGAAAACATTAAATGCACTGGCTATGCAGTTAGGAACCAGTCTAAGATACATGATCTTTTGTTAGACAAGAAAAAAGGACAGGATCAGTGCTTTCTGTTAGCAGCCTGAAGACATTTAAGAAAGAACTTTACAACTGGTTTAGCTGAAGGATCAGAGTTCAAGTTTTATGAGGATCTAAAGATCTAATATTAACAATTTTACAATAACAAACAATATTATGTTATCACAGAATTTAATTTATTTTTTTACAACAACACAGAAATTTATTTGACTGCTGCCATTTTCTGAAATTATAACTAAATTTGACATCAATTTTCAGACAATTTTTTTGTCCATTTATTGCAACTTGTAACAAATTCTCACAATAGGAAATGTTAAATGCCAAATTTGTTTTATTTTGTAACTGCATTATATGTAACGCCATTTTCACATTATCCGCAGCTTTCAACAAATTCTGTCAGCTAGCTATTGTAAACAAAAACAAATCAAAACAAAACAAAATACTCTTACAAGGCAACATTCCTTATGTGTGGTCCCAGAAAAAAAATCCATATGCCCCCAGAAGGTTCTTTGCTTCAACCCCCCCCCCCACACACACACACACACACATCCACCCCTCCCCCATGGAATTCTAGTTTAGCTTCACATTCATGG
Source organism: Oculina patagonica (assembly GCF_052425735.1). Lineage (NCBI taxonomy): Eukaryota > Metazoa > Cnidaria > Anthozoa > Scleractinia > Oculinidae > Oculina > Oculina patagonica. Next base: position 21,077,050 of record NC_135762.1, read on the forward strand.
ATTTTGATTTCCCCCCCCCACCCCATATTCTCTGAAACCACACAAACATGATATACTGTATCAGACAGTTTTAAAACTTGATCTTCACCATACCATTTGCCAGAGCTTGGCCTCTTTCTTTTCAACAATCTGCGACAAGCAGAGTTAATCACCTCCTTCAAAATAAAAAAGGTGCAACAATTGTGTTGTAATACATACATTTATTAATCAAAAGGAATAGAAAATGGGACAGATATATCATATTTGAATAGTCGGTGATGCAAGCATGACCACAAAAAAGGTAAAGTCTGTGTCCGAGCCAAGTGGCCCATTCAGCCGGAGCTTACCCTGGTTTCCGTAGCATTAAGTGACTAGGAGTATTTCTACTCCCCCCTGTATGGGATGCTAGTCCATCGCAGGGTTACCCCCCAGCAGTAAATTTGCTGATACCCATTTATACACTTAGGTGGAGAGAGGTACTGTGAGAGTAAAGTGTCTTGCCCGAGAACACAATGCAGTGCCCCCGCCAGGGCTCGAACCCAGGCCATTCAACTTGAGCATGCTAACCATAAGGCTACCGTGCCTCGCATGACCGCAAGTTTGGAGAAATTTTAAAAGTGTATGATTGTAAGCACAAGCTGCAGCAAGGGTTTACATTAACTTCTCTGAATTCTCCAAACTTCTTGCGAGTATAGCATTAGGCTATGTTAAGATTATTAGATGCCAACAAAATGCAGTAAAATTCAGCCATAACTTGTGCAAAATGAGACCACAACATATCACAGGGATGTCACACGACCACAATCTTATTGATGACACAAGGTCCAAAGACAATCTTTTGGCAACAGTCAAATTACGGTAAATGTTGCTTGGTTGCCCAAATTGCTTTCTGTCCTTACGTTTATCAGTAACACAAAAAACAAACTACAATGAAAAGCTAATAAAACAACTTGCTCAAGACTTGACAAAGTAAATTCAATTCCCTGTTCAATCTCACACCAGCTACCAGGACAGTGTCTAAATTGTCCTAGCAGGGCACCCAACTAGCACCAAATAAACACTGACTTTTTGATTAAGCTTATATACAGGTAATACCAAATGGATTTATAGATCTCTAACAAAAGCACAGTTAGAATAAAATTTACAGAGAAGTTCTCAATAAAACCAGATTAAACTAACCTGAGGCTTGGAACACTCAAACTTGACACCAATCATCACCTACAGGGACAGAAACAGAGATCATAATTCAGTTTTGTCCAACTGGCTAGAAACTACAACATAGTACTTCATGTAAACGTCTTAAACTGTCTCTCATAGCAACACTCAAATCCAGTCTTTCTCGGACATAACTGTAATACCCAACCTGGCCTGGGGATACTTGCCACAGGAGCAAAAGTTTTAGACAAGGAAAATTATACTGAAAAAAAGTACTGCTTCAAACTGTGCGTTAAATGGAAACCTTCTTATAGTTGAACTGTCAAACTTCATATGGTTTGAACTGTCAATTCTAATTTGCTATTAATAGAAACATTTACATTTCTCTGTAAAAATGGCTTAAAGCCTTATAATAGAAGCTTACTTCTTCACAAAGAACCAGTAAAAATTATGGGTACTAACGCACTGATCAACAGCGACAAATATTGTTAAGGGAACAACATATGATGTGGATATGACAAAATTGACAAAATTCATTTTAGACAATATACAACATCACAGGAAAGTTATACAAGATTATTCTTAAAACGGTCAAACCTAAATTGAAAACTATGAATTGTCATAACCAAGAGAGACATAAATGTAATAGCCAGAAGAAGTCAGAAGACTCCTAATTTACTTATTAACAAAAATAACCTGCTTGATAAGATTCAGACTGAACGTAGCCTTGAAACATCTGCCAGCTCGCAGTCACAATAGGTAAGCTGATTTGCTATTCAGATAATGTGCTTCTTACAATAATTACTCGTAAGAAGGTGCCACATTTCTCCTCTAATTAAACAGTTACATACACTCTCGATTAACATGTAAGAAAATAAGATGTTCAGCATGTTATTTATAGCCCAATTTTGTCGCCTTAAAATTTTACCTGAAAAAACAAAAGAGAAAAGATGACAGATTTAAAATAAAAAAAAAACAAAAATAAATGTGGGCTATGAACAGAAAATTGTAAAACAAAGTTTATAAAATATTATGCTTTTCTGGTGAAAATTCCCACAAAAAAATTCCCTGACTGTTGGCTATTTAGAATTATATAATTTGCCTTACACAAACATATTTGGTTAACTGTGTTTTTAATACCTTGCACTGTGTTAATACAGTAGAGTTACTTTTTATGACTAAATTCAGTGATTGCATCTCTAACACTAACGTACAAATGCTTTTAAATTACTAATATACATATTACATATCTAGTTATGGTACTATAAAATAAGTTTGAGAATAATTTTGCTTCCATATATTGACAAAATAAGTTTAACATAAAATTATTTAAATCTACAATTTACAGCTCAGTTTAAATATTTTTTAAACTATACTAGTCCATACACAAATTCACAGAGCTTTGACAATAAATCCGATGGATGCTATATAAAATAAATGTGAGGTTTGAAAATCATAAAAAGCATCATTCTTGAATTAACACCCTCCTCAAATTTAGCTCCCATTTCCACACCAAAGTTATTGTACTAAACACCTAGTACATAACCTTTCAAGAGTGCATGCAAATGAATTTCTTTTCTTTGGGGGGGGGGGGAGGGAGTGTAAGGAAAAACCTTGTCAAACAATAAATTTTTTTTTTAACTACTCAGCTCGTTTGTTTTTTCACCTGAGTGTTTTTGCCTTTTTAGTTTTTATTATGCTGTTTTATCTTTTTATTTGGCAAAATAAAATGGTTGTTGTTGTTAGCGTTGGCCAGTGGGCCAACATTTTTCCCAACCAACTACATTTTTCCCAACCAACTTTCACCAGCTGGTAAGTCCATATTGTTGTAAAGCTGAATTATTTTCCCCAACAGTATGCGCTCTCAATTGCTACGTTGAGGTCACATGACATCCACCAAAAGTCTCTTAGGTGGGCAACAATGCAAAATGGATGACATCAGAGGGTTAGAGTGGCACTGTTACCCGCGATTGTTGACTGATGGCTGCCATTTTTCTAAGTCTTTGATGTGCTATTTTAACCAGTTAATTTTGTTTTCCTCAAATCTCGATGTTTCGCGAGGTTCTCAGGAAACAAAATTTACTGTTTCCCTCGGGACCAGTCAATAAATGAATATTATGACCGTTTTATGTTCCTTTGCAAGTTTTTAGGCCGTGTCATACTGCTTGTTGGAATTTTTCTTATTCTGGCACTGACACTATTATTGTGAAAATTTGACTCTCAACTTATCGAGGGGGGAGGGTGCGGCGGAAGGGGGAGGGGAGGGGGCGCGGCGTGACCGTGGGCGCGGACGGGACACACCCCTGGTACCCTCTTATCCATCAGTACATCAAAACTTAGAAACCTTGTACAGGTGTATATTTTCAAATTTACTATTAATAACATTTTTATAAGGAATAAAACAAATATAACTTTTAAGAAATCAGATAATTTTTGATGGCAAAATACGGTACATTGTAACATGTTATCGCATATAATAATAATAATATTAATAAAAAAGATTCCATATTAATTAAGTTGCTTCTTTCTTTTAAATTCATCAAATATAATTTAATGGAACAGTTTACTGAAGGATGTTGTCGAAGCGGGGGACTCAAACTTTTTAAATCTAGACTTAGATCATTTTTAAAATTTTAACTTTTAAATACATTTTTAACCTTTAATAGTTTTTATTATAATTTAAATTGTAATTTTTTACTCTTTTTAAGTATATTTCTATTTTTGAAGGAGTTTTATTAATAGGGCTAACCTCAGAAAGTCTCTCCTTATCAAATTTATGTATATTTTACTATATATATAAAATATGTATATATGTATGTATATTATTGAAGCTTTTAGAAATGCATAATTTACAAAGGTTTATTCTCAAAACCTCCATAAAAAAACAAGTTAGTGCAAGAAGGTCAAATAAGTTATACTGATAACACTTGGTTTTATATGCCGTCTGTGTTAGTCGACACTAACACCAGCCAGGATACTGTTCTGGTGCATTAGAAACATGTTATACTAGTACGCCTGGAAGTGAACACTGACATGTCTGTGATTTTCAATATGAGCTTGGCTTGGCCAGAATGATACCGATTCTTCCAGCAACTTTCTAGTAATAAAACGTCTTACGAGCTCGTCATCAGGGGTTTACCTGGGGCTTGTCTGAGATAAATTGACGACGGCACTATATGTGGCACTTTCAATAGCATACACAAAATTAAGCCAGGACAGCCAAACTTTGCAGTCAGTTTTCAGATTAGCCAAGAAAATTACAGAAAACAAAAATTATCTTTTTACATAGTTAGATCAGCTAATTTTTCATTAAATAACCTTGTCCAGACAGCCAAAAAAATTTAGTGCTCTAATAAAAAATTTATTTATTTTTTCTCTTTTGTATATAATTAAATGTAATTTTCCTATAAAAGAACTCTTTCAAACAAACTAGTCGATAAAAGCATTTTGTTCTAAAACTTCCGAGTAAAAGATTCTTTCAGTTTTGAGTTTCTACTCATTTTCGATCGCTAAAAGGTTAGCATGACTACAAGAAACAGAACAATCATGAACGCATGACTTTGTTAGAAGCGTGAACCATTAACTAGCACTTTTCATTCTCGCACTTCCGTTCAGATGCCAAAATGATGGTGTTACCTCAAATCTCCCCTAATGATGTCTACAACAAAACAAGTCTAAAGAATACATACATATTATAAATATTGTCCCCGGCCTTACAACTTAATATCCCATTTTTTGCACGCTTTTTATTCAAGATAAAAACATAAATATACGTAAGCGGAGATTAAAATAAAACGTGTAGAAATTTAACTTAAGGGCACACGCAATTACACATCACCAAGACTGAGCGTCTCTCGATCTTAGACAGGAAGGCTCTTTCCTGATGGCTTAAATCTACAAAAGTCTCTCAATAATCCAACTGCCAATATTTCAACTGTTACAAATTGTCACGTATGAACTATTAGGAGTCGACGATCTTATATTTGCGAAAAAGCTTGGCAACAAAAAAGGTTCGAAAACCACAGTCCTAACACTACTATTGTTCACGGGGTCAAGTGCAGATCTCGAGAAATAAATTAAACCCACAAATTGTCTAATGGCAACTTTTTCACTCGAGTTATCTCTTACTAATCGACGTTTTTGGAAAAGTTAAGAGATCGGACGGCTTTCTTAACCAAACAATTCTACTTGATTTCAGCACATTTAGACGATAAATTCTCTTCAACTAAATTTGAAACTCATTAGCAATGAATTGCTTTTAAACAACCAAAACTTAGTTCAAAGTGTTACGCATCAATTCACGGCAAAACACTGAACCAATTAAACGCGGCCGATCGTTCGTGCAAATTTTCCCATTCAACGTGTGATAAATCATCACAATCAATATTTCCCACATCAGTTTTTAGTCGCGGTGACGGCGCGAACCTGTTAAAAAACGCCAAATTTCTCGCATAATCGAGCAAAACATCTTTCCTCCTTTCCCTCAAGGTATGCGACAGAAAAGAGGAACTGGCTGCAGTGACAATTACGAAGTAATTTCCTAAGCACGTGTGCCGCCAGAGTCGGTCGAAATATAGGCGAGTAAATTTTATGCACAGTACTTGTGGCGCCTAGCGAAGAATGAGTAATTGACCTGAGGGCACAATGCACGGCCTTGAAAGGGAAGCCGAACGGACAAATACTAAAGCTTTGTCTACAAGTGATCTAATATTTATGCGTAGGGCACATTTGCGTTCCTCAGTGAAGTGCTTGAAACTTAGAAACTACAATATATACGCAACACGGAGGAAAGAGAAATTTAGGCGCACGGCCCAAATCTGAAAGGATACAAATCGAGAAACTATTACCTCCAATTAGCAGAGTATTTATGCCTGTCTGCTCCGATACTTTCGAATCAGCTTATCAATGAGAAGCATCTTTCATTTTCGTCATATTTTCGGTGTACCTGTAAGTCAACAAGAATTAGATAAATCCTGTTTCGCTTTTGTTTGCTCTGCTATCGAATGTCCTCAGGCGCCATCTTTGAAAAACACCGCGTCAGAGCCTATCGCTGAGCGCCGGCGGGACCACAAAGGAATACAACAAACACGGGGGTAGTGTAATTTCACGCAATATTTACTAGCAAAACTGAAAAAAAATAGATACCTTTTTGGAGCAGCTAAGCTCATCTATCAAACGAAACCACTCTTTTTAGTCGAGAGACGAATTTTCATACAGAAACCCGCAGAGTCTGGCAAATAATTGCTCAGAAAAATTTGACACTTCTATCAGAAACCTCACCCTCCCCGTCCATAACAAAAACTCATTAGTCAAGGTCTCCCACCAAGGACAATGGCACCCTACCGAAAGAAAAGTTAGTTAAAACTCTCTGAATAAAGAAATTCCCACTGACTTCAAATTAAATTTAGAGTAAAAAAATTGAAAAACATTTTAAACTTAATATTGGTCAACTTCTCACGCATGTGAGTAGATACATTTACGTTTATTTTTTACAAAGTTGCTACCCGTCCCCCCTCCCATGAGATTTCAATACGCAGCCTCACCGTACTCCCATGAAAAAAGCTCGCCAACAACTCCGTCTCTTGGGCAGACAAGACGTCTCTGCTTATAGAGGGAAGCCTTTTCTTCTCCATCACGTATGTGAAAGGAAACGATGGGCAACGCGCCTTGCTCGAAAAGAGAACAGCTCGAAGTAAGCCCCGAAGTTCTGGTTTGTAGATTGAAACGAGCTGCGTACAAAGGGTCCAAGAAAGATTTACGCGAGCTGCTCAAGCTAGGGGTGAATATCGATGGATGTCATAAATACGGCAAGACCGCACTACACGAAGCCGTCAGACACGGCCAGTTCAAATGCGTGGAAATTTTACTAAACTATCGAGCGAATGTAAATATAGCGACTTACGATGGACTCACACCATTACACGAAGCAGCCGAACAAGGATTTGTGGATTGTTTAACAGCGCTTTTAAATCATGGCGCTGACGTGAATGCTGCGACTAGGAGTCAGTGGACTGCTCTGCATTATGCAGCAAGAAATGGACACAGAGATTGTTTAGAAGTCCTTTTACAACATGGGGCTAATGTAAATGCAACCGCAAATGGTGGTTGGAGACCTTTGCACACGGCCGTTCGGCATGGACATACAATGTGCGTTGAGCTTCTACTACTGTACAACGCAGAAGTTGATCCACCTTTAGTACCATCTTGGAGGGTAAGAAATACCAGCTTAGCGGTTCTTAAGCGTTTGGCTGTTCATTGATTCGTCGTGATTTTATTGTAGTTGTTAGTTCTTGCAGAGTATCGAATCTGCATGCTGCCCCATGTTTATTAGCTCACTGATATTTTTTTTTGTGTTCGAGCCTCTCAGTTGGGGGGAGACTGTGAAAGCTATAAATTTTAAAAGGAGGACATGTTTTTTACCGATATGAAGCAGTTTCAAAGAATCTTTACATCATTACAATAGGGGGGATTCTAAACTGCTGGGTTGATCTTAGAGCGAAAAACACAGACTTTCGCGTTGTAGAAGTGACAATCGAACGAGCATATGTGAAGCGCCGCTTAACCGTGATTGAACAGTTCCGAGATGGCCGTAATCTCGTAACCCTATAATTTTAATTGCAGTTACAGAAGTTCTGTTTACGTTTTAAAAAGGTCGTATTCCCCGCAGGAGACAGAAAATTCTCGTGGTATTCGGCCTCCTCAGCAGGCGAAAAACATGGAACGAGCGACTTTTTCTTTTTTTAACTCGCACATCTCGCCCCACAGGCTTAAATCGCTTATTCAAAACAACATTGACATGTTGTAATTAATTTTTTGACCGAGTGGTATTGCGTTTCTTTTTTGGCGTCGTGTTGAAATCTTTTATGCTATTTCTAAATGGGAAACACTCTGTTATTTTCGAGAGCTGTTGGATTTTCATTTATCGTATTTCGAGTCTGGAAGTCGTAAAGACAAAAATCTGTCTCCATAATGTCTGTGCATATTGGAGTTTCATTGTATTCTGTGACAAGCTGTACTAAATATAATCCTTCACATATCTTCATACCGCGAAAAACTTATAATAGGCTTTGGATTATTTTCTCTCGACTCATTTACGGCGGAGAATTTTACGGAGCTGCGTTCAGCATCTGGAAGCGTAGACGTACCTCTGGGCCAATGTTTATTTTGATAAAATTCATTTTGTCTGGCTGAAATCAACACAACCGATTCGAAGAACGTAACAGTAGCTGTTATTTATACTCACAATTTATAGCTTTTCCTTCAGTATTCACAATTTATGTCATTTTTTGATTAATGGCTACGGGCCAATTGTATTCTGTTGAATCTTGGACTTCTTTCATCGGCATCTGGTTTTAATTTACTTGGCCAAAGTGGATTTGAAATGTACATTTATGTTGTTTTCGCGTGTACTGTTTGAAGATCGAGATTTTGCGCGGATTTTACCGAAAAACATAGAAGTTTTTTTTAAGTGTTCTGATACCAAGGAATGTCGTAAGGTGGGGTTGTGTGTTATATTACTGGCAGTTGTTCACGTTTCTAAAGATGCAGTGGTTATCACAAGTGCATTGAAGGACCAAGATTTGTCATTTCTCTTCCGTCGATATTCCCTATTTCGGGCACTTTGGTGTAGATTACAGATATTTTTGTTTCTCTTCGTTATAAAGGACCAGAATTTGATTGAAGTAGAAGCTAGACGAAGCTAGAACGCGATTTTTTTCATGCATCACAAAAGGATGGCTAGATTGTTATCTAATAGCAGATAATAAATTGTACTGCCATGGTATATGAGTCCCTTATCAGAAAGAACGTCCAAATTATGCCAAAAATGTAGCCCCCCAGACTGCTTGACCTAACTTTTAAACCTTTACCATATTACTTATACCAATGTCTGAAGGCTCAAATTTAGTAACAAGGTGTTATGTTATTCGAATATTGAAAGGTAATCACGATCTTGCAAAAATTCAGTTTAGTGTTTCAGCCCTGAGGACATACACATATGCTTTATCATATTCACTGCAGCTACCATTCACCAACTGAAAAGGGTTTTACATGTAATATTTTAGGGTGCTTAACAGCTTTTACTAAGGTCTTATCTTTTGCTGGTGCTATATTGCTTCTGGGATATACCAAACTCAAATGAGATTGGCTTGTTCTGTAAGCATCTTCTTTCTGCTTTAATAAGAATTTTTCACGGTATTTAATTCCGACCATGTGCCACAAAGACGACAAATTTGCATTTTTTAGTCAGTTTGGGGTGGGCTTTTGCTAGAACCATCTGCCTAGTCTAGCAGGTGAATTAAAACGAGAAATTATGTAATTTCTTTCATGGCAAAGTTGCTTGGTTTCGCATCCCCTCTTCAAAACTCTTAGAGTATATCATTGCTGGAGGTGAAAAAAGCACTTGTGATCATTTCTCCTTGATTAAACTAACCTGCTTAAACCTCCCTGGGGTGAAATTAATTCTCTGACTCGCTTAACACAATGAGTTAATTGCCACAAACACCTTCTCATGCTAAGAAATTAACTTTGTTTAGAAGTTGACACAGGAGCAATTGATCGTTATGGAGATGTCTTAACCATTTCTGTCCTTTCAAGCTTATTCTCTGTTTTCCTGTTTTAATTTCACTGTTTTGACGCTCTGGTGTGAATAACAACTCATAACACATGGAAATTCTTTTAAATACAATTGTGTCAATTTCATATGAAAATAACTTTAGAATTTGTAATTGAAAATATAACCTGGTAATAATTGTCTATAAATATTAAATTAACCAATCACGTCTTGTGTTTTACAATAATTTTTATTGCCAACATTTTAGCAGGATCTTTGTGGTTTCTATAGTAAAATGTTAAGGTGATCTTAAAATAACCGGCATTTATTATGCAAAATGTCGCTAATGAGTGGAAAACAGTATGCAATGTTTAGTCTGATCAGCTGTACAGAGGAAAAAATATTATCAAGTGATTGTCTGTTTTTTGACAGTTTTAGACTGTTTGGTCGTAACACGAAACAGCAGTTGTCCCTTAGGTAAATGGTAGAGACAAAATATCTGTGTTTTGTAATTTCAAAGTATAAACTTGGCTATCCAATTTAAAGAGGACAATGACATATAATTTGAAACTTAACATTTTGGCTTTTCATCAAATCATATTGATTGGTTTAATAAATTCCTTAGTTAAGAGTTCCGTACATGTAATAATCTTAAGAATTCATCTAGTTATACTCTAGCTGGTACCATAGGCTATCGTCATGTTATTTTTGTAGTGCAGTTTGAATGTAATTTTTTATTTCAAAATACTTATTGCTTTTTATTTACATCTTGGAAGATCTTGGTTGACTACTTTTGGAAAAGCCATTTCTCATTGCAGTCATTGTATAATGTACTTTGCAAACAAATTACAGTCATATCTTTATAGGGGACTTGTAACAGTTTGGTATGTTAGGTCATTTCTGTGTATAAGGGTCACTGCTCTTAAGCATAGTGATTAGAACCCTTTTGCGGTTGCATACGCAACAATGGATTTATTTGATTTTAGTATAGCCCTTTATACTTTATTGCAGTGCCTTTAATCTGTCGACTTAACAAACTTGATGTATATCTTAGTATAAACTTCCCCTTAGTTGGCAAATTGGAATAATAATGTGAAAATCATTGTCTGGGAGGAAGTGATAGGAAGGGACGCAGGGTGGGAGGTAGGGAGGGAGGGTGACTTGTGACAGACTAGCATCCTATAGAGATGGGAGTTAGAACTCTTCACGTTACTTCATTCTACAGATGTGGGAGTTATCCAGTTCAAAATGACTAATCACAGGCCACGGTATAAGGAATTGGAATGAAATCAATAAAATAGTAACAACATATTTTTATGGGAGATGCGGTGACCTAATGGTGAGCATGCTGGACTCCAGATCCACCAGTCCAGGTTCCTGGGTAACTGTGACGTGTTCTTGAGCAAGGCACTTTACTCTCATAGTGCCTCTCTCCACCCAGGTGTATAAATGGCTACTGGTAAATTAATGCTGGGGGTGACCCGGTGATGGACAAGTATCCCATCCAGGGGAGTAGAAATACTCCTAGTTGCTTAATGCTACAGTAGTTACTGGGATAAGGTCTGGTGGTATGAACTACTTGGCTTGACACAGACCTAACTTGTATTATTTTACTGTCTTGATTTAGATACTTCAAGTCCCCCTTCATCACGCAGCGGAATATGGACATTTAGCATGCTTAGAGGCTCTTCTCAGACAAGGTGCTGATGTCAATTCCAAGACAGCGGAAGGATGGACAGCAATGCACTCCGCAGCACTGTATGGACGTACATCTTGTGTAGAAGCTCTAATCAGGTAAATTTTGAAATTTTAGCTCTTGTCATCAAAGCTCTTCAAACAATCAAATATTCATTCCTAGAGATCACAAAATGTCTGGTGGTAACCCGTGTACATTCACAAGATTTGCGGAAAATTTTTGGTGTATTTATAGCATTAGTTGGCAAGCATTCAAGTCTTCTCTCCGTCATGTTCTTAATACTTTCATTAATTGTTATCAGGAAACTGTTCTCAATACCCTTGAACATTTCAACATTTGAGGATTCATTTTTTTTTTTACAAAAATGCAAGTTTCCCACTGAAAAATGCAGTGAAAACTGGATCATCGTCATTTAAAAACTGCTAACAAACTGAATTATTTTTAACATTTTTAACATTGTACCACCTGCCGACACATAATTATATTTATTTTAATTTTTACTGCACTTCCTTCTTGATTAAACAAGAGCCGTAAGAAGCTACAAATCTCATTATAGGTTGGTCTGTTTAGTGTGTCTTGCAATTAATAGACCCATTAATTATGTGGGTGCGATGACAAATTTGTCTACAACTGTCAGCCTCTTTCTATCAAAATTCCTTTGAAGTTAACTTAAGCTTTTTCTGTAGTAAAGAAGAATTATCACACTATTGCTCTATGGCCAGTAAATATAAATCTTACTTTCCTGAGTAGCTAGCTATAGGTTTTCTATAAGATTTCAATTCCTCTTGTATTTTGTTTATACTAAGACACTCTTCAAGAGCAAGTTTTGCTACTCAAGGAAAACTCTTCTAGTTTTCTGTGCAGTTGAACTCTTCATTGTTTGAACTTCTTGATTTATCGGGACGTTGTTGCTCTGGTCCCTTTTTCTGCAGGAATAAATTAATAGGTTCAATCCAATCACAGGGCTGCTACAGGTCAGGAAATGGTCAGGGAAAAGTCAGGGAAAATTGAATTAATAGCACCCAGATTTAATGCCATTTAGGGATGGAAGAAACATTTCAGGACAATGTGATCTCAGCCATGTCTCTTTTAGAAGCGGAGGGTGGAAGCCGCTACTATAGCTAACATTTTGAATTTATTTGGTCAGGGAAATTTTAATTTAGCTCTAAAGATGCATTTTGCTAAAATTTACATCTCCAAATTTGGTGCTTATGAAAAGATTATACAACGTTTTTCATTACATGTAGGCTTAAAAGGGTGGAAAAACTGTAATTAAAGAATAATTTTTTTAAAAAACTGCTAGATACTCTGTAATGCAACGTCGTACAAAACATGCATGATTCAACTTCTCTGTCAGTATTAAGCAAATAATATCCTTGAGTTCAGGCATGCGGGGTATGTAATCCTCTTAATGTTTACATTGCTTCAGTATTTTTCAACCCTTTCACTCAATAACAAATGTTCTGAAGTTCTGAACTGAAAAAAGAAAATGCAAAATTTCACTGTGAAAGACATACAGCACACAGCACGGCAGAAAGTACTGATTAATAGTGTTACGAATGGACACACTTGAGTTTAAACCACAGACTATAAACTTTGAACAACAATAATGTACTTGTGGTTTTCCTTTGGAGTTTAAGGGTTAAAAAGTATCACTTTACAATAACTACATGCACAGGTACATGTATCTTCATTTGTTATTTTCTTATGAGCAGTAAGAACTGTTTAATGTACCCAGTCAAACTGACAACACCTTGCATATCACATAATTCTCAAACCTCAAGAGGGTGAATATTTTTTTCAAAGTAGGATTGTTTTTACAAAGTGCTCAACTTACAAATCAAATAATACAACCTCTTTGTAAACATTGTTGTCTTGGTGTAACTTCCATACTTGAGATTTAATCAAAAATTTTCCCACCAGGTTTAAAGTTAAGCTTTTATTAAACCAGACTAATGGCTTTATTTACATAAAGTAGGAAATCATTTTTGTTTTAATCTGGGAGCCATGTCAACCAGGGGTGACGTCGTTGAAATGCCTTTCAGGGACAAAACAATGAAACATGGCACTTTAACAACAACATGCTCTTGAGACTGTGGTTAAGTCAGCTGATATTAATCCACGGCTGTTATGAATAACCTTTATTTATCACTGTGTTACTCCAGACAAAATAAAATTCCATTTATTTTACACCTCGAGCAGTTTAATAAAACAGTACATCCCCTAACTAACTATAATGTAGAATTGTAAAATATTCATTTCAAACGTGCAAGGGAAGGGATGAAGACATTTTAAAAAAGCATTGTGAAGACTTTGATTTCATGTAATCGAAGATAGCCTAAAGTTAGTACTTGGCAAATATTGCCTAACACTGCTCAAACATAGGAGAACACTGGTTACAGGAAAGGATTAAATTCATAGCTGGCAGGAGTGTAACGATGGTTACAATATAGTTTCAATTATAGTTTTTCAAATGATGCCTCTCTTGTTCTCTGCTGTCCTTTCTGTTCATTGTTTTAGAATCCAGGAACAATGAGTCATAAAAACAAACTTCAGTCATTTCCAGGGTCTTATCAGCATTCAACTATCACAATAGTCTCACTGCTATGGCAATAGTAACTGAACTGTTGCAATACAATCACTGTAGGCAAAATGACCTCAATAGTCACCCCTAATAGCTGGCAACAATGAAAATACAGCTGAAAAAGGTGATTACAAAGCAAGAGTTTATTGACAAAATGTTCCTGGACCATCAGTTTAGTAAAATAACAGATTCTGTATATCCCTCTTATAAATTTCTGTGCTATTGGTGATGAAAATTTCTCTTAAGGTTGGAGTCCTGTTTACATTATGCAAACATTTTCATGTACACATACTCTGAGGTTTTTTTCTTTTTCACTCAAGGCAGACTAAAAAATTAATGTCATTTCAATGCTGTCACCAAGGCATTCTCTGATCCTTTGAAAACATTTAATTTGTGTAATTATTTTCATCACTGGAATCATCAAACAGTAAAAATTTAATTAAATAAAATATGTTTATTAGTTTTTCCTCTTGTGTTGAGTAGCTGGCAGAATAAAATTTTTATTTTTATTTATGCGCAAAGCATATAATCCATCATAATTGTGTTATGTACACTGCACAGGGGTGTTATAAAGTTAAATGAAAACCAGTACTGGTGAGGTCCCAGTCTGTGATGTGTTTTCCAAAAGTAAGAAACTGATTTGTTTGTTAAGTTAAATTCATCAATTGGTAAATGTAAATGAAAAAAATGTCACAGACCTACTGACCTTGAAAAAGTAATTAATGTCGAAGGTCCAGGTAGCCTTTTTCCAAAATGGTCACTGTTTAAGCCTTTGTCGATTGACCTAACAAATGAATATTTTTTTTTGCATGTGTAACAAGACTTTAAAAAAAATCCTGTTGCCAGTACATAAAGTGCATTTTTGTAAGTTGAACGACTCCGTATAGATCATTGCCAAGGTAATGCAACACCTGAAAATTGCCAAAAAAATGTATCAAGAACTTCATTGAGTTTATTTTTTTCTTTTGTTTTAATTTGCTGTAGACCTGACAAGTGACTTCTCTGACAAGAACCTTCTAAATGGTTAACCTCAGAAAACCTTTTCTCTGAAGTTGTCTGGGGTGTCAGATTCAAAATATTGTTTAAAATAAATCATCTACTGTACTATGGGCATCTAGTATCATTTACTATGGGTAAAGGGGAGCATTTGAATGTTTGTGATATTTTTCTGTTGCTGCTATCTTGATGTGCAAACTTAAGGTTTTTCTAACTTTGAATTTGTTCAACAGATATGGTGGAGACGTGAATGCTAAAACTGTGTGCGTCACTCAAGGGACTTCTTACAATGACACGCCGCTGCATCTGGCTGCAAGACACAGTCATACAATGTGTATCAAGAGACTTATACAGGCTAATGCCAATTTATGGACTAAAAATTGCCTTGGACTTACGGCTGAAAGATTTGTGACTGATTCAAGACTTCGAGACTGGATGGAAAACATCCGAGGTAGACCGAGATCACTGCAACTGCAGTGTTCAGCTGCAATCAGAAACTATCTTGAACCAGACAAAACAAAAAATGCAGTGAAATTGCCACTTCCAATGCATCTTTTGCGACAAGTTCTCTTTGAGCAAGATATCAAGATTGTATAGCATCAAATAAATAATAATATTATTACTACATAACAATCAAGAATGCCAACGTGCAAAGCCCTGGTTTCTCCACGCGACATCAAACATTTTAACGTTATTGCCGCAAAGCAGCATTGATAACAGCTTCTTGAGACAACTTGATGCAACAAAGATTTATCCATAGTATTATCTTAAAGGTGCCAGTACACTGGAATTATTTACTTACTAACAGTAACTTGTTGTGCAGCCTTTAACATTGAGTCTCTGTATAGCTATCACTTATTTTCTGCAAATGCTCTATTTTGTAATTTTCACCTTTTCATTCAAGATCAGATTGCAACTTGAATTTAAAGTGTATCGATAAAGAGCATTGGTCCAAATTTGTCAACTATTACAAGGTTTTCTGTGCAATTACACCAATCTATTTTGGCATGGTAAAATCCCATTAATCTGAAGATCAGACATCATGGCCATCAATATCTGGCTTTATCAGTAAGTAGGGTTCTTACCGGTAAATTAGGAACTTATTAGAAGTCTTTCTGCTACAGCACTTTGCTTTTAATCTGCTGCATGACAAGTTACTTTAACTGAAAATTGCAACGCTAACAGTGCAACTAACTACACTATGAGCAGTTCCTCTTTTTCCTTAGTCTGCGAGTGTGAAGCCCCCAAAAAAGTGCAAGTGTAAAAATGGTCATGGGAAATCATTTCTCGCAACCATTTCCCACTTGCAAGCACTCTTTGTCACTTCACGCTCAATGGACTAAAAAAAGGGACTGCTCTTAGTCTAGCAACTTATATACATGTAACTGAAGCCACTGGGACAATGAAAACCAATCACTTTGCAGAGCAGAAATACTGAATAGACAATTTTAGCTTAACACCAAGTTGAAACTAAAATTTTCTACTTCAATTCTGCAAGGTGGCTTGATTATCGTTGTCCAAATGGCCTGGTTCAAATAGCTGCACTTTATTATTGTTGAATTGAGATTGATATCACCTATTACTGCTGTCAGGTGTTCAAAAGTTCTTATGTGTACTCAAAACATCATTTGTTTTGTATGCCTTGGTCTGTCTTTGTTGGTTTTTTGTTGTTGCAAACGCCTGTACTTGTTCTGTACAGAATCTCATCTGGAATTCAGTTTTACTGGCTGCCTCTAGTAGTTACAAGTTGCTGTTGTTTTCATTTTAATCCCATGGAAGACATTTATGTCTCTGTTTGAAGGCTTCACCTCACATTATGCTTCAGATGTTATGAGTTTTGTTTTGTTTATGTTGGTATTTTAATTTATTTTTCCATGACATCATCTACTTTGGATGACACAATTAATTTGATTTGTTTTAAGGTCAGTTTACAACATTTGTTTTGATGTTATGTTTATTTTCACATTTGAAAGTACACATCAACAGTGATATTACCATGTGAAGTTAGACAGTAATTCGTCATCCATGGTGTTAAATTGGTATACAGCCATCAGGGCGAGGTTGTTCAAAGTACGATTAAGCTAATCCAGGATTAGAGTCAATTTTGATTTCAGCCTTGTTACTTTTCAGTGAGGATTTCTGTTTGTATTTTTTGTCCTTCAGTTTAGACATCTACTAGTCCCAAACTCCACAGAACATAAACAATGAAAACAATTTTATACAGGAGAGATTGAACCCTCGATCAACTTTTAAATTAATCCTGGGTTAGTGCTAATTGGCTTTCGAACAACCTGGCCCAGAGGTACCTACATGAATCATCAAAGATCGGCATGCATTCTTGTTTCAAGAATCGAAAATCAGTTTTGACTTAATAAGACCCCGTTTATTGGGTAGTCTGTTTGGTTAATGTTGGTATTGTAACGAACCTAAGGTTAATTAGTGGACGAAACTTCAAACTCAAAACCAAACTTACTGCACAATGGCAGTCATAAAATAATGTGGTCTACTGTATAAGCTGTTTTATTTTGGTAGTAGCCTGTAAATGGTTTTGGTGTTGAAACTGTTTAGTTAGCTAACATCTTAGCTAAAAAGACATTGTCTCCTCTAATTGGCCAAATTTACCATCTGAAGTAGTACATAAGCTGAAAATTCTAGCGAAGAAACTGAAATCTGCAAGAAATTGAGAAAGTCAGAAGAAAAAATCTCAATAATACAGTCATGCCAATAATTAACTTTTTTTTTTCTCTGTCTTGAAACACTAAGAAAGAACAAATTTCTTTATGATATTTTTTGCAAGGCTGTGCATTTTTTGTTGTCGTGCTTGATGGCTAACCTGGGCTGCAGGCACAAACGAGTAGGACTGGGGCAGAAATGGGTAGAGTGTCTCATTTCCATTCCCCCCCCCCCCCCCACCTTGTTTGCTTCACTTTGCAAACAAGTTATAATAATTATTGGCATTTATAACGTTTACATACATTTGATATACGTCACATATGAAATTAATATTGTCTCCATTTGAGGGAGACGGCGAGAAACATTGAATTGGTACAAATAAAGTAAAACATCTAGACTTAACTGTGATGCAAGTATGACTCCTTAATTCTCATAAAGCATTGAATTTGGCTATTTTTGTTTCCTTTTAGTTCAAAGTAAAACTGTAGTTGTTTTCAACAAGTGTAAGAGAGGTTTTTTTTTTTTTGGGGGGGGGGGACACAGAAAAATCATGCAGACTAAACAGAAGAAAGTTCTTACACTGAAACTTCTTTGAGGCAGGGCGGGGGGAAGGGGTGGGGAGATATTATTTGTTTGTAAATTTGCAAACCAGTTAAACAAAAAAATTCGTTGTTTCAACTCTTTGTTTTGCGCGCGCAAGTAACAAGCAATCCGCAACGCTAACGGAGACCGTCACCTGCATATAATTATTACAAAGATTTAGTAGAGTGTATGTTCCTGCGGGCTGGACTCACGTTTGAGCAGGGCACTGACTTCCGTTTCCGGTTATCATACTTATTTAATCTGGCCAACCAATCAAATTTTACAACCCGGCCCTGGCGAGCGCGAGAAATTCACGATTGGATTTGATTTTGTAACTGTTTGGCTGAAGCAAAACGTTTACATGCATTTACTTTTGTTGTGGCCTGTAAGCTTTATGGCTAGGATGAACGTGAGGCGGGGAGGGATGAACGTGAGGCGGGGAGGGATGAACGTGAGGCGGGGAGGGATGAACGTGAGGCGGGGAGGGATGAACGTGAGGCGGGGAGGGGTAAACGTGAGGCTAGGCAGGGAGGGAGGGGGGTGAGAGGGTGGTGGATTGCCTTTCTTCTTTCTCCTCCTTGAAAGCAGTTTAGCGCGCATTCTACTTTCTATTGGAGTCGCGAGGGCAGTTCACGCATGCACCAATCTTGTTCCCAGAGCCCGCATCCCCCTTTACCAGCGGTCGGGAGGCGCAACGGCTTTGGGCGATTTAAAAACCGGTTCGGGTTTGATTGTGCGCGTGCGCCGGAGATTGTGGATGATATAAACAAGTTTTCAACAGCCAATCTGGTTTGGCCGTTTTTTTGGTGGGGGGGAGGGGGGGGAGGGAACTTGCAGTCAAGCCCAGAGGCCTCGATTCTTGGTGCCGACCCTGAAAGGATCGCGGCCTCTGGGGACGAGATTGCTCATGCCCATATTTGCGAGCAACTCTTTAAAGCTAAGTTTCAAGCTATACTTCTTGACCAATGTTAGCAATTATTGTGAAGAACGAAAAATAAAGCTTTTAATTAACGTTTATATAGAAAGAAGAAATTTAGGTAGCGACTTTTTTGAATTTTTGGCAATTTTTTTAGCAACTTTTTGGCGTTCCAGTGAGCAACTTTACAGCATTTTACGAGCACAATCGAGACAGGTATTATTGTATTAGCTCAGGCATTGTCTTTAATTTTCGTTTAAAAGTAGAAGAAATGTAAAATTTTAAAACAAAGCTACATTTGGTGGGAACTACGTATGTGCATGCTCACAACCATCAAGACCCATTCTAGTTTCATATCCATTTCCTTTCTTTTAAAAAACGAGTAGCTCTGGGCACGAGAGTCAGGACCTCGAAGTCAACTGACGTCAGGCGTACGTCACTCACACCTTTTAAATTCTTTTACGTCACTGTAGTGGAAAAACTGAGATGTATATTATGAATATGAAATTCCGATTGGGCGTTCATGGCCTAGTATTTCTAACCAAAAGACTTGGCTTTCGTAATTCCAGTCCAATGTAATTCCATCGTATTATTACTCCGCTGTGATGAAATTTTTTCAGTTACTCGCTGGGATGGAAAGCCAAGCCAAGCAAGCCAAGATGAACCAAGAACAAATCACCCTTCAACAGGTAGATGACATATTTGAAGAGATTGACTGTTTTTGGCTAATGTGGGACGACGTTAGCTGGGAGGAAAATCTTCCCTCGCCCAAAACCGCGAGCAAGTATGTGAAAAACTTCCGCCGTTCCTGCCACCCATCGACTCCCGCCCGCTTGTTGCTCGAAATCAGTTTGTTTCTCAAACAAGGCTCGAGAACATCATGGGACGCATGCAACACAACGCGCCTTCGTTTTCCTTCCCGCAAACAAACGCATGTGCCGATGAATCTACATTTCTTGTTGAAGAAACGATCCACAACGTTTCTTCCGCGTTTCACGGCAAAATGATTAATGATATTTTGCCTTCGCCACAGCAAGCGGACTACATTGATTTGCTCGAGGAACGTCGACCTTCCTTTGGGACAGCGTTAAAGGCGTTTGCCGAGATGGACGATAAAAAGGACAAGGCTAAGTCCAAGGGATATTCGTCGCCCGAATTTTGGCGCAGCTTTTTGGGATTGCGGTACCCTTCCATGAACGTTATGGTAGAAAAAATTCAGAAGTGAACAGAAAACAAGTGACCCCTCATCCATCCAGACATTTTCTTAGTAATTTGTAAGTTATGGTAAATTTATTTTCAAATCATTGTAACTCTTTTGCTTTTATTTCAACATTTTTCATTTTTGAGTGTTGTTTTTTTCTTTTTTCGCTATAAAGGATTTCAAGTTAAAATTCTCTTTACTTTTTCCATTCCCAATTTACAGTAACAGCTTTAAATTTGAATTTGATTGAACTAAACTGTAATTGGCTAATTAACTGTGTTGAAAAAACATAACGCCGGCACTTTAGCAAAATCTAAGTTGATAGCGGTATGTTATCAAAACAAAACTGAGTAACTACAAGAGAAAAAGCAAGGTTGGCTACGTAATAAGATTTGTTTTTGTATTGAAAATGCAAGTATGCTATTTTTTAAGGGTAAAGGGACCAACTGAAAGCGTCCTTAAATATTCTATTCAAGCAATTTTGTTGTTAATACTGAATTGATCTGAATTTCCGTTCTTCATTTGGTCATTACTCATTGCCGCCGAGTTTATTGTAACGTATTTTTTCCGCGCTCTGTTTGTTGATCGTCATTTGATCTTCCGCAGTATGCGTTCACCAATTTGTTTTTTTTTACTCTCTTTAAGTACCTTATTCTTACTAATTTTCGCGCGTACTTCGCGAAAATTCGGGAGCTGTATTTCGCGATTATTAATGTTCGCGATTCCAGGGAAAAAGTAAACAAGAGTGTAATTAATTTCACGATTTTCCCGTTGCCGTTAATCTGTCCTGATCTCTGATCTGTTGAAATGTGTTGAGCTTATACGTCTGATACGCAGTGAAATCAAAAAACAAGGAATTACTGGAATGATACAAAGGCTTGGTTAAACGTAACTTCAAGGAGCTTAACCAAATGAAAAAATAATGATGATTGTACTAAAAGGACGTTTTGGCTTATTTACAAGCTGAAGATAGCATAGTCCAGTCCCTGAACTCTCTCTTCCGCGCGCCCTTTACAGGGGTTAAACCCAGGCGCGCAAAGAGAGAGTCCTTAAAAGAGAGTCCAGGATAACTTGCATGCGCATGCTTAGAACGGACCAATCAGAAACGAGGAGTGTGGCGTCATTTGCTTGGGACGCGCGCGCTTGGTTAAAAATGCTCGCTCAAATGACGAATTCAACTACGCGACCAAGCGCGCGAATAAATGCAAGAAAAAAAAAACAGTGCTCAATTGAATTCAAAACCAATTCAATAAACAGCTACAAAACGAGGAGTAGTTGACGGATAGCGATTTGTGTTTTGGCCGTTAGCTTTTAGTAGACACTAACTGGAAAACTAGGCTTTTTAAAGTTATTCCGGTGATCCAGCTTTAGTACACGGTCGCGTAGTTGAACTCGTCATCTGAGCGCGCGCGTTTTAAAAGTGCTGCCAAATATGGTTTTTCCCCCAATTTTGGGGGAAAAACTGGCGCATGCGCATGCAAGTTATCCTGGACTCTCTCTTCGCGCGCCTGGGTTCAGCCCCTATATAAGGCGCGGAAGAGAGAGTTCAGGGACTGGACTAAAGATAGCAGTGAATCAAAGGAATAGTGCTAGTCAAAAACAAGATCAGAAAGATCTATTTTGAAGGATAGCAAGTGACTGTTTTCTGAGAACAATTACCAGCATACTGGTGACTCACATTTTCGAATTCATGTATGTATTGTTTTCTTGTATAATATGCAAAGCAACTGTTGTTAGCGAGTTAAGTGAGTTCGTTTTCAAGGTTAAAATACCTTTAACCTGGTTTTCATATGATCGCTTGCGATCGCGAGGGAATTAGAAACCGGTCCCAGAGGGTCGTCCCAGATAAATTAAAATTGTCATCGAGCAAGCTTGTTCGGTTCAGATGTGGTGTTCTTTTTCTAACATTTTTATGTGAAGCAAGAGGAAATCGAGGTCCATTAATGAACAGAATGAACGAGGTTAATAGTTACTCCTGCATTTGTACAGAACTAGTTTGGACAATAAGATTTTATCAGTTTCAAACACTGAAAAGGCTGCTAAAATTTCTTAGCGCGCTAAGGGCTCGGATAGAAAATCTTAACTATTCGGCGGATTGAATGTCTGTCTTGATTTAATAAAAGGTGTCTAAAGATTTTGACACAGCTCTAGTTCTAAAGACATATTTTTGCAAGAAGCTTTGCCTGAATCGACTAGTTGTAGCTCATGTTCAACGTAAATTACTCTAATAAATCTCTTTATGAACCAAAAAGACTGCATTTACGGCATTTTGTTCAAATCCAGTGAATTCTACCAATTTAATTAACTTGTTTACAACATGAAATAACATCAAATGAAAACAAATTTTTAAAGCGCCGGAGCGAGAGATGGACTAAAGCTTTCTAAATCCATGCATGGTCTAAAATGAACTATCAGAAAGCATTTTACATCGACGATCGCTTCATTTACAACGAATTCGGGATTAAAATAACTAAATAATTCATGACTCAGCGAGACCATTCGGTCATAGTTCATGTCAATTCACGGCCGGAAACCCCGCATATCGAATTGCTGCTGACTATCGAATCACAGGCCGCTCTGATTGCTAGCTTAGCCAAACGGCAAAATAATCATCAAATGAAGAGAATTCTACTCACATAAGGGTTTGAAGTGATTTCCTTTCGACCATCAGCTGCGCTCTTTGCAACCTTTCCATCTTATTCACAATGTAATACCCCGGATGTGGAAAAAATCGTTATAAAGGGAACCAATACCCCCGGACATTACAACAGAATTTTTCTAAGTCTCCAGCCAAGGAAGAGTTCAAGCCGAATATCGCCATGACCGCCTTCAAATCAGCCCTAAAGTCTAGTTCCGAGTCCTAGTTGATGTGGCTGAAGACCTTTGCCGTCTAAAGCAAGCACAACGCTATTTGTACCTAGCAAAACTGTACCGAGTCAAGAGTTCAACCCGTTAAAGCTTTGTTCTAAGGTACAATAACAGCCGACGCAAAACTTGCAAATCGTTAGACTTCCACCTTCATAGGACTTAATGATGTCCTCCGGCAAACTTCCTTTAGACAGCAAAATGAAAAACTAGATCACCTCTGTTCTACAAGTCAGCGCGCGCCATTAGAATTCAAAGTTCGGTAGATATGGCGAGTTGGAGCCTGGGTAAACTAACCAAAAGTAAATGGAAGGGGGGGGGGGGGTAGGTAGGTAGAAGGGATAAAAGCCATGAGTATAAAATTGAAAGCACTTCATTTCCACTGAAAGTAAGCCAAATAATCTCCCATGTCCTTAAAAGAAAAAAAAAAAAAAAAGAAAAAAAAAAATCTCAACCCCATTCAATTTTCTTGACAGCCAGACTGTAGCCACCTTTTATTAAATCAAGACAGATGTGCGATTCATTTTATCTGGATAGCGCGTTGGAGAAGACAACCGTTTACACTAGCTATCAAGAGTATGAAAAAAATGGACCCTAAGAGATATTTGCCGCGTTTATAAAAAGTTGAACGTCCACGATTGGGCAAGCGTAGCGATGATCCGTAATCCTATGAAAACCATGTTAAATTGTGACAATACAGACCAATACAACTGTAGCAAGATGAGAAAAGAGTTTTTTGAAAATAGTATTTAACTGAAGTACTTTTTAAATAAAGTAAACACCAATTCCTTGAGGACTGATCAAAAGACTTACGTATATATGTGACCTGCCAAATACTAAAAAATGTAAATATCAGCTATTAATGTCACTAGGTACATAGATTGTCCACTAGCTTGAGTTTTGTTACACATCAGCCAGTCTTCTCTGTGATCAACTGATAGGATGCTCGTGAAACGAGTAACATTTAGTTTCCGGCATTAGTTTATTGTACTGTTTGTTCGTATTTTAGGCTAAATACCTTTAGTTATTAGACAATCAGTAATCATTGGTTAACACAACCTAAATCGCAGTCACGTGATTTTAAAAATATATCATTGTAAATAAAATAGCGACAATAAGAAGATGTTTAAAGCATTTGGCCTGATTCACTGCGTGCTCTAAAGTAGTACTTCAAACCAACTATGCTAATACACAGCACGTGTAGCTACTAAACGGAAAGTTTGCTTTTTTGTCATGAGTAGATGTGTAAATGACGAAAAGGGAAAAGAAAAGTGCGCAATGATTGCAGAATGGAACGGAGAAACGTCTCAGAGAAAAACTTTTCGTCATATGAACCATTAACCCCAAGAAAATAACTTAAATCTTATAAAAAAACAAAAGCAAATTTTTTGAATAGATAGTTTTCATGAAAAGAGATTACCAACAACTGGCATGTAAACAACAACCCTTCACAGAGGGTCCTGAAGTCCTTAAAGGGGGGGGGGGGGGGAGGGTATAAATCCCATTTCCCAGCCCAAATTTTGCGCAAATCGCATTTTCTCAGCCTATTGTTTTCCCAAATTTTTCATGTCCCAGTGCCAGTCCCATTGTTTTTTGTTTGTGATTCCCATTCTAGCGACCAAATCCCAGTCCCATTAACCCAAGTCCCAATAACCCAAATCTCATTTTCCCAATGAAAATTTGCCCAGTTACTATTTTACCCCTACAGGCCTCTTCACAATGTGTTCTGCGTTTAATGAAGATTCCAAAGTTTCATTTTTGTGATAGCAAGTTGTTTGAACGTAAGCATAAAAATGGTTTCGTTTTTTTGCGAACGTAAAATTTCGCGGGCATAAATTGATATTGATGAATAACTGCTTATTATTCCTAAATTTAAAATCACAAATCAATCGCAATACAATCTGAAATACTAGTGAAATGTGAATGTCTTCGAACGGCTGCTTGGACACGCTTTAGCACCTTCGTTAGGCGGATGGGGAAAGAAGCTGTTTTATTGCATACACCGTAACGTGAAATACGAATTCTCACTTGCCTCAAGCACAAAATTTATTGTAAATTCTCTCCATATATAACTTGCATAAATTGCGATTACTCTAAGTGATTGCAACTTACATGAAAGGTTTATAATTATTAAAAATAAAATTTGTGTATGTTTTA
Source organism: Oculina patagonica (assembly GCF_052425735.1). NCBI lineage: Eukaryota > Metazoa > Cnidaria > Anthozoa > Scleractinia > Oculinidae > Oculina > Oculina patagonica. The sequence continues at coordinate 21,102,405 of NC_135762.1, forward strand.
TAGTCAAAAAGTGATCGCAATTCTTAGTTTGCATTGATAGTTTTGAGTATTTTTTCGATGCGGATTCAGCGGAAATTTCCAAATTTTACAATCTCGCGTTTCCTCGTACTATACGCTTATTTATCGCGTCTAATCGCCTGTCCCACAGAGTTGTGTTGCTACATCTCTTTCAGAATATGTTCGTTATTGCCTAGAATGCTACTCGGCTATTTCTGATTCATGAATGGTTTCCAGTGTAAACGATCTAAAGAAAATACAACCGATCGTTTTTCTGAACGTTTGTACCATCAACAAGGCAAGTGAAAAGCATGTTTTTGTAGTGGATTATTGTTAACGAAAACTCAAATTAAAAGTAAATTGAACACATGCACACATTATAGGCTGCGAACGCCAATGTAATTCAGCTTGATTTTTCATGCCGCCGAAACATAAAGTCACTGGGTACTGAGTAGTCACTACTCAGTTTTACGCGTACGGTCTCTTTTTTTTTCATGTTTGAAAAAAGTTGAAGTTGAAATGTGTTCATGTTCCAGTGATTGGCACCACTTTTCAAGACCTTGTTGTAAATTCAGAATCTGACGTTAATTTTGCAGAATAGTTACGTTTGTTGTGCAGTAATGGCGCCGATGTCGGTCTTTGAATTGTCTGTTGTAACATTTGAGAACGATTGGTACATTTCGTGGAAGCACTGACATCCATGGACTTCGATCTTGTTCTGCCGCGGACTAGGTAGCCTAGGTGGCCTGTATCTTGAGGAGTGATGGTATCTTGCGGCAAATTCCGATTACTTGCAGTTTTCGCTTGACATCGCCCGCCGCTTTCGGTATGGATTGCTGCGGTTGTTACTCCCATGGTCGAGGGTTGCTGTAGTTGTAGACCATCTAAGGAGCCGCTGTATTGATCAAGCGTGGGAGCTGACATCGATCTTTTCAAAGATATTCCATGAGACCTTCGATGACCACAACATGAAACCACAGCTGGATCGCAGGATGCTGCTCTTTTTAAGCTGGTGTATTTTTCTTCCGCTTTTTGCAGTTGAGGCGGGGCGGGGGCGCGGCGGCACCCACTGTTGGCTGGATTGCTTTAGGTTTTCTGACTTCAGTAACAGCTCTAGCGCAGCATTCCTAAAACGGCGGTCTCTGTAGAAGTAAGTCAGTGGATTCGCTAGGGAGTTTAACTGAATCAGAGTGTCCAGTAATCTTACAGCCTTACTTGTAAGACGAACTTGGAAAACGCCTCCTAAGGCAACGGCAACAATCCCTGGAACGAACGAGAGTATCAGGGTAGCTGATAGCCTGAATTTCAGACATCCCTCCTTGGTCGCCTACTCCCAGAAGAGACGTCTGAACACATTTGGCTCTAATGCCGTCCGGTGACGTCACTACACTTTGGTTTTAATTCATGCGGAAAAGTTTCTGTCGAGGCCATGAAATGTGAAAGAAAAATCGCTTCAATAATGGATACAGGGCAACAAATTGTTTTAATAGTAAATATTGAAGACGCGAAAATGAATGAGATTTTAATCGACTGCAGGCTATTTTTTCGGAACCGATTTATCTGAACTGATTTGCTTTATCTCAGTTATCTAGCGACAAAATATAATATGTGACGCAGCGGACAAATACAACACACTCGTGAGTACTTAAATGAATCAATTTTGACGGTTACAGAGGCATCAAGACGGAGCAATACAAATATCCTACTTGACCGTGGGAACTGAGTTCAGAAATCACTGGCTCATCGAGGCTGCAGGACATAAGCGTCGAGTGGCTTTGTTGACAAAACAAGAATACATGTACGTATAAATTGGCAAAACACTGCATGTCGAAGCGACGAATGCCGCCAGCTTAAAACCTATCGGTTTCCGTTACTATTCTCATCCGTAGATAAACTAATAAAGTAATAAACTCAAGGTAAATGACTAGTAAATTCATTTCTGGGAAGGTGAAATCTTTCGACTCTTTCCAAACGTTTTCAAATTACTATTCTCGCGCGGTAAAATTCAGTCATAATCAATTTTGCAAATAATTTTTAAATCAACCAATCAAAATCACTACCCGGTTTTCGGGTAGTGACGTCACCGGACGGCATTAGAGCCAAATGTGTTCAGACGCTCTCTGGGAGTAGGCGACCAAGGAGGGATGTCTGAAATTCAGGCTAGGTAGCTGATATCAAGCCACAGGTCTTGGCAACTTTGGATTCGAATTTCGCTTTAGCTACAGCAGAGTCTTGTCTGATTTCGTTTATTTTACGTTTGCGTGCTCCAAGGTAAACCATAATGTAGAAATACCCAATGATTATTAAACAAATCGCTACCACAACACTCCCACCGAAATGCCAGGCTTTTTTAATTTTCTGGTCCACGCCAGCCACTCCCATGGCAAGAGGTGGAAACGTAGCAAAAGCCGCTAACAGCCAAGCGACTATTGCGAGTTTTCTGAGACGGCCACTTGTAACGATAACCTTGTAGTCAATCCACTTTCGTATCGCCACGTACCTCTCCCAAGCAATAAATGTCAAATGATATAGAGAAGACGACACAAACGTAAACGTGGAGAATACAGTCGCAAAGTGTAATGTACAGAAACAAGGAAAAGATGCCTGGCGGATAATTAATATATCAGCAGCAACAGTTATCGGCATGGTTATTGCACCCGTTAGAAGATCTGCAATTGCCATGCTAGATAACAGAATATTTGATGTTCTCTTTAGCTCTCTCATTTGCTTCACGGCTAGGATTACCAACGCGTTCAAAAAAGTGGTAACGAGAGCAGAAATGGATGTGATGGGAAATAGAATCCAGGGAATTGTTGTTTCGTTAAAATCCCATGTAAGGTTTGAGGTTTGAGGGCAATGAATCACTGACGGACCTGATTTTGGTGGAATTAGTGGGGCTTGTTTCTGTGCCATTTAAAGCCATGTTGAGTTGGAATTCTGAGAGCGGGAGACATTTGATCAGCAGCAAAGGATTTTCAGTCTTTAATCGGGCAACACGCTTTAAGTTTACTTTCGTGCGATGTGTTTTTACACCAACGTTCATTTTAAGTGTAGCTTTTTCGCTTTATTTTAAGAAGGGAAGTAGTTCATTTCCTGGTTAAAGCGTTTCAGGATCACGGCTAGAGAGTTCTCAAAAGGGAGTTACAAAATACAGGAAAACGAATTTTCAAGAGAGAGAGATACTCAACTAATGGATTGATTGTACGCATCATAAAGAGATTTGGAGTAACAATCACATGCAATCAAGAAACTGGGCGAAACCAATTAGCCGAGTTAACTGTCGCTTATAAGTGTGTAAGTTTTCAGGAAATAATATCTTCCATCACAAGAGCCAAGTTATAAAGCAAAATTTTGCTAAGCTCGAAAATCAGTAAGCCGAAATAGAAAGCTTTCAGGGGGAAAAATTACACGCCATCTGAAATGTTAAGTTGGCTCCGAAACTCGTAGATACTAGAGAGACAAACATTCACTTTTTTAAACACGTACCGTATTTATTCGATTAAGCGCCCAGCCTCGAATAAGCGCCCACCAACCTCCCCCAAGAAACTGAAGTCCACAAGAGGAGTATCAATGAGATTGAATTCGACTTAGTATTACTAACAGACTTCCCCGAAGACCGAGTTTTGTTAGTATTTTAAGAAAGCTTCAGTGAATAGTTAAAATTCTGCTTTGGTACATAATCAAGGTTTGTTATTATTTGTTGTTTTGTTGCAAAATAAAGTTACTACGTGCTGAAAATGGTGAAAATTATATAAGCGCCCAGCCTCGAATAAGCGCCCAGCCCGAATAAGCGCCCACCTCGAATAAGCGCCCACTCTCAAGGTCCAAAATTTAATAAGCGCCCAGGGCGCTTTATCGAATAAATACGGTAAGTGCACTTTTGAAATACAGATATGGTATAGGACGATACTAATTGCTTGCCAAGAAAGCAGAAAAAGTTTCGTGCGTTATCGTAAAAACGCCTTTTAACGCTAGGAAACTTCGGTTGAAGTGCTACAAAGTAATACTTCCCGCCAAAGTGCATCTATTGAAATTCAGGCTATGGATTCTGACTTCAGTTACGCAGCCGTTTACATATCCTTTGCGTTTGAATTAACCTCGAAAAAAATAATAACTTTTTTTAACATTGCTAGATGCCCCATAAACAGCAATGATAATAATAAAAATCTCAATCTTTAAATAAATATAATAATAACATCATAATGCAATTTGCAGTGATATACGATTTTATATTGATATTGTTTTAATTACTCATTTTCTACACCTATCAATAGTGTGTGTTTGTTTCCGCGCGAATTCCCTCTATGGGTGACGTGCAAATGACGAATTGCGGAAAAATGAAGATATTTTGCGCAGTGATTGCAGAATGGAACCAAGAAAACGTCTTAAAGTAACCCAGAAACCCGAAAAAATAACTTAAATCTTGTAAAAAAATCATGCAAATTTGTGAATACCTTATTATAGGAATATAACGAGGCATTTTAACAACGCGAACCAAATTTACGCGTATTAAAATTAACGCGTTTTTAGGAAAAGTTTGGAAAATTTTTTTAATAAAATATTTAATTAAAAAAAAATTAACGGAAATTAAAAAATCGCATAAAAAATTATTATTTTATAGGTAGTTTTCATGAAAAGAGATCACCAACAGCTGGCATGCAAAAAAGAACCCTTCACAAAGTGGTCTGCGTTAAATAAAGATCCTCAAAAAACATTTTTTGCGATAGCAAATTGTTTTTACGTAAGCATAAAAATGTTTTCGTTTCTCTGCGAACGTAAAATTTCACGGACATCCATTTGAGTTTGTTTTACCGAAAGATGCAATTTAAATTTATCTTGCACCTATGCATATGGGTCTTGGTCGCCCTATGTATCAGAATGGAAACATTATTGCTAAGTCCAGTACTGAAAAAATAAATAACTGAGAGCTCCGCTTTTAGGCTTGCCTAAATCTATTATATTTCATTGCTGGCAGCGTTTAACAAGCTTGAATAAAGTTGCTATCACGTACTATCATGATAATTTTATCTATAAAAATTCTCGAATCTGATTGGTCTTCCATATGCCTCATATATGTCATATAACAAGCGTGACTGCTATGCAGTGCTGATGTCGAGTGTAGACAGACTGCACTTGAACGGGTTTGTTTTCGCGCTCCCTCGCTGGTAGGTATTTTTAAAAAAAAAAAAAAAAAAAAAAAAAAAAAAAATTTTTTTTTTTTTTTTCTCGCTGGACCAACACTATAGAGCGTGCGACGCGCGTGTTTAACGCACGTGAAGCGTGAAACAAGCGAGGTCAGACTCTTTTGCAAATTTCAGTTTACTCGGTTAGACCTGGTTCACACCAGTATGAACATGACATCGTGACACGAAGGGAAAATAATGACATACAGAAAGAACTGATCTTTTCTTTACGTTATTTTGCCGTTGGGTTGCTAGTGTAAATCGGCCTTGAACAATAGTCCTCTTACTGAGTCAGCCTTAAAGCTCGCATGTCGTTTTACTCAAAAGCGCCGTCCTTATGTTGGAGCCGGCGAAGGCAGAAAATTTTTTCGGCCTGTTTGTGGGAAAAAAGGGAAAAATCCAGCTCCAATCCGTAGACTATTCACTAAATAGTATTCTCTGCACAACTTAAGACATATGTCAGCATTTTAGCTTTACAATCCGACAAATTATTTTTTCAAATGGTGCTTTATTCCCCCGCCATTAGAAAGCAAAACGAGATTGTCCTCTGTTGTGGAAAGTCACTGATGTCGAAGTGTAATGTGATCACGTGACTATTAATTTGTGTTGAGATTTCGAAATGAAGTTACCGATGAATTGTCAATAAAGAGTGAAGTTTTCACAATTTGAGTTCATAAATATGTTATTTTCACAAGTTATTAGAAAATGGCGCGTGGGTTTACGAAGCCTGTGTGATATGCCATACTGTTTTTTTTAAATGTTAAATAGCCTTATGCAAAACGCAATAAAACCGATCAGTAGAGCGCCCGTTAGGTGGGTCTTAGTTATATGATCAAAATTTTATAAACACTAATTACATGAAGTGTGTTGAAACCGTAGATCTTTATCGAACTACTTAAGACCGGGACAAATTTCCATTTCGTCGTGACCTCTTTGTATTGTACCACCTTGTTTTTAAAATTAAGATTGACTTACAAATTAAAAGATTAAGTAAACGTATCTCGCAATAAACTTGCAAAACATGACAAGGTTTTGTCATTTAAAGCCTTCCCCTTATTGACCAGTTGCTAAGTTCTGGTTAGCACTAGTTGTGTTCCACGGCTCTACAACATTTCTGTCCCTCCGTCGTCGAAAGCAAAAACGAAGCGAGTGATTGAACTTTGGCAGTCTCCAGGCATACATGAAAGGGTCCACCGTGGAACTCACAGAGAGAAATTCGTTCGTGACAAGATAGTACACATTATACGCATAAGAGGCTCGGCAAGAACAAAAATACAAAATTTGTACTTGGATAAAGTAAGGTAAAAATGAACAATAAAATATGAAAAGGATCAACACAAAAGTAATGGCCATCCTATGTTCTCTCTCTAACTGTTTTCTTCTGTTAGCTACTGTCAGGCTTGCTCGAACGTCTTTGAGTTCCTGTCTTTGATGGGCAACCATTTTGTATATTTTGACATAAACTGCTGTTAAAATAAATGATGGGATCACGAAATGAGAATAGCAGTACGCCAGCAAAAAGTTCTCTCTCTTCACATCCACAATTGGAAGAACGCACATAACCAATGCGTTTATCCAAATTACAGCGATAGCAACCTTCGCCCTTTTGTTAGTGATTTTCTGTGGGTATTGAAATGGTTTAATAACCGCAATATATCGATCGTACGACATCGCCAAAAGAGTCGACACTGCAGCGAGAATAGACACAGCTCCAATGAAATACTGGATCATGTTGATAATGAGAAGATCTCCCAAGCCATAGTAGAGATAAGTCAATTCGACGGCTCTAAGGTAGCTGACAATCCCCATGAGAAAATCCGCAACTGAAAGATTCGCGATGAGGAATACAGATGGTGTGCGCAAGCATCGGCAAGGATCGCGGTAGATTGTGATGAAAAGAAAGGCGTTTGCTACAGTGGTTATTGTACCGAACACGAAGTCAAAAATTATGAACACAAGAAGTTCGGCTCCGCGAACTTGGGCTGTGCTTGTTGGTTGCTCGCTAGCACTGGTGGGCAGTGTTGAATTCATCGCAAAATTGTTAGCTTTGCTTTAGAATACCACACCCGATGGACCTCCGAACAGATTCAAGATCTCTTTATGTTAGTGAAAGTTGAATCTGTAAGACTCTGATGTAATTTCTAATTTTGAAGATCGCGATCGCATTTAATGAACACTGCTTTTTCGTACCTGCAGTAAATACCGGATTTGGAAGTTTTTAGATAATTCATCCATGACGCAACTAAATTCGTGATTTTTCTCTATAAACGTGATTTGAATATTTCATTTGCGATAAAAAGTAATTAAAAGTTTCCCGGGGCAACGTCATTAAAGTAAATTGTATAACCTGAAGTTGCCATTCAGTTATAAACGTTTTAATAGCCAATCTGCCAGATTTAAGCCTATTAATTTGTAGATTGGCCATATATTTGTCGTTCATTGATCAAATTTTTTTCTTATTCCATTGTATTTTTTGAATGATGCTATAAAAAATGAAAAACGGCTATTTACTGAAAGAGGCATTGTTACGAACAGCAAATTATATTACCAATGATGACAAATTGACAAAACATGCAAATATAATTCATTTAAATTCATGCTTATGAGAAAGTTTCCACCTGTCCGAGAAATGCATTTATAGACAGCTGTGTTTCTTAGATTTTGGGAATGTAATTAAATATTATTTCTCAGCTTCGTGTTGAAGAGCATGTAAGACGTTGAAAAGTCACTTTTAAAGAGACCAATACACTTCGCTTATCCAGGATTACTTCTTGTTATTAGGTGGTTTAAATTTGGCGTCATTGAATAGCTCTTATGCATGTTTACGTCAGAGTGGCTAGTTTCACCACCAAGCCTCACTTTCAATGTGCGAGCTCGCAAATTTTATCATGAACGAATTCCCTAAGCAGCAAAGATGAAAAGAATTCCCACGTGAAAACTGCATGAAGGTGGCCGAAGGTTAAAAATATTTCGCGTAAACGAGGCTTGGTGGTGAATTTTGAGCATATGACGTAATCATGTATAAGGCCTATTGAAGACTCATGAATCTAAACCTCTAACACGTCGTTCTTTTAGCATTGTAACAAAATTCATACAAATGTTCACGTGTCTAGAGTGTTCCATACTGAGCTTGTTCTTCGCACGGTACAAAATCCAATATTTTCACTGTATCGATCGACTTTTATACACAACAAGCCTATAAACAGTGTATAAATGTAAAACTGAAGTAAGCAAACGCAATATTTTTGGTCAGTTTGCAATATTTTTGTCTTTTCAGCTAAGTGCCTTTTCAGTTGGCTACCATTGTCTCTTGGCGTACAGAAGCAATGCACCAAGATGGCGGACGCATTTAAACCTTTATTATTTGCGAAATGTTCCTTCTTCAATAACTCTGTCAAGAGCAATTTTCTCTCCAGAAAATTTTGCCGAGTTAGTTTATTTGACCAATCCTGCATTAATACTGAGGAGTTTAAGTTAAATTCCCTTTAGTCTTCTGGGTTCGTGAATTCTCGCTGGTCAGTCTTGGGAGAAAGATGATTGAAGCACCTTTAGAGATATTAAAATCTTAAAATTAACGGACTGACATTGTTTCAGTAAATATTTTTCAGAATCTTACAGGCTGTTTTGCTTATCGTTTGGGTTAAAAAAGTTGAGGCATTATTTTACATTCATTATCAGGGTATTACTAGGGTGATTACCCAGAGCCTATTCGCCGTCTTCCTATGTTTATTATACTTGGCTTACCCCTTCCCTGGGGCGCGCCTCGCTAATTAAATGTTTTGCAGCAATCATTTTCTAAGTATTGAGCGTGTTTTTTTTGAACTTCTTAAGGTCGGATGAAATTTTTGTAAACCTTTTCTATTGTCATCGAGTTTATTTAAGACCTGGACTTTATTAGTTAAGGCAAGATTGGTTTGCAGATAAACTCTTTACATGTTTTTACTAAGTTAAGTCTGAAGCCGAATGGTCTTTTTCAATGAGTTACGTAAATTATCACCGATAAATAAAAACTCAATGCTCATGTAGGATTATACATCATTTAAAAGGTATCAATCAGCGTGTTTTAGAAATCACATCAACAGTTAGGAGGGAAGCTACTAGCTCAAAAAATGTTGGTATAAACCTATACTATAGCACCTCGTGGATGTTGCATGCCACATTTGAACCAGGAAAATTTCACGGCTTTCAAACTTATATAAAAAGCTTGTTGGATCTTTCAATCAAGTAATCAATGGGGAGAACTGTATGCTGTCAAAAGCGAATCTTTCTAAGACCATTATGGTGTCAAAAAACAAGCAAATTATTGACCAGTTATTGGCATAACTTATTAATTGGCACTCTTAAAAATGTACGGAAAATGTAAGTCATTAATTCTTGTTGACATTGCTCATTGGCCACTGGCTCGGTTTTGGTTGGAATATGTTCCGTTCCACGTCGCCACAACATTTCTACCTTCCTGCCTTCGAAAGCAAAAACGAAGAGAGCGGTTGAACTGTGGCAGCCTCCATGCATACATGAACGGGTCTAGTGTGGAACTTAGAGTGAGAAATTCGTTTGCAATGTAATGATACACACTGTACGCATAAGAGGTTCGACAAGAACAAAAATACAAAATTTGCACGTTGATAAAGTAAGGTAAAAATGAACAATAAAATATGAAAAGGATCAACACAAAAGTAATGGCCATCCTATGTTCTCTCTCTAACCGTTTTCTTCTGTTGGCTGCTGACAGGCCAGCCCGGGCATCTTTAAGATCCTTTATTATATGGCTACAATAGTCGGAAGGGGGAAAAAAAAAAAAAAAAAAAAAAAAAATGTCTTTGCTGGGCCACCGCCTTATGTATTTTCACATAAACCGCTGTTAAAATAAATGATGGAATCACGAAATGAGAGTAACAGTAGGCCAGCAAAAAGTTCTCCCTCTTCACATCCACAATTGGAAGAACACACATAACCAATGCGTTTATCCAAATTACAGCGATAGCAACCTTCGCCCTTCTGTTCGTTATTTTCCGTGGGTATTGAAATGGTTTAATAACTGCAATATACCGGTCGTACGACATCGCCATAAGCGTCGATACAGCAGCGAGAATAGACACAGCTCCAATGAAATACTGGATCATGTTTAGAATGGAAATTATTTTGTTTCCTAAGGCACTGTATCTGTAGATCAATTCGACGGCTCTTAGGTAGCTGACAATCCCCATGAAAAAATCCGCAACTGAAAGATTCGCGATGAGGAATACAGATGGTGTGCGCAAGCATCGGCAAGGATCGCGGTAGATTGTGATGAAGAGAAAGGCGTTTCCTACAGTGATTATTGTTCCGAATATAAAGTCTATGACAATCAAGGCAAGCAAAACTTCACCACGAACTGGCGTGATGCTTGTTGGCTGTTCGGTTACGTTAATTGATAGTCTTGAATTCATCGCAGACTTATAAGTTTCCGTCTAGATTACCACAGCCGATGGATAACGAAACGTGTTTTTTTGCGTTCGTGAAAGTTGAAATAGAATATTGTTCCTATAAATCACATTCAAGGATCAGTGATATTACCAGATAAACGACAAGTTTGTTAGATCATCCATAAAATGGTCTGCGTTACGTAAATTTAGAAATTTATGTGTGCTAAATATCATGCTATTTATTGTTTGTACTGAGATCACCCACGAACGACACATATGTAAATTTGAGATATCTGTTTTTTATTGTTAACGTGCGCTTAATATCATGCTATGTATAAATTAAGTAATTTTATAGAGATAAAACGAAGCATTTAACAACGCAAACAAATACGCGCTAAGAAAAGGGAGATGAAAGACGACAATGCAGTGCCAAACCGCACGAATCCAATGGGAAGGAAATCCATGGAATGACAACCAAGCATGACATCTCCCGGATAGCGCCGAAACTGCAGCAAACAACAAACCAACAATCGCAACTGCACCGTCACTGGCCATCCACCTCTTGAACTGGAATGAATCCTCACTGTACAGGTAAAAACTTGGCCGAATTGGTAAACCCAGGCACGAAACACGTCATGGAAGTAAACTTTATAAGTTTACAGTTTATTAATGTCTATAGGAGCGTTATTAGCTTGTGGCACAGCGATAAGCAGATAAGTAATAATAACGCCCTCTTTTCTTTTGGATTAATTATCAGTCAAATATGTACTAAAGAAAAACGAAAACGCATTATGCAGATTATGATATTGCAAGAGAATATGATATAACCTCTTGGTTATTGATAATGACAAATTGGCAAACATAATACTTCCCGACGCCTCAAGGGAAACGAAAAAGGGAGACGGAGGGAGGGAGGTGCCTGAAGGGGAACGAAAAGGTCGAGCAGGGGAGGAGATGAGGGCGAGATCGGGATGTGTAATTTGTAAATCATGATTATGAGAAAATTCCATCTGTGGTTTTCAGATTCTGCGACAATTTATGTTGTTGTCGTCTGTTGTTTTGGTCTCACATTTTTTTTGCGAAATTTGGAAAGGCAAAAAAAAAAGGAAAACAAAAAAAAAACGTTTTCACTGGCACGCGTTCGACTGGAATCACTCCTTTGCCCGTTGGTTGTTAATTTCCGTTTAAAATTGACAACAAGAAACTTTTCGCATCCATTATAGACCATTATAGTGAACACTGACTTCACAAAACAAAACGAATGCGGGGTGACGAAAAAATAAAATATTTTGAACCAGTAAGAACGTTTTAAACAGATTTGCAAAAGTTGTAACTTTCTTCAGCATTTCTTAACTTTCAGATTTAACTAATGTAGGACACAAATGAAAAGACATGAATTAATGAGTCTGCTTGAAAGTTTATTTGCAATGGCATTTATTAAAATGCGGTCAAGAACTATGATATGTGTACAAGCAGTAAGCTACAGTTTAAGTTAGTCGACTGCCGTAACCATGGTGACGCGTCATTTATTCTGGTCTACAACCAAACAGCTCTAACTTTAGCGCCACACCATGGTTCCAGGATTGTGGATACAAGCGAACATAACGGGTGTAAACCGGCTTGTCCAGCTCAACCTCAACCGCTCTGAAAGGATCTGTATTTCCTTCGAAAATCTGTTCAATGAAAACAAATACAGTTAAGGGGGGTTCAGTGGTTTTATAATTATAAGTTGGCGCTCAGGTGCTAGGATGTTTTATGTGTCTCTACTCTGAGCATTCACACTCCCTCCGAACTTTCCCTGGAAGGTGAGTGGCCTCGAGCTGAAACAAACCTAGGACCTGTTTTACAGTCTGATCAAAGAACGTGGCAGAAACTGGGGTTCTGACACATATTTGAGATCAGGTAACCGACTTCTTTGTCTTAAGGTGGCTCGACCCAGTTTTTTTCTAGCGATACCTATCAACTTTAAAACCCTCATACTTAAAGGGATTAATGTCAATGACATTTCTACTATATCACATGGATTACACATAGACTGAAATACAATATGATATAAATTTCTGGGAGATCGGAATGAATATCACGCGACAATGACGTCACACAGGTTTTTGCTCTGAATCGAATTTTAGCCCGTAACCGCATTTTCTCTCGAGATCCTCCACGCTACGTATACCTTGGGTGTTTGCCTTCAGCTCTGCGGAGTTTCATCGAAATCTACAAGAGGAATTTTGAAATATCTTGGAATTTCTTTTTAGATGGTATAATAGACCCTTTGTTGGCGTCCGCTGCACAGAACATCCTAGCCTCACGTTCACGAAAAATCCTGTAAAAAACATCCCGAGGCAGGAGAAGTATTGTAGGGCGCCTATGCAAAGGGCATTTATGCGTAAAATATAGACAAGACTTCATATAAAGAAATTTGCTTCTTTTCAGTGATGTTTAATGAGAGGCTTTAGTCCTCAATCCTTTTAAAAATGTCCCATATCCGATATCCAAACCGTAAAAAGTAGGTAGACTTGTGCGATTTCGAAAAATATTGAATATGTATGAATCATAGTGAAGCTCAAGGTTAAGCTCTATTTACCAATTTTACTCCTACTTTCGCAAAAAGGCGATTATTTCAAAACTCGTCGATGAATTTTCTCTAAAATTCTTCAGGGTGGCAATTGATCAGTACACTAAACAATCCCTGAATTTCATGCTCATTGAAAACTTCTAAGGTTGTCTAACATAAACGCAAAATTGAGTTAATATTGAAGCGATCTCGTAGTTTTGTGCTCTGGGATTTCCTATTGTTTGAGTTGAACAAAACATCGAATTCCTGTGCACCAAGCGTGAAATGACAACGCTTGGTCACCTTCCGAAAGCTTACCGAAATCTTTCCGAAATATGGTCCGTTTTAAAGAAAACAATGGAAAAAAATTGTCATGCAACAACTTTTCTTGTGTGGTCGACGTCTTGGCTGAGTTGAAAGTTAAAAATGCCAAGAACAAGAAATGCAAAACAAAAAAGGCCGCCGTAATGAATGCTACGCTAAAGAGATTTAAACATCAAAAGAAAGAAAGTGAAAACGAGGTCAGTTTCTGAGTACGCTGTCAAGTAATTTGTAAATGACTGGAATGGCGTCAAAACATAACCGGCTTTGAGTTTCGTTCATTCATTATTGTTCACTTGAACTCGAGAATATTACCATATTCCGAAAGATTTCGGAAAGCTTTCGGAAGGTGGCCAAGCATAGTTATTTCACACGTGGTGCACAGGAATTCGGAGTTGTGTTCAACTCAAAACAATAGGAAATCCCAGAGCACAAAATTATTCAAAACTACGAGATCGCTTCAATATTTACTCAATTTTGCGTTTATGTTAGACAACCTTAGAAGTTTCAGTCAATGAGCATGAAATTCAGGGATTGTTTAGTGTACTGATCAATTGCCACCCTGAAAAATTTTAGAGAAAATTCATCGACGAGTTTTGAAATAATCGCTTTTTTGCGAAAGTAGGCGTAAAATTGGTAAATAGAGCTAAACATTGAGCTTCACAATGATTCATACATATTCCATATTTTTTCGAAATCGCACAAGTCTACCTACTTTTTACGGTTTGGTTATCGGATATGGGACATTTTTAAAAGGATTGAGGACTAAAGCCTCTCATTAAACATCAAAAAAGAAGCAAATTTCTTTATATGAAGACTTGTCTATATTTTACGCATAAATTATACCATCTAAAAAGAAATTCCAAGATATTTCAAAATTCCTCTTGTAGATTTCGATGAAACTCCGCAGAGCTGAAGGCAATTGAACACTCAAGGTATACGTAGCGTGGAGGATCTCGAGAGAAAATGCGGTTACGGGCTAAAATTCGATTCAGAGCGAAAACCTGTGTGACGTCATTGTCACGTGATATTCATTCCGATCTCCCAAAAATTTATATCATATTGCAGTTCAGTCTATGTGTAATTCATGTGATATAGTGGATATCTCATTGACATTAATTCCTTTAAGAATTAGGGTTTTAAAGTTGATAGGTATCGCTAGAAAAAAACTGGGTCGAGCCACCTTAATGTTAATATTACTGGCCGATGGATAACCACCGTGATATTAAACGCAAATAACGCAATGAGCCAATAATAAAAATATTTGCTAGCGATGAAGAGCGCAAAACCAAACTCTCAAGATCTATGGAAAATTGGTCTAATTAAGGCCCGGTTCAGACGCCGATCTTTTCATGAGCCGAACCGGTAATTCCTTGAATTAAGTACATGAAAAGATCGGCGTCTGAATCAAATTAGAACGGCTATTTCAATTTGGAACGGCTCACCCATTCTTCCCGCCTGGCTTGGCCGAGAATTTCGCCTGTGGAACGCCTTTGGAACGGCTTTGATTCAGACGCCGTACTTTTCATGTGCCGATCCTTATTCATAAATTATTATAATGTATTTTGCCAGCAGTTTACCTCAATCAGTTATTGGAACTGTATTAGAAACGGCCTCGGAACGGCCAAAAAGTACGGGGTCTGAATCAAGAGGCGTACTTTTGTCAATTTGGGTCGGTCCAAATTCGAATTGAGTTCGGCTCATGACTGAAAGTACGGCGTCTGAACCGGGCCTAAGGAAACCCAAGACAAAAGAATTTACTGCCAAAGATCACGAAAAAATAATAATAAGAAGAAGGAGCGGAAGAAGGAGAAGGAGGAGGAGAAGGAAGTGGAGGAATACTATAAACGTAAATCAAAATTCACGCTTATATTAATCATGTATTAAATTAATCGAGCTTTAAACAACTCGTCCTGGCTCCTACCTTGTCGGTCTTGCCGTCCGGTTCTTTATAAGTAAACCACGTGATCTCGTCTGACGAATAAGTCAGCTTGTATGTTTTGACAAATAAGGTGAACATCTTTCCTTGGGTCGCCACACCTTTGAGCCACGTCACCTTCCCAAGATCCACCTGGATCCAGGGATTAAAATCCCTGCCAACCGCATACCAGCTGTATGCGTTCCCAGCGTTTAGTCGGGCTTCCCATGGAGGGTATTTAGCGTAGTGAGAACTGGCCGTTATGGACTGGTTATGAATTTGTCCGTCTTGCATTCCAAGGGGTACAGAAGCGTTACATTGCTCGGCTAAAAAAACAATAAGTGTACGACATTAAGCAAAAAAGAAGCAGTTTCTGTTATTCAGAAAAGGGAAAGCACCATATTAAACACAAACAAACAAACTACAAAACTGTGGAAAAAAATTCAGTTAGCTTCTAAAAACAGTTTAATGTAGCCTCCCTTGGTTCTTCACGCAATCTCCAAATTAAAGATTCCGTGCCGAGCTTAATGAACCTCCCGTTTTCGGTGAATGCCATTAACTTATAAAGAATGCAACAACCCAATGAGAAATGTACGTAAATCGAAATATCAATCATTTATATCTAGACATCTGCATACATTGCGGGCCTATGATAATACCATGACACGAACGGACACTATTAAAAGGGGAAAATCCTGTCTCGTCCCCGAGACGCCGGCCGGCCGGTCGATTAAGGCGGTAAGGCGGGAAAACAGGAAGCGCGGGAGTTGATGGTTAGGAAGCGAGCCGCATCAGGCCCACGACGCCAAGCGTACCGTACACGTCAGTCCCACAACGCCAAGCAAACCGTGCACGACCGAGGCGGGGACACGCCTGGGGACGAGGCAGGGGAAAATCGACTCTAAACAAAGTATACACGCTATGCACTGCATAGCGTGTATTTGTATACTTACTTTATTCTTAAGCTAACGAATCATAATCACCTTTTTGACTCTATCACAAATGGTTATTACAAGCGGTGAATTTTAAAGTTATAGTTAAAGCTAAATATTGGTTTATTGGATTTCCGTTAGGCGAGATTTAATAATAGATTTTACCTTCACATTGATACAGTGACTGGCCAGGTTCGTATCCATCTTTGCAGTGGCAGGTGTAACTGCCGACGTTGTTGTGGCATGTGGTGCTTTCCTGTTCACACTTGTGTTTTCCGGTTAAACACTCGTTTACATCTAAAAGAGGAATTAGTGTAGATTGAGTATACTGCTTAATTTTTTTTATATTCTTCTCTGAAACTTAGAAGACAATTACGTAAAATGAGGTAAAAAGATTATTTGATAGATACCACTGGATAATGATTTATTTGAGCAGGGTAATTCCTTCAGCTTTACAATAAATACATAAGGCAACCAGGCGTTTTGGGACACCCCCTCAGAGTGGGATCGTAGGGTATAGTCTCCCAGCATTTGGTGAGGATTTTCTACACCACTAATCATACGGCTATAGGACTAAATGTCCGATTCTGGATCCCAGAATCGCAGAGGTCTACATGCTTCATCTTCCAGAAACAAAATAGTGAAGGAATCCATGCTAGCTCGCGTTTAGAGTTTTCCATTACAATACCCTGCAATTGGAAGCATTTGCAAAGGCAAGGAAGCATTGAAGTTCTGTCTGTAAAAACAGTTAAAAGAAGTTTTGCCAACAGCGCCCGGCCCAGTCACTTGCCTTTCTATTAATTTCCTTCTATGAGATATCAACCCTTTCTACTCTCAAAGTCTCTGGTTTACCTTGGCATTTATACAACGACTGATCAGGCTGATAACCGTTTTTACACTGGCAGGTATAACTTCCCTGTTTGTTGCTGCAAATCGTGGTTTGACTGTCACACTTGTGTTGTCCAGTCTTACATTCATTCACATCTGAAAAACGAAACGAGAGTGGATCGAGTTTACAGGAAATGTAATACATTCAGAAAAAATTAAACGAGTCCTTCTGACAGACTGTAAAGCCTAATATTTTTGTTTTTATTTAAAGAATATGAAGCAAGATTGAATAAATGTACAGCCGGTTTACCTTGGCATTTATACAACGACTGACCGGGCTGATATCCATTTTTACACTGGCAGGTGTAACTTCCCTGTTTGTTGCTGCAAGTTGTACTCTGCTGTTCACACTTGTGTTGTCCAATCATACATTCGTTAACATCTGAAAGACGAATTGATTTGTGTTAGTATAAACGCGGAAGCTTTTTAGTAAGACGGTATAAAAATGGGAATAAATTAAATCACATAGTAAAATATAAGAAGCATGCGAGTACCGCAAATCAAAATATTTGAAATTCGTAGAAATGCTTGCTGCTTGTGATATACCGTAAAATTCCGGTTATAAGCCCCTCCCCTTATAACCCCCCCCGTTTTTCCCCCTCTTCCTGGGAAAAAAAAAAAATCCTTTTTCCCCCCCCCTATTCCCCCCTCTTCGGATATATATTTTTTTTTTTTTTTTTTTTTTTTTTTTTAAAAAAAATTTTTTTCCCTCCCCCCTTTTTTTTTTTTTTTTCTTTTTCCCCCCTTAAACCCCCCTCCCCCACCCCCCAACATTTAGCCTATCTCTTTGGATCAAATCTCAGTCTTGTTTAAGAAGCATGCTAGTTTTAGCAAAAGAAGTTGACAAAAAGAAGTTAAAAAGAAACAGAGTAAATTGAACATAAATCAGTCAAGACAACAGCAACGCGCATAACTTCAAATATATTCTAGAAAACTCCTATCAATGTTAGAGAGAATATATACGTTTGATGACGTCATTATTTCCCGTTCGTTTACCTCCACATTTATAGCGGCCCGCAAGCTTGTATCCTTTGTGACATGCGCAGTTGTAGCTGCCTCTTGTGTCGATGCAGACTTGTTGACACAATGCTATACCAGCACGACATTCATTTTGCTCTGTAAAAAACGTATTTTAAAAATAAACACTTGACAAGTACTTACGCCCTTTCTATCTCGGCGGTCTATGGTGACGGGAGTGTCTGTGCTCCGTGAAAGGCAAGCGTAAGTAACAAGCCGGGAAATTACACATTGATGACTCAACGCTACCAAGATCTGAATAGTGTATCTGATTGGGTCGTGATTTAAATGGATGCTTCAAACTCAAAAAATCCGCTGGCCAACTGGAACCCATTTCTGCATATTGTGCTAACCTTACTAAGAATTGAAAGCTCACCATAAGCAAACCAGAGTAAAAGTTAACCACAAGCAAACCAGAGTGGAACTAATCCATCGTACGGAAAAAGATGGCGACTGGTACATTTACCTACAATTCTTAGCGCGCGAAAACGCTAAAAATGCTCATAAAAACAAACAAAAAAGTTCTGAAAGCTTCAAACCCGGCATGAACAATGTTGTTAGTACACGGACGAATTTGGCAGAAACGTGGCTGTGTTTGTGCCCTATTGACTGTGTTACGTTCGCAAGGTATTGTGGTAAAATGTATAGCCGCCATCTTTTTCCCTACGGTGGATTGCAAGCACACTGGAATGCTTGGGTTCCAGTCTCCCAGATGATTTCTGATTTTGGATTTTGGTTCCTAATCGATTAATTGACTTATTTAACCAATCATAGACACTAAAAACATATCAGGTTACTGAGGTTAGCGCGCGTCATCACTGTAGAATCTTCCTGTTTGTTCACGTTGTTAAGACATCTCTTTTGCGGAAGACAGAACGTTAGGAAGCTAAAGAATGTCCCATTCTCTAATTACTGAAAGCTTGCGCTAATATGTTTCAAGCGCAAAGCAAGACAACGTGATGTTAAAACAGGAACTTATCCCTGGTCAAACATGTTAGCGCAGTGGAGAATCCAAGTGTGCTCAAAGGGAGGAAGGGGCGAGTGGGGGCGCATGGAGGATTACTTTTTCTTTCTTTCAAAGAGAGCGGGAGACCCTTAATTCGTCGCTATCGTGTAAGCATGTGACGGTAAAATGTTAATGAATAATTTGCCACTAATCAGATCCTGTGTTTTGCGTGGAGGATTCTGGGATCGCTAGGGGGCAAACATTGCCAGTCGCTAGAAGAAAATGTATGGCGAAAAGTTGTTTTGACGCTCAAAAATACGATTTTGGAGAGAGATCAAGGCTTTTTCGCGAGTATTTTATCAGGAATGGATTTGGGCATAGTTGATACTGAATAACCGTGAAATATGTGATCAAGTTTACCGATAAACCTCCTTGCTTTCGTAAGGTTTATTTTGAAATTGACATCTCAAATTAAAATGGTCTCGAAATATTACAAGTTAGGTATATATCGGGAGGAAATTACTTAATAAAGCCTTTTGGGTTGTATTTACGTGTGTACAGGATTATTTCTATGCTAAGTTATACAAATAATTTTAGTAATATGCCCGGCCGGTAACGATCACTGTCATCCGACTGTGCTGTTTGCGGTATGTGATAACTATCGAAGGTACCCAGAGAGGCAAACGATTCTTCCTCGCGATGGAATATTAAGACTCTACCCGCCCAAGAATAATAAAGATGATTTGTTATGAGCATGGCCGGCTCTAAAACAAGGTTATATCTTTCTCGAAGTAAAGCTAAACAGCCTTTGGCTAAACAAAACTAAACATGTCATCCGCGATACGAAGCAACACATTCACGCATAACTGTACTAATGGTCACTAATGAACATCTTGACGGAAAATTTAAGATCTTGTCCTTCCAGAAAAAATTTAAAGCACATCTTGCAAATATAAATGAGCCAAGATAAATCACAACAGTTCCAATAGCCAATACATAAAGTTCATATAACAATAAATACAGTGCAGAGGTGTAAAAATGTACTACCGGGGAACTACGCAGACCTTCAACCTCTACACATTTGCTGGCGGCATTGATAGGGCAGATAGGGCTCTACTCAACTTAAAACACTTCTTATTAATACAGCTGACAGGATATAGTTCCCGTTATAAACTAGTATATAAACCAAATAGATTTAATAAACGACCAAATCCAAAAGCGATTGGGAAATTTATAACTGAAAGTCACGATCGTAGGAGTCTGTGAATGTCTGTCACCTTTAATATCACGAAGCCATAATAATTATTTGTTTATAAAAGACGTGACTAATAAATTTACAGCTTGTGCAAACGTTAAATATTATTCAACTACTGAAAGGGCTTTATTGAGCTATTTCCAATTTTATAATATTTCGAGACCCCAGTTTAATACGCGATGTCTATTTCACAATACATGTAAACCTTCATAAAAGCGGTAGATTTTATCGCATATCTTACGTTTATTCAAACAAAACCTAACACTTTCAACGTACCAACATTGCCCAAATCCATTTTTGATAAAATACTGGTAAAAAAGCCTTGATCTCCCTCCAAAATCGTATTTTTGAGCGTCAAAACAACTTTTCGCCATACATTTTCTTCTAGCGACTTGCAATGTTTGCCCCCTAGCGATCCCAGAATCCTCCACGCAAAACACAGGATCCGATTAGTGGCAAATCATTCATTACCCCGTCAAGGTCAAATGGTTTTCTCGAAATAATGGAAAACAGGAATAATACCGTCCCTACATTCAATAGAAAGCGTAGTTTTTCCTCTATATCCGATATGTAACTAATTGTAAGTTATCCAAAGTATGGATTTGTTCAATGCAGTCAGCAGTGCAATTTCTTTTGGTCAGCGGTGACTTAGCCGCTGGTCAAAGGGAACGTCGTTTCTGGGCGCGGAATTCGGACTGATTCTGCACAAATCATCCGTACCGAAAGCTGTAAACCATCGCCTAGCTGTTATCCACTTGTTGAAGTAAAACGTATACAGTGGTGAGCCACTAAAACGCACTGTAATCTGCAAAAAGCAAGCACACGTATATAAAGAAAATATATTGGTGTTCCAAAACAAAGAAATGGCGACCATATTGGTGAACCAAACCATTCCTCCGGGAATTAAACTTTATTTTTATGCAAAATAATCTTTTGTTTAATTTTAGTAAACCAATATGGTCGTTTGTCACGTGAGTGGAAATAATAATAATA
The DNA here is from genome assembly GCF_052425735.1 of Oculina patagonica. NCBI lineage: Eukaryota > Metazoa > Cnidaria > Anthozoa > Scleractinia > Oculinidae > Oculina > Oculina patagonica. Next base: position 21,123,814 of record NC_135762.1, read on the forward strand.
ATAATAATTTATTTCTAGTGCATTACATTAAAAATCTCAATGCTCTTACAAGTAAAAATATTTAAAATTACAATAGGATAAAATACTAAATTCTTAAAATCTAAAGTTCATTAAAAATAATAAAATTCATAAAAAATACTGAAGTTCATTATAAAATATTAAAATTCATTAAAAAAAAGAATAATACTAAAGATCATTATTGAATAAAAACGTTTTAAGCTTAGTTTTAAAAGTGTCAACCGATGGAGCACTTCTCACATCAAGTGGGAGACTCAAATCAAGTGGAAACGTGTATAGGTTTCTTAAAATGTTGAATTATAAACCGGGGTAAATTTTGTAATGCCTTGATTTCTGTAATAATCTCATACAATAAGGTCTACATTGTGCCATGTTCATCAAAGGAAAAAAGTTTTGGTAAAAAAACTGTAAACGATGTTTAGCTCACCCTGGCAAGGTGCCAGTTCGGGAAGAATCCCCCTCCATCGTGATACACTTTGACAGCTTTCAAATGCCCCACGGACTTCGCACTTCGATAAAATGTGTCCGTTCTGGGAGATACAAAAACACAATAGCTGACGCAACAGCTAACCAAATAGATTATTCTGGGATTTTCAGAATCCGGTTAGGAAGCTGGTAAACAAAACCAACACAACAACACTGGCAACAACAACAACAACAACAACAACAACAACAACAACAACAACAACAATAAGAAGACAGGACAGGAACGAGTCGCAAAGATCTCTAACACTTTTTTATTTTATCTGTTGTTAAAATTACAGATACGAGGTATGAGAACAATTTTAAAGCTATGTATTCTATTTACAAGGCTAAAAGGTTAAAAATAGTAAAATTAAAATGTTGAAACCAAACGTTTTCGGCTGTTTACCATCATCAGGGTTGCCATCACAGCCGAAAACGTTTGGTTTCAACATTTTAATTTTACTCTTTTTAACCTTTTAGCATTGTAAATAGCATACATTTTATCAAGCGAACATTATGGACAATTTTTTATAGCTTTTATAAAACACGATATGTTTGTTGTCAGGGATGATTTAGACAAAAAAGGAAATGCATGTGCGCTCTGCATGATTTCTACTGATTTTCGATAAAAACATAGAATATATATCTTACAAAAGGAATTTAAAACTTTCTGGTCTGTGGTAAGTGTTTTGAAACGCAACACTCGCAAGAGGTTTCGGAACTAGAATTTGCTACGTCCAGAAACACTTATCTTTCCAGGCTTTTCACAAATTTCCTCTTGCTTGTTGGGTGTTACTTGGTGTTGAACTCCTGGTCCGGGTTGTTCGAAAGCCGATATAAAAGTGTTTTCACTAATTATTAGTTTTGGAGTTTGAGGTAAATCGACGTCCAAACTGGAGGAGGGAAAATATAAAGAGAAAACCTCACTGAAATGTTTAAAAGTGAAATAAAATCCTGGATTAATTTAATCGTGCTTTGAACAACCTGGGCCAGGTGTTGCCAATGAATCGTCCACATTCAGTTTTGAAATGATTTTCATTGTTTTAAGCAACGGAGGCGTTGGCCAAAAAGCCCCTCTCAATGACACAGACATATATATCGCGAACAAATATGCTTTTATTATTTTATTGTCTGACCATGCAATAAAAAGACAAATGATGACCTTACCGTCCACTTTCAAAGTCCCAAATTGAGTTATGTAACCTGATCGAACCAGTCGAGCCACCATTGGCACCAACAAGATTAACATACACACGTGCATCAGTGCCGGCGAAAAGTCTCGGGGATGTGGTCACTTTTATCACATAGTCTGCAGAGAGAAAGAATTTTTTTTAAAATCGCGAAATTAAAGACCCGCGAAAATTTATTTCAAACGTTTTCTATTGTATTTTTTTATGTTAATTACGTATTTTTGGCCAAATCGCGAAAATTTAGTCCCGCGAAATATTCCCGTTCCATTTTCGCGAAATTAAGTTCCCGCAAAAATAAGTAACAATAAGGTATTTTCGGGGAGGGCTTATATATGGGGGACTGCTTGCCCAATGTCACCAGGAGAGCATGAGAACGATAATAAGAAGGAGACGTTGGAGCTGGGTAGGACATGTACTTAGGATGGAAGGAAAAGCTATCCCCAAAACAGCAGTTCATTGGACACCAGAAGGGAAAAGACAGCGAAGACGACCAAGAACAACTTGGAGGCGGACGATGGAAAGCGAACTTAAAACCCTTAACTACACCTGGGGAGACATCGAAAAGAAAGCTCGTGACAGGCATGTGTGGAGAATCTTTGTTGCTGCCCTTAGCGCCGATGGCGTATAGGGCAGTAAGTAGTAAGTAAGTAAGTAAGTAAGTAAGTAAGTTATTTTCGGATTGGAATTTACGTTTCAAAAAAAATCTTTCCGTTCTATTTGGACCGAATACTGTGACTGAAATTTTTGGTACATACCGAAATACTACATGGTAAAATAGTCTCAGAGATAACGATATGAAACCCTGATAAAAAAGTCCACGATGTGTGTCCAGTGAAACTACACACACTCAACAGAACCATCCACAATTCTGCTGAATACAGGAAGAATCCTCCAAAAATCTCTTAACGTTTTATTTCCTTCAAATAGTCATGGGTGGCAAGACGCTATCAAATAACTGAGCACTCCGTTTTTCACAAAGATGAATAAGGATTCTTTAATTCCAACGAAAGAGTCTTTCACAATTAAAAGCATATTCAGAAAACGCTAAGCGACTCTGAGTGTTGGTGCTTCCCTGATAGAAATAGGCGACAGTTCATTCCAGAAAATTCCTCATTGCTCTGATAATTAGCTCAGTGGAAAGAGGCACTAAAAACCCCTCGATGAATAACATAAAAAATTAGCTAGGAACCGACGCACTAAAAATTAGGCCTTTGTATTAAATAGACAAAAAAAATAGATAAATACTTACTAGTACCATGAACCTGTGTGTTAGTAAAAATCAAAAACAGGGATAACACATGGAATAAATGCATCTTGCAGCAAGGCTCTTCTTATAAACTGCCGAATTTTTTTTTCAGTTTTAATTTATTTTGAAGGGAGCCACACACTCGTTACATCCAGGAACCCCAAATGATAAAATAAGCTTTTGTCGCATTATTTATTTCATACTTTCTACACACTATTCAACTGTTAAACAAAATAATTATACAATTTTCGGTTTATATGACGAGGTAAATTCACTGTGTTAACATTTGTTCAAATGTGTATCATATACCTAAAAATTAATAAAAAGAAGAAAGAATTGTCAGAAAAATTAAATAATTTGGGATAAGATTGCTCTTTGTAGTTTAATATATACATGTGGTGTTTTTTAGGGAAACGGGAAAAAAAAAATTCTTGAAAAGGAAAAAAAACGTCCCCGGGTGGGCTTGAACCACCAACCTTTCGGTTAACAGCCTAACGCGCTAACCGATTGCGCCACGGAGACATCCGCGGCAATTTCGCCCAAAATAGGCTTTAGATTTGTATGCTAACAAAGCGTTTTCTGCTAATCAATTAAATACATTCGCTGAACAGCGTTTAAAGTTGCCAAATTAATTTTTTAGCCCTCAAAAAATTAATATGAGCAGCTTTTTCTGGTTTCTAATTTGATGTTCCTGTTAGTAAAAGACGTAAGGACGCACTTTTTAAAATTGCGCTTCAAGCTTCCACCACAAAACAAGTACTCGAGAGGTATTTTTCACAAGGTGCTTTGACACTGTAAATTGGTCGGGTTTCATGAATAACACTCAATTTTCCAACAAAAGGGTATGATAAAAATATGTTTCTTCTCCGAGTACTTAACTAATACGACGGCCAATTTATAAGTGACATTTTGTCATTCTATCAGTTATTTCGTCATTTTGTGCCATTTTATATAAGTGACATTTTGCCACAGCGTTCAGCTCTCGTGCGCAGGTCAAATTAATCTAAAAAGACATTAATTACGGTGGTTGACATGATGCCGGCAAACAAAAGTTTGTTAATAATATGTGATTAAATTTTATTAGTTGAATATATTGTTGCTCAAATTTAATTTGTGCTCTCTTTCGTGCAGCTGTGTAAACAGGCTAGGGCAAAGCGCGTTCAGTGCCTCGAAAATCTTTACAGGAAAATCAGTCTGAAACATTTCTTGCGCGGGGGGCTTGATACTTTAATAAGGATATTCCCAGAGTGTCTGAATCAAATCATTTTTGTAGTCCGATTATTTGGAAAATATTCAGTTATTAAGATACTCTCAATATGCAGTGGTTAGACTTTTCGCAAATGATTAGTTGCACAGTTGAGTCTGTGTCTTCCGTTGTCAGTTTTTTCCTGTCATGAATACTGAAGCACTAAAAGTCGGCCATCTTACCGTTTAGGCATTGGTAAGTATATATCTTCGACATTTGCATTGTGATGCAAGCCTAAAACTACATTTTTTTAAAGCTGGGCTATTTATCCCGCTTTTACATATGAAATTTAAAACAATAATAGAGTCATATTTTCAAGGCGGATCTTTCTCTTTCAGTGATTCAATGGTGCCAGGGCTTTTAGTTACACGGCAAGTTGAGATTGGACTAGAGATGATACTGGGTTGGGGTGCACGACTCCTCAGTGCTTGGCCTTTCCACTGTTGATAATTTGGAACCGCGATTATTCTTGCTCTTTTCAAATAGAGGTTTCAAAGGCAATCAGCATTCTACCTGAAAAACTGAGGCCTTTTCTTATACCAACAAAAGATTAAAAAAAAAGTTTTCAAAAATTTTAAAATTCGGGCCTGTCCGGGAGTCGAACCCGGGACCTCTGTATAGACCGGGTTCAGCACACGCGTCAGGTAAGATAAGAATAAATACCAGAAGTCTAAGCTCACTCGCTCATAAAGCTGGCTACCCGGGTTAAATTATCTGTCTGTTTTTTTTATTTAATTAAAAAGGATGTAACTGTGTTTTTTTAACTTTGAAACCAAAAGATGTTTCACTTCTACCTCATGTATAAAAATTTATTAAGTTTCCCACGAGAAAAAAATCGTATGGGACAATGTTTATTTTACGCTACCGTATGCCACGGTGTTTTCCAGCGCTAATTTGTCGCTAATTTTCGCGCCCTTTCTTCCCTGTTCTTTGCGGTTCAATATGTTTCTGTGTTTGTATCATTTTGCGCATTTTAGTAGCTTTTGATGTTGTTTGGGGGTTGCAGTTGTTTTTTCGCTTTTTCAGCTTTTTTCGTTAAATTGTAATTGAGCCGGCCGAGAATGGCCGAGGGTGACAAATTGAGCTCCGTAGTTTAATGTAGTTGGCTTAAGGAAAGTTCGAACCCGGGACCTCCTGCACCCAAAGCGAGAATCATGCCACTAGACCAACAGGCCGGCGAATGCGTTTCATCACTCAGGAAAGAGTTAAAAACTAAACGCGTAGGAACGCAAGTGCAGGTGGCCATATTGAACAGGCACCTTTTACAAGTGGGAAGAGAAACATGGTAACCTAGCAACCTTTTGTGTATGTGTTGTGTTTTGGAAAACAAGAGAATGAAATCGGTCTATAAATAAAACTCGCTGAACTTAACAATATACAATGTAACTAATGACGGAAGGCTGACCGTACGGCTGAAATAGAAGATTCCAATATTTCGTCGGAAGAAATTATTTTATGGGCCAAATCGTTGAATAACGGGGCAAACACGAAGATCAGTTTTTTGCCAACCATGCATTGTAACCGCGAGCTCTCTCTCCATCCTTGGACATTTTTGTAAATAGATTTCCTACTAAAATCATCTGTTATATCCATTATTTTATTGTTCCTTTCTCGAACGATCGAGGAGTTTGTATTAAATAAATAGCCCACTGGTTGCCTAATCAAAATTTAAGTATACTGGACTCCAAATCGAGCGATCCGCGCTCGAACATGTCTTATGTAGCTAAGTTTATGAATTTTCCTTGACGAGTTTAATAATTAGTTTAATTGACATTTAGCGTCTAACTTGATATTTTCGCATTTTTTGTTACAATTGCGGGGACAAAAAAAGGGATGCTGTCAAAAATTCCCATTTTCAAGGCACAACGACATATCCTAAAGATGCAAAAGTAACGATCTTCCTCCCGCCCGAAAGTATATAAGTGGCAACCCTCCTAAATAAGCGATAAAATTTAACGGTTTTAGCCAGATCCTGAAAGACGTGATGGGGTTGTTAAGGGAGAAGGGAATACAAGCTACGCCAGAAAGATCAGTGGTTTATGTGGGATGACCCTTATTTCAAACGCAATGTATTATTTCGTTCTGATAAAGCATAAATTCTCTTAAACAAATTTTAATCTTTTGTCATCCCCAGCTAAAATTATTCTTCACGTGAATCGCCCTACATATGGTACCTGTTTAAAGAAGCGACCTACCCCCCCCCCCCTAAAGTTGCAAGTCCGAAAATAAAGGGGGTCGTTTCTTTTCAAACTTATGATAGTTGCAAAAAGCTTGGTGACATATACCAACACATCCGTAAAGGTTACAGAAAACTTTATTTCTTTTTATTATTGTCTATTTAAATACTTCATTGTTATACTATACACAGGATTGTATATACCGAATCCAATTTCGGCGTATTAGGCATCAGTTTATATAATCAGGCACATAAAAATTTTCGAATAAAAATGGCAGTTGTTTACCCTCGGTAACTAATTTAGCACGAGTTCTGATGGGGCCGAGCAATCAAACTTTAAAATTAAATATTATACAAATTAAACATAAAATGGTTAAAAAATCCCAACTGGCAGAAAGCGAACCAGTTTGCTACTAACAAGCGTGGTAGCCTGCGTAGCAGACGTGTGTGTACTTTTTTAGCGCCTTTAAAAGAGTGCACGAGGCTACAAGCGTGGCCGAGGAGTTGAACTCGGTCAACCGTGAAACAACTCCAGGCAGTGGTCAGAACAGGACTTGAACCCAGGACCTCCGGATTTCAAGTCCGGCGCCCTAACCACTCGGCCACGCTGCCTCCTCCTTCGTCCTTCTAACTATTTCAATACTTCTACTACATAACTTTTTTCATTCTAGTGTTATTTTAAAATCAAGATTAAGGATTGCTGTCTACATATTTGTTGTAATACATTTTTCCTCCAGAGATTATATCCTGTGTTATGATTGGTTTGGATTCATTTTCCAGTTACAAGTTAATCAGGCAAATGGAAAGTACTCCATGTGGCTTAAGAGATCAAAATAAAATGTTAAGCACTTGTACATGGTTTATGTTTACCAACTACTTTCAATAAAGCTTAAAGCTTGTATTGGACCGTGTATTATGCAACAAATGTTTCAATTGAACACAACACAGTCAAGAATCTCAACTGGCAGGAGGCAGACCAGTTGGTTATTTACAAAGCGTGGCCGAGGAGTTGAACCCGGGACTGCCGAGAACAAATCCAGCTAGTGGCAGGGTGGAGGCCTTGAACCCGGGACTCCCGGATTACAAGACTAGACCCCCTAAGCCACTCGGCCACGCTGCCTCCTCCTTCCTCCTTCTAACTATTTCAATACTTCTACTACATAACCTTTTTCATTCTAGTGTTATTAATCAAGATTAAGGATTGCTGTCTACATATTTGTTGTAATACATTTTTCCTCCAGCGATTATATCCTGTGTTATGATTGGTTTGGATTCATTTTCCAGTTACAAATTCATCAGGCAAATGGAAAGTACTCCATGTGGCTTAAGAGATCAAAATAAAATGTTAAGCACTTGTACATGGTTTATGTTTACCAACTACTTTCAATAAAGCTTAAAGCTTGTATTGGACCGTGTATTATGCAACAAATGTTTCAATTGAACACAACACAGTCAAGAATCTCAACTGGCAGGAGGCAGACCAGTTGGTTATTTACAAAGCGTGGCCGAGGAGTTGAACTCGGGACTGCCGAGAACAAATCCAGCTAGTGGCAGGGTGGAGGCCTTGAACCCGGGACTCCCGGATTACAAGACTAGACCCCCTAAGCCACTCGGCCACGCTGCCTCCAATAAATGATAAACAGAAAAGTATTTGTTGTACGGCACAATGTATTAGGCGCAGTGGCCCAATGGTTAGTGCACCAGACTCTGGATCGAGCCTTGATCAGGCTCATTACGTTGTGTTCTTGGACAAGACATTTTATTGTCACAGTGCCTCTCCCCACATGGGTGTTTAAATGGGTACAGGCGAATTTAATACTCTTGGTAACCCTGTGATGGACTAGCATCCCATCCAGGGGGTGTTGAAATACTCCTAGTCGCTCAATGCTGCGGAAACTAGTGTTAGCTCCGGCCTGATGGGCAAGTTGTCCCACGCATAATTTACTTAACAATATATATATATACAGTATTTAAACACTGATTTTCATAAAATCGCAAACGATGTGTCTTTTCGAGGTATTCAGTGTCTTTGTAAGTCAGTGTTACACATTGTGCTTGTTATATACATGTTGTACATGGCAAACAACTCAATATTTGCCCTGCTGAAACGTCGTCATCTTTTCGTTGTCTTCTGCTGGTCTTTCCTTCGCCGTTTACAGATGCTGTCTGCCCGTTTGTTCTGCCATCGCGTATCGTCATTGGTAAAGCATCAACACGGTTTTTGCTTTTATTTTTACGCTTTACGAAGAGAAGAAGCAGAAATATCAAAACAGTGACGAACACTCCTCCAAAGAAACTCCCCAATGCAACGCCCACTGAGCTGATTGAACTACTAGAACCTTCACTGCGTCCTAGTGAATGGAAAAATAAAATGTTTTACGTATGGTTATTTCTTCAAGTGTGTCTTTAAAAAAAAGAATTGTATGAAATTCCTAACTAGACTAGTGAACTAAAACCTGCCCCGTGCATGGCTCAGTCCACAGGGGTGGAAGGAGGAGGGGATCGGTACAGAGTATTGCAACTTCTGCAAGACAAAGCTACCATAAATGACACACAAGGGAAGAGATCCATGATCCCTACAGATAAATAAAAAACAATCAAATGGATAGACAAAAGATGGACAAGTTCCAGTAAAAACGATTCCAGGCTTAACGAAAGAGAAAGAAAATCGTTAAGAATTTGACACAACGTGAATACGCAGCTCATAAGTTTTCGCAGATCTTACAGAATTTTCAGCTCAGTAGAGAATTTTTTACTGAGTTAAAAATGACAGTTTCCAAGAAAAGACTATACAGTTCCAAACGAATAATGAAATAACCTAGTTAATTTGGGCTTCGAAAAAGGTGTGTCCCACGAGTAATTTAAAGACAGTACCACTAAATAAAGATAAAGTTGACAAAACAACAAAGGTACAATTTCCGACAACCGGATATTGACATCTGATCACGGAGAAAAGAGTAAATTGATACTCATAGAGGTGGTTACGTATTCTTTACATGCCTAAGACGATTAAAAAACAGCTAACCTTGAGATGGAGGGTAACTTGTAGAAGTTGGCTGAGAGGCTTTCGAGGTTTGCTGCCCATTGGTTTTCGTTGTCTTTACATCAACAATTACACTGTCCCCAGAGTCAAGCGTAAAAGTTGGTACAGGCATCTTGTCACTTGAAAAGCTACTTGGATGTTCTGTTGCTGTTACCCGTGAATCTTCTGCTGACTTGTTCATCATTCTTGTTGGTAATAATGATGGCAATGGTGTAATGGATATTGATAGAGGCGTTGCAGATAACGATACTAATGATGCTGTTGATATTGATAAGGACAGTAACGATGTTGTTGATAATGGGGTTGGTGATGTTAATGTTCTCGTTGTTGATGACAGTGAAAATGATGAAGATGACGACGCGACTGACGATAATAGCAATGACGATGGGATTGGTGATGATAATGATGATGATGATGCAAACAATGATAGTGACGATAATGAGATTGGTAACGATGATGAAAGTGTTGTGATTGGTAATGACGAGGAAAATGCTGATGAGGATGATAATGATGGTGTGATTGATGATGATAATGATGATGCCGTGATGGGTGATGATGAGGGAAATGTTGCAACTGGTTGTGATGATGATGATGATGATGATGTGATTTGCAGTGACGACGATTGCGTTGTTATTGTTGGTGATGACTTTGTGATAAGTAATGAAGGAGAAGATATTATAGACGATGAAGATGTTTTGATTAGTAGTAATGATGAACCCGTTGTGACAGATAGTGATGATGATGACGTTATGATTGGTAATGAAGATGAAGATGTGTCTGGTGATGATGAAGTTGTCTTGATTGTTTGTAATGACGGTGGTACTGTGATTGTTGATGAAGGTGAAGATGTGATTGGAAGTGATGAAGGTGGTGCTGTGAAGAGGAGTGATAATGAAGATGCTGTAATTGGTGATGATGAAGACTGAGATGTTGTAATTGGTGATGAAGATGATGATCGTGCGATTGACGACGAAGAAGATGATGTGATTGATTGTGATGATGATAATGATGATGATGATGATGATGGTGATGATGATGGTGATGACGATGTGCTTGGGGATGAAGATACTGTGACTGCTAGTGATGATGATGATGTTGGCGTTGGAGATGAAGATAATGACGCTGCGATTGGTGATGATTGTGTTGTGATTTGTAGTGAAGATAAATTTGTTGTTTTTGATAGAGACGATGATGAGGGTGCTGCTGCTGGTAATGATGTTGATGATGTGAATGGCCATGACGATGATGATGATGACGATGCTGTAATTAGTGATGATGATGTTGTCGCGATTGGTGATGCTGTTGCTGTGATTTGTGATGATGAAGAAGGAGCCCTCATCGTTGATAGAGATGAAGGCGTTGTCATTGGCGATGAATGTAAAGATGTAGGGATTGGTGATGGAGATGAAGATGTTGTGATTGGTGAAAACGATGAAGATGTTGTGATTGGTGATGGCGAAAAAGATGTTGTGATTGGTGATGGCGATGAAGAGTTGGTGATTGGTGGTGAAAACGAGGATGTGATTGGTGATGAAGATGAAGAGGTGATGGGTAATGTCGATGAGGAGTTTGTGATTGGTGATGGCAAAGAAGATGTTGTGACTGGTGATGAAGGTGATGGTGATGGAGAGTTTGTGATTGGTGATGACGATGAAGAGTTTGTGAATAGTGATAAAGATGAAAATGTGGAGACTGGTGATGAGGAAGAAGATTTTGTGGTTTGTGATGGCGATGAAGAGGTTGTGAATAGTGATGAAGATGAAGAGGTTGTGAATAGTGATGAAGATGAAGAGGTTGTGAATAGTGATGAAGATGAAGAGGTTGTGAATAGTGATGAAGATGAAGAGGTTGTGAATAGTGATGAAGATGAAGAGGTTGTGAATAGTGATGAAGATGAAGAGGTTGTGAATAGTGATGAAGATAAAGAGGTTGTGAATAGTGATGAAGATGAAGAGGTTGCGATTAGCGATGAAGATGATGATGTTGTGATTGGTGATGAAAATGTTGCGATTGGTGATGAAGATGTTGCGATTGGTGATGACAATGGCGATATTGTGATTGGTGATGGAGATGAAGATGTAATTTGTGATGAAGATGAAGATGTTATGATTGGTAATGGAGATGAAGAGTTGGTGAATATTGATGAAGATGAAGATGTGATGGGTAATGTAGATGAGGAGTTTGTGTTTGGTGATAGCGAAGAAGATGTTATGACTGGTGATGAAGGTGATGGCGATGACAGTGAAGATGTTATGATTGGTGAGGACGATGAAGAGTTTGTGAATAGTGATGAAGATGAAAATGTGGTGACTGGTGATGGCGCTGAAGATGTTATGATTGGTGATGAAGATGAAGATGTTGTGATTGGTGATGGCGATGAAGAGTTTGTAATCGGTGATAACGATAACGATGAAGATGTGATGTTTTGTGATGGAGATTTAAATGTGATGAATGATGTCAATGAAGAGTTTGTGAATAGCGATGAAGATGAAAATGTTGTGACTGGTGATGAAAATGAAGAGTTTGTAATTGGTGATAACGATAGCGATGAAGATGTGATGTTTCGTGATGGAGATGTTAATGTGATTGGTGGTGACGATGAAGATCCCGTAATTGGTGATAACGATGACGATGTTGGAACTGGTGATGAAGATGAAGATGTGATCGGTGATAACGATGATGATGTTGTGATTGGTGATGACAATGGCGATGTTGTGATTGGTGATGACGATGAAGAGATTGTGATTGATGATTGAGATGAAGATGTAGTAATTGCAGATAATGAAGATGTTGTAATTGGCAATGACGATGAAGACACGATGATTGGTGATGGAAGTGAAGATGCTGTGATTGATGATGAAGAGGTGGATGCTAAGACAAGCGATGAAGATGGGGAGTGTGTGATTGGTGATGACAATGAAGTTGTTGGGATTGGTGAAATAGATGAAGATGTAAATGGTGATGAAGGTGAAGGTGTTGTGATTAGCGATGAGTACGAAGATATTGTGACTGATGATGACGATGGCGCTGTGATTGGTGACGAGGATGGTGTAATAAGTAATGAGAATGAAGATGTTGCGATTGATATTGATGAAAATGATGACGTTGTAATTGATGATGATGAAGACGTTGTGATTTGTGATGAAGGTGAAGATATTGTGATCAGCGATGATGATGACGACGATGATGATGCTGTGGTTGGTGATGAAGATAAAGATGTTGTTTTGGGTGATAAAGATGATGATGATGATGATGATGATGATGATAAAGATGTCGCAATTGGTGATGGTGATGATGTTCGCATTGGCAATGAGGATGATGTTGGTAATGTTATTGCTTGTGATGACGACGATAAAGATAAAGTTGTTATAATTGACGATGATGTAGATGTTATGATTATTGATGACGATGATAATGCGGTAATTGGTGATGTTGACGAAGATGTGATTGGTGGTGATGATGGCGCCGCGATTGGCGATGAAGATGAAGATGTTGAGTCTGCTCCCGTTGACTGTGAGTAGATGCTGTGGCTAAAGCTTAAGACCAAAACACTCGCCAAGACAACCTGCCCTGAAAATTTAAACATATAATTTTAATGTTAACAATTGGTTGTGGTTTCGAGGTCAACACAGTTTTCACATGACAAGAGGCCACAAGATTGTCTCCGTGATGATGGAAATGTATCAGTTCACAGTCCATGATTTAAGAGTCTCTATATATCTGACCGAAGCCTTTTTGTGTTTTAAGTCTTTCATTTATTTAAATCATGTTCACTTGGCTATGGTCTCCATTTACATCGCTATTTTTTTAACAGCTTTACAGATTATAACACGACGATAAATTAAGAAATTGACTCGAATATGACATTTTATTATTTCACTAGTCCAACATCTAATGATGGAAAATATCTGTCCCTCCGGGAAGCGAATGATTTACATTTCAAATGAATCCTTTGCTCGTAAGATAACTAATATAAATGTTCTAAAATTTCTGCTTTGGAGAGATTGCAAAAAACGAATTAAACAGCACCGATGAAAAGAACGGCTCACTAGATTTTGTTTGAGTTATCACACTAGACGCGAAGGTTATCTTAATTTTATCGTATCTAAAAAAACTGCCTAATCAAGCTGATTCACATGAACGCCGATAATCCGCCGTACTTTAATAGTTTGTTTCGGCACACGAGTGGGCGTTTTTAGCCTAAAAGTACGTAAAAGTAATGATGTATGTTGGACTATAATGCTGGATTTCCACTGACGCGTAATTGTTTACGTGCGTAAAAAAATTTAGAGACAATGTATGAACGACTTGCGGAAACGTGTACGCAAGTCGTTCATACATTGTCTCTAAATTTTTTCACGCACATAAGTGCACGTAAAAAAACGCGTCAGTGGAAATCCACCATTTAAAAGGGAGAAATGGTTTGACACAACGTTCATTTCCGAAGGAACGTTAAATAAAGCATTCACTGATAGGAGTGGGCGAATGCCATGCTTATAACAGTGAGCAGATGTTCCGGCTGCGACCGGTTCATTTGGATGCCAAAACTCGTCTAAAATAACTAAAGATTGAACGTTCTATTGTCAGAAGTGATAAATTGAGAATAGTCGGCCCATTAAGGATGGTGTCTATTTGTCACGTGCGCGATATGTTTCAATTTTAAATAAGCGTGGACAAAAATGCAAGATCTTTTGTGTAAAATATTCCAAAACGCCCCTATCCAAACCATTTCATCTACTCAGACAAAAATCGTTTTCTTGAAACATGTGGGTGTTAACAACTGACCTAAAAAAGATTTTGTGCATATATTAGGGGAGGAGAGCCGTTATATTAACGCTTTTTTTGTTATTCACATTTTCTATAAGTTCAACAAATTAACAACAGCCAACGGATCCCTGGTTGATATCAATAAGGGATGTTAACGATATCACTCCTATGAGGTAAACACGACGTCTAATTGACTAGGCCTTTGTTTAAGTGCTTAAATACATTTAATAATTAATGCACATTGTGAAAAATACGTCATGGTAACAGAGCAACAGATATCAACAAGGAAGTTGTAAGCGACGCTTTCTTCCTTTCTTTCTCCGAATGAGGAATTTTTTTAGAAAAAAACTTCACCACGCAACTTTTACGTAAACAGTTTTAACACCTTTTGAGGTTGTAAATGAATTATTACTAGCCCACGAACGTCTTCTTAAACTTTTTAGATGAACGTTACACAAGCAAAAAATGAAAAAACTTTTTTAAAGGGCAAAATGATTTAAACTTATTGGATGCTATTGCACAGTGCAACAACACTCACGAAAAATACCTTTGTAACTTGCCAGCACGCTCGTTTTTCGCGCGCATGTCTCAATCTAACATTAGCAAACGAGAATATTTTTCAGAATCTGAACACGGATAACCTGTTTCCTTTTGACAACACTTAAGCACTCCAAGCGCACGCTATCAAACTCCGGGGTATGGTCAGTACAGTTTTCATTTTGGCTTTTGGTCGTAAATTGGAGGCATAAATATAACGTAAAGTGCAGAAACTGTTTGATTACATTTTGGCCACAATTTTTGCCAAGACGTTGGTAAATATATATGGTATACTTCTAAACGGATTTGTTTCGTTATTCAGAAGGATCGATGAAATAATTTTCTTACCACGACCTGTCAAGTCGATTAAATTTAAACAATTCTGAAGAAAATGTCGTTAAATATTTTAACTAGAGGAACGCTGGAATGATTTTTAGTTAAAATTACTTAAGTCCTTTTAATCGTGGCAACATTTCCACTATAAAATTGAACTGATAAACTTAATGCTCGTTTGCTTTAATGTTGAATGTTAGCCTTTTCGTCTTTGGGGAAAGAACTTCACCACAAGCAAAAAAGTAAAGAAAAAACCTTACCATTCATTTTCCAAACAAAATGTATTGTCTTCCTCTTTATCTAAAAATTGGGGCTTCCAGCTTTGAAATTAGCGGTAACTGCCAAACATAAAATTTAAGTCTTTCTCATGTTCATTTCGTCAAAACAAAATGTGTTATGAAAATTAGTTGTTGATGTCTTTTTAATAAAATAGTTTACATCATAAGATGGTGGCAGCCGTCCAAAAACAAAAACATTATAATTATTATTATTATAAGAGACTGGGAGCTAGCGTTTGATATTGTTTATTGGATTGTTCTTGCCTCAAAATACATAGAATTAGAAACTTTTTAAGATTGCTTGCTATATTTTTGGCTTGCTATAAACATTTTTTGGTAACCTTTTTCTGGTTAATGCGACATGATATGAC
Organism: Oculina patagonica; assembly: GCF_052425735.1. Classification (NCBI taxonomy): domain Eukaryota; kingdom Metazoa; phylum Cnidaria; class Anthozoa; order Scleractinia; family Oculinidae; genus Oculina; species Oculina patagonica. The sequence goes on from NC_135762.1 coordinate 21,139,484, forward strand.
GCTCTGTTTACGGAACCAATTATTGTTAAGGCAATTAGCAAATTGTGTTGATGGTTACCTGCACGTCAGCAACAGTTCAGTTCATTCTTGCCAAGGGTCAATATAGAACTGTCATATCCCCTTTCGAGTTAAAATGTCATATTTGCATAACAGTAAAGCCATTTTCTGAAACAACCTGTAAACCACAGTCAGATCAGTTATTTTCTTGGGTTCCTTCTTTCTACGGCAAAGACTCATTTCACAAGTTTTTCTACAAACTACGTAAATTAAGAGTTGTAGCTCTTATATTTAAAAACCATTTGTATGCTAACACGGGAGCTTAAGAAAATCACTTTCTTTTTTTAAACCGAGTGCGTGGGCCGCACTAGAAGAATATCATGCCCGCGTTTTACCAACGAGCCAGGCATTAACATCGGCCATAATACGGGAAAATCCGCCCTCGACTAGCCAATCACAGCGCGCGTGTTTTATCGTAACAAGTTCTAGCCAAATGTTTCAAAGCTTTTAAAATTGCCTCGCTACTATGTTTAGCTGTACTGTTATGCAAATGGTCAACTGTGAGAATGGCCATCAACGGTCTCGAGTGCTGGACAAAAAACGAGGGTCTTGGATCCGACAAATGACTTGAGCACGGCTTTCCTTTCATTACTTCGCAAGGCAGTCGGGGAATTAAGGTCATTGCCCTGAAATAGAACTGAACACAATTTTTTAACCAAACTTCGCCTACAGGTTTATTACGTTAAGGAAACTTAAATTTTGAAATAAAAAAGGGGGGTCACTAGATTCGTTTAGTAGCAGGAAGACCTTGTATATTCCATATAATTCCTTTAAAATTCCTCTGCGAGTACTAGCAAAGTACACGTTTTTAGCGATAATTTATTTTTCAAACACAAGAATTGATCTGTTTTCATTTTACAGAAAGAATTTGATCACTACACCCAAAATATGAGAAAAAATTGATAGGTCACCAGACTCGTTTACGAGAAAGCGACAATTTACTTCTCTCGCGGGCTAAGCCACATAGAAAAAGCCGCCATTTTGTTTATGTGCGCGCGCTCGCGCGCGCTTATTACGCGTAAAATTCTGCGCAGTAAGGATGCACAATGCAATACAGGGCAATGACCTACCAATTGATGGCGAATTCCGGTCTTCGAGACAACACTGAGCCCGCAGTTTTTGTCTACAAGTTGCTAAGCAACTAATCACGTCATGATGACGTGACAACTCTGGGATCACTTGTGAGTGATTCGTGCTATTCTTTGATTGGATAAGAAACATCGGAAACTTTACGAGTGGTACAACGCCAGAAAAGGCACTTGTTTCCTCTACTGGAGCGAGACACGTTGGAAACAACATTCAAAATATGACAACGACCTCAATGGTGTTGCTTTGCACAGCGCACACCTACTGCGCATAATCTCGTGACATCCTGGTATCTTCGTAAAACACAACAAAGGCTTCTTTTGAAAAAGAATCCATTTTAAAAAATTCAAAAACAACGTTTCTGCTGCAACTGACGGAGAGATGGGCCACAGCAAAGTGGAAAAAGTAAACCCAGCCTCCTCTCGACCATAAGCTGTTTTCGATCAAATTGGTCAATTTATGCCTCTCAAAACAGACATAGCGACCGCCTTTTCTTCTATGATTCCATTCAGGTCATGCTTGCCGTAATATCTGTAACTGAAAAAATCTCAGAAGTGATTCCTTCATTGTTGTGGTACAATATCTTATAAAATCTGAATCTATAGAATTTTAAACGTATCACGGGATGTGAACGCACGCGCTAAAAACTTGTTTTCAAATGACGTCAAACGTCTGCGTTTCAGGTGTCAAACTTTGAAGTTTAGCAGACCATATAAACGCGAACTTTTGCACTCAAATTACTCATCATAAACACTGAGTTCGGGCGAAACTTTACACTAGAAATGATTCAAGTGAACCCGTGTATGCATATCGACACAGATCGGCATCAGTTTCTCAGAAGAAGTCTCTATATCTAAACTTTCCGCCATTTCGAAACCGGAATGTGTTGAACTTTCGGCGCGAAAGTTGCCGTTACGGTCTGCTCATCTTCAAACTTTGACACGTGAAACGCTGACGTTTGACGCCATTTGAAAACATGTTTTTAGAGCGTGCGTTCACAGGTAGATGCAATCGACGGTATTTATGACCACATGGCGGTAAAACAGGTATGGTGACCCCCTCTTTTTATTCTATTTTTTATTTATACTTGACATAGTTAACAATTAAGCAAAGTTAAGAAAAATTTCATTAGCATTTCTTTTTCGTTGGAATCACTCTTATAAACTGATTAACCTTACTTCAATTTCTCAGCCGAGATGCACAGCAAAGGTAAATCAAGTAAAAAAATCAATTTAAAAATTACAGCAATGCGATTTATCATAAAATATTCTACACCGAGACTATATCAGATGTCTAGACCTATCTAAAAAACACTGTACAACAGTTTGAAGCTACATTATGATAAACATGAAATCACACGAAAATCAACTTCATTGCCGGTCCAATATTTTCTGAGTTTTGGACCTGGTAAAGTTTCTACAGGTCTTTTCCAGTTATATAGTCGTGTAATAAATCACTTATTTTCCACACTTGCTCGGGACCGTTCTTGGTGAATATAGTTCCGCGGTATTTTCTGTACGGTCCTTGCTGCGCTCGGTCCATATTGTCAATACCTAGGGCCGATATTGTCCTAGTAACCCCCTCGTGCTTGATTTATAATATATATACACCCAATTACTCTTATTTAATGTACCGAAACACCTAAAACCCTAAAAACCAAGACAGTAAGATAACTACCGATGCAGGGTAAGACTCCACTTTGATGCCCAGAATGCAAAATAGCCACTCTTCAGTGTTCCAGAGGCCCCTGTCCCACGATTTAGCGAGAACGAAACAAAAGACAAGTAAGAGTAAAAAAGAAATGTGTGCAGAGATTTGAGGCAATTTTCGCATGACCTTATTTGGTGTCGCGTCTTGCCCCTCTTTCTCGACTCGACATGCCCTAGGGATAGGGACGGGGGGAGGAGGGAGGAAAGCTTCTTACAAACTAACATCTAGAATCTATTCCATCATGGCCATTGAGTGGAGTCTCCCCTCTAAGACACTTATTGTCCTCTAATATACACAGAAAGCTCATCTACAATGTATAATGTAATAAATGATTTTTCCAGACAGATACAATGTCTTTGGGTGGATTTAGGCCGTACGATATTTTTCTTACGACAGGCTTACCACAAAACTTGTTTGGATTTAATGAAAGGTTCAAAGCTAGAGTGTTTGTACTTGTCGCGACAAAAGTCGCAAGCGTGAAAATGTGACGTAAAGTCGTGCCGTAAATGTTTGATTTGCGACAGTCCCACGAATGCCAAAATCGTGTCAGTGTCAACTGACCATTACAAATATCAAACGTTTTGCTACGATACACATCACACTACAAAAAAGCCGTGGATATACAGCTCTAACGGTTCACAGTTCGTCATTTAAATTGATCAAAATATTATTTCTTCTTATGTCACCAATACTTTGTCAAGCAATCAGTTGATGAGAATCAAGAAAATCATCAATGAGGGGATATTGTCTTGATGTGCTACTAAATTCTCAAAACCAACCTAAAGAGATCTATAGTACCCAGTAAGGAGAGTTAATCTTTTGAGCTTGGAACTGAAGATTTAAAAGACCTCGTTACCTAAAAGCGACCAGAGGGTAAAATTGCAGTATTTCATAAAGGGAATTTGGTTTGAGTTACCGGGATCCTAAAGAAGATTCCTTATTTTTTCCAAAAGAAGAAGCAAGCGACTCAAACACCTGTCTATCATGATTTTTGTGAACTATTTTCCTCGACTAATATTAATTGAGCTACCCTACTGTTAAAAAACTACAATTAAAATACATCAAACCTTACGCGAAGGGAAAACTAGAGTGGATTTGTAGATGCGAATGTACACCTGATTGAAGAAACGTTGACCCATGAAAAGCATAAATCAAACAACAATGCGACCCAAATGTTCACTAGGAAATCGGAAAAAATAATCGTCGTCTGTAACCGAATGAACATACATGTAAGAATAAGAAAAGCTGCAAAAATCATGCTTTTAAAGCTCTCAAAGAAAGAAAATATTTTGATTGTAAATAAATGGAATATTACTAAGCTTACCAATGCTGTCTACCCAAAATCCCTTTCGGTCTTTTCTTTCTTGGTTTTTTTTTTTCTCGGGTTTTTTTTTTTTTTTTTTTTTAAATGTCCGGGGCATATGTTACAAGAGCGGTTACTCGTAAGGTTTGGTTTAAGACTATTATTCTTTGTCACTTCATGTAACAAGTTAACTTGTAACGAGAATTAAAATATGGCATTTAAGTACATGTACTTTGTTAAAGGTCCAGCATAGTTGCTCGTTACACTTGTGAGTTATGACTTCTTCAGAGCCAAAAGATGGAGGCAGCTAAGATCGGCAGTGAAACCGATAACACAGTGGCGGTCACTATGGCTCCAGTTGCTGCAAAGAATCAAAGAGACCCAGTGAGTATTCCGGGTGATTATTATAGAGTTCTACATAAATGAAAATGTGTTCTACCATAAGGAAAATCATAAAAAATAACAACGTTTTGTTATTGAGGGTAACACATGACAGTAAGGCTGACAAACCAGGGACCCTCTAAAAAGTTACAACCATTTTCAAAAGGAGCAGAGATACTCTGCATTAAGAAGGTAATTCTGCCAATTTTATTAATAATAATTTGCATCTCCCATCCCACCTGCCATTTAAATGTCGGCATTTCATTTGTTCCGCGTCAGAGTTAATTGTTTCTTTTTCCAACATCAAAAAGTTTATAAGGCAAAGGCAATTATGGGGAGCATAAAAATTATCCCAACCATTTTGTGACCAGTTTGTAGATTAAATAAGAGATACTTTTAAAACTGATAACAATGTTGTGCCAATTACTAAAAACGGAATGCAATAATGCTATAACAATGTGTAGTCAACCCCAAATTAAGGAACACCATTGCTTGCTTATTAGTGCATATTGTAAGGCTCAACACTTTTCCATAAAATCCATACCTCTCTCACTTACACATGTAGTCTTACATCTCTGCTTAAATACCGTCGCTTGCATCTAAGCGTGAACACATGCCGCTAAAACATTCATGATCCAATTGAATATTAAACGTGGCATGATTGGTCATCAAGCGTTTGAACTTTGGCAGACCGTAACGGCCAATTTCGCGTCGAAAGTTCAACAAATTTTGGTTTCGAAATGATGGGAAGATTGGATACAGAGACTTCTTCCAAAAAATTGATCCTGATCTGCGTTGATATGCATTTGCAAGCTCACTTTTAACACTTCTTGTGTAAAGTTTCACCCGTACTCACTGTTAATGGTGAGCATTTTGAGTGCGAAAGTTCACGTTACGGTCTGCTAAACTTCAAATGCTTGACGACCAATCATGTCATGTTCAGTATCAATTAGATCATGTTTTGGCGACATGTGTTTACGATTAGATGCAAGCGATGGGATGCAGAATCCTGATTCCTCCCACCGCCAAGGGAAACAAAAAAATTAAATGGTTTGCGAAATTGGGGGAAAAATTACTGTGTTCAACGAGTGAAGCAAAACCAAAGGAGACAAACTTTGGTTCAAGTTAATTGTGATTCCAGTTACAGACCTTTTCCCCCAACAGATACCAGGCTCTCCCCTTTATTAGTTATTACAATATGTCCTAACAAAAATACTGTGTAACTTTCAAATAGAACATTTCAAAAAAAAAAACACACAAACAAAACAATGGATACTTCCTTGGGGGAAGGCCCCAGGGGTATCCACCCATGGGGGACAAGACCGTACTAAAATGATGGTGGTTTACATTATACTCTTTTTAACATTTTTCATTGACAAGCACAAACATGAATTGAACAAAACATAAAGATAATTACTGGTTGGCGGCTTCGCGGTTGTTGTTGTTGGTGGTGTAGTGGGTTTGACCACTGTTGGAGAGGGAGTATCAGAAGTCTCAGAATATTGTGCTTCAAAACCTGGCTCACGAAAAGCACCTCCATGGAACTTCACAAGCATCTTGTTACCACTTGAAATCACCTCCTTCTGGGCAGAGTTGTAACAGAAACGCCCCAGATAAGGAGAACTTTCGGAAGCACCGTCATACATCTCTACATAAGTACAATATTGTGAGCTGCAAGGCGATGAACAGAAACCAAGGCGGAAATCAGTGAATACAAACTTCACACGTTTGCCTTCTGGCACGGTAATGTTCCAGGCGCAAAACCTCTCTGAAAGATATTTGTTAGGGTAGCTCGGGCTGCTAAATGTTCCATTACCAGTGAGAGGAATTGCTTCTTTGGGACAAACTGAAAAATTAACACAAAGGTACAAAATGAAGACATGCAAAGAGTTACTGATTAATGGATTTCTTTTACAGCTCTAAAAACAAATCCAGATTCGCGTTGTTAAGTGGACGTGATTCTACAAGGAGGTTATTTTTTAGTAACCAGTAAATAAAAATTTATTTAAGGTTATTTGCTACAAACTCGGGCAAAAGTACAATGTAGTTGAGACAAGAGAACACTTTATGTGAAAATCCTACTTTTAAAGATACCAATGTGGAGGCCCTGCCGGGGTTCCTGTGTCGCTTGTCTAAATTTAAAAATGCGCCGTGTCGCCGTTTGATCAAAGGAAAATAATTACTTGTCCTTGTCGTAATTTAAGTTTTTCCAAAAGGGTTGTCGTTTGTTGCGACTTTATTTTATGTGCTGTCGCTACTTTTTAGGCCATGTTGCTTGTTGGAATTTACCCTGGCGGGGCCTCAATGTGTCTTTAATTGACTAAACATTTAAATTTCTTCTCTTCCTTTCCTACAGTGCATTTTTAATGTGACTAGAGTTGAATGGGGATGGTGCCACTTTAACCTAAAAGTTTTCTGGGGGAAGGATTTCACACATTTAACTACTGGTTTGTTCAGTTGTTGCTGCCACTAAAAGGACTTACAATGAGAGTCTCGAAGGACTATCAGAAACATTGCGTGTTTTGAACCCTCTGGTAACATAGTACAAAATTTGCAAGGAGTCTTGCAAACAATGCAAATCTGTTACCAACTGTAGGTGCTGTTTGGAGGATTACTAATTTAAGTGATTGTGGACTCTGAGGTACATGTAGCTTACACCCGCTTTCAGTGTTATGCGCATAGTGGCTTTCTATCCACATCTATTTTTCAACATGCTAAGCAAACAAGACAGATCTAAATCCACCGCAGCCCACTAGCATGACCTTCTGAGCTTGTTTTCTCATTTGCATGTAACCAACACCAGTATGCATTGGTTTTGATTTGCTCATTTCAAACAGCATGTTGAAAGATCATAGATGATGTTGAAAGATGGATGTACAGTAGAAAGATAGCTATGTACGTCTCAGCTGCACCGTTTCACGTCGCTCATAGTTTTGATGATAAAGATGATGTGCTCTGGGCATGGAACACGTTATTCAAAGATATTTGTGACTTGCACGCACCTATAAAGCGCGTCAAGATCCGGAGTCAATCTTCTCCCTGGATAAATAATGATATCAGACGGAAGATGAACTTAAGGTACAAGCTTTTTAAATATGCTGTCAGCACCAAAGATCAAGAAATGTATGCAAGATACAAAAGAGTCAGAAATGAGATTACATCTGAAATGAGGAGTGCGAAGACGTGCTACTTCAACGAGAAGATAGCCTCAGTTAAGTCTGCAGCGGCATATTGGGACCTTTATGCGGAAGCGACTAATCCTGTTAGAAAAGGCAAAATTGCCCCTTTAAGGAGGGAAGATGGAAGTCTTGCCGTTAATGACAAAGAAAAAGCAAACTTAATGAATGAATTTTTTTTGCTAATATCGGCGTAAGACTTGGTCGAGCCAATAACAACTTACTTACATCGGCAGTGGGAATGCACAGTGAGTCCAGTTCCCTCTGTCTCAGATATTATCATGTGCGAAGATCTCGTCCAACACAAAAAAAAAAACCATCAAGCCTAACAAATTTACAGGGCCATACCACCTAAATTATTAAAACTAGCCGGACCTGCCATTGCATCCCCACTGCCTAGACTATTTATGTACAGTGCCAACTTGGTGGAACCTTTACTGACTGGAAAAAAGCTCGTCTAATTCCAGTGTTTAAAAAAGATGATGAAGCTGACACAAAAAACTACAGACCAATATCGCTCCTAATATAAGCGTCCCAAGCAAGATTATGGAATCTTGTGTATCTGACACTGTTGTAGGTCACGCTTTTAGTAATAACCTGGTCACTGATAAACAGTGGGCCTACCGCGAGGGACACTCTACGGAGCCATTGCTCCATTGTAGGGCGGCCAGAGTGATTTACAACTTGCCCCGCGATATGCCATCCGCTGAAGTCTACCAGTACACGAAATGGAGCACACTAAACTACTTATACAAACTCCGGATAATTAAACTATTTTACAGGGTGGTAAACGGTGAAGCACCAGCTGCATTGTCACACTTAGCAAAAAAAGCCAGGATTTCTTACAGCCTCAGAAGAAACAATAACATCGTGGTCCCTAGATTTAATTCATATTTTGTAAAAAATTCAATTAGACATAGGGGGGCCATCTGTGACACTGAAAGCGGGTGCCAATTAAAGCAAAAATGCAATGGTCAAGAGGTCGAGGTCAGTAATTTTAGCTGTGTTGGTTTATTTACTCGTTGTATACACCTCCAGTGCTCCTGATGAAGACCGTGATGGTCAAAATGTAGAGCAAATAAACCAACATAGCTATGTTGAAGTTGGACTCTTGACCACTACACTTGTGCTTTCCTGATAACATATCCTCAGACATGTCTTGAGTAACTATGGATTTTGTGAATCTGGTTACTGGATCTAAACTATCTTGATAACCTTAAATAAAAACAGATCGACTTAAATGCTCTGGCACTACATACACTGTGGGGATCAGTGGTTGACACTTACCAGGAGGTGTGAAGTTCAAAAGAGTGTAAGTTGCCTTAAAGCCCGCAGTTGCCATCACATTTGCACCATCAGAGAAAAAACGCACCTTCAAGCTATCAAGAACTGAGTAAATGACACCTGGGTCTTTACAATGTTTCCCAGTTGCGGATCCATCAGAGGTGTAGCCATTTTGGATGTCCAGAAAATCAAGTGTGCCGCAGTTAATTCCCCCGGAAATGTCCATGTTATCAAATTCTAGCTTCACATGGCTTCCCTTTTTGGCTGTGATTTGCCAGTTGCAGTCCTTGTTTTTTGGATACCTTCTGGGGTAGAAAGGACTGGTGATAACACCTGTTTCATTCAACTTGGCAACGGCACCTGGCGCTGGGCATACTGAGAAGCAAAAAGTTCAAAATAACTACAATTACAGTCTGTTATACTAACCCAGTTCTTACACAAATGTACATTGACAATTCAACTAACTGTACCACACAAGAGAATAGTTATTTTTGTGCACTCTGATTGGTTACATGTAAAGTCCTCAAAAGGTGATTAGGAAAGTACTATTCACCTTCGAGCAGCTGAAGAGAAACAAACATGGCTTCCCATGTTGCTTTGTTTACCAAAAGCAATGTTTTCCTCTGCTAGTTATTCAACTTGTGTGGTATAAATTATATAGAATAATTATTAACCTCAGTGTCAGTGAATGTGGTGGAAATTTACCTAGCCACTTCACGGCTTGGTAAAATAATATCCACCACTATTCACCTTCACTTTGATGAATAATTGTTATAAGTATTAATTATTAATAATGTTTTGTGCATTGTTAAAGGTTCATAAAAATTTACCCTGTGAAAGTTAATCCACACAAGGAAATGTAAATGTACATATACATGTGTCGTAATGTTTGGCTCACTTGCCTGACAACTAAATGGAAAATGTGATGACAGCCAAACATGATTTAGTTAGCTATTAATTAATCAAAGAGCTCTTTGAGCCAGGACTGGATTTTTTTTCCAAGTTTTTGGTTTGGTTTCGATACCTTCAGTATAATGAGCAGCAGGTGATTCAAACATTTCTTTGGTGCAATTAAAAAAACAGAAACGAGGGAACATGCGTGACAATTGCAGATGTGGTTTAATACATGTACATGTAGAACCCATAATGTCTATTACATTGATATAAGATAAGCTCACTAGAGTGTTGTCAAGATGAGGTGTGAGATGTTTGGAGTTAAAATCCCGTTTTTTTCTTTTTTTCTTTTCCTCTTTTTAACTCCGTGGTGTTATTATGATTTGTTTATTATGTCGCTCTGTAGGTACGCATTAGAAAATAAAAGCATGGAAAATCGATTTACTTTTGTTGTGAACAAGCAGTCACGCACTCGATTTTAGCCAACACGGGTTTCTAGAATATGTGAACCTGTTTTAATTTTCAAATGCTCATATATAATTATCATATATTATTTTTTTAACACTAGCTCTACTGATGGACACGAAAGACATCAATCGATTTATGGCCCTCAATGTCGACTTTTTTGTGGTCAATAACTTTCTACACCTAATTGTCAGCCCCGTTTTGTTTCTTTGCTTTTTGGTTTTCTTGATATAACCCTTAAAATTTAAATGGCCAACAGACATTGTGGGTTCTACCTTGCTACACTCTTTCTACTTTAAATGTTTACAGATAATGGACCAACCAAAAGTGTGAGTGCGACTGGGCTAGCCACTATACTTCCTGAAAATATTCAGTCGAAAATAGGTTATAGTCAATTCAGTCAAACCCCTATTAAGCAGCAATTACCTATTAAGCAGCCACCCCTTATTAAAGTGCATATGAAGCGAAATCAACTTTTGTTTATTTCGAAAGTTCTGTATGTTTAAGACACTATCCCAAAGTTTGAACCTTATCAAGAAAAAACTCGCAATTTTATAAGGCCTGAAAGTTGCGCTATTTTGCCCTCAAAATTGTCCTTCAAATCGCGTGGTCAAAATGGGCTGATGACGTATTGTTGTGGACAAGATTCTTGGAATCAACATGGCGGAAAGAGGGAAACTAAGGTAAACTGCGAAGAGGAGAAAGATATTGCGTGGCTGGTGCCCCAAATAGTCTAAGTTGTACAAATTCCCTTAGTTACCTTGTTATTAGCGACTAAAGCGTGATCAAGCTGTCCACAACAATACGTCACAAGCGCATAAACTCGCCCCAGTCTTCTGGACATTTTTAAACAGAAAATAAGGCTTTTTGCAGCGCCGAAATCAGGACCAAATTTTATTTTTTAAGAGTTAAAACTTTGCAGTTGTTTTTATTAACATATTGAAGGATAAAATTGTGCAAAAAAAATTTCGCTTCATATGCACTTTAAGTGACCAGTTATCAAAGTTCTGAAATTGTTCTTAGTTTAACACTACAAATAAAATGCCCATAAAGCAACTACGGCCACCTATTTGCTGTCCTGATGAAAGTTTTCTATTGTTTTTTACCCCTATTACATGTACGCGGCCACCCAAAAATTTAATATGCGTGGTTAGGCTTTGTTTTTGATAAGGTATAATGACAGATAAGAGAGGCCCTGCCAGGGGGGTTCCTGGTCGCTTGTCTAAATTGAAAAATGTCCCATGTCGCTGTTTTATCCCTCTTCGTGTCGCTGTGGGTACATGTAATTATATTGAAGGAAAATTGCTGGTCCTTGTCGGAATTAAAGTTTTTTAAAAGGGTTGTTGTTTGTCACAATTTTATTTTATGTGCTGTCGCTACTTTTTGGGCCACGTCGCTTGTGGGAATTTACCCTGGCAGGGCCTCATAAGAGTCCAAAATAGAAAGTGACGACTGATGAATAAATTTAAACACATTTTCTTATTCTCTTTATGTGATTGCATGTATATAAAAAAATTAATATAAATGCAGTGTATAGCACACCAAATAGACGTCTCTTTAGACAACAGTCCATTCCAGGTTGTCATTTGAGTTCAAATTATTCTTCCTTAAGCTTCGATTCCAACAGTAGTCAAAAGTCTTTAAGCATGCTTGTATTGGAATAAATTGATGTTTCTAATAAGTTTCAGGCCAATTCCTGGCAAAGCAAGCATTTGTCTAAGTAGTTTATAGTACGAGCTCACCTATTGGCAATGTTTACAGACACTGTCTTGCCCTAAAAGCAGCTGATCGCTATCCCAGTTTCATTATTCTAGCAGTCTTTGCACGAACACTCGTTTTTTCTAGAGCTGTATTCGTAGTTTTTCCCACCCTCCCTCCCTTTGGAGAAGGGCATGAGCTTTAAATAAATATGGGTCACACTTTGTGGTTCGGTTAAGTCTGCGTAGCGACTTCCCCCAAGCTTTTGGCGTTATTTTACCTTGCAATTCTATACCTTTGCCTGAATCTTGTCCGATCCAGCCCGTGCGGTGCTGGGGAGATAAGTAAGGCTCTGCCAATACTCTTATCCTAGTCCCCAAGTTTGCGGGGAGATAAGTGAGGCTTGTACTTTTTCGTGCACAGCCCGGAGTCGCAAACTAACCTGCCACAGAGCTGTGTTCCCCCTATAACACCATCTTGTTGTTGTTGTCTTTATTGCGTTACCGGATATTGCGTTACTCACGGTGAATACGCGAACAGTGACATTAACCCTTATTAAGCAGCCAACCCCTACTAAGTGGGCACTTCCCATTTCTGAGGGTGGCTGCTTAATAGGGGATCAACTGCAAAATAATTTTTTTGTATGGGAAGCTTTGTTTTTTTTTCGTTTTTGAACAGATCTCATGAAATAATACAAAAATTTGACAGGCAATTTTTGTACAAATTTTGCAAAAAAATAAATGGCAGGAAAATGAAGTGTATTAAAATGTCATGGACATTCTTTTTAGGAGTGGCATAAGAGAAAGAAGCCTTAAGAAATTCCAGCAATTGGTAATAACCTGCCAAACCAATGGACAGCAATAAAATATATTTTAAGCATCACAGAGCTGCAAACAAACAGAGTGTTTACATGACAAAACTGGCACTGACATGAGTTTCACACCAGCATGACTACTTGATTTGTTTTGGGTTAACATGCTGGGAGGAATTCATCTGTTTTCTCATCATTCCATGTCCAACATGACTATGCCATATTGGGTTGATGAAATCTACAGTGTACATACATGCTACACATTCCAGTACACCAGGAGTCAGATTTTTTTGAGATGAGTGGTTGTTCTTCATTACATGATACTGGAATGAAAAACATTCTCGCTCCGGTGCAGGAGCTGGAGTGAACTCATGTTTACCTGACTTTTTTTGTATGTGGTCAGTACGATACACTGTAGTTGTGTGGCATTATATCAAAACCCTCTAAAACTGAAAGAGTATTAAATTCAAAATTCTCTCTTCAATTGAAAACATGTACTGTACTTTGCCTGATACAGCATGTTTTTGATTTTAAACAAGTTTGCATAGATCTACTTTTGTAGTTTGTGTTTTTTTGTTTTGGTGTCAAAATTAATATGCTAGTAGGTGAATACCTGGCAAGAAAAGACATGTCAGATCAGATTTTAATCCTGTAATCAGTTCTCTCGAAATGAAAAAGTCACATTCAGTATTTTACTCTTACTCTCTTAATTTGCCACCGTCTTAATTAACTTTTAATTGAAGACCGGAGGGAAAGAACGGCCCCTGGACTTTCTGGCTAAATTGAACATCATCAAAACAGCTCCAAATTGCGCATACAGGTTTGTTTACGTGTGCTTAACACTGTCCTTTGTTTCATTTCGCTTGTCTTTGGTTCGTTTTCGAAAAATAACATATGCAAAAAAGAAAAGATTTTGTAGCTTACATTGTCCACAGTAATCCAGCACTAGACATTTTTCCACGCATTGCGTGTGCAAATCTTGCCTCGAGGAACTTTATTACAGTCGTCCGGGATGTAAAAACAGCGTTTCACAAACCAACTTTGCAGACTGGCCGCCATTATTAAATTTGCTCGCAGGCAGTAGCAGCGAGGGACTGGGACTCGCTATTCTATTGTGACGTCTTAAGTCACATGTTAGGGATTCAAGTACAGAGAACAAAAATGGCGCATTTCTTGACAAAATAAACTACTGGTTCGTTTGAGTGCAAGTGCGTCCACTTGGCGGTTGAAGGACATCATTAAGTCTGAAAACCCGTAAGTCTCACAGCATTTCTCGAAGAAATGAGAGATGTTCGGCCTTTGTTTTGTACAATAGTGCTGTTTAGCGCTCAAGAGAAAAGTTGTTCGACAAAGGCCGGTGGAACCAAGTGGTATAAAATAAAGTCTAAAAAGACAGATCTCTTGTCGGGAACTATGTCAGCGTGAGTTTAGCAGTGTCCCCTTGGGTGCTGCAGCGACAAAGTTGCCGAGAAGCGAACTGGTTTTAGACTTTAAAAAATTCTTTAGATGTTTCGCAGGACACGTTCCCTTCACAAAATTTTTTCTGTGCCTCATTAAATATTCATCAATCAATCTATCGATTCGTGCGAATGAAAACCTCAGAAGTTTATCTTGTTTTCGCGGGATTTTGTAGATGTGTGATGATGTGAGGAGTGGAGATAGAAGTGAGAGCAAGCCGGCGGCACTCAACTGAAAGCAAAACTAGTATAATGTGACAACACGAGCAAACGTATTCAATCAACAATCAGTCTTTATTTCACTTTCACCTCGGCAAATTACAGCTAACGGTAACAGAGTAAAGTAGTCTTGCCCGAAACAACAAAATTTAGCTAACCGCAAGCAGACTGCAGAAAAAGCTAGCTTCAAACAAACTGGCGTGAAAGCTTACTGCATTAAAAGCGCGATCTAAAGGTTGAGGCTGACTCTGATCCTAAACTTAACTTGAAACGGCTTAACCCTAAATATCCTTTGGGGTTAGTGTTAAGCTTTTTTTTTTTTTTTTTTTTTTGCGTCAGGGCTAGGCTTTTGCGTTAGGGCTAAGTCTGTAACCCTAATCTGAAACTCTAACCCCGACCCTAAGGCCTTGGGGTTACCTTTTGCGTTAGGGCTAGGACTGTAACCCTAAAAATTTAGCTGACTTCATCGTTTTGAGAAACAAAAGGTTTCCTTTGTTTATCGTTTGTAAAAGAAAAGACAAAAGATGCCGCGCGAGCAAAAACCTTGTCTTTTTGCATGTGTAATTTTTCAAAAACGAAACAAAGACTAGTGAAATGAAAGACAGGACAGTGTTAAGCACACGTAAACAAACCTGCATGCGCAATTTGGAGCTGTTTCGATGATGTTCGATTTAGCCAGAAAGTCCAGGGAGCGTTCTTTCCCTCCGGTCTTCAATTGAAATAAAGTGTTTTATTCTTGCTCAGACGTTGTACTTTTATAGTTATTTGTCAAGTAAGACCTGTTTGATTTGAACCAAAAGCTAGGTACTTATATCTGACTTTTATTTACATTACAGGGTAGCTGCAAATTATAATCTCTGAAAATCAGTTATGAAAATGCATTATTTTGAATTAGCTTTGATTTTGTTCTCATTTGTCAGGTACTGGTACCCAAACCATAAGGGGGGGGGGGTGCAGGGGGTGCGGCCCCTTCCCTGAGATGAGCTGCGGCTTAGTATTCGCTTTTCAAATTTGTTAACGTCACCATTCAGTTACGCCATTCCTTAGTAGTGCACCCCCTCCTAAGAAAAATCCTGGATCCACCACTGCAAAATAAGATTGTATGTCCTAGGCAAAACACCCTGTCTGTACATGTACATGTGTGTTAACTTACTGTCATTTTCAGTGATTGCCTCATAGGATGCATTGAATCCTGAGAATACATTGTTTCCTGATATCAATCTCACTTGGATGAAATTCCCAACAGAGTACACTGGAGCAGGGACTTTTTGACCACAAAGCTGGAATGGTGAATTATTATCATTTGAAGCAACATTAGTGATAGAAAGTCTGGCACCAGAGGCACTAGTACAGTCGGTATTCTGATTTGGTTCCAGTGTGAAGTTGAGGAAGGTAAGTTTGATGATGTGTCCAGCAGGAACTGTGATATTCCAGGCACAATCTTCATATTGTGAGAAATCACCAGGAAAATTTTTGCTGGTTAGGAATCCACTAGATCCAGTAAGGGCATCTCCACATGCTGCAATGAAAAAAAAAATTATCAATTGCTATTTTTTTAAGGAAGGACACAATTATGTTGCTTAAGGGCTGAAGTGAACCAACATGTGTATCTAGGTACTTTTATTAATAACCATAACTGGTGTCCTTATGGCTTTGAGCAAGGATTTAAAAAGTGGATGTCCAAAAATTTATTGTCTATTAGGCCTGACTCAACCCTCCAAGAAGGTCTGAGGACAAAATTTAAGCTCGTACATGAAAGGTGTATTCCTACAGTTTTTAGTGCAAATCTGTTTGAAGATTTACAAATTTGCAAAAAAAAAAACTCTCAATACAGCACTCCACATACAATCATGTAATATTCTCCAAAAAGTGGGCATCCATAGCGGCAAAGGTCATCAAAGGACACCTGGTTGCCGATGTGGCTATTAGCCTGGAAGCACACTGAACCCTGGATTGAGCCTTAGGGGTCATGAATGGTTCATCAAAATTTTGCAGTGCTCACAAAATTAGGTTTCTGCTTGGAACGCTCGCAAAATTTTAGTCGGTGCTCGTTTGCTAGTAGTAGTATATTTTAACAAGTTCTCGCATGGTTAGATTTTAGGGGAGGTAGATTTTTGAACAGTGCTCATTGCTAGCAAGGCTAACTTTTGTCAATGCTTGTGCATGCAAAGAAAAACGCTTTGCATGCAAAGCAAAATGCTTGTGCATGCTAACTATTGTCAGGCTAACTTTTGTCAATGCTTGTGCATGTAAAGAAAAACGCTTTGCATGCAAAGCAAAATGTTTGTGCATGCATGCTTGTGCATGCAAAGAAAAACGCTTTGCTGGCAAAGACCATTCAACACCCTTAGTGTTCCTACTTTGATCCCTGGTCAGGTTACTGCATTGTGTTTATGGGCAAGACTTCATGACAAGAGATTTCATGATAATATTATAAAAATACATGTACATGTACTTACGATTGGATGCCACATGGCCAACTAGAACAGCAACTGCAAGTACATGTAAAAGGAAAAATTATGTCATAACAGAATAAACAATCTGAGAAATGTCTTTGACAAAATTGGATCATCCTTAACAGGAACAACACAACTTGCAATTATGATTAGTTAATCAACAGTTTAAATGCCTGTATACCTTATTATAGAAAAACTCCCCGGGAGTGCTGATTAAAATATCTGGGATCTGGGGGGGGATATAATCAGATGTATTTTTCTGTTTCCAGGTAGATGGGCCTACCGCTGGAGAGTAAAAGCCAGGGGTGGAGGGGGCCGGGGGGGGGGGGGGCTTATAACCGGAATTTTAGGGTGTTCCTGATCCAGTGTTTCCCTCTAGAGGCACTGAGGGGAAATTTAGGGGGTTCAAACAATGGTGAATTAAACCAGCTTCATTTTACGAGTTGAAGTTTAGGTGGCTCAACTGGATTTTCAAGGGGTAACACCGCTCAAGTTTGAGAATTCACTACGTCGCCAATAACAATGCTATCGAAAAACGATCACCACAGTTGTATTAGATAAAGATGAAATTTTTTTATGACTAGTGTTTTATTGACATCGGAGTTGCCATAGCGACGAAATGACGTCATTACGTTTTTTACTTTCGCTCGTATTGCTCGGCACCAGGAGATTTTTTTCGGAAATCGCTCAAAGGAGCTTGTACCACACACAGCTGCCTCGATGTTGGCAAAGTTTGAACAAATTCTATGAGAGCGTTTTCGAAATATTTGGGGATGAAGTTTTCGGGCCTATAAATACAGTCAAAAACATACTAACGAGAAAATGGGGCAATATCTAAAAAAAAACGACGCGCCTGTGAATTGCAATTTCATCTTATAGTAGTTTGATTCCATTTAAAATCGTGTTTAAAATAGTGGTGGGGATTGCTTTGGTCGATTGCGAGAAAAAAGAATTTGATGAGCGTGCGTTTAGGTGCGCTTGTTGCCATTTTTGTTTATAATTTGGTCTATGCCTACATAAAAGATAATAAATTAAAAACCGCTCGATGAATTCTTTTTAAAATTTGACAAACACGAGGTTTGTCATCAGTTGATATAGCTTGCAAGTTTCAAGCTCATTGAAAACATTTAAGGCAATAAAATTGGGCTTCCCATGTACTGATTTTTTCTCGAAGATTTCGTGTTTACAAGCAAGTGTCCTCATTATTCACGGGTATTGTTTTCAAGTGTCATATCTACGTGCACCACTCCAGCAAAAAAATTCATTTGCATTAAACAGAATTCTCGATTGCTTTCCGAAAATTTTTCCGAAGCATACTAATCTGCGTTGGGGTGAGAATAGCAATGACCATATATGCAGAATAATAGCTTTCGTTTTCTGGACAGAGGCCCTTGACATCAATCGCCCGACAAATGCTGTTACAATTTCTTAAGCAATATAAGCATGTTTCGGAAAACTGTTCGGAAAGCAGTCCGCGTCCTGTTTAATGCACATGAATTTTTTTGCTGAAGTCGTGCACGTGGATATGAAACTTGAAAACAATACCCGTGAATAATGAGGACACTCGCTTGTAAACACGAAATCTGCGAGAAAAAATTAGTACATTGGAGGCCCAATTTTACTGCCTTAAATGTTTTCAATGAGCTTGAAACTTGCAAGCTATATCATTTGATGACAAACCTCGTGTTTGTCAAATTTTAAAAAAAATCATCGAGCGGTTTTTAATTTATTATCACTTTTGTAGGCATAGACCAAATTATAAACAAAAATGGCAACAAGCGCACCTGAACGCTCGCTCGTCAAATTCTTTTTTCTCGCAATCGACCAAAACAATCCCCACCACTGTTTTACACATGATTTTAAATGGAATCAAACTACTATAAGATGAAATTGCAATTCGCAGGCGCGTCATTTTCTTCAGATATTACCCCATTTTCTCGTTAGTATGTTTTTGACTGTATTTATAGGCCCGAAAACTTCATCCCCAAATATTTCGAAAACGCTCTCATAGAATTTGTTAAAACTTTGCCAATATCGAGGCAACTATGTGTGGTACAAGCTCCTTTGAGCGATTTTCCAAAAAATCTCCTGGTGCCGAGTAATACGAGCGAAAGTAAAAAACGTAATGACGTCATTTCGTCGCTATGGCAACTCCGATGTCAATAAAACACTGGTCATAAAAAAATTTCATCTTTATCTAATACAACTGTGGTGATCGTTTTTCGATAACATTGTTATTGGCGACGTAGTTAATTTTCAAACTTGAGCGGTGTTACCCCTTGAAAATCCAGTTGAGCCACCTTAACCCCTTGCCTACCAGAGCCAGACACACTAAGCAACCGGCGGCCATATTGAATTTTTAATGAGATTCTAAATTTGGCTAAGCAATGGCATCTTTTCAGATAAAATATTAAAGTACACCTAGATTAAGCATTTAAAATGAATTCCTCTCTCTTTTCCGCATTCTCTTATTGTACTGATGACTCGTACAGCTCCCTGTCAAACTCCTTGACCATGTGCATTTGGAGGTTCAATTTCTTCAATCGATCGAGGCTTCTTTTTCGCCACCTTCATCTTCTTTTTGTTCAGACTGTTCAGAATCACATGGTTTGATTTCGCTGTGACTTAAATCGCTTACATCAGAGTCGGGATCAGCAAAAATTTCAGCAATAGCTTCATCTGTGTCGATTCTGTCTTCACGCACACATGCCACCATTTTGCAAATCGTTCGAGCAAAAAGCAATTTTATTCGGTCAGCGGTATTTCAAAAGTAGTGCCAGACCTTTCTCAACAACCGGGGATGATTTATTCAAGGCATCGCGAACAACCGGGCTTTCAGTGATGTCCTTTGGTTGAGGACGTATATATACGTCCTCGGTCGTTGCGTGACAACAGAGAGGACGTATATATACGTCCTTGGTAGGCAAGGGGTTAAAAAAAATAGTGAAACCATGTATCTCTGTTATTGGTACGAATGCTTCACTGTATTTACTATAACTGTTTGAGGATTTTAATATAAAGAGAAAACAATTATTATTATAAATGAAAACAAAAAAAAAATTATGCATAACTTTGTG
The DNA here is from genome assembly GCF_052425735.1 of Oculina patagonica. NCBI lineage: Eukaryota > Metazoa > Cnidaria > Anthozoa > Scleractinia > Oculinidae > Oculina > Oculina patagonica. Next base: position 21,159,558 of record NC_135762.1, read on the forward strand.
CATTGTGCTATTATGCTGTGATATTAGATATTAATTGTTATGTAAATGAAGAGATCCTACAATAAACTTGACACATTAGCTGAGAAGAAGTGAATTAAAACCGGGATTAAAACCAGTTCACATCAGTTTACATCGGTACAGTGAGCGTTTTTAAAGATATAAATATTAAAGAAAACCTCACACAGGATTTCTGATCTTAACTTAGCGATGTGTCATTATTATGTCCAATACAGCTGTCAACCATTTCTATTTAGATTTCGTGTAATTAAGCTGTTGGCTTACATGTACCCTAAAACAGTTCGACAGCCATACAACTACAGGAATCGAGCCCTGTTTAATGGATATTAAAAATATGCATGAAATAGCTTTACGATCGAGTAATTTTCGCTTAAGCTTACTAAGAGCACATGTTGGCTTAACTACAGAATACAGGGCCACTGTTCTAGCTATACTAATTGAAATGTTACTCGAACTTTCATAGCAAATAAGCTTAAGTTATTTTAATAACAAAATATAGAAGCTTTCAATCATAGGTACATGTAAGCTTAGAAGCAGATTACGAAATGCCTGCTATATTCTAAGCAAAAGTAAAACGTGCGTAAGGTTTTAACGTCATGCTTGTTTAAAAATGAAATTTATACAGCCAACATCAATGAAGTTTCATTATACTCGTACTCACGAAACATATGCAACACCCAAACGACAGTCATTTTGCAAAATCGCTGTACCACAAGTCGTACCACAATCGAATCGTATCACGTTAGAAACCTTGGAATCGTTTCCCTGGAGAACTGAACAGGTTGCTTCACTATTTGTTTTAACCAAGCTGTATAGCGTTGGAAACAGGTTAATGAAAAATACTCATCAATATTCTGACGATTGGACGAAAATAGAAGTGACTCAAATCGATTATTTGCACGTCAGCTTAGCTGCCGCCCACTCATCAAAGAATGACCACCCTTGAGGAACGGCAACCTCGTCCCCAGGGCCTTCTCGGCGACGAGTTTTCAAAATGGCGGCTCGTCGAGAGAAGACCCTGGCAAAGGCTGGGTCACGTGGTACAAAATCTCCAAAAATCTTGGAGATTTTTGTCACGTGACTTTTCAGAGAAGCCAAATTAAAATGGCGGTCCAGTTTGAATTCGAATTGACTCTTCGACGGCGTTTGAGGGCGTAAACTTCATGCAGGAGGCAGTGATTACTTCGTAAAGCATAGATATTATTTCAGGGATTTCAAAATGTGGCGTCAGCAACTGGAAGAGTAGGCGACTGTGACAAGCCAAGCTTGTTTCTTACAAGCTGATTGCTACGACCATTAAACTGGTGACAAGAATCAAGTAGCTGGTGGAACTCCGGCGGCTGCCCGCTTGTTTTGAAAACCCTGTTATTTTCGCCAGGTGTTCGAATGTAGACCGTGAGGTATGAGAATCGGGAAGGTACGGAAAGTAAAAAAATTAAATGTTACACAGTCTGTAAGCTTATGTAGTCTATGTACTGTTATTTAAGTCTTAATATATTTACTTTCTGTATTTTGATTGAGTGCAAGAGAAACTAAAACTTAGCTGCTTATAGGTAAAGAGGCAAAATGTGTGCTTAATACCCTACAAATGTATGATCAACATATCAATCGATTTCGGTGGCAAATTTTTCTGCTTTATAATTCATTCTAACTTATTACAGTGATACACATAACCTTGACCCTAAAAGCTTTAACTAAACTCATACATTTTCGCTTTTATATGACCAAGTTCACTCTGTTCTACAAACTTTTACATAAGGTGAAGTTGTAACTGAAATTATGAAATATCCATATCCATATTATGGCCATATACCCGGCCACTCTTTTGCATCTCATTGAATAACAAAGTGCCTGTTGTGTTATGCCTCATTCTTTAAAGCATTCGGACACATGTAAATGAAGTGACCGGGTATTCTGCAATCGCTCCCCCTGAATGCTTAAACTCAAATTTATACATGTTTGAAGCTTACCTTAGTTGAGGCCAATTTCACTTTGTTTTACAAACTTTTACATGAGGTGAAGTTCTAACTGAAATTTTGAGATATTTACATCCACTTGAGTGGCTATTTTGTACATCAAAACAGGTGAACCCACATAACTGTAATCTTCTGGAATTAGTTTTAACTTTTTAACCACAGCAGTTTAAAATATTGACACTTTCATTTCAAAGATGTTATGCACATAGTTATGCACATAATAGACTTAAACAGGGTGTAGAACTTGGGATTACACCTGTGACCACATATGGCAGGCTAGTTAATGTTGTGTTGCTTGAAATGATGTCTAAATCACAAATTTTACAGGAGAAGGATGATTTAACATTTTATCAGAATGCAAAATGCTAAAAGATGATCACTTTTACATTTCCCACATGTTGCCATTTTGGACTTTTTGACATCAGTATGTTTCCACTGTATTGTTAGGAAGCATGCATTCTTTGCGTGAAACAAATGGGCAATACATTGATGTCATAAATTACAAAATGGCATTGTGTAGAAAATTCCTGTTTTAAAATACCTAAAAACAATTTACGCTCGCTTCTTAAATTGTCTCACAGAGGGATGTCAAGGGTGCCCCATGCCTCAACCCCCAGCTACACTCTTTAAACATGAGCAAAAAAATTGTTTTGACTCAAAACAGTCATCTTTAAAATTTGTGAGACTGTCCACACAGACACTGTTTATCCCCATGAAAAGAGCTCTAAAACATAAGAATAGACTTGTTAGTTCTGAATGCCATTGTTGGATCATTTGGCCTCCAGTGATCCCATACTTGTAAAAAGATTGTGCTGTGCAAATAATTAATCACTCAAGAGAGTGAAATGGATTTTTGCGTAGATGGCATCTGTGGACTTTAATCACTTTTCAGCCTTGTAAATATTAATTTTATGATGATCATGTTCTGTTAGTTTCAAAAAAATGCTGCCTGTTTTATCACAAGAGAGTGAAGGTGGTACATAATATCTAATCTGAAGCTCTACATAGGCGCGTATTGCTGTATGTGGAGGAGGGGTTTTAACCAATTTTGTCTGGGATAGGGTAAAGAAATCAGAGCCATTTTGGCCTTAAGTAGCTATTGCTGTCATGAAAAAGATTAGAAAATAATACTTGAAATTAAAAAAAGCATGAACTGTTAAAGCAATGCACTGCCACAGCAAAGTTTTTGGAAAATAGCAAATCTTGTGAAAGGAAGAAATGTTTTGCATCTTATCTAGCATAGGTTTTAAAGGCTGCAAACAGGCCAGGGGGTACTCAGGATTTCAAGTGACGGGGATGATCGAATGAGCGCAAAAATCAAGACCCAAAAAAATCCCTAGGGCTTCCCACAGAAGCCCAAAAAAATCCCTGGACCAAAAATTAACCCCCAAAAATCAACAGAAAAGTACTTTAGTTTGTACTTTATTTGCAGAACTATGCAGCCAAAGCACTACCACACATCTTTAGTTCGTAATTAATACCCAAAAATTCCCTTATTTTTATTAAAAAAAAAATACTTACAAATTTTCCTACCCAAAAAAATCCCGGAACCGAAACTGTCAAACCCAAAAAAATCCTTCTATCATCCCCGTCACTTGAAACCCTAAGTACCCCTGCTGGGGCAAACAGGGCTGGGCTTCATCATCCAAGTGACACATGACTTCCCAAACATTTCCACAGTACAATGCTTTCAGGTTTTGATGTGCAATGAGCCACGTTAAAACAGTACCCTGATAAGGTTTTCCTTATAAAATATCCATTTAGGGAACCTTAAGACAAATCAAAACTATGACAGTGAGATAGGTAAATGACCTCACAAAGAACATATTTTGTAGTTTTATTTTCCTGATTGTTCTCTTTTTTAGTCTCATTTAAGTGTTTGATCACATTTTCAAATACCTCAAGTTTCATCAGAAATATTTTGTTACAAATTGTTTTTAAATTTCAATATACTCTGTCTGTCATGTTTGCAATCAGCCTTTACTGATCATGAGGTAACTGTAAAAGGGAAAGCAAGCAAGTCTGAGACAACATATTCTGAGAACAGTACACGATACAACTTTAATTTTTTAAAGAAATTAAATTGACCAAAGTTTTTTTATCCTTCACATTAATTAATTAATATTTTAATAGATCTCTTATTAACACGCTTAATTTATCTCCTTTGGTCACCTATTTTCTCCAGCACTACTTGAGCATGATTTAAAACACGTCCACCACTTGTATAAGGACCTACAAAAAAGGAGTGGTATAAATAAATTCATAATGAGAACAGACCCTTAGAAAGCACCAATATCATATTCGGAAGAATGCAGACAGTGAATGGGTGATGATATGTGTTCGAACGCGACAAATTGAAATCGAATTTCCTCCGAAAAAGAACACGAGCACTTTAGGTCCAACTATGTCTACGACGGGCAGAAATTCCTTTACGTTTTAGATTTGCATCTCGTACATAGCTGCAGCCCGGTGTCGAAATGACTCTTTCTCTTGAATGTTACTTTCCGACAGTACTTGGTTCTACTTTCGGCAGGAATATTAAGTTATAAAACAGTCAAAACAGCAAAGCGAAAAGTTCGCAATGAAGTGAATTTAACGCTTCTACTTCTACCGAATTATTTGAATCTTGAGAATTATAAATATATTGGAAAAGACTTACCTTTCCAGCTGTAAATGGCTTAAATTCCAGGAAAAATCGACCCCTACGTCATATTTGTTTTGGATTACATGAACCAATCAGGATTGAGGTTAGAATAGACCACTCTGCGATGCCGTTATATCAGCCTTGGCCAGGGTCATCTCGCAACGACTGCCATTTACCGAGAAGGCCCTGGGGACGAGGTTGGAGGAACGGAGAAAGATTGGGCTGGACTTTAGAAACGCGGAGGGCCGCAATAGCCGTACGAGAAGACGTACCACTGACACGAACCACGACAACGAAGACAAAGATGACGAGTCTAATCAAAAGAAAGTTTTTTCATTGAGCAATAGATTTAACAAAGCTTATGCAACAAAAAACACTTCTTACGCTGCAAAAGTTGAGAAAACTGCTCTTTGTTTTATCGGCAAGCGAAAAACTGTTTTGATGTCGGAAGCTATTTAGAAGAAATCTATTGTCTAAAGTAAAAACAAAAAGAAAACAATGTAATTTTAATAGAGTCCAGTAATCTTATTGTCCTGTATCTTTTCAGGTTTTTGTAAATTCACTCAACCGAACATTTATTCTAATAAACTAACTTGACACTGGGACTTGTTATCCGAACATTGTTTATTATAATTTCAGACGTATACAACAAACTAACAAAAAAGCAATTGTAAATTTGGTTCTGCACTTAAGCCTAGGAACAACAAAAATGACACTTGATTTTCGATCGGAAAACGTTGCTTCGGGCCGTGTTGAGAATAACATAGATTTTCTAATGAACATGCATGCTGTGTTTGGTAAACACCGAGACTTACCTTGTCTATTTCGTCTTTTCAATGTTCATGAAATATTCTTATTAACATTTTATCGTCTTTTCTTTTATTCGTTTACGACTCCAGGAGTACGATAGCGAAGTATGATCACTTTTGAAGGGGGGTCAAAATTCGCGAAGGGGGGGGGACAAAATCCGCTAGCAAATATTGACTCCCGGGGGTCCATATCTGCTAGCGGATTTTGACCGGGGGGTCATTATCCGCTAGCGGATTTTGACCGGGGGGACAAAATCCAGGGGGGGGGGGGCAAAATCGGCTAGGACACCGGGAACCTCGATTGTGAATTTCCCATGCTTCTATCAAAATTTGAACGTTGTCTTTTAATACATATTCAAATGGAGGAAACAGACATTCAAACCAGGAAAAACCGAATAGATCCAGATGATCGAAAATAACTTCAAGTATAATATAAATGTATTTTCTCACGTTTAGGAATGCACGTTTTTTGAGTGCTTCTACCGATGTGCCGGTATTTACTATGAGTAGCAATTGTTTGGAAGCATGCGTGACTAATTGTTGTTAGGTATATAAGGTATTTTCGCAGTTTTCAAGATTACTCGACGGCATCTCTCGCTACGTTTCTGTAAATTGTCATTATTTTTGTTATTGTTTGTATCAGATACCTTATACTTAGACATATAGGCCTAATAAAATGGTGTCTGTAAGCCATTATATCTAGTTTATAATTTAATTAAGTTTAAGGCCATCCCAATAAAATGTTTCGTTTCCCATCGCCCCGTCTTTTGTGATGATGGGTCGGTCGGTCGGGCAAAAAAAAAAAAGAAAAAGAAAAAACACTTGGGTTCCAGAGAAGGCCGGGCTGCTAAGTAAGAAAGCCTGATTACAAAGTCAACTCGAAAACGTGGTCTTTTCGTTCGTTATTCCTTATCAAATGTCTAAACAGTCTTTAAATAACGCAGTATCGATGTTTATTAAAGACAAAGACATCATATACCAATCGTTGTTAATAAAACAAGATCGTATGCTTGTATAAAATTGAAGTACTTGCTTCTTTAACTAGTGAATCTGGATTTTTTTTTTACTTTGGCCATCCCAATAAAATGTTTCGTTTCCCATCGCCCGACCGACCCATTTTTTTCGAAATTTTCGAAAAAAATGGGTCGGTCGGGCGATGGGAAACGAAACATTTTATTGGGATGGCCTAAGTTGCTTTGGGTAAGCTCCGCTGATGAGAGCGTCTTAAGTTTGTTGTGAATTTTCTATTCGTGTGAAATGTAATTTATTCTAGCTCATTGAATAGTTTTTGTATAGTTGGCATTTGTCCTCGTTATCCGTTGTACGATTATATGTATACCTGATTGAAGAAACGTTGACCCATGAAAAGCTCAAACCATGAACGATACGACCGAATGGAATTATTTAACAATTATTCGCCGAAGGCGAAGTGATTATTCAACAATAATCACTGAGCCTGAGGCAAATAATTGTTTTAGTATAATTTTTAGAGGTGATCATCAAGAACTTAAAAAAATAACGATAGCAAACAAGAAAACAGCAAATACAAGTGTTCGCTCGCATACGGTGTAAACCAGTTTTTAAAAATCATCGATTGCAATCAGAATTTATTTAGTTAAAGCGGCAATAAAACGGAACAAAAAAAACACAATGAGAAAGATAGATGTCCGTTACCTTTGTATGATTGTGGATGACTTCTAAGCGAATGTGCGAATCCTCTAAAAATGAGTAGCTCCGGTGAGAAGAGAACTAAATAATGTTTGCTCAATCGATCTGACTGAGTTTCTCATCGATCGCCAGAACCGCCGTGTTTACGATCATTTCTAATGCCTTGAGAACCATCTCTTGAAAATATTCTCGGTCCAAAAGTCTTAGTAGTTAATTTGAAAAAATCCTAATGTTTAAAATATCCATGTCTTGGACTGGTTTCTTTCAAATCAAAGAAATTTTCAATCAGCAAAAGCGGCCATGTTTACTTGCCTGGATGTCAAAGGTGGCGTGGCTAAGTAACCAAGCCTTCAAAGCTATAATCACCTCGCGCGGGGTGATTATAGCCTCATAAGCCGAGCATCTCGACCAATCAGAATGCTTCAATTCTTATAATCACCTCTGAAATTATAGGTGGTTTTCACTGTCACGCCGCGAAAAAATAAATCCAAAACTATTGAGTCACAAAAATCAAGAATATTACAGGTTGTAGAAAACTATTATATAAACTACTTGTCCAAGTCTCAGTTCTGTACGTTATTCCGTACTTGAGTTATCCGTCAAAATGTTTCACGCAAATTGAGAGAGCACAGTATGGAATCGCCATGTTGGAGTCTAACTGCTTGGGCTCCAACATGGCGGCCGGAAATCAATGAAAACATCTGGCATTCAATTCTACTACAAAAAGCGGTCAGATCATTCTAATGAACAAGTTAACATTTACAATATCACTTCTCGTGAAACCTCAACTGTCCAGGTTGTTAAAAATCGCAGGATGAAGCATTTTTTAAAGAATACGTGACAGCCTTCGGGCGGCCATGTTTGATCTCGTGTGGCGTGAAACTTCGAAATTCAAAATGCTCTAACTTAAAGACGGCGAATGCTATCGAGCTAAAAAACCTTCAAAAGGATTTATATTATGCACGTCTAATTGCCATTAAAGGATAAAAACTCAGGGTCTTTCGATTCTGGGTTTTAGATTTTTGATGACGTCACGTGAAAACCAAGAATACTAAATACTAAGGTTAGATAGCATTGGTAAGCTTAGGGACGTACCATTATTTTCTTGGGAGGGGGGGGGGGGGAATGAAAAATGTTCGTCTGCAAACTTTTTTTTTTAGTTTATGCACCTCTGCAAACATTTTTTTCGAAATTCTTACTATTTTTTTATTATACATATCGTTTTTGCAAACAATTTATTTTGTCTTTCCAGGCCCTGCAAACAATTTTTTTTCAATATTTTTCATCCCCCCCCCCCTCCAAAAAAATAATGGTGCGTCCCTTAGTACTATTCTATTTACTTATACCTGGTAATCAAGGCAATATTTTCTTTCAGAGCTTTAAGAGCATGATTCATGCAACCTGGCGTATGATAATGTTCATTCTGTCACAGAAGACGATTACTTCTTCCTATTTCCCAGTAAACATTTGGGTCACATCGTTTATCGTTTAGGCTTTTCACGGGTCAACGTTTCTTCAATCAGGTATAGACTAGACGACTTTCATAAAATTTGAAAGTTATGACGCATTTTTTTGTAAAAGTCGGTAACAGGATTTTTCTTAAGTAATTTGACCTGCTGAAAACGAAAATGTTTGTTACCAAAAATTCTTTTGCTGACGTCACAAAAAAGGCACCTAAAATGACGTCATTGCACCGTTAACCCTAACCGTAACTTCCAGAATATTAAAGCAATCACAATGAAACTTAGAGGATATATGGTTTTCCGAAAATCTATCTTTTGTTATATGTCACGTGGGATGATTACGTCACATCACGTGACAATTACATCATAATGTCAAAACAGGCGCCATCTTGGATCCGCCATCTTGAATTTTAAATTTTTTTCCAAAACGTCAGAAAATCGCCAAAAATTACTGAAAAGTACTCAAAATGAATAAAACGGTGCAAAACAAAAAACCTAAAAAGATTTTGTGTTCTATTAATTTCATTAATAGAACACAAAAATCACAAATTTTGGAAAACATTCCTGTGAAAATGCCATTGCCATTGTAATGTCAAGTTCCCCAAACAACAACCTATCCTACCAAATTATTTCCAGATAAATTTTAGATAAACTCGCAAAGTTGGCAGCGTTCGGTTAATTCTTGAAAAAAGTTATAAGCGTTCAAAGTTAGCGCGGTTACTTCCCCCTCCCACCTTCCCCTAGCGGTCTGGATAGGGTTAACTTTGTGGATAAAAATAGGTTCTAAGCCGTATGACTATATTTGCATCTTTTTTATACCAAATAAATTGCCTCCAACCTAGTTCCTGCCTTTCTTAAGAATAGGCCACAGAAAGCATTCCAGGCAACCTGTGGTGTCATGTAATGACGCCACAGATAGCTTGCCGTTTAACTACACAGCGACAGGATAATTGAAATGCTGAATGAAAAATTTTAAGAAAAACGACATTTTTTTGTCTGCTGTTCTCAAGACCTTTTGAATGAAAAATATAATAAATACTGTCGACTTTATAGGCTGTTCAACTGTGGCTAAAAGTTAAAGAAACAACTGAGATCTATACCTTTACTGTTATGGAATTTTCGTTGGGTCTATAAAAAGGAACGGTTTCATTAAAAAAAATACGAACACATTCCTTGGACGTTTCGCTATAAGGAAATAGTCATTTACATCTTTGCCTTATACTTATTCATATTGGCGGTGTTTTTGCTTCAAATATATCTGAGAAGAAATAAAAGTACTGAACCAGCTTTATAGGCAATGATAAGGCTTTTAAGTTATCGAAAGTTGGAGCGTTATTCTTGTGCATCGTGTCCCAGAATTTCATCTTTGACGATTCATCTTGCTCCTGTCAAGACACAGTTTCCAACTTTTTGCACCACAAATTCTCTCACCTGTTTTTGCTTTTTTGACCAAGCTCTTTGGTATTTAACAGCGACAGATCGTTCGTGGCAATGCTATAAAGTCAGGTTTAATTTTCTGGTGGCGAAAATACTTTTAATTACTCAAGGATGGCGAGCAATAAAGATTCATCCTTCTTGCCCCAATCTTTCCTATCAGGAGTACACTTGTTGCGGGAAAACTTCTTGGCTCAATCCAAACACTGTGTGTGTAATATCAGCAATCTGTGACAGAGGATTATAGAACAGTGCCGCTCTACTCAATGCTGATTACTTCTTGGATATGTCCACGATCCCTCCTGCTCTTTTCCCGATCCCATTTAGCCATTCAAGACTGTGATCAGCACTGACCTGGCTGAATTTGCTTGCATTCCATTTGAAAAGGAAGTTTCCCTTCATATGGCAATATCGGGCGGAAACTTTCAAGTACAGATCCCATATCCCCTCTCTATGATCCCGTGTGAGAATTAAGAGGATAGAGTCCATTTCCATGTAGTTCCAACAAAACGTGAAATTGACCTTTTCTTCGGATCTTTGTGTTACAAATTCGTCGTCAAGGGTATATTTTTCTTTTCCAAAGTTCGTAATTTTTGTGTTCTATTAATGAAATAAAGTTAACATTAATGCAATTATTTTCACCTTTTTAGTTTTTTGCAACGTTTTATTTATTTTGAGTATTTTTTTTAGTAATTTTGGGCGATTTTCTGATGTTTTGGGAAAATTATGAAATCCAAGATGGCGGATCCAAGATGGCGCCTGTTTTGACATCCTGATATAATTGTCACGTGATGTGACGTAACCATTACACATGACGTATTACAAAAAATAGATTTTTGGACATACTATATATCCTCTAAATTTCAATGGGATTGCTTTAATATTTAGGAAGTTACGGATAGGGTTAACGGTGTAATGACGTCATCTTAGGTGTCTTTATTTGTGACGTCATTTTGAGACTGAAGATCGCAAAAAAATTTTTGGTAACAAGCATTTTCGTTTTCAGCAGGTCAAATTACTTAAGAAAACTACTGTTACCAACTTTTACTAAAAAATGCCCCTTGATTTATCTGAGAATGACTTTACGCAAATACCGACTAGTCTAGTATATTCTGGAACATTGCCCGTGTACTTGTAGTTTAGCTATCAATAAACGAGGTGCCTATTCCTGATTCTTCACTTGTCTGCGTTGTATGATATTTAGTGCAAAAATTATTTGTTCTCGTTTCACTGCAGAGTTATTAGAGAACAAATTACTCTTTGAATGGCATGATCTTGTTCTGACATTCGTCCGCAAAAGCATGTTGAAATAGTGATTATCCAGAAAACTGGAAGTAAACCGAATAGAACAAGATGAAAATCTAAAACAGCTCAAGAAAAATTAATTTATTTTTTGAATAGACCATCTTGATCATCTGCAAAGCAACGTGAAGTCACAAAATTCTTGATTGTAAAGGGGGACCACGATTGTAGACTTCCAGTTTAAGTGGAACGTTGTCTTATAGATGGAGGATACAACTGTAGTTTGAAAATCAGAAATAGATCGAGACGATTTGAGAAATGCTTAACTAAAATAAAAAAAAACTTTATAAACAGATCATCTCCGGCCGTTCTGGTTGCGTACTGACTCACCGGTGTTGAACTGATAAATTTTGCTCGAAAATCAGGAAAATCGGCCCTTGGTATGCTGCACTTCTAACCCCTCCCCCCCCAAGAAACAATGTCTACCAATGAAATAACTCAAAGTAAGGGACAGACCATTATTTTTTGGAGGGGGGGGGATGAAAAATATTGAAAAAAATTGTTTGCAGGGCCTAGAAAGACAAAATAAATTGTTTGCAAACACGATATGTATAACAAAAAATAGTTAGAATTTCGAAAAAAATGTTTGCAGAGGCGCATAAACTAAAAAAAAAGTTTGCAGAGGAAAATTTTTCATCCCCCCCTCCAAGAAAATAATGGTCCGTCCCTAAGTACTACTTTTTGCCGTCACTTCTTTTACTACACATATTTGCTAATAACAGCATTACTTTCCAACTAAGAATTCTATTCAAAGATTGATTTTTAATAAAAACAACTCAGTATACATTCTAAGATAACTAAAACATTCCACCACTACTATATTAACAAAAAGAACAAAACTTTCTATAATCTTACTGAAAATACTGGAACCAGTAGTGCGATCGGTAGAAGACATTTAAAGAAGATATTTTAAGCCGATCTGTTTTTCTTTTCTAAATTTTCGGTGACATCTGCTCACCTTCATCAGAGTTAGTAACAACACGTGCAATTACGTAACAACACGTGCAATTACGTAACACGTTGCATGCAAACGGTCTGTCAACACACAACACAGGAATTTATGTCCTTATGGCAAAAAATATATTCTTAGTAACAAAGAAGTTGGCTACGTCGCATGCGCGCGTAGCCACAAAAAACGACGTTTCGATGTCTTCATGACGTCGACGTTATTATCTAGTTTTACTTTTTAACTTTTCAACAAAATTTTAGGTGTTGATATATATTTTATCAATTAAAACAGATACTTTATTATTATTACTTATTATGTACTAGTGTAACCTTTGTACATCTGTCTTCTTTCGTTTTAAAAAGGCGATACCAAAAAGATTGCTGTCACCGTAAGATACTTTTTACACTAATGGCTTTTTACCTTTAAATGGCAAGCGAACTCTGTAGTTCAACACGAGTTTTTCGCTGACGTAACGTATCCGTTGACTTGGGCAGAATTCGCGTGTTATTGGAAAGGGGAGTAATTGACTGTGAAAGGTACTCAACGTTTCGTTCATATTGGCCGTTCCGAGGTTGCGCAGGGAACTGGGGCGAGTTCCAAATTTCAAGACGAAGTTATGGGCCTTGAAACATGGTTAAAAATCCATACAAACGTCTCTTATTTTGAGACAGCGTCCCCCCAAACCATATAAACGCTTAAATTTTTTATGATTTTTGTGATACTCTTTAAAATGGGCAAACATGGTGATTTTCAACTTAGTTTATTTCAAATAATGGGTCTTTGGCAGGATTTTACAGCTGTCACAAAACGGATAAAAATTTTAAGAGTTTATATGGTTTTGGGGGACGCTGGCTTACAATTAGAGACGTTTGTACGGATTTTTAACCATGTTTAAAGGTCCATAACTTCGTTTCTGTGCATCCTGAAAGCATCAAACTTAGTCAAATCACCAATCTCATCGCTATCTTTTATATAGTGGTGTCAGATTATCGATTACTTGAAATTTGAAACTCGGCCCAGTTCCCTGCGCAACCTCGGAACGGCCAATCAGAACGAACGAAATCAGAGCCAACATACTGCTGTTTGAACCAATCAGGAACGAAATCAAAACCAATCGTGACTTGACACGGACTGTATGTTTTCCCGCGCTTGTCACGGTCTACATGTTTTACTGCGTTTGTTACTGGCTGCTTGTTTCCCTGCGCTTGGCTACATATTTTCCCGCGCTTGTTACCGTCTGCATACATTCCCGCGCTCGTTACAGTCTGCATGTTTTCCCGCATTTTTAACTGGCTGCATGCTTTCTTGCGCTTGTCACGGGCTGCATGTTTTCCCGCGCTTAGCACAGGTTGCATGCCGCTCTGCTTCATATTAGATACCTGCTGAAAACAGTTCAGGTTGTTAAATCGAATTATGTGACGGTAATGTTTGGATCGACATGCAAGAGAGGTTGACACTCAGAGGTTTGTTTAGAGTCACTTAAAATAACACTTTTAACTGCTCTGTCAGTTGCTTTTTACACTTGTGAATTGTGACTTCTTCAGGGCCAAAAAATCGAGGCAGCTAAGATCGGCAGCGACACAGATAACACAGTAGCGGTCACTATGGCTCCAGTCGCTACAAAGAAAACAAAAAATAAAAAATCATGACCCAGTTAGTTTTTTGTAGATTATATTAGAGTTCTTCATGAATAAATTCTTAAAGACTGGTCGCGAGGGGAAGAGTGAATTTTGTTTCCCAAAGATGTCAGAGAAGGGACGAAATCCAAGAAAACAATGAGACTTCACGGATACATATTTGTGACTCCACGGCATATTTCAAGGTTTAACCTCACGACATATATACTTGTAAAATTCATTAATAATTCATGAGGGTGCAAACCAATCCTAGCACAGTATTCAGATCACATGTACACAGCTGTAAACCCCCATACAAATCAATCAATAGAATTAACTTTTGATACAAACTCCTGCTCAGCCAATTAGTATTCATTAACTTTTGATACAGATCTCTGCTGATTCGCATAATAATACTTTGCATTCAATTTATTGTTTTCATTTCACAAGTAGAATAAAATATTCGCGTCCGATCTGTATGGGCGTTTACAATTTTAAACGCCCATACAGATCTCCCGCTCATATTTTATCTACTACTTAATGTTTACACAGTCCAATTTCTCGTCTGTCCCTTTTTTTTCTTTAAAAGAATCCTCACAAATCACTGCAGAGCTTTCAAATAGAAACTCAGAAAATAATAGCACAGTAAAGCGTGGAACAAACTGAAAGTTCAATTAACAAAACTAAACTAAGATCATTACTGGTTGGCGGCTTGGCTGTTGTTGTCGTTGATCTTGTTACCATGAGAGAGGTGGAACCTAAAAGAAAATCAGAGACCCAGTGATTATTCTGAGAATTATATTAAAGTTCTGAATGAATGTAACTTGTCCTACACACGGAAGAGAATGTGACTTATTTGCGCTCTACACAAAATACACCCACCACATACAAGTGAAACTGTGACACGCATGCACTAACGCGAATTCTAAAACTCGTGGTAAGGAAAGGCTAAGGATCTGCAGCGTGTATGTTAGCTTGTGTTAAGGCTCCACAAGGCAAGGTATATTTTAAAGATTAGATTATTAGACTAGAGATGTAGATGGAACACTCCTAACAAAGCTAGAAAGATCATCTTCAACGGTGGACCAGTCCAGCCAGTTAAAAATTGTCTGTCTGTCTGTCTGTCTGTCTGTCAGTCAGTCAGTCAGTCAGTCAGTCAGTCAGTCAGTCAGTCAGTCAGTCAGTCAGTCTTCTTCTGTCTGTCTGTCTGTCTGTCTGTCTGTCTGTCTGTCTGTCTGTCTGTCTGTCTGTCAGTCAGTCAGTCAGTCAGTCAGTCTGTCTGTCTGTCTGTCTGTCTGTCTGTCTGTCTGTCTGTCTTTCTTTCTTTCTTTCTTTCTTTAGCAGCCTTTTAAAGAGGACTGGAAGATATTGACTGATATGTTGCTATCTACTTATTGATAGTTTGTCCCACTTTAATATTTATGTGATATTATACTCTGTTTAAATTTTTAAACCTTACTCGGCTTTCATGAAAACCAATTGTAAATTGATGGAATTCCGAGTTTAAATAAAGTGTCACTCACTCACTCACTCACTCTGTCTGTCTGTCTCTCTGCCAGTCTGTCCGTCTATTTAACCAACATCGTCACAAAACATTGCATAGCTTTCAAATAGAAAAAAAAGAAAATCTTAACACATTACAGTGTGGAACAAAAAGTTGAATCAAGTAAACTCAGATAATTACTGGTTGGCGGTTTTGTTGTTGTTGATCTTGTGACCATTGGAGTGGAGGACTCAAAAGAACCTAAAAGAAAATCAGAACCAGTGATTATTATGCGTACAATAATAATGTGCAGTCTAAAACTCGTTAAAGAAAAGTTTGGGATCTACAGCGTCTATGTTAAGGTCCAACAAGGCATATTTTAAAGCTCGGCGGTTAATATGAAGGCTTAACATAGTATAAAGTATGTCGAGGCCCAACAAGACTCAACAGATTCCTCAATAGTGCGTTAATTAATGACCAGTCTATATATGCTTGATCCTACCTTTTTTAATTTTACTGTGTAAATAAAAATATTTATTGCACAAGGCCCCAGAAGTCTACTAACGGGAAGTTAGAACATGCTAAAAGGATGGTGCTCAAGTTTTTCCGGTTTTAAAGCATTTTGATAATCATACAGACACTTTATAAACAAAGAGAAGTAAAGATAATTACAGGTTGGCAGTTCGCTTGTTGTCACGGTCGATGATGTTGTTACTGTTAGAGACGGAGGATCAGACATCTCGGAGTATTGTGCTTCAAAACCTCGACCAAGTGAAAAGCCTGCATGGAACTTAACAAACATCTGGTTACCACTTGAAACCTTTTGTTCAAGGGTAGAGTTGTGACAGAAACGTCCCAGTAAAGTGGAATTTTCTGAAGCACCATCATAAACCTCGACATAAGTACAGGTATCTGAACTGCAAGAAAGTGCACATGAACCAAGGGCGAAACAAGTGAATGCAAACTTCACACGTTTGCCAGCTGGTACAGAAATGATCCACGAGCAAATCCTGGACGCAGGATAATTGCTCATAGGGTAGTTCGGGCTGCTCAATTTTCCATTACCAGAGAGAGGAATTGCTTCAGTAGGACAAACTGGAAAATTAACACAAAGGTACAGAGTTAAAACGTCAGTACAATGAGTTACTGACAAATGGATTTCTTTAATTTAAGTTTTACAGGTGTCAAAACAACTACAGATTGAGGTAAAGTTTAACTTCCCTGCTACGGTTTGTCGGCCACGACAAATCGGGAAGCAAGTAGTCAAGACGTTTTTATAGCGTAGCTCCCAGCGGCCCGAAGGGCCGCAGAGCAGAGCCCCATACCCACAGAAAAGTAACAGAACCATGTATTTGAGTTTTCATGCTCATCATGGCTAGCGGCACGGTTCGCGGGCGCGTACGACGTACGTCGTGCAACATGGCGGCCATACTCCAGGAAAAGGTTTAGTTAACGTCAGCTTACAACTTTGATATTGGACGTTCATGTCATGGTCAATTGACGGGGAGTTTCGTGTTTCAATTTAATGGTCACGAGAAGAGAAGAGAGACTCCTTCTCTTTTCTCTCCCGCGAGGGGAGTTAATAGTTTTAATAATAACAGTTAAAGTAAAACTTGAGACATAATTGAGGCGCGTCGTATTGACATTGCGACAGACCGATTACCGTTTAAAACTCGCAACGTAAACCGCCTTCGTTTAAATTCAAATCATATCGCCCCCAAACCGGTGAAAAAATACACAGGAACGTAGGTAACTAAGAACATTTTTCTTTAAGATTATGAATAACTAATACGACGTTTGGGTTCCCTGTGTAATAAGCATGTGTTTGAATGTTTTTATTAGTCGCCACTTCAAGTTCGGACCCTTTCCTGTCATTAGATTGTTGAAAGCAAGGCCAAACTTCGTGTACTTAATTCTTAGTGGCCGCTTTATAGGGCTAGATATAATAGACGAATTCCTGTTGGGACAGCCGAAAGGTGGCCGCGGCCGCTTAATAAAGGTGTCCGCTAAATAAAGGTTTTATTTATAGTATTGTGCTGCAATACTTTCTGGACTTTGATAACTGGCCGGTATAGGGGGTGGCCGCTTAAATAGGGGATTGACAGTAGTAACCGTATGTAAGATTTCATAAATCTTTCATCTGGATGTCTGAATAACATTATTACCTGAAATGAAAGCCAGAATGATTACATGTATCAGTGAAACACTTTTCTGATACGAGTTTATATGAATCACTAATTGGTTGACGCTTACCAGGAGGTGTGAAGCTCAACAGAGTGTAAGTTGCCTTAAATCCCTTAGTCTGCATCTCATTTCTACCATCAGAGAAAAAACGCACCTTCAAACTATCAACAACTGAGTAAATTACACCTGGGTTACTACAGTGTTTCCCAGTTGCGGATCCATCAGAGGTGTAACCATTTTGGATGTCCAGAAAATCACATGTGCCGCAGTTAATATAGACCCGAAAATGTCCATGTCATCAAATTCTAGCTGCACATGGCTTCCCTTTTTGGCTGTAATTTGCCAGTTGCAGTCCTGGTTGTTTGGATACCTTCTAGGGTAGAAAGGACTTGTGATAACACCTGATGCTTCATTCAACTGTGCCATCGTTGGACATACTGAGAGGCAACGATTTCAAAATACAATAAATACCAATTCATCCTGATTACCCTTATGCCCTTATGGTAACATGGATTTTATTTTTTTACCTAAAGCATAATAAGGCAAACTTGGTTGAGGTGTAAAAGTGATGACATTAAAGCCGGATTACACGGGCAATTTTATGAGACAAATATATTTGATCGTGTAGATGGCACAACAATAATTTATCAACAGTTCCAGTCAAAGTTTAGTGCGCCAGTTATGACTTTGGAAAGCAGAGGTACGCGTTGAACATTGCCCAGTGGGAAATTGGGAGACTTGGGACCACCAATGCTGACGCAATATTTGCTACATTTTATGTGACGAGCAATTTTTCGTATGTGACAACTTTTATTTGTCACATAAAAGCTAACACGCCAACTTCTCAGAAAATGTGTTTGCCACATAAGGCCGCACATGGCTTGCTATTATGGTTGCTTCCAGCAAAAAAATAAAATAAAATGGGTCTCTGAAAATGGTAAATGCATGATGACTATGAAATTTAGTGTTTCTGTTGTTGTTACCTGTCTTTATATGAATCTGTCTGCAATTGTTGACTACTGTAAAGGGACGTTAGTAGAGCGTATTATCGCTTTATAATTGGTTTGAACCCAGGCGTATCAGTAGTTCGTATAGTGTGATCGTCCGGGTGAGAGTAGTTCTGAAAAGAACTGTTGTTGGTGACAACGTGAGCTGAAGTAATCTTCAGAGTCAAGTGAAAAGTTGTCGAATATCTCCTATTTGGGAAAAATGGCCGTCCTTAACTTTGAACAGCCGCCTGACTATGAAAGGTGGATGGACATTGTCCTTATTTTCTATTTTAATATGTTTATTTTCATTATTCTGCTGGATCAAGGGGGGTGACTAGCCACCCAATCTACTCCCCCCTGGATTCGCCCCTGGATGAGGCAAGATCTTGCTAGTAGGAAATCCAGAATCTCTGAAACACTTTTTATACATCTTCTATAAGGTATTTCTTGAAAAAATCAAACTTGTTCACGAAGCAAGTGCCTCGTCTTGCCTCTTGCTAGTTACGGCCCTGGTTTGTATAGGCAATTCAAAGAATTCGATGCCAAATGGCGTAATTTCTACGTTATTTAAGAAATAGAAAACATGTTCCGTGTTTCTATTGAGTTTTAGTAGAAACTCAGCTGTGTTCTATTGGAAATCCGCGAATCTGATTGGTTCTCCCACTGTTTTCTATTTTAACAATAGAGTGTATCTGTCGAGGAACTATCGGCTGATAGTTGCCCGCGGAAATTTGATGTTCTTAAAACAAATATTAGCCCGAGAAGCGAAGCTTCGAGGGCAAATATGCTAGTTTTAAGAACATCAAATTTCCAAGGAGCAACTATCAGACCGATAGTTCCGAGACAGAAACACTCTATTGTCTTTATTGTTCACCACTAAATTTTTTTCCTCGCGCACATACAAAAACAAGCATCGTGAATTATTTTTACTTTTGAGGATAAAAAACTCAATTGAAAGCCGAAATTTAACAAACGAAACAAAACCAGACGAGAAACCCACTAAATGCAGTGAATTTGGTTGGGTTTTTTTTGTCTGCAGGCAGCTTGTTTACAAAAAACAGTCACGGGCGGGCACTGCGGACGGGCACTATCGCGTCACGTGTTCAATTTTAACCAATCAGAATCGGAGAAAATTTAGTGGTGAACTATAATTAACAATTAGACTACGAGCCCGAGTTTTCTATGAGCAAATAGTCAACGAGGCGCAGCCGAGTTGACTATCGCTCATAGAAAACGAGGGCGAGCAGTCTAATTGTTTTAGTAGAAACTCTAAAGGATTGCAGTCCAAAACCTACAATATTGTGCACTTTGAAGACAAAAATCAAGAAAATTTACCGCTTAAAGAGCTACGCGAGCGCGCGACTGTTTTCTATCGACGAATAGAAATCAGTGGGAGAACCAATCAGATTCGCGGATTTCCATTAGAACACAGCTGAGTTTCTACTAATTGCTCATAGAAAACTCGGGCTCGTAGTCTAATTGTTAAATAGAAACACGAGTGGAAGTTTGGAAGAACTGAGAAAAGCTGTGGAAACACTCGTCTATCGACTCGTGTTCCCACAGCTTTTTCGAGTTCTTCCAAACTTTCACGAGTGTTTCTATAACTCGATAGAAACACAGAAAACATGTTTTCTATTTCTTTTAGAAAACAGCACAAAGAAAATAACGCACATCAAAGTAATATTTAGCGCTTAAAACGTAGATTCTCTTCACCTCGCGGTTTTACGTCATGAACATAATCAACCAATCATAGTAAGGGAGTCAATGAACAGAAATAAATCAACTGTTCAACATTCGCTTCAAGGCTAAAATTCACCGTTTTTTGGCCAAACAAACAAAGAAAACAGACCCCAAAGTTAATGTAATTATGAGAAATAACTAAGCCGATGGTTTTACTGAAGTCAAGCACTGGAAGGAGTCAAGAATTTGACAAGAATTGTGGTTTTATTTCGCTTCATCGACGTAACCGAATGCATAGGCGTACGGGCACCTTCGGACCTGGGAGGGCGGAGACCTTATTGCCCGAAAAAAAAATAACATGCATTGAAAGCTGAATGAAAAGGAATATAAAATGGACAACAGAACCAAACGTGCATTGAAATAGTCGTGTAAACCTTGCCTTCTTGATTAAAGGAAACGATAGTTTCGTGGCGTTGCCCGAATGCACTGAATCTAGTTCAACTAAACTTAAAGTATTTTGGGGGAGCCAATTTGTATTGTTTTTCCCCCACTTGAAAGTTACACAAAAGCGTGTGAAACATTCAAGGATGAATGGGTTAAAACCTTTCGTTGAAAGTTTTGAGTTAGCCCTGGGAACTTAATATTTGAGTCAAAAAGAGCAAAGCTGGATCCACCGCGAGCAAACGCTTAAGCTATAGAAAAGCTGATAGCGACTGAATCAAACTGAGGGGCCACACTGAATTTGCGAGAAATCTCGAACATGATTAAAGCAATTTGCGAGAGGAAAGGAAAGCAAATGAAAGAGAAATTTGGACTTTTGAACCACAAAGTTTGCATTATTTTCAATACTTTTTCTGTCGATGTAATTCATTTGAACGTAATGTTGAGAGTTGTCGGCTTATTTTCTATTTTTTTCTCCAGGCTTGTTGCCCGAATTCTAAGCATTTTGCCCGAAAAATTTCGGCACTGGGGGGGCTGCAGCCCCCCTCGCCCCCCCCGCCTCGTACGCCTATGACCGAATGGTTTGACGACTGACGCTGCCGATCGAGCGACTCGAACCTTGGAGGTGAAAGTGCATTATTTTTCTGTCAAAAGAAGTTTGACTCGGCATTTTGGACGAATATCTTGTCCTATTAAGGAGCTGTGAATAGTTCTGAAGTGCTGCAAAGCCTAGAATGAAGTGAAGTTGCGCCAATTGAATTCATATACTTCTTTGAAAGGTCAGCCGCTTCGATAATTCCTTTCACAGACTATTTTTGAATGTGTAGCGGGCTCTGTAAACATCTTACTCGCTTGTTTTCAAGTGTTCAAATATTTGTTTAGTCTTAACCTGGTTTTTGTCAGCTGTGACATTAAAATTTGACACAATTCTTAGTTGTTATTTTTGCATTGCTTATTTCAGCGCCGTGAATATTGATTGCCGTGTCTACGACAACTGTCTGTGTCTCCATCGAGTTATAGAAACACAATTTTTAACCAATCAGCACACGTATTTTCTTTGTGCTATTTTCTAATAATGAATCGTAAACTCATTTTTTGGTAAAAAAATTCACTGTGAAATTGGAAGAATTTGGCTTGATGAGAAAGCTATAATTCAGTTTTTACTTTACCATACCCAACTAGCTGAAAGGACTACAACCAAAACTACTGTGATTTTGGTTGAAGTGAAGCACCCCTGTCAAGTTTTACTTACTGTCATTTTCAGTGATCGCCTCATAAGATGCCTTGAATCCTGAGAATACATTGTTTAGCGACAGCAATCTCACTTGGATGAAATTCCCAACAGAGTACACTGGAGCAGGAATGTTTTGTCCACAAAGCTTGAATTGTTGAGCGTTATCGTCTGAAGCGACATTAGTAACAAAAACACGTGCACCACCAAAGGTATTTGAACAGTCGGTATTCTGATTTGGTTCCAGTGTGAAGTTGAAGAAGGTAAGTTTGATGATGTGCCCAGCAGGAACTGTGATATTCCAGGCACAATCACTGTTTCTCATGAAATTGCCAGGGAAATTCTCGCTGGTTAGGAATCCACTAGATCCAGTAAGGGCATCTCCACATGCTGCAAGAAAAGAACCAACCTGACATTACTTATTTTACATCAAAATAAAGAGGGTTGGTTGTATTTGCGTCGTGTTCCGACATATACGTGTATACGCCAGCAGGGCCTTGATGATTGTGATCAAGAAAACTTATTTGTCTTTCAACTTAAGTAAAAAACATTAATGCAATGTTAATGTAGAACAAATTATTTGGTTCACCGTTAATATGATTATGGTAAAAATAGTACTTACGATTTGATGCCACATGGATTAATTGAGAAACAACTGCAAATACAAGAACGATACAATTATATGTCATGACAGAACCACTGCAAAATGCCAATAAAACAACAAAACACTGAAACGCCTACTTGGTTAAAATGGAACACAGAATTTCATCAACATGCCTTTTACGGGAACCAGAATTTCGATTGGTATAGAAGACATTTATAACAAGGTCAGTTAGTCGATCTGTTTGTTTTTTTTTACTAAATTTACGGTGTTTTTTGTTTACGTTCACATCAGAGGAATAAAAGTTCCGTCGTTGAGTGCCAACGGCGGAACTTTTACTTGCTCTGATGAAGGTGAAAAAAAAAACACCGTAAATTTAGAAAAATAGATGGGCTTAAAACCTTGTTACAGATGTCTTTTACAAGACAGTGTCAAGAAATAATCAAAGCCTCCTCGAGATATCGACGTTTTTGCATGAAGTATGAGTCGAAGGTTTATCCTGTGTATTGTTCTTCGAACTTATCATTACAGTTTCTTTGTAGTTTAGTTTAACAATTTCCTATCTTCGCGGAGGAAATGCAGCCATATAATTTTGTCAAAAATGGCTCGTCCGCGCCGGGTATTTATACACATATTCCTTAACATTACACAAATAAACAGTGCAAATTTCTGCGAGATCTGACAATTCTATACTTTAAAATTGCAAGGACCTTTCGAGGCAGTCGATTACGGCAGCGAAATTAGCAAATGAAACAGCAAAATATGAGTTCCACGCTTTGTTTTTGCGACGCCATATTTGAATTGTTATAGTTAGACCGCTGTTCAATGTGTTCAAGGCCGTATCGTTACGATTGCTCCACGAAAAAGCACGAAAAAAAATACGGATATTTCCGACTACTGTCGGAGAAAACATTGCGCATGTCATGATTGCGGCGTAAACAAATCATTACACTCAAGCTGCGTTTTGTCTAGGCTCTGCGAGGGTCGGATATCAAGACCCAGGATTAAACAAAAGCCATATATACAGTGAATGCTTTCGAATTATATTTGAAGACGAAATACGAAAGAATTTTGCTGTTTTTGACTGAAATTCCACTCGAACTGCGTAGATACGATCGCATATTGTAAAGCCGATTCATGCAATATTGCTGTCAACTCGAGGTCTCGTCCCTAACGACATAGGCTGATGACGAAATAGAATGGCGCTTGCATGACCAAATTTGGCCTAATTTTTAACCGCTCCTAAGCTAAAAGAAGCCACCATCTCTTGCATTTGTTTTAACTTCAAAAATATCTTTGAAAAGAGCGAGTTTTTTTGGTATGGTTTATTTTTGACGTTTGTAATTTTTAAACGATGTAAGTGCTAGTGATTATTTATTCGTGTTTTATTTACGCAATCCATTGTTTCGCCTTTCAGACACACGTGCGTTGAGATAAGAAAGCTGACATGTCACTTTTAAAATTGTTATATAACGTTTGTAAATGTGACAAGTCACGTTTTTTCCACGAGATCGCAAGTAATCACCCACAGCGGAAAGTAATCCCTTGAGAAATTGAAACAGTCCCTTGAGAAATTAAAAAAGTCCCTTGAGAGTTTACAAATATGTGGTTCCAAATTTTGTCCACATAACCCCTATTCTACCATCTTAGCTTGTAAACAAGCAAAAACGTCGAAAAAACAATCTGCGTAGTTGGAATAAATTTAGAGAT
Organism: Oculina patagonica; assembly: GCF_052425735.1. Taxonomy (NCBI): domain Eukaryota; kingdom Metazoa; phylum Cnidaria; class Anthozoa; order Scleractinia; family Oculinidae; genus Oculina; species Oculina patagonica. The sequence continues at coordinate 21,183,756 of NC_135762.1, forward strand.
CATTGACAGTATCCGCGTTCGGAACTTAAAAAAGAGTGAAGATAAATGATATTAATGCGGCTTTCCGATCTGTAATATGTTGTGTCATATAATTGGTCATGCAAGCTAAAGTCTGGTTGGCTTCGCATGAACCTTAAGGACTCACAGAAAGTTGATGAGTGTGACAATAACAGCGCGCGCATAGATACAAAGAAATTTAAAACGTATTCATACGCGCGCGCGCTTCTATCGTTGCAAAAGTTTCCGTTTATCACGAAAGCGCACACGAAAGTGTCGCGCCACTTGCTGGTTATAAGGTTGCGTTTTTTGCCTCCTGAGATCAGTTGGCGTAATAACTATAACTCAAGAAGCACAAATCTTGCTCAGTGATCAAAGGCAGCACAAGGTAAATATTTTCGCTTTTTACGCTATCTTAGTTTGTTTACCTTTTCGCTTTAATTGCCTTGCATCCTTTATTCGCTTAGTTTTTATTTTATCGCTTATGTTTGTAATTTTAGACTTAAGTTTCTAGGCAAGGAAAACGTTGCACACGACACTGTTAACCGTTATTTGTAATCTTTAATTTTACTTTTCGTTGTGTAACCTTTAAGCGCATAAACGTATTTCTTTCTAATTTTTTACGACCGTTTGTAATTTTCTTACCTTTGTATTTTAGTTCTCACGTTATTTATGGAATTAAATATCAGTTTGTGAACGCTGTTGTCAAGTTACTCTGGATCACTGTGGCAATAATGAGTCATACTGTTTTGACGCAATCGTTGAAAACAATTTGCGTAAATTATATGCACAAATTCATGCTTTCAAATTCCAATACAGTAAAAACCTGCACAGAAGAAACAAATATTTAAGAACCTCTTACGCTGAAATTTCCATTTATACCTCCTTTAAATAAGAACCTGTTTTAGGTTCTTGTTGCGTCGATTCATTTAAAACTTTGAATTCATAAACCAAATAAAACAAGAAAACGAGCAAAAACAGCTAAAAACAACAGAGTTTGTATTATGTTTAAATTCATGCAGTGGTTGAAATTGAAGTCATTTAGACATGATAACATCCATCCTTGTCGTAATCAACTAACAATACCAATATTCTTTTAGCGACAAAAAACATTTTTTCTCAAGAAAATAAAAACCAATCTTTAGAACCTATGTAGCCTAGAATCCCAATGAACACCATTTATACAAGAACATGTTCAGGCTATCTTGGAGAAATGTTGCTTCTTATATATGCGGGTTTTATAGCATATGGCAGAGTTCTGCCAAATTGTGTTGTAAAGTGAAGGTAGCGACGCGCTGTTTATTTATTTATTTATTTAGCTTGCCTAGTGCATATTTTTCCCGATTAAGAAAAGTTAAATACAAGTGCTTGTGTTTGCTGTATGGTTGTGTAATTGCTTGACCCATGTTCAAAGAATTCGAGTTTACATGTATAATAAGTGTCAGTTCGTTGTTTTTTCTTGAGTGATTATTTAGGTTACGTTCTTTGGCTCGAGATTTTCTTAACCAGTTACATGCATAGGGAGAAAAACTGTAAGCGCCTACATGTGTAATACTCGAACTTCAGCAAAAAAAATATTGAACGAGATTACTATACTTACTCGGTAACTAAAAACTGATCAAGAAACGCCAGTCATATTCTAACTAAAACAACAAAGTACGAAAGAACTTAGTTTAACGACTTATCAGCTTGCTTGAAAAACAAATTTATACAGCCGACATCAACGAAAGTTTCAGTATACAATGTACTCACGTAACACATGTATAACCCAAAGCAGGGAAGCCATTTTGCAAGTATCTTGCTGTACCACAACGGGTCTTAACACGGTACAAATCCCGGGTTGAAATTGTTTTGCGGTGAACGGAACAACTTGCTTCGATCACTATTTGCTGTAACCAAGCGTAAACAGGTATTTACTAAATGAAAAATATTTATTGGTATTCTGATCACGAAAGCGGACGAAAATAGAAGTGAATGATCACCGGAGCGGAATTTCCATGGCTGAATGCATCGATGATATTACTTGGTTGATGTTATTTTACTTGATTGATGTACTCCACAGCTTGTTTGAAGTACAGCAAAAACCCGCGAGTAAGAACCTAACATTTAAGAATCTGTTAAGCTAAAACTTGCAAATTAGACCCCATTTTTATAAGAACCAATATTTGGCCTAAAATTTGAAGACAGGTTCTTATCTTCTAAAATTGATAAAAAATGTTTACTTTTGGGAAAATAAGTTTGGACAAGGCTTTTCTGAACACATATACAATGTGACAGTCATGTTCTGAATGAAAAAATGCTTAAATTTTACATAAACACTTGTTTGGTATGCAAATTTTATACAAATGATAGGTTGAATATTACTAAAGTTCTATTAGCAACAATGTAAATTTTTCCTCAGAAAATAAGAACCTATGTAGAACCTGAATAGCCTAAATTTGTGTTAACTACCATTTATATAAGAACCATGTTTGGGCTAACCTGGAAAAAACTAGCTTACTCGCGGGTTTTTACTGTACTTTACTTGCTTGATTTATTTTCTTTTTAAGTGTTCGGTGTCTTGGGTTCCTATGTGTATTCGACAGCTTTGACAAATTTCCGAGTTTCAGAACCGACCCTAACTTTGGGATATCCAGCTGATCGATTTTGTCTTGAAAAATGGATTCTCTCGTGCCATTACCCCTTTTGTCCACAGTAGTTGTTAGCAGACGGGGTATAAACGAGGAAGACCGTAGGCAGGAGCCCTCCACGTGACAATATTACAAAATTTACTACAAAATCATTATGATTAAGCTGATTGTACTGTTAAACGTGGAGCGAGCTCATAAAAGGGAACGAGAGCAGAAAAAGACTACACTGTTCAAGTCTGGGTCTGGAGACGAGTCAGGTCACTCAGAGCATTCTGTTTCCTGTTACTTGAAGTGCCTGCGGACTCGGAAAGTGGAGCAATCACATTAGCCTGAAAACAGGCTCCTAGAACTAAGTCTCACTTGAGTAATCTCAAATGAATAGGTGTGCTAGACTTTGTGCATTTTAAAAAACCTCTGTGCTAGAGAAGGTACGATGGTCTGTTGCAAGGGAAAAAATCTCCCAGCCCGCGTTAAATTTGGGTTCCATGAAGACGCGCGTTAAAAACGTCACCAGAGGCTTGTATGAAGCGGTGACTTTAGAAATTATACGCTGAGGAGAAGTGTTACTGTAGTCCAAGGGACCAGTGAGGAATTTCGACTTTTTCAATACCTGTATTCTTGTCCCCAGAGCTGCTTGTTCCCCTTTGCCATCTGTGCCTGTGCACGAGCAGCAAGTGGCTCTGGGGACACATGATTTGATTGGCTAGATTTTTAACAAAGGAAATTTAAATAGGCAATCAAATCAATAGTTATGATTTGATTGGCCCTGCCGGCTAAGAGGGACTAGCAGCTCTGGGGACGAAAATGACATGTATCTTCTTGGCTTCGGCTTAACATCACTTAGCTCTGTTTCTGTAGCGTAATACGGCCACCAGATGATCAGCTTGAAATGATGAGCGGCCTTGGCAAAGCTCAAGTAAACTTGAGAGGTACAGTCAACTCTCTTAATAATGGACACCTCTATAAGACGGTCACCTCTTTAAGACGGACACCTTGTGTTGGTCCCATTCCTACCATTTTTCAAACATTTTACTGTAACTGAACTCCCTATAAAACGGACACCTCTCTAAAACGGACAGTTGGAGCTGGTCCCGACGGTGTCCGTTTTAGAGAGAGTTGACCGTACACTGGGTTCTATTGCCTGGAAGATCATGGCACGCCATACCGGACGAAGTGCACCATAGTTATTGAGATTATTAGTAATGTATTTATTCAACATATCAAACCAGTCACTGCACTGGTCTTTTGTAACGACGTTCCAACGCCCTCTCTACTTGAATAAATCTTTCAAAATAAATTTTCAAGGACCCTGTGGAATGAGACGACATACGGTTGTTTCGGCGTGCTGAACGAAGAACATTTGGCACTTTCATTGAGAATTACAGATTGCCTTCTCGGCCAGTACATTCCTTTATAAGGACGACGAACCGCATTCACACCACCCTTGTAGAGTTTCAGTAAGTAGACTGTAGCAGCGGAAATGATGACTTTAGGTGACTTGTAAAGCACGCTATAGGTCGCTATAGTATGCCACTAGCTCATCCCGTAACAGATGGTAATAACGCAGTGCTAGCTAGTGGTTTTGGAACCTGCAATTTTTTGGTTGGCCATTCATGAGCCTCAAAGTTATGCAGGACTGCCAGAGTAAAACCCGTTGCAGCTAGGATACATGTCATAAAGAAATCTAGCTACATGGTCTCGAGTTCTACCATGAACATCCCCTGGGTATCCTTTGGCTAAAACTGAAACACCTCTTCTTGTAAGCCAGGGGGTGTAGGAAGGTCTGCATGCTAAGTACATGTAACTGTTCTTTTTTTAACTATACAGGGAACTTGAACAGTTGAACCCGAAAATGCGCGTGAGGGAGGGGGGAGGGGTTTCTTTAAACAAGGGCGTGGGGGCTTTACTTAATATAAAGGTCTAACCACTGAGCTATGGGGGACTCATGGTGAGCGAGGTCATATTCTGGAGTCTTCAGATGTGACACATGTCCTGCCAACTGCAAGGCTCAAATATGTCCAAATGATAAATGTGAATACATGATAAGTCACCACTCCAAAAAAGTCTCCAAGTCACCACTTATCATGTATTAACTCATTATACTTAGGAAATTAATAGTCTGGCTGAGGTCAATGCATACGCGTATGCTTCCATCGGGTTCTTATCTTTAGACACTGTAAGAGATAGGCTTTTGTACATTATGCTTTTGTTTCCCCACTAAAATGCTCCACTTTAATGCTCCATTTTTCCCACTAAAATGCTCGGTCTCCCCCCAAAAAGTCACTAAAATGCTCGGTTAATGCTCATTATACAAACGGTTTTTTAAATTAATTTCAAAGTTTTTAACATGGTGTTAACTGTTAACACTTACAAAAACGTACAAGTGTTGAAAGTAACAACAACAACGTATACAAGTTCATAAACACAGCCGAAAAAAATCATAATCCTCAAAATCATCTACGAGACTAAGTACAGAAAGTAGTTGACTATCTCTAGAAAGCTATTTGTAGTTGAATTTTGAGTTTTAGTCTTCATTTTCTCTTAAAAAATTAATTTCTTTTTTATTTTCTCTGGAAAAAAAATCAATTTTCTGGGAAAATGCCACTAAAATGCTCGAATAATGCTCAATGCTTTTGCCCCACTAAAATGCTCGAAAAAATGCTAGCATAATGTACAAAAAGCCTAGTAAGAGACCCATACATGCTTACTACAGGTTACAGTACCAGGTCACTGTGCGTTTGCCAAGATCAAATACATATTGCGTGACCTGCTTCGTTCCCAGTTGCTCTGGGGACAGAAGAGAGAGGCCGTGGGAACGGGGTTGAAATAGAACTTCCTGTTGTGATCACGTTGTTTGTAAAGATTGCGCGACGAGCCACAAGAACCTCTGTGTAGGAGGCTCCGTCGTTGACAGGTAAGATAGATTTTTCGTTCACACACGTTTGACTCCTATTTGGGCTTTACATTTCCTTGGCAGAAAAAGAAGAAAGACTGGTCGATCGACAGCAAGCCAAGTATTAAAACATGGCTTCGGCTTGGACATTCGGCACTGTTATGGGTGAGTAGACCAGTATCTGAAATCAGTTTATACACGCTTGATTAGGCACCGGATCGCTGTACGTGTGGCGTGATGTTTTAACTGTTGATATATTTATTATACTAAAAAGAAGTTTAATCCGTTATTCTGACTTAGGATACCTCAAAGTTTTGTCGTGAGAGCCGATTCTTCGCGTTGATTTATGCAGTCGTATCACACTATAGTTGTTGTGTCTTGACTCGCATAATAAAAATAGTACATGAATTGACATCATCGCTTCGTTTAGCAAGCCTCTAAGAAATTCGCAGCCTTTGGTTCTCATGCAACAAGCTAAAGGATAACTTTTTTGTAGACGTGTATTGTATATGAAAGAAGAAGGAATGAGAAACGCTATTAGAAATTTGGCGTCCGAGTCTTTTGTCAGTGTTTTGTAACCTCCTGAGCAGACTGAATAGGAGGCTTAAGTATTTCGTATTTAAAATTCGCTTTCATTTATTAGGCGGTAAACATTTGGCTAGGTAGGGAAAACGTTCTGATATCGCCAGGTGCTCTTTGACACTTATCTGTACATGCATGCAGTTTTAGCTATTTTAGAAAATGTTAATTTTAAATCAAGCCCAACTGACGGGTACAAGTCACAACGCAGTCAACAAGGAACAATTTGTATGTAAATTTGGCTCAGTATGATATCAGACTTCAAAAAATTATGCTCGAACAAAGATTATTCATTGTGGTGTTAAGCATTGTTTATTGACTTTGAATGTCTAGTCGCGAGGAAACAATGAGCACTTCCGCTATAAATATTAACTACGCATAGGCAAAATGTTTGGAGCGATGTATCCGTTATTTCAACTTTTAAGGCGGAGGTAGATGTGAATTTGAATCAAATTTTAAGAGATTTAAAGAAGGAATTAGTTTTGGAACGCCACCAGCCCAGGGGGGGGGGGGGGTACTCCGGCCTGTAAATGACGGGGATGATCGAATGGAGGCAAAACTCAGGACCCAAAAAAATCCCTAAGTCTTCCGACATTACACAAAAAAGTTCATGGACCAAAAATAACCCCCCAAAAAATCCCTTGTCAAATTACCTCGTCAAGGCACTTTAGTACGTTTTTAATACCCAAAAAAATTCCCTATTTTAATCAAGTCACCCAAAAAATACTTGCCAAATTCTCCAACCCCAAAAATCCCCGAATCGAAAATTTCAAACCCAAAAAAATCCTTGGATCATCCCCGTCACTTACAAGCCGGAGTACCCCCCCCCCCCCCCTGGGGCCACCAGACAGTTGACCCCCACGCAAGAGCACCCCAGGTTGTCAGGGAACTGTTATTGGTGTCCATGTACTATTTTTAAACTTCAAATTCTAATTTTAAAACTACATTTATAAATGTTTAATATTGCTATTTCTCTACATTTTGCAACTTCCTTTGAGAAAAACGTTTTCTTCCAAAATATGCCCAACAAGCAGCTTTTTCAAAACAAATAGTATTTCGTTTCCGGACACGCGGAACGATAGGATAGGATAGGATACGATACTTTATTAACGTGAAATAAGCTTAGCTTTATGACTAGTTTACAGTTATTTCACGAAATAAAAAAACTTAAAAATGATCTAAATTAATTAAAATATATACAACATAAAAATGCTAACTACTTTAAATAATATATTTTAAGCAAATGAAGGATCATCGCAGTAATGTACTCAACTAAAGCAGTTGCGAAAAGCAAGCCTGAAAAAAAATTCAGGCTTGAACTCACAAGTGAGCAGCTCCCAGTTATCAACTGCTTTAGTTGAGTACATTACTGCGATGATCCTTCATTTGCTTAAAATGTATATCCGCAGTACAAATATATGAATTTCATATATTCATTTAATAAATAATATAATTACCAAAAATAATTAACAATTATTCCATGAGCCCGCGTTGGATACGAGGTGGTAAATAGCCAACGAGGCGCGAAGCGCCGAGTTGGCTATAACGACTCGTATCCAACAAGGGCGAATGGAATAATTGTTTTATTAAATTCTTCTCAAGTTTAAATCGACTGGACATTTCATTTTGATGTAAACGAAGTGATAGTATGAGGAGGCGCGAAAATTTCTGGCGCGGTGTTCACTTCTTGAGTTGAATGAAACATACGAGGAAAGCGAGCCAGAGAGTTTTCTTTCCAAGATTTTCCTCTAACAGTCCCCTCTAAAGTCGTCTAAATATCCTGGAAATTGTGACAACATTTAAGATTTACGAGAAGATCCGAAGCAAAAGCTTTTCTGGAAACTACAAGTCTTGTGCAAGTCGAACGAAGCAAGTGTTTACATTGTACTTCTTTACGGCTCCACGGCTGTCATCAAGACTGCTATATTATTTTTTGAAGCGAAATTCAGCTTAAAGTGGAACAGGTTTGTTGAAGTATAAAAGGACAAAACCAAGATTGAAAGGTAACAAACTTTACGGAAGTGCTGAGCCTACTTAGTTTTATGACGTACACTGAATGAAACTGTGTCAGTCAGTTGCCGTTCTTTCGTAAATTATTTGCTGCTTTTCTACTTTATTGACTCGCTCTTGTTGTGTGTTTACAAGTATTATTAATTAAACTTTTCTCATCAATCCTTTTGTTTTGCGTAGTTAATTTTACTATGGCATTTCTGTGGTTGTGGTAGGCACCGCTAATTATTTCTTGTTCATAAACCTCGCCAAATTTTCTGTTTTTCAACCATTTTTCCGATGGAACTGTCGCTTCCCGTAGAAAAATTTTAGCTTGGCAAAAGTAACGCAATCATTTTCCAAATAAGGTCAAACTAAGGTATACGAGCTGACAACCGGGATTGAGTGAACCAATCAGGGCCGGGTTGTTCGAAAGCCGATTAAGGTCATTGCCCTGTATTGCATTGCGCATCCTTACTGCGCAGAATTTTACGCGTATTAAGTGCGCGCGCGCGCGCGAACATCAACAAAATGGCGGCTTTTTTCTATGTGGCTTAGTCCGCGAGAGAAGTAAATTGTCACTTTCTCCTAAACGAGTGTGGTGACCTATCAATTTTTTCTCATATTTTTGGTGTAGCGATCAAATTCTTTCTGTAAAATGAAAACAGATCAATTCATGTGTTTAAAAAATAAATTATCGCTAAAAAAGTGTACTTTGCCAGTACTCGCAGAGGAATTATAAAGGAATTACATGGAATATACAAGGTCTTCCTGCTCCTAAACGAATCTGGTGACCCCCCTTTTTATTTCAAAATTTAAGTTCCCTCAAAGTAGTAAACCAGTAGGCGAAGTTTGGTGAAAAAATTGTGTTCAGTTCTATTTCAGGGCAATGACCTTAACACTAACCCAGGATTAAAAGTTTATTGAGCGGTCAATTTCTCGTGAATAAAAGTGTTTTTATTGCTTATCATTTGTGGAGTTTGAGATTAGTCGATGTCAAAACTCGAGGACAGGAAATATAAACAGAAAACCTCACTAAGAAGTTAATAAACTGAAATCAATTTTCACGCTAATCCTGGATTAGCTTAATCATGCTTTGAACAACCCGGCCCAGAATGCTAGAAATGCAATATCCGTGGCTGAAAATTTAATAATCAAAAATATTAGTGATAAGTATGTCAGGAAAGGTTAAGGAGGGATGGGTTTGTAAGATTCTTGAGAAGATCCTAGGACAAGAATCAGTATTACGGAAGAATTGTGAAACAATCAAGTTATTTGCATGCATGCAAATTCCTTTACTCTTCCGTTCCAGCAAACACGAGACAACCGATGGCTAAATATTAAAAGATATCAAACACAGACACCAATGTGTGGGCACAACGTTTATTAAAAACAGAGAAAAGAAAAGCTAAGGGTGGTGTGGGTGGGAAAGAAAACTAGCAACCGATCTGAGCGATCTGAGATATTGTCATAGCTACGTAGCTATGGTAGTAACGAAAACGAAGACCCCGAAAACGAAGACCTAAGACCTAAGCGGGGTGCTAAAGAAATGTTGATACTTAGGTTAAAGGAATGTTATCTATCTGGTACTGAATTAACAAACCATCCAATCTTGTTTGTTCTTGTAAGCGCTCTTATTGGTGGAAAATTTACAAAGTCAAAAATAAAATAGAAAGTATATTAAGGCCGATTTACACGGTACAATTTTGTCGCATGCGACATGCTTGCGACATGCTTACGACAGGTCTACGACACGAATTGTGTCGTGTAAATCAAACCTACAACTCGCTTTCGACTGTCGTAGGCGTGTCGGAATCTTGTCGCATGCGACAAAATCGTACCGTGTAAATCGGCCTTTAGATAGAATGTTTACATAACCATGCATTAAACACGGAAAGGGCTCTCACTATATTTTTCACCAATACATTGCTTCAATTGAACTTAGAAGTATCACAGTCGCCATGCGGGTATCTCTATTTGTCCTAAATCTGCATAGCTCTGCTAATTGTGAAAACCACACCAAACCATTGTAGATTTACTTAGAAAACACCTCACTGATTTTCAATAACTGCATAACTAATTCATCTCCAAAAAGTTAAATCACTTTATTATATGGCTACCATTGTACGCGCGCTCTGATTGGTTGCTGAGCGGGCATTATTTTCTTGTAATGACCGGGCATTATAAAAAAAATTTTCTCGGCTCGACAGTTTTTTTTTTGAGTTGTGAGTAAAAGCTACTAACGAGAGGGCAAAAACAACAAAAAAAGCCGACAAAATATAATTATCTTTTCAATAACTGAAATAAAAATATAAGCATACCGATACTTCTTTAGTATGAGCGACGAAGAGAGCCATAGAGAGCAAGTTTTACCTCCAGTGTTTTTTCCCTTGATTATACTCTTTTTTTAATAGTGCTTAAAACCATATAATAAATAACTTATTAACCTCATCCGTTCGGTCATTACAGGGGAATCTCAGACCTCGACCTTGATGTATTGACCTCGCTGTCGCTCGGTCAATACATCAAGGCCTCGGTCTGAGATTCCCCTGTAATGACCTCACTCTCGGTTAATAAGTAGTATGCATTGTCTTATACTAAAAATGGATGCATATACGCCAACAGGGACGCCATTGATTTATGGGAACCTACTCAACGGACGAACAGACGGACGAACGAACTGGAAACGAACGAACGGACGGTCAAACGAACGAATGAATAATAATTTTGTGGTTAATGTTTGATATCAGCATAATAACTTGGCGCTTTTATCATTCACTACCAACCTATGTAAAAAGTCAATTAATTTTACGTTTTGTTTTTCTTGTAGTCTCCTTTTTGGCTGTGGTGGCATCTGATCGTAAGTACAAGACAGATTTTTTGGTCATTTCTGCGGGTTTCTCTTCGTGTGAATATTTTTGTACTTGAGCTAAGCGCAAGAATATTTTTGTGCTAAGCGTAAGAATATTTTTGTGCTAAGCGCAAAATCTTTTTGTGGTAAGCGTAAGAATATTTTTGTACTTGTGGATGTACTTGTGCTAAGCGTTTTTGTGATCAATGTCGTAATGCACCTATCAATGTCAAGACCCAGGGTTTGGGGGGGGGGGGGGGGGAGGCAGGCAGACCCAGGAGATTTTGACAATTTTTGGAAGCCAGAGTCGAATTCCCAACCCCTGGGCACCTCAACTGAATGTCAAATTTTACATATCTCCTCTTAAATTTCTAATCTAGCAGACCATTTTCGATGTCAAAATCCCATGTGCTCAACTCATTTTTTTTAAATCCCATATCATGCAGCTCAGCGTACATACATGCGTCACGCCTACAATACACTCCCGAACCAATACAATCTCAACAAACTAAAATAACCCCTTCTAAAATTAGCCCCTTCTCAACTCGAAACAAAAAGCATGCAACCAGCGCTAATGCTGTAATTGAGGAGGGAAAATGTTCACGGGAGAGTTCGAGGGGGACACTCAGTGGAAAGTGGTTTATCATCATAAACATACTCCCTGCTGTTATATTACTGGATACGATCAATCCAATTTTTCCTTTTGTACCAATCAAATTAATTGTTACTTTTTGCAGCTCTTATTTTCACGTAGTCTCTAGTTCATTCTCTTCTTGAGCCCGGTCGGTTGTAATCCACGAGAATTTGGAAGGGCGCAAACATTTAACGTGTACGATACTCGATCTTGTAGCTGATCAGGTTGATTTTTTTTTGCAGCATGTGTTCCACCTGGAGACTTCCTTAAAGGAACTAGTGGATTCTTTACAAGCCCGAATTTTCCAAACAACTTCACTGCAAACAGCAATTGTACCTGGAATATCACAGTACCCACTGAGCGCATCATTAAAGTTACTTTCTTCAACTTCACTTTGGAACCAAACCAAAATCCAGCGTGTATTGGGGATTCACAAGGGGCCCGTGTTTTTATCACTAATGTCGCTTCAGATAATGGAAAGCAAGATTTCAAAATCTGTGGTCAAAATCTTCCTGCTCCAGTGTACTCTGTGGGGAATTCCATCCTCGTGAGATTGCGATCTCTCAGCAATGTGTACTCGGGATTTAATGCATCTTACGAGGCGATAGATGGAGGACTACGTAAGTCTGCTTCTTACTTCACCTCGATGAGTTATACTTCCTCTTGCTATAGTTAATGATTAAAATCCACGAGTATCAGTAGTTTATTAAGTGTGATGAGACTAGTACAAAATGTAGTTCTGTAAAAAACTGTTGTTGGTGACTGACCTTCTTACAACCTGAGCAGAGGTCATCTTAAGGCTGGTTCTCATATGATCGACCCGATCGTCTCTGTCGCCTCTGTCGCTTCAAAAAGTTTGCTTGCAATCGGGGCGATCATTAGCCTGCGAGCAGGCTCTCTATTTGGGGGCAACGTGAATATTGAACTCTTCGAGCGCCGAAGGCGCGATCCCGCGAGTGCCGAAGGCGCGAGTCGGCGAGCGAAGCGAGCCCGCGATTAAAATTGAGAGCCTGCACGCACGCCATTGAATTTCAAATCCGGCGCGGATTACGGCAATTGCTTCATACATGTATTTCAACTCTTTGCAGTGGTTTACGAGCGACTCTCAGACACTATCGTTTTAGTATATGCCAACTTTCCAGCATAATTGAAGACCAGGTGCCCGGGACAGGTGAAGGTGGGGCGAGGGTTGAACTGTGTTGCTTTGCGAGATTTAACCGCGTTACGAGCGTCAGTTCGCAGTTAATTTTTGCATCGGCTAGCAGTCCGCGACAGTCGGACGAAACGCGCAGGAGAATAAAGCAGCTTTACAAATGCCGTTCGCAGAGTGATGCTCACTAGTTAAGTTCGATTTTCTGATTTTTTTGGGGACAGAAATCGCACACACGGCTGGACAAACTAGACAATATTGCGAATTGTTTTTCAATTTGTTCGTACATCTGTCATCACTTGTCCGCGGCTCCCATCGCGATTTGACGCTTCAAATAAATTTTCCGTTTACATGCGAACCGATTTACCAGTTCCATATTTTACCAAAAATGTACACTTGCAGATACAGCAACATTCACTCTCTTTGTTTACAATTTTTTTCGAAATAAGCGCGCGAGCGTTCGATCGATATATTGACACCGGAAGCGTAGCGAGTTGTCAACAAGTTGTCACATTTCGAGGGGCCGGATTTGAAATTCAATGGCGCGCGTGCAGGCTCTCCCTCGGCGTGCCCGCTTCGCCCACGCACTCGCGCCTTCGGCACTCGCGGGATCGCGCCTTCGGCGCTCGAGCAGTTCAATATTCACGTTGCCCCCGAATAGAGAGCCTGCTCGCAGGCTAGGCGATCATATGAGAACATTACAGAGTCTGCGACGATCGGGGCGATCGCATCGCTGCCCGTGTTTTATCCGGACGATCGGTCGCAGACCGCGGCGATCACGAACGATTATATGAGAACTACTGCCACAGAGGGAGACGATCGAAGCGATGCAAACTGTCCCATGGTGCATTAGTATTACCCAGAACTGTGTTTCGGTTTGGCCTTCCTTTTTGCGTTTTTGTCGTGAAACGGCAATGACGAGAAGATAAAAGGCCACGAGGTTTGCTTTTGCATCGAAGGCTGCCATAAGCGATATTGGAGTTTTGAAAAACACGTGCGTCGATCGGGATAAAATCGAATATTCATATGCGGGAACAAAGAAAAGATCATAAATTAGTATCTTGTTTGATTAACCCTATTTTGCATATAACAGACGATCGGGGCGATCATATCAGAACCCCCTGATCGCTTCCAATCGCTTCGATCGCCTACGATCGTCTCAGAATTTGCAAACGACAGTAGCGACAGAGACGATCGGGGCGATCATATGAAAACCAGCCTTTAGTTGTGGTTGGCCTGATGATGTTTTTCTACATTTCTCATAATTAAAGACATAAAGCGCAAAGATAAGAACACTGAGATACACACGCGTAGGCCGAACCGCATAAATGCAGATGCAAAATACAAAAAAAACGATTCTTTTGTATTTCACGTTGTCGGGCTTATACTGTCTTTGTTGCGTTAACTGCGTAACTAGCATTCCAACACGAATGGGTATTTTTCCACATTTTGGCCGCGCAGAAACTGGAGTGAGCATTTCTCGTGTAAACCAGTATAGTGCAAGTTTCAGAAACAGCTGTTTACAAGGTTTCTCGGCAGCCTAAGGCTGATTTGTACACGTACTGCATCAGATAAAGGGATTTTAAACCCTGGGTCACACTTGTGAGATAAGCACAAGCATAAGCGCAAGCTCAAAAAAAAACGCTAGTGTGCACGGAGGTGAAATAAGTATAAGCCAAAGCATAAAAAAAGAAACATGTTACTTTTTCTTTTGCTTGTGCTAATGCTTTTTTCACTGGTGTTATGCTTATTTTACAAGTGGGAACAGGCTTGACATGAGCACAAGCACAAGATTTGGCTGTTGAAGTGGCTCTTATCGTACAATGTTCATCAGAATTTCTAAAGCACTGCAGTTGCAAATGTCGTCTTGTGCTCGTGCTTATCGCAAGTGTTAACATCCTTGTGTTATGCTCGTGCTTATCTCACAAGTGTAAAACAACTTTAATCATCATATCTTTCTGCTTATCTCGTATGAACAAACTCATGCTTTTGTTTTCGCTTACGTTTGTGTTTAAGTCTTGGAATACTACTTGGCTTCATACTAGAAGCTAAGTTAGTTTCAAGTAAACACTTGACTCAAGTGCACTTGAAAATCTGAAGTCGCATTTTACAAAATCTTGCTTCACACTTGATGACAAAGTATATTACTTGAGGTACAAGCTGTCAATCATCTTCAGAATTGTGACAACGCTGCACGCCGCTTTCATTTGGCTTCCATTTCCTATTGGTCAAGTACGTTCTTAAGTGTGGTATAGACCATACTTGGCGGCGTACCTCGGCTTCTTTGACGTACAAAAGTTTCCATGGTCATCAAGTTAAGTTCCAGTAAGTACGTTTTACCCCTTCACACTCAAAGTAGGTTCCAAGTGCACTTACATTATACTTACGAGCTCTAGTGTGAAGCCAAGTACGATGGGTACACGCCGGACGTTAAACTAGATACTCTTAAAATGAGATAAATTTATTTCCTTTCCAGTGTGTCCTAGAGGTATCACCCTTACTAAAGCATCAGGTGTTATTACCAGCCCTTATTATCCCAGACTGTATCCAGATAACCAGAACTGCAGCTGGCAAATCACAGCACCCCAAGGAAACCGTGTTAAGCTTGAAATTGCCATCACTCTCAATATCCAACAGTGCGGACTACAGCCGGACTGCACGTGCGATTACCTGCAAGTTCAAAATGGCTTCTCTGCTGATCACAATGGAGATGACAGAATATGTGGTGCACCCGGTGAAACTAAAACATATTACTCAACTCATGAGAGCTTGAAGGTACTGTTTGTGTCTGATGTTACCGGGTCCAAGCAGTACGATGGATTTGAAGCAACTTACACGCAACTGACTTACTCTCCTCCAAGTAAGTAGTGAACTAAGGAAGAGTTAGTTTCTAGGGTAGTTATATGGTCTTTTATTATATAGACACCAGTGTTTTACTGAAAAAAAAAAAAAAAAACACTGATAAAATTCATACGAAACTTCCGGGACCGTAGTGGCGTATTTTTCACTTCACACTAGTTAAGAATTTAAAGCCAAATGAAGGCATCGAAGCTTCAGTTTAAAGAACTAGATCTTTTTTCCGACTGAAAATCGAGGCCGTTGACCGTTATGACAACTGGTTGCAATATTTATAAGGGTTCCTTGAGACAGTAATGCGAAAAAACGACGGTGTCATCTACAGCCGTTAGGCGACATCGGTGCGGAAAATTGTGCACGATTACCCCGCTAAGTTTATTGCCTACAAAAAGTAAGTAATCAACTTGGTGGAGATTTTACTTCCCTGGTCGATTTTGGTTGGAAACCTGGTGCAAAATCAGGTGTCACCAGGTCTGTTACAGAGGGGTGTCTTGAGGCTTTCTTGTTAAGAATTTAAAGCCAAATAAAGGCATCGAAGCTTTTAAAGAACTAGATCTCTTTTCCGACTGAAAATCGAGGCCGTTGACCGTTATGACAACTGGTTGCAATAAGCGTTCCTTGAGGCTTTCTATATTAAGAATTTAAAGCCAAATAAAGGCATCGAAACTTTTAAAGAACTAGATCTTTTTTCCGACTGAAAATCGAGGCCGTTGACCGTTATGACAACTGGTTGCAATAAGCGTTCCTTGAGGCTTTCTATATTAAGAACTTAAAGCCAAATAAAGGCATCGAATCCTTTAAAGAACTAGATATTTTTCTTTCAAAACGCAGTTTTCTTTCTTTTATTACGCAATATCATGAGCTTGCCTGATCATCTTGTTATATAAGCTGCCTACCTGAAAAATTTGGTATTAGATGATTATGACTCTGAGATTTCCATCTCGTCTCATTTTGTTGTAAACAATAATAATAATGAATAATGATAATAATGATAATGAACTTATATAGCGCATTTTTCATGTGTATATGTTCAAATGCGCTGTACACCAGACCACAACACCGGGAGCTTCGTGCCCTACTCTTTGCGAATAGAGTGTGGGTTCTTTAACGTCCCCTGTTATAAGACTGAAGATAAGGAGACGGGACCTACGGTTTATCGTCCTTTTCCGAGAAGACTAGAATGTCTAACCATTTGCAGATGTAATTATAAAGGCAGCACTTTCTCCTCAGTTATTTTAAGACCCTGAGTGTTGGTCCGGTCTGGGGTTCGAACCCACGACCTCCCGCACAGCAGTCCGGCGCTCTACCAACTGAGCTAACCAGGCGGCGGTTGATAAGGTGATAAGGTGTCTCGTTTTCTTTACGGTTTTACTCAACACTGTCAGACGGCTGTGGATAATTAAGGCGTTTCTTTTTCCAGTTTGTCCTACTAAAGCAATTCCTCTCTCTGGGAATGGAAAATTGAGCAGCCCCAACTACCCTATGAGCAATTATCCTGCGTCCAGGAATTGCTCGTGGATCATTACTGTACCATCTTGTAAACAAGTGAGGCTTTCATTCACCGAATTGGCCCTTGGTTCATGTGAGCACAATTGCAGCTCGAATAATTGTACCCATGTGGAGCTTTACAACGGTGCTTCGGGAAATTCTTCTTTGCTGGGACGATTTTGTAACGGGTCAGTCCTGCCGGACGTGTTGTCAAGTGGTAACCAGATGTTCGTAAAGTTCCGTTCCGGTTCTTCACTTGATCGGGGATTTGAAGCACAATATTCTGTATTCTCGGATAGTGCGCCAAGTTGTAAGTAAATTGAAACCAGAGAAATAGTCTTTTCTTTTGCACGTTCAAAGTGACGACCGACCCAACAACTTACCGACTGACCCGTAACCCACCCAGCGTACGTTTTAAAACAGCTTTTGATTAGCACAGGGCGAGGAGCTGATTAATCTGGTTTTTACTATGGCTTTTTTAAATACACAGGGTTTTATGCTATCCACAGGTACTAACACATTCTCAACAGCACTAGAGCGCTCTAATTAACCAGTGAAATAACTACTTCGGATTACCGCTACTACTCTATTGCCCCGTCCCTTTTTTTTTTTTTTTTTTTTTTAGTTCTTATTCTTCCCCTAAAGTTAGTATTAAATTCTTTTGTTTTTTGGTCTTTGTTTTTTTTATGTACCACGCACTATTAAATACTTATTAGTAAGCACTATGACACACTTGCTAACACTTTTTTGTTCCACGGGCTGAGTAGAATCACTCTATCACTTTTAGCTACTCACGAAGTTGACAGCAGTAAGATTGAAACCAATAAAGTTCTACTAATACTGGCGAAGAAGGCGTTTTTGAGAAATGGATATCGAACCAGGTCAGTGTTGTATATTGTTTTCTTTTCATGCTCTTAAAGTAATCTTACAATTTTTTTAAATGAAGTGGGGAAAGATTAGTTGTGCAATTCACAAACCTCCCGATGACTTGAACCGAATGTCGTTTTCCTTCCCTCAGGGAAGCACTGCAATTTTTTCGCCGATTTCTCGAATCAATTTTTGTTTCCAGTGGAGGCTCAAGAAATAGGGATTCCACTATTCTCAGCGTCCAACGATTAAGAAGCTAACTTTTGAAAAATGGAGCTCGAAAGTTATTTTTGTTATCTTTTAGATATGTTCAGATAATTGTCATACAGCTAAAAGACGAAGACCAAGACATCGGTACTTCAACAGACGCGAAATACGCAGCGAAAAACATCAACAAAGACTATGAAACCAAAGAGGAAGGAGAAGCTTATATAACTGCAGTGTTTGATTACGGCAAGACAGAATTTACCATTGGTGACGAAAAGCAGTATTCTAGGTCAAAAGCAGGTACCAAAACAAGTACAATACTTATTTAAATTTTGTCGCATTTATGAACCGGTCATAAATGTTTGTTTCTTTCTCCATGGCAGGCTCAAAAAAATATCTCAACGGGGAACTGGAATCGAACACACATTACGCAGTGTTTCAGCGCTCTTTTGACGATTATGGATCTTACGACTCAGAGAAGTTCATCCGTTTTAAAACCGAGAAATCCTTCCCGACAGTCATTGTAGTAGTGGTGGTGGTGGTGGTAGTTGTGGTCATAATCGGGGTCGGCGTTGGCATCTATTTCTACAGTAAGTAAATGATTTTAAATTAGTCTAATTTCAAGAGGTGAATATAGAGCGGTTTTCACTTGAGTGTCGCCGAAAGTAAATTGCGTTTGCTTTGGTTTTGCATTACTACGCTTAGTGATTGGCTTAAAAATCTCGCGCCACTTTCTCAGCCAATCAGGAGTAAAACCAAAACCAATCGTGACTCGCTCGTGCGCACTTTCCCACGCTTCGTACCAGCTACATGTATTTGCTTCGAGTTTTGATTGGTTCACTGGATTGTCTGTGTCCTTTGTGATTGGCCAGAGTAATTACTTTGGTTTTGGTTTTACGACACTTAATTGGAAACCGCTCTAAGAATGCGACATTCTGATTGTCAAGAAGCTCTGGTTTATGACGATATATTCACCTCGATTGGAGGTGAATATAGCATTTCAGGGCTTGTTTACTAAGCCACGCCATTTTTGATAACCAGGCAAGTTAACATGGCAGCATTTGCTGAATGACATTTCCGTTCATTCGAAAGAAATCACTTCAAGTCCGGAGTATTCAAAACAGTTGACATTTTGAAAATTGGCTACCAAGGCTTTTGAACCGAAAATATTTTCAAAAGATGATTCTCAAGGCATTAGAATTGGTGCTAAGGACGGTGGTTTTGGAGATCGCACGCGGCCACAAAAAACTCAGTGGCAGATCAAAGGACAAAAAAAATATTCAGTTCTCTTCAGTTTAGAGCTACTCGACTCATTGCAAGAGGATTTACACAATTGCTCATAAATCGCCAACGATAAAACAAAGGTACAAGATATCTGTCTTTTTCGTTGTGTTTGTTTTGTTTCGTTATATTGCTTAAACTAAAGTGTAAATTCCGATTTACAATATTGATGAACTCCTGTGTTTACACGTACTCAAGCGAGCACTTCTGTTTGTTGTTTCCGTGTTTTAGCTCTTAATTTTATTGTTCTTGATATTCACCTCTGAAATTTAGACTAAAACAATTATTCGCCTCAGGCTCAGTGAATCTCGGTGAATTCACTTCGCCTTCGGCGAATAATTGTTAAAGTATACGATGAATGTATATATGTACTGCGGGTTAGAGTTAGAAAAAAGATTTTGATAAAAAAGTACGATAAAGGTTATGAAATAATTCGGGATTAGAACTGGAAAGATATTTTTAAACAAATGTCTCTCTCATTAAACAAATTTGATTTAATTTTATTTTGTTTTCAAGAGACTGGCACGGAGGCACTCTTGTTGTCTTTCAAATGTTTATGGAATCGATTACTTATCTATCAATGTCTCATTGTACAGTGTGGTGTTGGGCGGCGGATTGTATTGGTTACCATCACTGATCATTTCGTATCCCTCCTTTTGTTTTTAACAGTGAAAAGGAAAAAGAAAGACTCTTACTCAAGCCCCGGTACTGAGATGAAGGGGAATTAAACAATTGCCAAAGGTCAAAGGTGGTAAATGGGCCCACCTTTAACTCTTTTGTTAAATGTTCAGAACTGTTTATCTTTCTCTCATTACTGTTTGCTACAGCATAGGAAATTTGAACTATAAATTAAAATGCAATTAAAATGCAGCCAGAATGAAAGACCGAGGGCATGAGAGGGGACTGAGCACTAGTAGGTTCGATGGCATTTTTTTCAAAATCTGCACCGTATGACCCTACCTCAAAATTTCGGAAATTGGCTCTGATTGAACATTCTGGAAATCAAAACAAAAATCTGTAAGATATATTTTGAGCTTATTTTGAAAAAGGGAAATATCACAATTTTTTCTATTTTGCGAAAAATCTGCCTTATAGACTTTTCTTTTCTTTTGCATGAATGTATAATCAGAGCCAGTTTACATGCTACCGGAATGAGATGTCATTCCAGGACGAAAATGTCATTCCGGAATGAACACTGGAATGAACTCATTCTGGAAAAATTTCGTTTTGGAATCATGTAAACAGATACAGAGAAATATCTGGAGATGGAATGATCTCGTTCCGGAATGAAAGCCATTCCGGTATCATGTAAACAGCCCTTAACAAACTGTAAAAAGAGAAAGATAAAACATTTACAAAAGAGTTAAAAGTTTGGCTCATTTCCCCCCCTCAAAACTGAAGAAAGCCACCTCAAACACTCCCCTGAGGCTTTTCCACAATCATCTTAAAAAAGTCTTCAATTGTATTAGAATTTCCATTCCGCTAGATTGCCGAGGCAGTAGTTAGCTTCTTACAGTTTTGCATCTGGTAGGAAAACAACTCTAGGTGGCTCAAAACAGTTTCCTGCATTTTTCAGCAACTCAACTTTGACGAATTAATACTAGGACTCTTTTTCAGCTGACGCAACAGTTTTGATATTAAACAGATGCCCAATCACTGGTTAACAAGTTATGATTATTTATTGATATTACAAGTTACCATAGCAACGGTATAACATGTTAAAGCCCCTTTATTTTCGCTTTAAGTGCTTATAACTAATTAAAAGGCTCGATGGTCCCGATTTTTATGAATGAATAATAATCAGCATGTTAAGATTCAACTTTTGGCAAAGTTTTAAAATATTCTGTACGTGGGTTTCAGAGCCACCTTAAATTTTCGAAAACTTAAAGTGGCCCTAAACCACATATACAGATGTTGTGTACAGGGTGTTTTTAACAGACTCTTCTGTTGCTATGGTTACCAGTGACGTAATGAAAACGACCACAACTTGTTCAGCAATGATTAGTCATTTGTTTAATGTTATAAATGCAGCAGCAACTTATAAATATTTGTAGGTCGTATAGTGTGATCGTTCGGGTGAGAGTAGTTCTGAGAAGAACTGTTGTTGGTGACCGACGTTTCGACAACCTGAGTCATCTTCAGAATCAAGTGAAAAGTTGTTGTCAGTCGATGATGTTATAAGTCTGGTCCGTTGAACTTGATTGGTCAGTTAAGCCGTGATGTTATTGGCTGAAAGACTCGTGCAAAGTTGTAGTACTGACCCACCTAAGTATAAAAGCTGGAAAATGCTGGAAACCGTTACGAGCCTCCTTAATATTAAAGAGTAGATAATCTGGAGTTCCTTTTTTTGGCAGTCAAATTTAGATAATTTGATATTTTAATAATCAGATCAAGTTTCTCGCCCACGAACACAGCATTTAAACAGAAGGCTTGTTCATAATTAAGTCAGTGGGCATTGATTTCACCAAAAGTGATTCACGCTTTTTTCATAGTCTTCTAGTTTTGTTTTTGTCTTTTGTCTTTTATTACATGATGAACACTTTTGAAAGGCAAAACGCATGCGCGAGAGCACGTCTCAGTGTCAATTTTAAGGTCTTCTGTGTTCTCAGTGTTTGAGAAACATTGAGGTTATTACAGGGAAATGAGTACTGGCTGAACAAGTGGTTTAGAAGCACAGCATGAAAACATAACTTTTCTGTGGTGTAAAGCTCAAGTAAAATTAGTGTAAATTTAGAATTTAATCAGCTTTAAGGAAACTTTACATTTTTTTAAGCTGACCATTATGACAGCTTTACACTTACCTGTAAAGGCAGATAAAGAGGCTTCTTTACACCAACTTTTTATCACATTTACACACGGTAGCGTAAAGGTCGGTTTAACCACCTGTAACAAAAATTAATTGATGGTGTAAAGTTGGATAATCAACTTTACACTAGATTTAACCACCTTTAATTCCACGTAAATCCCAATTTTCAAGCTGTGAAGACAAACCAAGATTGAGAAACTTAGAAAGATTACCAAACAACTACTGAAAAAAGGGCCCGCAATCTGGTGCTTCAGAACGAGTCTGGCGATGCACAAGGAGAATTGGATCGTGCACTTGGAAAACAATATTTTGTTTTTTTCCTAAAAGATCGGGGGCGGGGAGGAGGGAGGGGCATGTACTTTTTAAACACCTTGTATTAGGCTTCATCGTTGAAATTGGATGTGTAAGCTTAATCATTACCGGCATGTGAATATTATATTCACATTATGAAGCGCAAGTAATTTTGCAACGTACAAAATTACCATCCAGCTGAAAACAAAACTAAAATAATAGTTAAGTGAAGTATGTCAAAAGGGTAGTTATTACTCTAAAAAGAGCACATTTCATTAATATTGCAGAGGATTAAAATAGTTTTTTTTTAAGTAACTGTAGGAAACCGTTATATAATATATAACAATTTGTTGGTGGCCAAATGATGTGATGTATTAATGATCTTAGAGGATCTAAAGTTCCTAAAGTTGGCTGCTATTTAGTAGGTTTGTTTCCAATAATTTCTAAGGATATTTTCTAATGTTAGATAGGTCAATACTTTAATAGAAACCGGCTCCCGCATACGGCTGTTCAGTATCTATTCACATCCTCAAATCCAAGATCGCATAGTTGTCATCTTGGATATTATCAGGAAAGAGCCTGGGAAACGAAGTTAGTTAATGGCTAATGTAAGCACATAATTGTTTGTAAACAGACACGGTTTCTAGTAGCAATAAATCTTTTAAAACTTGAAGTGAGTATTATTTTGATCCTGAGTTTGCATAAAGCGGTTTGACGCAAACCGGAATTGATTTCCAAGCGCATGCCGTTCAGTACTCCCCTTCTCTATTTTGGTCGTCACGCAATGCTTTGGCGTTGCGTGACGACTGAAATCACGGCTGATATACCTTTTTGGATGTCAACAGTAGGTTTCTGTAGCATAAGGGGCTTATTAGATGGTACGATTTTGCCTACGCACGATTATCGCTTGCGACACGCGTAAGCTTACTCCTTGACTGCAACACGAATCGCATCGTGTAAAAAGGAACCCCGAAATGAACCTTTAACATTTTTAGAACAGACGTGCGCGCGTGCAAATGGTCTTGAGTCATGTCGTAGGTCTGTCGTAAGCTTGTTGCATGCGAGAATATAGTTTCGTGTAAATCGGCCCTAAAACGACTAGGAGTATAGCAAAGACATCGGCGACCTCATTTACAGTCAACTCTCTCTTAACGGACACCTCTATAAGACGGACACTTCCATAAGACGGACACCTGGTGATGGTCCCTGCCGTTTTTCAGTCATTTTACTGTAACAAAACTCTTTGTAAGACGGACACCTCTCTAAGACGGACAACGGACACTTTAAAACCGCTAACGGACGTGCACAAAAAGTTATTTTTTAGTGAATAATACTTCAAAACATGGTATCGACATATATCATAGTAAGTCAGCGCCTTAAGAATACCAAACTTACCAAAAAAATCCACTATAACGTATTACTTCTCTGCGCATGGGCACCAAAGAGGTAGTTTTATACTTACAGTATTACCGTTTGTAATGAGCAAATGAGTCGAATTCTAATATTATTTTTGTTCCACTTTATAGGTTTTGCTAAAGTAAGCGACTTAAAACAGACGTGTATCCGTTGTGCATAGCCGTTAAGCTTTTCATCTCAACATTTCTGGTGTCAGGTTACCTCGACTCTCTATAAGGCGGACACCTCTCTAAGACGGACAGTTGGGGCCGGTCCCGACGGTGTCCGTTTTAGAGAGAGTTGACTGTATTTAGTATGTCAGCCAGAGAACTATTGACTTTTGTAACAAAGAATTCTATTGTGTAACTGTAGATATCCTCTGAGCCTCTGCACTTGCTCCGAATCTATGCACCGCTATTTAGCTCACCCCACACCTCCCCCTTTGATGAATAAAAGAAGCCTTTGCTGATAAATGACAGCTGACGTTTGGAAATCAGTCTGTCAAGCTTCCGTTTCAAGCATTCCAAATCTATGCAAACAAAATGATCATTAATGCCAATTAAAAATGAACTACGGTGCATATTGTAACAAACCTGATCAGAGGACATAAACATCTCTTTATTTCTATACAGAGTTCCATCAATATTCTGTTTTACACGATGATATCTTGGCCTTTTTCCTCTCTCAAACGCCTCCTTCATCTACATCTACATCTACATTTAATATGTCGGTAAAAAGTCCATACGGATATCACACCAACGTCTAAAAATAAGTAAAAATACAATATGTACATATATAATAACTGAAAAATTCTATATTAATTCTAAAATTCTAAAAATCCAAAAATTCTAAAATTATATGGGTAAACCACTAAATTAATAAAAATGCTCGCGCAGTCCAGACTGGAAAGACGTAAGAGAGTCGGACTCATCAATCGCCGCAGGGAGTGCATTCCACTCTCTTATGGTCCTCGGAAAATACGAGTAAAAATACGCGTTTTTCGTCGCTCTATATTGCGTATATTTGAAATTATGGCTGCCGCCAGTTCTGGATTCATTATGTCTACTAAGATAGGAGTCAACATTTATATCTACAAGGTCGTGACTCATTTTATATAGTAATGTAAGTCGGAAAGATTTTCTTCGTTGTTCCAATGTTTGCCAGCCCAACTCCTGGATCATATCAGTTACACTGGCGGTTGGGTGGTAGTCGTTTGTGCAAAACCGCGTCGCTTTCCTCTGTACTCTTTCGAGGGAGTTTATGTCCTTTTGGAGATAAGGATCCCAGGCTGCGCAAGCGTATTCGAGCTTTGGGCGAACAATAGCTGTGTATGCAGTTTCTTTCACATTCTTGGGGCAATTCCAGAGGTTTCTTTTAATCATTCCCAGAACCTTGCTTGCTTTGCCAGAGATGGATGAGACGTGATTTGACCATTTCAAGTTGTCGTTCAGGATTACTCCTAGATAAGAAATAGAGTCAACTTGTTCCAACTCGATTCCACAACAGACATATTTTCTCTGTGGGGGAACTTTCTTAGTAGAGAGACAGCTGGTCTTACACTTAGCAGGATTAAACGACATCTGCCACTTGCTTTGCCACACTTCCAGTTTCCTTAGGTCCTCCTGGAGTTGATCGCCGTTCTCCACGCTTGAAACAATACCGTATAGGAGTGCATCATCCGAAAAAAGCCTGATTGAGGATTTCAGGTTATCAGGCAGGTCATTGACGTACAATAGGAAAAGCAAAGGTCCTAATACGGTTCCTTGGGGCACGCCAGAGGTTACTTGAGCGGGATTAGAGCGCTTGCCCTCGCACACCACAGACTGAGAGCGGTTTGTCAAGAACGATTCCATCCAGCTTAACAAAGGTCCGCGGATACCATTGTAGTGTAGCTTGTAAATTAGGCGTTTGTGAGGAACCTTATCGAAGGCCTTACTGGAAATCCAAAACAGCAGCATTAATATTTTCTTGGATGGTTTTGGCCATATCGTGAATGGTCAAAATCAGCTGGGTTACAGTGGATCGTTTTGCTCTGAATCCATGTTGCACGTCTGTTAAGATCGCGTGCTGCTTTAAGTGCTTCATTATGTGACTGTGGATAATATGCTCAAGGACCTTTGATGAAATGCAGGTTAATGAGATCGGTCTATACAAAAAAAGTAGCGGCAGGGTCCGATTTTTCTCCATTCTTGAACACACCACATACGTTGGCTTGTTCCATTTGGATGGTACATGGCCGGCATCAATGGAGGTTTGGTAAATTGCTGCTAATATAGGACCGATTTCCACGGCATAATCCTTTAGGAACCACGGGGGTATCTCATCCGGGCCACTGGCTCATCACATCTTTGAGCTTCTTCTTTTTTCTCGGTTCTCCTAAATCAGATCCTCCTTGATTTATAGCTGTCGTATTTAGGCCATCCCAAAAAAGCTTTTGTCTGATTAAATAGGGTAATGGAGGGTGGGGGGGGGGGGGGGGGGGGAGTGCGGTAAGGGCGGTAAGGGGTAATTTTCACAGTAACTTTTTAATATTTGTTAACCTTACTGTAGTGAGTTTGGGAAGCTGACGTTTTCAGCCTTTGCTAAATATCGAACCTCGCTAGTTCTAGGTCCGACCGGACCCCTGTGCTCCCTTTCACTGAAATTCGACTAATATCTCCGAGTTTTTATTTCTTCGCACTTGTGACCGAGTTTAGCACGAAATTATATAGCAGTGACGTCATTCTTAGCAAAAGGTTGGTTGGCAGCATTACTTCACCGTATCCAGGCGCCCCTATGAAGTCGAAGAGACATGCTGCTCTGTTTTCCCCCTTTATTAATTTTCAAGCGCGTTGCCAGGAGACTAGGGAGAGGGAAACATAGAGCGCGCGCTGGACGACGGACATATAACAGTCGGTATAGGAATCCTCAGTTCGGCTGAGTCTCAAAGGATTGTAGTGGCTGAGCTCGCAGTACAGAACTTCCCCTGAGATTCCAGTAAAAATAAAACAGCAGTCTTCCCGTGCTTTGGCAATCACATGCTGAAGATAACGTGAAAAGGAAATATAATTTTTACTTGCAGTTATAACGGATGTATTCAGCGTGCAGGCTTATTCTTCTTTTTATTAGACTGGCTGAAGGGACTTCCGACTACTGACTATTGACTTCTGATTTCCGATTTCCAACTCGCGTACTTAAGGTCGCGCGGGACCCTTGCTCATTAATAAATTCATTAGCCAAATTTCTTGACGGAGTGCTATCTTGTAAAACTTTAATTCACTGCATTTTGAACATCGATTCCTCTAAAACATGTTCTAAAATTTAACAAGGATTTTCGGGGATGATGGAATTACCTCGTGATTGTCCTAATACTGAGAGATGACCATTGTCTGCGATGTTACAAGCCCTTAAATGTTTAACAGCAGATAATGCGATTTTGTGTCCAAGTTTTCAGCTAGAACAGCACACCAAATTAAATGATTATATAGCCTAGTGATAAATCATAACCCCTTTTGTGCTATGGCTAGAACGGAATTTTCGATTTCAAAAACTGCTACAAGTTAATGGCTTTTAAGAGGGCAAAAATGTGAAACCTAAACTTTAAAACGTGCTATCTTCATTTTGAGAAGGAAATTTAAAAATTCGCTCTAGTCATAGCACAATAGAGTACATCAAGTTTATGTTCCTCGCGAATCAACTCTTGAAATTCTATATCGGCAGAGAAAACTTTGTCACAAAATTGCAGGTTTTGAGGCTTCCGAAGACCTTCCGAATCAATATGTTTACAACAACGTGTGATATATTCAAAGCTGTGAATCTAATTATAATAATTCCCTATGTTCCAGCGCAAGTGGCACAAAGCTGAGAACAATTACTAGTAATTACTTGTACAAAATAGTTTAAAAACAGACATTCTCATGAATATTTCGTTAGTTGTCGGCTTCAGTCGTCCGGCAGTTCGTGCATACTCTTTAAATAAATACATACTAATGGTTGCAAGGGTCCTGCGCGACCTTAAGGCTGGTTCTTATATGATCGCCCCGATCGTTTGCAAATACTGAGACGATTGTAAGCGATCGAAGCGATCGGGGGTTGTCATATGATCGTCCTGATGGCCTGGTATGAGCGATCCAAGCGATCGTGATCGCGTCTATGTAATGTTCTCATATAATCGCCCTGATCGCAAAAAAACGTTTTGAAGTGACAGAGGCGATAAAAAAATCGGGGCGATTATATGAGAACCAGGCTTTACGTTTCTGTAAGAATTGAACTTGGTAAGAATTTGGATGCCGAGAGTTCCGTCGACCATAACAAGGAATAAGAAGAGATAGTGAGATTCATTAAAGCAGATTATGTGACAGTTGTATTTCGAAGTTGCCAACTTTTAAAAAAGTGACCTGTGCTATAATAACTTGTACCATTTGTAATATTACTGTTACTCCCAAATGGCAATGCAATTCGTGATCATAGTTGTGATAAATCCAAAGAGGTAAAGCCAAAGCTCGTTATGAGAAAACCGCCAATCGAGACTAAACGACCATCACTGCTGTACACGGTGGGGTCAGTGGGAAGACTTAGAGGACCTAAAAACCGTTTATACGTTGTCAGGTTATACGGAACAAGTCCTGTTGAGTCTTCTTTTCCATGTCACCCGCAAACCCTATTATAAAAAGGAGCGGACAATAATGATGGTTATGCTGTAGAAAAGTTATAGCTCACTGAAGCCCATAACAGGCAGTTACTCTTTACAATGCAATACAGTCGAACCCCTATTAAGCGGCCAGTTTCTAAAGTCCCGAAAATATTGTCAGTATAATACTTTAAATATAACCCCTTTTAAGCGGCCACCCCTATTAAGCGTCCGCGGCCACCTTTCTGCCGTCCCGATGAGCGTTCTTCTATTGTTTGTACCTCTATTTAGCGGCCAATAAGAATGTAATATACGATATTTAAATTAATTTCCAACAAGCTCAGACGGTGACGGCCGATAAAATCATTCAAACACAGGTTTACTGTCGTCTTTCTGTGATTCCGTTATTCCTTTTCACGTTATTTTGTATTGAAATAATGTAACCTTTTAAAAAGACATTCTATTAAGCGGCCAGTTGCCATTTCCCCGAGGGTGGCCGCTTAATAGGGGTTCAACTGTATTAACAATGCAATTAAATAATACAATACAATGCAATTTTATTGTCCATACGTGGGACGAGGTCTCCCTCAATGTCCGAGCCAGAGGCTCATGTATAAAACGTAGGACCACTCTTTACGCTGGTTATGCCTTTTTGAGCGAATAGTAAAATACTCTGAGCATCAATCAAAAGCAAAGCAATGTCAAAAGTCGAGCATAATGTGGACAACTCTTGCGGATAGAGTAGGTTCTTTCAGAGCCCTTTGGGAATTAAGCTTGTTAAGCTACGCCGGCTTTCGACAACCGACACTGACGTCATTGCACTAGTTTTTCTTTGCAAAAATCATGTTTTGTTCATATGTCTCGCTATTTATATGATTTATAAGTTGGGTTCTTTAATTCCTCGAGTGTCGACAATGGCTTCAGTCTGGATTGTCGTTGGTGTCGCAGGTGAGTTTAAAATTGGTTAGTCTGAGTATACATGTATACGCACACCGCTAGATCTTTAACGCTAAGCGGCAAAGAATAGCTTTCCATTGTGCTGCACTTGTTATAAAAACTGTTTTAATTAACGTAATACAGTCGAAACTCCATTGACGGACACCTGCGTTGTTGGACACCTTTAGTAAGCGAACACCTTGTCACTACATCCATACTTCATACAAACATTACACTTTAATCTACCATAAGAGGACACTTTTTATGGCCCGAGCGTGTCTGCTCTCGCCAGAGGTGTTCGACTGTATACTTAAGATACCCTTTTCTTAAATATTACTGTTCTCGCCTTGGTTAGGGGAAAACGGTCCCTAAAAATATTTTTAGTATCAAAATTTCGATGATATTGTTTAATAAAGTGCTTATTTGGCAGGAAGATTCCATAACACAACAAGAAATAATTAGTAAAAGTCAGATCATTTAAGTCATCTAAAAAGCAGCCCCGCACAAGTGGAACTGAAAGAAACCAAAACATAGTACTCACGTATTTGATGACATTAAAAATTCTTACTATAACTAAAACTAAAACACTGAACCAAATTGAGTCGTGGATAATATCATTTTCTTTCCTTACATTTTGTTTCTAGGCAATTTTAATGTTTCTAGGTCAATATATCTTCCGTGCCATACCAAACCAAGTGATTTGGAAAGCACACGCAATAATATATTGACTTAAAATCGCTTAAACATAAAATGTTAGGATAGTAAACAATGTATACCAGATAATCTTTTAACTAAGTACCCGTTCTTCAGTAGCATTAGCAGTCGATAAAACCTTTTACGATCGATATGGCAAATACAAGTCACAACACGGAACAATTATGTAAAATTCGCTTAAATTATAATTTATTTTCATATTTATGATATTTCTAAAACATTTTGTCTTGAATTTTAAAATAAAAATATTTAAAATTTTTGCTATAAATAAATTGAAACAACCAAATAAAGTCATGAAAACATTTCCTGGTATATTGTTTTCTATCCTTGCATTTTGTATATATGCAGTTTGAGTGAATTTAGATCTATATACTTTTCCGTGTCATACCAAACCAGGTGATTTGGACTCTAAACGGACTGAAGAACATATTAGCTTAAACGTCATAGAAAAAAAATTTATGGATAGAAACAAATACCAGGTAATGCTTAAATATTAATTTGGCTACCTTTATAATTTTAAGTTAGTAATTGCAGGTAGGAAAACGTTTCCAAACATATGATGACATTATTCAGTCTTAGACTGACTGTTTATGGATTTCTTTCTGGTCGGTTTGGCAGGAACAAGTCACAACACTTTTAAAACAATTATGTAAAATTCGCTTAATACCAGACTCATTTGCATATTCGATTACATTTTCAAAAGAGTCTCTATAATAGTTACTAAAAATTCTTGCTGTAAATAGATTAAAACAACCAAATAAGGTTGGGAAGACTTTTTCTCGTTTTTCTATTCTCACATTTTGTTTCCATGCAACTTAACTGAGATTTCAGGTCTACCAACATACAGGCTTTCGTGCCAGACCAAAACAAGTGCTTTCGAAAATACACGAGAAAGTATATTGACCAAACATCACGTAGAAACAAAGTAAAATAATTTTAAAACGCTATCTCAAAAGGTAATGTTTCCTCGACTTTATTCGGTTGTATAAATTTATTTTTTGCAAGAATTTTAGTAACTTTCATACAAGAATTTTCAGTTCGAAATAACATACAAACTCTAAATGTGATTAAATACTGCATGCAAATGTAATCCGCTATGTCACGTTCCGTCTGTTCCGTGCACGTAACTAAATAGCGACTTTTTCTTATAGCTTGCTCAAGTAGAATGAGACCAAAGATGGCTAATAGATAAAGGAATAAATAAGGATAAACTTTTAGCAAACTGGACTTTTTTTAGTCAAATTTTTTCGATCCATGTTCTTCGTGTGTGTGTGAATGACGTCAGGAAAGGCAGCCATGTTGGACTATTAAAGGACTGACGTAATCAAGATTAATCCATTGTTTCTCTGTTATAACGCGGGAAAGCTCACCAATGCGTTAAATCTAGATACATTGAAAGGAGTCCAGCAATCTTTATAGATTCATTTCTTTTGTAGTGAACAAAAAGTAACGCGAAAATGCTGCATCCCACCATCAACTCATAAGTACATAAGTATTTCGAATAAAAGCTGTCGGAGAGTGGAAAATTGTTCAAGATTTCACATTCCCAGTTTTCCAAAAATCAATACTTTTTATGTTACATCATAATCAGCGTTTTCCACATAATTGCATGCACCAGCTCTTCAAATTGGAGTAAAACAGTTGTTTTGTAGCTTTTTTGTGTCTTTCTTCGCAAATAAATTTGTCAAGAACGAGAAAATGATAATATCAAAACCATATTAACGTCTGGTAAAAGTATTACCGAAAAAAACATTTTTGATGTCAAATATAGCGGACAGCAAATTTGAAGTCACGTGAAGGCACACACACTATTAATTATTACCTTCAACTAATTCATTATTGTTTCGGCAATTAATTATTACTTCGGTTATTATTTTCATTCACTGTCACACTTTTTAAAATATTTTTGCATCTATCCAATGTCTTCACAAAGCTAACCTCGTGCGTATATCCCGGAAATCTTCCTATGATAACTAAAATATCTCCTGAACTGTTAAAAAGTCTTGAAAACACTTCGTGTTTTTGCATCCTTATTGCTTACGGCGGGGGTCGTCAGTTAATATCAGTTTTTTAAGCATTCCATGATCAGAGAAAACTAACTAGTGAGTAATGGAATTTAACAGGTTTATAACAATTATTTACCGAAGTGGAAGTAAATATATAGTGGTGGATATTTACCAAATCGCGGCGCGGCGAGGTAAATATCCACCACATTCACCGACACTGTGGTGAATAATTGTTTTAGTAAATACCACACAAGTTAAATAGCTGAGGCAGAGCAAAACATCACTTTCGGTAAACAAAGCGACGCGCAAAGGCAGTTTCCTTCTCTTAAGCTGCTCGGAGGTAAATAGTACTTTGCTAATCACCTCCGAGTTAACAAATCAGTGCACGCAAAAAACACTTTTCACTGGTGTGGTATATTTAACAATTATTCCACAAGCACACGTTGGATATGAGTTGGCTATAACGATCTCATATCCAACAAGCGCTAAAAGAGGATATCAAACGGTTGTTCCTTTCTAGCATTTAAATTTAAAGATGGATTTGTGATAACCAACAATGAGATCGACCGTGATTATAATAGAACCAAAAATATCTTTGCAATATTTACAGTTAGTAACTGAATGTAACAAATACTTCATTACAGCCACTCTATTTGCCCTTCAAATATACAATATTGTATTTTTTTGTTTTGAGAATAGACAATTTGTTTTTAGTAACGTGTAAATGATCGATACTTTTGCAAATAATGGTTGTTGTACTAATGCGCTGGAATGGAAAACATTAACAACAACAAAGGCACGAAAGTATTTTCATACATCATCTGCCACTCGTCCCTTCTGGAGTTCCACCTACCACACGTACGATCGGTTTTCTTTACTGTCCAAAACTTACAGTTGTTCCCTCTTAAATAAGCTCACGTTTTGTTGGTGTTTTATTCTGTGTTGTACTGAGTTTCCACTTACTATTTTGATAACCTAGCTACGCAACGAACAAGCCAACGAAAGAGCGAACGAACGAACAACAAACAAACCGATCGACCAACCCCACCTACCACCCACCGACCCAACCAACTGCCCAACTATCCATCCATCCCCCTAACCAACCCCCCCCCCCCCACCCACCCACCGGGAAATCAACCAAAGAATGAAAACGTTTAACTGGTGGTTTCTGCTGTGGTTAATTTATTTCGCAGGGCCAGTACTACCTATCAATGGACTATACGGGAAGGTTCCACGCGACAGGGGCACCTTTTTTAGGCTGGAAGTATGTGCTGAGGGATTTGACGAGATGAAAAATAAAAAAAAGAGTAGGAGAAAAATACTACTCACAAGTGAAAAGTCTAGTAAAGGGCTGTAATGTTTCTATTGTAGGTATATGTAGTATAGTATACAAAAGGTAAGGGTTTGGACCCCGGGGAGGAGCCTCCCCGCATAACCATTGTTGGGTATCCACCCCCCCACGCACTCCTTACCCGGGGTTTGATATAGCGGTTACGACGCGCCGTCATTGTCATTAACTTGTTGTTTTTAAAAGTTCTTTTACATGTTTATTATTTCTTGCAGTTTCCTTTTTGGTTGCTGTAGCATGTGATCGTAAGTACAAGAGACTGATTTTTTTGACATTTTTTGCATTTTTCTTTGTGCATGTGCTGAGCGGTTTTCTTATCAATGTCGTAAAATCCCAAACCAAACCAATTTAAACGAACGAAAATGACACGACGAACTGGTCATAACTCAAAACAAAAAGTATTAAACCGGTGCCAAATACAGAAAAACATGAAACAGTGCGAAACGCAGAAAACATACAATTAGTGCCAATTTGAGCAGTATTTGGTTCCCTTAACAGAGTTTTTAGCACAAAACGCGATTTTTACGAGCACTACTGGAAGACAGAATACGCCGCTTTACTAACAGAATTTATCAAAAGCTTCACAGGACTGGCATGTACACAGTGTCACTGAAGTGTAAATTTTTTTATGTGTTTTAGCGGATCATACATACCGAATCGATGAGTAACGCTAATCATTTTTATTAAAAACGTTTTTCTTGTTCAAACGAAACGGGAGGATCTTTGGCTCTCGGCCATTGCCCTTATTGTACGCCCTTATTGTACCAAAAAAATATTTTCACTGAAATACAGTGACGGTATGCGTTTTAGTTTTCCTAACGGGGTGAAACACCACCTCATTCTGCCAACCAAAGTGAGGATAGAGGGATTCGTTTCTCCCTGATCGCTCCTTTTTCGCTCTGCTTTTTTGGGCGCGGCATAGAGAAATTCGACCTGTACAATAATTGTTCTAAGTGATCATGTTGATTTCTTTTGCAGCGTGTGTTCCACCTGGAGATTTCCTTAATGGATCAAGTGGATTCTTTTCAAGTCCTAATTTTCCAAACAACTTCCCTGCAAACAGCAATTGTACCTGGAATATCACGGTACCCACTGGGCGCATCATTAAAGTTACTTTCTTGAACTTCACTTTGGAACCAAACCAAAATTCAGCGTGTATTGGGGAGGCAGAATTGGCCCGTGTTTTTATCACTAATGTTGCTTCAGATAATGGAATTCAAGATTTCAAGATCTCTGGTCAA
This sequence comes from Oculina patagonica, assembly GCF_052425735.1. Taxonomy (NCBI): domain Eukaryota; kingdom Metazoa; phylum Cnidaria; class Anthozoa; order Scleractinia; family Oculinidae; genus Oculina; species Oculina patagonica. The sequence goes on from NC_135762.1 coordinate 21,218,524, forward strand.
CGACTTCCTGATCCAGTGTACTCTGTGGGGAATTCCATCCTGGTGAGATTGCGATCTCTCAGCAATGTGTACTCGGGATTTAAAGCATCTTACGAGGCGATAGATGGAGAACTACGTAAGTCTGCTTCTCGTATTGCTGTTTCGATCAGCGTGATGTTGTCACCATAGTCGAACCATAGGCGTGCATATGAAGTAAAAAAAACAATTGAGGCTAATTTTGAAGGCTTTTCAAAGTCAAGAAGAATGGCGTTTTCCGTTTTAAAATATCTTCTTTAGTTTTAGAGATATACACGTTTTAGTATTATACAAATTAGAAAAGTGAAGACGTCATTAATCGTGTCTACAAAAAGATGAAATACTGAATCATAAGTTTCTCAAGAAGTATTAGAGCAATGTTCTTCAAACGTGGCACCAGAAATGTACATCACACAAGACACATGATGGCCTATAATACGATGTTACCATGGCGACACTCTTGGATCCTGGCTCTTTCTGCTGTAAACCAAATATCTCCATTTACAACCCTACAAAATGTGTCAGAGGGTCCCACTTGGAACACACATTGTGCCCATATTACCTTTACCCTTCTCATTGCTTCTTGGGAGTGGATTGTCTTTGGTTAAGCAAAAACTCGGGAATGTCGTTTTAATTCAAATAGGTCTTGTGGCAAAATCGTTGCCATGGTAACGGCACAACGGGTGGCATCTTGTGTCTTGTCTACTGTACATTTATGGTGCCAAGTTTGAAGAACACTGCTTAAATATTTTTTGAAAAAGCTTGATTTAGTAATTTATCTTTTTGTGGAACGATTAAATACGTCAATACTTTCCTCGTTTACATAATACAAAAACGTAAATATCTCTAAAACAAAAAATAAAAGATTTGAAAACGGAAAACACCATCATTCTTTATTTTGAAAATCCTTCAAAATGAGCAGCAATAGACCATTTCCGAGTTACCCTTTGCCTCTGTTTTAAAACGAGTCTACGTTCGTGAGAGGCGCGGTGGCCTAATGGTTAGCGCGCTCGACTCCGAGTCGAACGGCCCAGGTTCGAGGCCTGGCCGGGGCGCTGCGTTTTGTTCAGTGGGTAAGACACTTACCTCTCACAGTGCCTCTCTCCACCCAGTTGTATAAATGGGTACCGGCGAATTTACTGCTGGGGGGTAACCCTGCGATGGACTAGCATCCCATCCACACTTATGTCCAGGATTGAACGCAGGTATTGTTAAATGAGTACTTCATGTTTGACTGCGCTGTTTGACATTTCCATATTACTTCATATATGATAGATTTTGGTGTGTTTTGGTGAACTTTTATTAATGAGGACACTTTGTGATGCCTGTCATGAGGAACGTGCATCTCATTAACGTTCAATCCTGGACATATCTGCCCATCCAGGGGGGAGTAGCAATACTCCTTGTCGCTTAATGCTACGGAAACCGGGATAAGCTCCGGATGTATGGGCCACTTGGCTCGGATACAGACTTACGTACGAAACCATTCAAATGAAAATGAGTTTGATTTGCATGAAAATGGACCAGTAGGTGAAACTCATTTTCATATCAATAGTTTCGCACGTAGAATCGTTTTGAAACAGAGGCAAAGGGTAACTCGGAAATGGCCTATCATTGGTCAATTCATCTGTACTTTACACTAGTTTGGCGCTGAGGTTTGGGGTAATGCAAAATAAAGCTACCGCATTGAGGTTTTGGGACGAATAAATCATATCGTTTGTTTTATTCCCCAAGCCTCGGAGCCAAATTAGAATTGTGATAAATTGACATTTGAATTTTGGCTTTGACTCGTCTAAAGAAAGCCATGAATCGAAAGCCAAAAGTCGTCAAATAAACATCAAAATTCTTTCAACACACTGTAACGATGCAAATTTAAAGACGAAACAAGCTCGATAAAAGGGGGCCTCTAATCGGAGAAAAAATGTAAGGCCATGGGCTTGTTTTCGCCATATTAGTTTGTATACTTCAATCTGTTCATTTCGCTTCGCCGCGTTACACGATAAATCAGCCTACGAATAAGTTTCGAAAAAAACTGAGCTCTCTATACTGCGACATAATTCAGAATTTAAAGTTTATCTAGAGGTTTTAATTTGTTTTGAAAATAACAGTGTTTTCCACTGCGCGTTTCACTTCGCACTTTTTGTCTAGTTTGATTTGTGTCCAAGCCTTAACTGAAAAACAAAACAAAATAAATAAACAGAAAACCTGACTGAAAAATTACAAATCAGACATCAAACTTTACCTTTATCTTAAATAAGCTTGAGTTTGCGCTTTTGCTTTGGCGCATCGTACGTTTAACAGGCTTCAGATCATGTTTTCTTTTTTCGTCAAAAGGCCATGTGATTTTTGAATAATGCTAAAAAAAGCAGCGTGCATGCTTAACGGAACTCGATTTTTTAGAAAGGTTACGCGTAACCAGTCGGCCTTTTCGCCTGAAGAAGACTAGCAGTGTGCAGTCGAAACGTCCCGATCCTCATCATACGTGTCTACGTCGTGAGACAAACGACAATCCTTTATTATTAAGATCGATTTATTTACATTTTTCAGTGTGTCCTGGAAGCATAATCCTTACTGACAGATCAGGTATTATTACCAGCCCTTATTACCCCAGACTGTATCCAGGTAACCAGAACTGCAGCTGGCAAATCATAGCACCCCAAGGAAACCGTGTTAAGCTAGAAATTGCCATCACTCTCAATATCCAACAGTGCGGACCACAGCCGGACTGCACGTGCGATTATCTGCAAGTTCAAAATGGCTTCTCTGCTGATCCCAATGGAAATGAAAGAATATGTGGTGCACCCAGTAAAACTAAAACATATTACTCAACTCATGAGAGCTTGAAGGTGCTGTTTGTGTCTGATGATGACCGCCCTAAGCAGTACGATGGATTTGAAGCAACTTACACGCAACTGAATTACTCTCCTCCAAGTAAGTAAAGAACTAAATAAGTGGAGTCCCTAGTGTAGTTCTATTGTTTATTTTGCAGTGATCTTTGGGAAGTGTAAAGAAATGACACCCATTTGTGAAGGGGTTTAACATTTTCACCAGTTTCACGTATCATCTTCAGAAAAAGGATCGAAGTTCGAGAAGATTTTGTTACGAATAAAGGTTATTTTTTAGAGGTGATCGCAACTCTTTCGCATAAAAACAGGTGTTGTTGTTGTGGTGGTGGTGCTGGTGTCGCGCCTTGTTCACGATGCCAATCATCTTCTACTCTAGATGACCCGAAGGATGGGAATATCTTGATAGGACATGGCATTTATTCTCTATATTTACCATATTAATTCAAAAACAAGACAGACCCGCAAACACATCGACCTCTTTGAAAACAGGACAAGGGATTCGAAAAAGTTTTATTTTTAATTCCGTGATTGTCCCTTGGCCTGAATTGAATCAACTCTGTTGGTGAGTAAAGAAATAGTCTAGGTTTTGTCAAAAAGCAACATTCGATACTCACTTATCATGACAATCGCTCAGGTGAGAAACCGCACCAATTCACAATGACAAAATGTGTACACCGATCAAGTTATCATAGATTAAACAACAGTTTGTACGCTGGGCTATGGATGTTAATTATAAAAAATGTGATTGGATATGTTTATTTTTTTTCTAGTTTGTCCTACTGAAGCAGTTCCTCTTTCCGGGAACGGAACATTGAGCAGCCCCAACTACCCTATGAGCAATTATCCTGCGTCCAGGAATTGCTCCTGGATCATAACTGTACCATCTGGTAAACAAGTGAAGTTTACATTCACTGAATTGGCCCTTGGTTCATGTGAGAACGCTTGCAGCTCGGATAATTGTACCTATGTGGAGCTTTACGACGGTGCTTCGACAAGCTCTTCTTCGCTGGGAAGATTTTGTAACGGCTCCATCCTGCATGACGTATTGTCAAGTGGTAACCAGATGTTCGTAAACTTCCGTTCCGGTTCTTCACTTGATCGAGGATTTGAAGCACAATATTCTGTGACTTATCATACAGGTACCCTTTGATCAGACACGCTTTCACCTTTTGAAAACAGTTGGATTATATTTCCATTCGTTCCCACTCCCTTGTAGTGCAACGACAAGTAGTCTATTGACCTCTATTCACGGAACGCCATATGAAGAAATGTTTAAGTTTAGTCCAGTCCATACTTATCACGTTTTTGTGTAAAATTGCATGCTATTTAACGCGTCTTCGCGTATCATCCAGTCTAAAAACGATTGAAATGCTTCCTGTTTTTATCTAAAACAGAGAAGGACTTCTTGAAGTGAAAGTATATATAATATTTATTGCAGGACCGGAGGGCGAAATGTATGTCTCTTGGCCATTTTGGATTTATACATCGACCGCGTTGCGCTTATTTCTATTTTCATCGTGCTACCTGTTTTCCTGTTTTCAAACAGAGAAGATCTTATGAAGTAAAATTATAACACTTATTCCTAGACCGGACGCCGAAAAATGTCTCTTGGTCATTTTGTATTATACATCGACCGCGTTGCGCTCGATTCCTGTGTGACAACCTCAAGGCAAATATTTCCCGTACGGCCCTCCAGCTCTGTCTCAGCCAATAAGCTTACATCTTTTTAACCAACCAGGGCGTGCACAAAACCAACACGACAAATGTTATAACTACAATAGTACAAGTCGTTGTCTTTGTCGAAGTTTTCAAATATTTACCAGGCTTTATCAATATTTTAGTTTCAGAAGATAGAGAAACAACCTCGTATTCCTTCCAACCTGCCCTATCACATCGTAATAAGAGTGAAATTCTTATCTTTGCTTCCACTTTGCATAAAATAATCAGATCTCGATCCGTTAGCTCACCTTTTTACTGATCAGATATTTTGCTCTGTAGCATGCCTTCCACCTGGGGACTTTCTTCTTGGATCAAGTGGATTCTTTTCAAGCCCCTATTTCCCAAACAACTTCCCTGCAAACAGCAATTGTACCTGGAATATCACAGTACCCACTGGGCGCATCATAAAAGTAACTTTCTTGAACTTCACTTTGGAACCAAACCAAAATTCAGCGTGTATTGGGGAGTCAGAAGGGGCCCGTGTTTTTATCACTAATGTCGCTTCAGATAATGGAATTCAAGATTTCAAGATCTGTGGTCAAAATCTTCCTGATCCAGTGTACTCTGTGGGGAATTCCATCCTGGTGAGATTGCGATCTCTCAGCAATGTGTACTCGGGATTTAAAGCATCTTACGAGGCGATAGATGGAGGACTACGTAAGTCTGCTTGTAGCTAGTACTCTATGTATGTTATCCCCTGGGGGGGGGGGGGGGGGGGTACTCAGGATTTTAAGTGACGGGATTGAATGGGGGAAAAAATTAAGACCCAAAAAAATCCCTAAGGCGGCCAACCAAACCTAAAAAATGCCCAAGATTAAAAATTGACCCTCAAAAATCGACAGCAAAACACGTTTGTTGTTTTTTATTCGCAGAACTACGCAGGCAAGGCACTACTGCGAATCATCAGATTGTTTTGAATTCCTAAAAACATCCCTACTCAAATCAAAAAAATATTTGCCAAATATTCCTACCCAAACAAATCCTGGAATCGAAAATTTCGAACCCCCAAAAATCCTTCGGTCATCCCCATCACTTGAAACCCCGAGTACCCTCCCCCCGGGATGTTATCTATCAATGTTATCTGTATCCAGATAACAACGTAAGTCTGCTTGTAGCTAATGCTCTATGAAGTATAACTCGTAGTTCTGTAATAGTGTTGTAATTCGCGTGATGATGTTTCTTTTACATGAGAATCAGATTAATTTATTTCCTTTCAGTGTGTCCTAGAGGTATCACCCTTACTAAAGCATCAGGTGTTATTACCAGCCCTTATTACCCCAGACTTTATCCAGGTAACCAGACCTGCAGCTGGCAAATCATAGCACCCCAAGGAAACCGTGTTAAGCTAGATATTGCCATCACTCTCAATATCCAGCAGTGCGGACCACAGCCGGACTGCACGTGCGATTATCTCCAAGTTCAAAATGGCTTCTCTGCTGATCACAATGGAAATGAAAGAATATGCGGTGCACCCAGTAAAACTAAAACATATTACTCAACTCATGAGAGCTTGACGGTACTGTTTGTGTCTGATGATGACCGCCCCAAGCAGTACGATGGATTTAAAGCAACTTACACGCAACTGAATCACTCTCCTCCAAGTAAGTTTTTTAAAAGTACGCCCTCCATAACTTTCGGGTTTAGCAAACCAAAGGGGCCGTTCAGTATTTTGGGCTAGCTGTTGTTTTCGGTTGACCATTTATTTCGAATCATATTGTTGTAGTTCTGGAGCCGTGTTATAGAAAAAGGACGCGAGATATGAATACAAAAGATAATACAATAATATAAATGTTGGACTGCCTGAGCAACTTCAGGGCAACACAATAATGTTTACTACGACCATGGTGATAATAAACGGCCTCCTGGAACTCCAGACCATGGGAAAGTAAACGATGAAAAAAACAAGGCAGGTAGATCGGCTAAAGGACGCATTGGAATCCACGGTTTGGATTACTTTACAAACGGAGTCAACGTCTTATTGATAAATGGTTGAAATGGCTATTTGGAATGATTTGAATTATACCTCTATCAAATAATAACAATAGATGGGAATTTGCAGTGGCATTTCCACAAAGTGGCCGTGGCCCCTTAAGAAGAGTTGGATTTTTAAAGTGTTGGCTTTTGTGGGGAAGAAAAACCCTCGGAGAAAGGATAAGAACCCAAGCACAAGTCATATTTGGTAGTTAATTAGGAAAATAACACATTTTATAGTTATGTTTTTGAAATCTTTATTTTTCCAGTTTGTCCAAATGAAGCAATTCCACTCTCTGGGAACGGAACATTGAGCAGCCCGAACTACCCTATGAACAATTATCCTGCGTCCAGGAATTGCTCCTGGATCATAACTGTACCATCAGGTAAACAAGTGAAGTTTACATTCACTGAATTGGCCCTTGGTTCATGTGAACTCGCTTGCAGCTCGAATAATTGTACCTATGTGGAGCTTTACGACGGTGCTTCGACAAGCTCTTCTTCGCTGGGAAGATTTTGTAACGGCTCAGTCCTGCCGGACGTGTTGTCAAGTGGTAACCAGATGTTCGCAAAGTTTAGTTCCGGTTCCTCACTTGATCGGGGATTTGAAGCACAATATTCTGCATCCTCTGTCAGACCAACAACAACAACGACACAATCTCTTGCCATAACAGCATCTCGAACAGTACCGCCTTCAACAGTAACAGCACCATCAAGTGGTAAGTAAACAAAGGTATTTTATCAGACTCACTTCAAGTAGCAAAGTAAGCTTCCGTTTAGCAAATAAGGGAATGAAGTTCGTTTCTTTTGTTGTTGTATGCTTGGCGACACATCACTGGAAGTACTGTTTGTTCTCTACATACCTAGCTTTCCTGACAAAATAAGCATGCTTTATGTTTATAGTGGCTGCATGGTAACGTTTTCCTTTCTGGCACTCTCCAGCTTTTATTTGATGGGACAGTGCTACAAATGTTTGTCAGTTTCTGTTACGAAGCGGTTTCGAAGCTAACGTAAATTTTTAAAATTACGGTTTCACTGTGTTACATCCCGCAAGGGTAGACTGTGCAGAAAACTTGTCGTACCCCCGTGGGTATCATGTATGTCACGTGACTCTCGCGCCCCTCGTGTTTATGTGTTCTTTGTGTTCAAAGTTGAATTGCGAAGCCAATCGAAAGCGGTGAAAATGAACATTGTTGCAAACTGTGCAAACCGTAAATAAAAGTCGTGAGTTTATCAGAACACACTGAAACCGCTCAATAGAACTTTAACACGCTAATCATAACTCAACAATTAAAAAGAGGGGGCCACCGAGTTCGGTTTTGAGTTATAAGCACTTAAGCTAAAATTGTCTTTAACAGGTTATACTGTTGCTATGGTAACCAAATATGTCAAGAAAATAACCACAACTTATTTACCAATGATTGGTCATTTATTTGATACCATTATGATTGTAACAGCAGGTGATAAACATTTGTTGTACTGCCCCATCAAAGTATAAGAAGTGGAAAGTGCTGGACACCGTTACCAGCCACCTTATAGGACTGACTGACTGAGTGTATGACTGTCTGACTGAATTTCATTTAGTAAACATGTGAACATTGGGGGCAGATGTCGTCGGCCTCTGGGTATGGGGGGTAGTTTAATCCTCTCCCCAGCTTTCGCTCGCCAAATTATTGAAGATGGCGACTCGTGCCATCGAACATGACGGCCTGACGATTTCAGGACTTTATGATTTCTGTCGTTTTTGTTCGTGATTTAAGATGTGGGAAGCGGCACCGGGTAAAGCCTGAATAACGAAGTACTACCTTATTATAGGAAATTAACGCTTCATGAAATTAACGCGAATTTCAAAAATTCGCGTTAATTTAAGTCGCGTTAATTTTTGTTAACGTTAATTTCCGCGCCGTTAATTAAGTGGAGCGCTAATTTCCATGACCTTAATTTCCATTATTTTGGAACCAATTTCTCGATACAGTCTAGACGTCTTGACACTTATGAAAAGACATTATTTCATCAGGGTGGAAATCTGCCGGATCACTAAAACTGTGAAAAACACTCGAGGCGCTCAGTTTCCTTTGTGTTAAAGTAAACTTGTTCCTGCTGTCTCAACAAGTGTTCCTTTTCTTTATGTTTGTCGCGTTAATTTCCTTCATTTTGAAATGTACCCCCTCTTTCGTGTTAATTTCCTTTATTGGGAAGTAATTTTTCCTTCAAATTGCGTTAATTTAAGTCGCGTTTATTTCAAATACCTTAATTAACACAAGCGTTAATTTCCTATAATAGGGTATTCATATTACTTTGAACAATAACTCGATCACTTTTAATTTTAGCTCCTTCCCACATTAGCAGCAATGATATTGAATCCAATAGAGTTCTACTGAAATTGGCGAACAAAGAGTTTTTGACCAATGGAAATAAAACCAGGTCAGTACTGTTTACGTGTTTTCCTTCATTCGTTTGGTGGTCTTAATTCAAAAGTGATCTACTGAGTCTCCTGTGGCGATGAAACAAGCACACAATGCAAGGCGTGATGATTTACTTTGTTCTCTTGTTTTGGGTGGGGGAGAGGGCTGGGGGGAAGGAAATGGTAAATATAGGTTGTCCGGTATGAATGAGTGGAAAAACATTAGTTCTGCATTTCCAATAAGCTGACTAGGTAATTAAATTACAGTCTAAATCGTAAATTCTGACGTCCCCAGTCTGTACTTGACTTGGATTCAATTCATGGCAAGACGATACATGTCGGAAAATTTTGCGTGTTTTTGATGCATGGAAGTAAGTTTTGTTTAACTAAGTAGAACAGAATGCGTTAAAACGCCAACGTAATTTTTTTAACGCCAACAGAAGGCCTTGAAGAATTTTAAACGCAAAAGCCTCCATCTGGCTTAGGAAATATTTAACTTACTATCTTTCCAAATCGCCCGGAACATTGACTGGATGGATAGTAGGCCCGGGAGGGGGGAATTCCCGGTGAAAAGGACGGGGATACTCGTTGTCTTAGGGATTTTGGTTTCATTTAGGGTGTTTAGAACGGAACACCAACATTTTTAGCCGTAAATAAGGTCTCTTTTCAAGGGTTGCACGCGCAAAAAAATAAAAAAACCGCCGTCATCCGTCGTTGTTTTAAAGCAGCATCTTGTGGGGTCCAAAAAGCTTTAGCCACTCCCAGTTCACATATTCCGATGAGTACCCCCTTCCCTTTCATATAGGAGCACCCCTCATGTGACAGTAGGTCATTGTATATTGATATATCATCATTCAACATGCTTTATTTTTCCGCTTAGTGTTTTTTGTTTTATAATTTTCTAGGTTGTTATCTTTACATTTTTTTCCTCGGAGATATAAGCTAACCAGCTACTCTGCAAATCCGAGGAAAAATAAAGTTAATGTATGTATGTATGTGTAAGGAGATAGTTTTCGTTAAAAAACTCAAACATTACTGTTGTTATATTCCAGCTATGTACAGATAATTGTCATACAGCTAAAAGACGAAGACCAAGACATCGGCACTTCAACAGACGCGAAATACGCAGCGAAAAACATCAACAAAGACTACGAAACCAAAGAGGAAGGAGAAGCTTACATAACTGCAGAGTTTGATTACGGCAAGACAGAATTTTCCATTGGTGATGAAAAGCATTATTCTAGGTCTAAAGAAGGTACCACATTAACTACACTTCTTGTTTCAATACAGTGTCGAAAGTAATTTGCTTAGATTTTGCTTTCCGAGAACCGGTCATAAATGTACGTTTCTTTTTCCACGACAGGCTCAAAAAAATACCTCAACGGTGAACTGGAATCGAACACATATTACGCAGTGTTTCAGCGTTCCTTTGATGATTATGGAACTTACGACTCAGAGAAGTTCATCTTTTTCAAAACTGAGAAGTCCTTCCCGTTGGTGACAGTGATTGTGATAGTGTTGGTAGTAGTGCTTGTTGTTGCAGTTCTCATAGGGGTCGGCGTCTATTTCTATATTGGTGAGTGAATAAGTATAGTTTAACATCCCGGGGGGGACTCGCATATGAAAGTGACGGGGATGCTCGTCGTCTCGCTTAGGGGTGTAAATTTCGGACTTTTGGTCTCGCTTAGGGTGTTCCGGGAAAAAACGCCCAAAACGCCAATATTTTTAGCCATAATGGTCCCGTTTAGGGTTACACACGAAGAAATATACTCCATTCTTAGTTTTTTGGTATCTTTTGGGGGTCAAGAGCGGCTTGAGCCACACCCAGATTGGTCTCTTTTAGGGGTTCTTTTCAAAATTTCCGACAAGCATCCCCGTCTGTTTCATATGGGAGTTCCCCCCCCGGGTTTAACATCCACCCCACCCACACACTTCCTCGCCCCTTCAGGAAGATTACGCCGGTGTTCTAGTCATAAGGTACACGGGAATGTCAAGTGTGGTAGGCCCGATCGGTGTTACGAGAAGTTTTCGTAAATGTTATGATAGCATGTTATCAAATTATTATAATAGGGAGGAAAAAAAATCAAAAATCGTAACAATTGCAGGTGTACGCTCAAAATAAAATGACAAAAAAAATCATCTTAATAGAAACGTTTTTGGTCATCCCTGTAAAAATACCCTAAAGGATGTGTATTTATGTAAAAATTAGAAAATCTATAAACAGCATTTAAACAAAAACGTTTATATATTTTATTTTTTAAAAAAACTGGTTTGGATGCGTCCTTTTCGTTAGTTTGGAATCTCTCGTTTACTGATCTAGCTACAGATATATCCCATACAAGTGTGCTGTTTGGCGACAAATTCGTTATCTTAATGGTTGTTTTGTTGTGCTCTTTTTCCTTTTAACAGTGAAAGGGAAAAAGCGAGCAGTAAACCCAAACAATAATGATGTGCATATGGACATGGTCAACAAGAACCATGCTGCTTATCTCGACTACAATCCTACGTACAAAACACAAGACGAAAACCTGGCACCAGTGGGTAGCGTTATTCGCAACCAAATTTATTCTGATTCTGATCAGAATGCTGCTGAACGAAGGCTGGGTGGTGATTAAGAGGAAATTAATTGATTAATCAAAACCGTAAAAAAATTCTCGAACGTGATTGGTTATCAGCAGCCCGATTTGAGCACTAATTGGGCAGTGTGCGCGTCATGCTTGTAATTGGACAGTGTAATAGGACAGTTTACGCGTCATGCCTGTGTAATTGGACATTACGCGTCATTTTGCGCGCGCTGTTGTTGTGCATTTTGTTGAGTAAACTGTTATGTTTTGCAGTTTTTATAAAAACGTTAAACCATTTGACTAAAGGTTAGTTTGTTTCTCAAATTTTGCCATAGTTTTGATTAATTGGTAACAAGACTTCGTGTCGTCCAATTCTGTCTGTAATCATACTCGTGATTAAACAAATCGGACTCCCGCTTCGCGGTCGTCCGATTTTGTTAATCACTCGTATGATTACAGACCGAATTGGACTCCACTCAGTCCTATTACCATTATTAATAAATTAGAAATTAATTGGAAATTATTTTCCAACAAGTAAATTCGAACCATAGCTGAAACTACATCGGGCTACATGAGATATAAACCCTTCCCAGGGTTCAAATACTCCACAAGGAGTATTTGATTTGCTTTGGAAATTCTGATGAACATTGCATGATAAGAGTCACTTGGACCGCCGAATATTGTGCATGTGCTCGTGCATTATATTCATTTCACGCCAGTTCCCATTTGTGAAATAAGCATAACACAAGTGAAATAAGTATAAGCGCGAGCATAAGAAAAATAACTAAGCCAGTTCTTTTCTAGTTCTTATACCTGTGCTTACTTCTCCTCGATGCACATAAGCGTTTTCTTGTGCTTATGTCAGAAGTGTGAACCAGGCTTAGGAAGTATATGACCAAATTTCCAACGTCCTAGGAGTTCTTTGTTTAATAGCCGTGTTATATTTCTTCAAAACGATTATTCTAGCTCAGTATAAGTAGCATGTCTGAAACTCAATTCTAAGGACACAACATCCAGACAGTGTGGAAATCGTAAGGCTAAGTACAGTCCAATCCAGATTTCTCGAACCTCCCGAAAACTTGAACTTAAATTCATTTCTCTTGGATTTGCTTTACTCGATGTTCCCCCAAATTTTTCAAACAAAATTTCATTTCTTTTTGCAGGCTTTAAAAATCGGGACAATCACTTCACTTTGGATATGGGGGTAGTTTAATTCTCTTCCCAGCTTTCGCTTCTCAAACTATTAAAAATAGAGACTCCACGCTCGAATATGAATGCCCGACAATTTAACTGCTCAAGTAGAGGACCTATTCACAATCTAGGCAAGGGGCACTGATTCCGCGAAAAAACGCCATTAAGCTAGAAGTGTGAACAATGCATTGTAATTTATTGCGTTCGACGAAGGAGAACGCTGTTCTAATCCGTTTGTAGTCGAGTTTTTTTGGGCTATCTTTGTATGGTCATCAATTTGGCCGCCCCAGAAAATTTTTCAGGGGCGAATGACGTCATCTCCGTGCCATGTGCTTCGTGGTGTTTCAATATGGCGTCCATTTTAGAATCACCCAAACGTGTTTTGTTTGAAGAAGTGGCCGAAATGTTTATCCGAAGTTAAAATAATACCGAAAAAAACATGGAAAGCATAACAGGGTTTTATCCAGGGAAGCAGAGTTTTAGTCCGCCACCGAACGTCGTTAAAATAGTGACCGTTTGTGAAAAATTATGCGAGCTTCTTCGCGGCGACAGGCACTGGTATTTTTGTTTCTCGCCAACACAACAACAGCGATGAAAGGATAACAGGCTCAAAGCTGGTAATTCATGTACTTTCGACTGTGCTTTCACAGGTGCTTTCTTCGTTCTTTTGCCTTCGCTTGTTAATATTTTGATTATTTTTCGCAGTTTTCTCCAAGGTAAGCTGTAATTGAAGTTGTATCTATATTCGGAGCATCAGTACTGAGTAGCAAATATGACTAAAGCTAACTTCTCAAAGGCTGTGTAGTGGTTTGTTTTCTAGAAAACAGAGGCTGCAATTCGCCCTCGGTGAAGACACCGAATTGTGACGTGTCAACTCAGCTGCTTTACTAAACCGATTGAACTTCTCTCTGCGTACAGACTTGTGAGACTCGATATTATAATACACCAATATACTCCCTTCGGCCACCCTAAGCAAAGCTTAATGCAGACTATTTCAAGTTGTTGAGCCATTTTAAATTACTGTTGAGTTACATCTATTGTATTTTATTATTGTAAGGAAATAAAAAGCTGTTACTAATCGACTGGTATCAAAATGTTTGAAATGGCTACATTTCAGTTTAGTAGGCTTTTGTTACTGTTAGTATATATTACTGACAAATAACTATACAGTGTATCAACATTTTCCAGAGTATCTTCTTGATATACATTGTACTCTATTTTGGATTCATTTAAGACCTTTAGCCACTTCGCTTGGCACAATCAAAAGGGTTTTAATATTCTTCTTTTATGGTTTTATAGAAAGATGGGTTGGTACAAGCAGATCAGGTTTCATCAGCTTGGCAATGTCATACATTTTTATACATGAACTTTTCATTGTAGTTTGCACATGACAAACAGACCTCAGATATCAGGAAAATATTGAAATAGAATATCATACTTCCCACCCCATGCCTCCAGTTTCCCCTGCCCTTCACCCTTATCACCCCACCCTACCGAACGCATTCCACTAATTTTAAATTATGCTAGTTGTAAGTAATTTACTGTCTACATGTTGAGTGCTTTGTAAATAATACTGTTGTTTTGAAAATAAATGTTATTAAGAAAAGTAAATTTCAAAGAGATATAGCTTGGGAAATTTTGCGTCAAATGCGACATTTCGAAGCTTTTTCCCATAACCATCCGGCCCATGACAGTGTATAAAGTGCTATTTGGGCTATGCACAGGTTTACCATCCTTTGCATGAGTAGTCACAGGTCATCAAGATAATAAACTATTGAGGCTTCCTAAAAATCGGTATTTATGAATGGGTTAACTTATGAAATAAAAGTATTTCGCATAATTTAGTTTGTTTCTCTGTAGCGATTACTGCGCCTGTCAATCATGCAAAATCTGCTCAATCAACGGTTACGTTTCTCGCTGCAGTCAGTCATTTAAGCGGGCCTCTTTGACGAAACAGAAATTCACTTATAGTTCACATAAGCAACATAACGAGATAACGATAATGACAAAAAGACATAAAGACGTGTTCACGGACATCGGTGTTCACAATGTACCCACGGGCCTCCGTCTTGAGTGGTTTGCGAGGTAATTGATCGCACGCCACCATCCCGTAAAAGTAGGGTTTCAACGAAGCGTGTTTCCTGGAACTTTGTTGAAACCTTACTTTGACGGGACGGTGGCGTGCGATGAATTACCTTGCAAACCACTCAAGACGGAAGCCCGTGTGTACATCGTGAACACTGATCCGCACGACATGCCCGGTCGACATTGGAACGCTCTGTGGACGAATGGAAACGTTTGCGAAGTTTTGGACAGCTACGCCTCATCCCTGGAGGTGTACCAGGCGGCGCAACTGTTGCAAGGTTGGTTAAACGGTCATTTGAAGTACGCGGTGCGCGACGGACGTAGTCTACAATAGGTGTACAGTCAGAGTTGCGGCGATTACGCGCTGTTGTATCTGATCGTTGTTGGATCTAATCCAAATACACGTTACTCAAAGTCATTTTTTCCATCACTAATGCTGGTACACGTCGTATAAAACGGCTTTGTTCTTGTCTATCTCCAAGAGATTCTCGAACTCTCCGTACACGATGATGGTCACCTTAACAGCTGGGTTTGCTCAGAAGTTCAACTTTACAAGGAGATTTCCTGCTTGATTGGGGTTCATCCTGTAACTGTCCCCCCACTGTTGGCGACATTGTCGAACACGAACAGCGTGCAATTCTTTCCTTGTCCCTAATCGTCACCCGTCATCATGTTTCCTTGATGCTTGCACAGGCAGCCGGTTACTTGTAAGAAACGAAAGTACCCTATGAGATATTTGGTGCCATTGTTGTGAACCAACTCTAGCGTCTCGTAAGGATACTCTTCTCCTCCCACGAGTTGTCTTATGCTGCTCATTCCAAATTTCTGAAAACAGAAGGGATCGTTGACTACGTTCCCAGTGAAGGCTGTGGACAGCACCATACCCACAATCACGCGGTTGGAATTCTTCCTTGGAACAAGTTGATGCATTCCTACCGTCAGTGATCTCCCTGCATGTTGAATGTCCGAATCTCGATTCTTACGGTCAGATAACTCACCACTTGATTCTTTCCGTCCACGTGGCTGAGAAATCGATATGATTGTACCATCCTTGATGTTGCAAGACGCTTTCTCCATCGTTTCTGTCGTAATTCAACAACGTTTCCAAGTAGTGCCACTTCACAGCTCACACTTTCACAGTGCCACTTTCACAGCTCGTTTGGGACCACTCTTGACTCCTTAACTCGCTCTACGAATGCGGTGTGCAACGCCGCGTCCACTCTTAAATCCTCTCACGACTCCACCCAGAGATTCTTTCGCGATGTCGGTCAAAACCCCGTTACCACCTTGAAGAGGAGGACGATCCGGTATGAAACGCGTCAGGGCTCCTCTCATGTTCGATTAAAATGTAAGGTCGCCATCGTGTTTTCCTTCGCCAGAATCCACCAGTTTACCTGATGTCGACTCTAAAGCCGCCGTCTCGATAATGTCCACCACCTGGTTACGCAATGGCATTTTTAATATGGAGCGGTTCAAAATAGACGGTTCCTGCTCCTCAGCGTCGAAAATTGACTTCCCGCAATAGATCCGTGACTTTATTTCCCACCACGAAACTTTTCTCCACGCTGGTGTAAACGAGAAGCGAACGTGAAGCGCGTCCAACGATGTTTTGAAAGGCCTCATTGAGATTAATAAATTGCCAGTTACAAAAAATACTGAATCTGTAGTTGCCGTCATTGTTCGCTCCCCAAAACTTTAGTTTGTCCGGATGTTCTGGGATAGACTGTAAAAAGTACAGTCAACTTTCGCCTTGCGGACACCCCACTATTGCGGACAATCGCTATTACGGACAAAATCTAGATCTCCGGCGAAAGAGGTTTGACTGTTAATGACTCCCGCTACAGTGCTAAAGCACGTTTTAGGGGGAATTAGCTTCTTCTTTAAACGGCTTCAGCAATGAACCAGCAGCTTCGTTTTTAACTTGTTTTTATTCTGGTTACTACAACGTACTCTCACAGTATTTCACAATTCTGAGCGATAATTCTTGCACGCGCGTATTTACGGGGACCAGCTTAGCTGTCAATCACTCATCCAAAATGTCAAAATTACTGATTAAATCCTATGTCATGACATGCGCAAAACACGCCACGAGAAGGTGACAGGACGGGAAGGTCTTCTTTCCAGAGCATTAAAAGGTGCAAATTTTTGATTTGGTTTTCTGCAATTTCAACTAACGTGCATACCCTAACTGGTCCAATTGAAACCGCGCGAGCAAAGTAAAATTTACAAAGAATGATTTCACAGAATGACGTTAACTTAAGTTACAAGGCTGTACGAAAAATCCAAACTTAAACATGTTACTAATGTAAACAAACCAACAACAACTCTAAGGTAGATTTCGGAGAAGAAGGGGCGTTCTTCAAATTAGCATAGTTACGCCCAAATACATATTTTAATACTAAGTTGTTTACGAGTTTAGGTCCAGTTAAAGGTGTTACCAGCAGAGCCAGCAGTACCTGGTGTACAAATAAATTCCAAATCGTATTGTACAATTAAACAATATTCAAGATAAAAGAACAATCACTTCTGTAAATATCAATGTACAATCTTTTGAATTCAAAGATAATAAAAAGATAGGTTATTAAGTTTGTCATGGTTTGTTATGATTTGGTATGGTTTCGCTTCGGAAAACAGGTGTATTTTGGAATAAGAAAATAGAACTAACAGTCGAAACAACTTAAGAAATATTTTAATACGATACCAGAATTTATTGCATTGAATAACAACCTGTGAAAACTAACCTAACGTGTTATCGATAAGTTCGAGAAAGACTATAATTGGTCAATTCGAAGAACAAGATAATTGCTTTTTCCAATGGGAAACCAATCAAAGAAAATTCTAAAGATACCGACAACGTTACAACTCTATTTTTAAAACTGAATTTACATAAATATTTATTGATCACGTTCCACATTATTTTCGCGCGTTTGTACTTGTACTACCAAAGTTTCGATTTTTGTTCTTTAACAACAGTATTACGGACTCTCGTTATAAAGATACTAAACGACGGCCCGCTCGTGTCCGCTATAACGAGAGTTGACTGTACGGCGTACCGGGGTGTCGTCAAGCTGTTGGATCTTGTAAGTCATGACGCGTGGTCCCGGTCGCACCTCTCATATCACAAACACTTCTTCGGTCCATCCAGGTAAATACCCTTTCCCGAACGAGCGAAATTTATTGTTCAATTTCACTCGATCTCCCACTTTTAGTGTTCTTTTTCTTTTACCAGACAATCTCTTCCCATGCAAACGATCCCACACTTTTCTCTCGTTACTCGCATTCACTTTCTCAGGGCTCGTGCCGATACTACGATGGTGGGATCCATCGTAACCTTTCGCCAAGGCCTGGAGTACGGGTAGGTAACATTACGTGTTCTTGACGGTGAAGTAACGGTACATGCATTCCTTGAGAGTGCGATTGAAGCGTTTCACGGTGTTAGCTTTGGTATCTCCGGCCGTGGAAAAGTGATGGATGCCTTCCCGTTTCATCTCTCTGGGTTTTTTTACGGATACCTTTTGAGCTTGGGCAAATCAATTCCCCCGCCCAAACTGCCGGGTTGCGAAGGATCGTGGTAACTGGCCTCCTTCTTAGCCATGTTTCGTTAAAATGGTGACGCTATACTACGATCTACCGTGGTTCTATGCTCACGTTGAATGATTGCGAACCACTTATGAGCTAGGATTGATGTCGCCGACTGGAAGACGAAAACCACAAAATCGCCACACGTTTTTACTCACGTCTACATCTTTGAATTCTTCTAGGAGGCTTCTTTTAAGGGGACGGTCACGTTTTGTCCGCGTTTGAGAAACTCTTTTCGCAAACTCTACACAACCAATTCCAATACGCTTTACGAGACATGTTGAATTGTAAATGAACATTTTTAATGAACAACTCAAGTATTTAATTCATAGTTTTTGGCCTGCATGAATCTCATCGTACGATAATTGAGTCATACCGAAACAATACGTATACGTTTTACACGTCCCGCCGTGTAATCATTCTGGGTTTTGAATAAATTTTATGAGTAAAGAGAGTCAGTTAAAATTTATACACATTTTCAAATTTGCCCTTATGCATGTTTACGTCTGACAGGCTGGTTTCACTTCCAAGCCTCGCTTTGGAAATGCATTCTTGTAAATTTTATCACGAACAAATTCCCAAAGCAGCAAAGATGCAAAGAATACCCGCGTGAAAACTTCATGTGATAGAGATTTGAGAATGATTCGCCTAAACGAGGCTTGGTGGTTTATTTTTGAGCATATGACGCTATCATGCATAAGGGCTATTACTGCTCATGACCACCCCTGGGGGGTTTCACTTGAAATACAGCCGCAAGGCTGATCAAAAGGAAAATAGACCTACACACTGAATAGATCTGCTGTAATTGAGAGTATAAATTCATTTGAATTTTACGTTGTTTTCAGCGACTCCTTGTTATTGCCGACACTAAGATCGACAAGACTGCTTTATTTCAAATGCACTTCCCAAGGGAAGTTTTGTACTGCGAGCGCATTCACTGTAATTCTTCGAGACTTACCCGAACTGAGGTTTCTTATCCTGACTATAAGCTCGTGACTTTTTCTTCCGCTCTAGTTCCCAAGGGAAACGTATAGTTGAGATCGAAACGGCGCTCCTCTATTACCGTCATCCAGCGCACGCTCTATGTTTCCCTCTCCCAAGTAGGCTTTTGTACATTATGCTTTTGTTTCCCCACTAAAATGCTCCACTTTAATGCTCCATTTTCCTACTAAAATGCTCGGACAATGCTCATTATACAAACGGTTTTTTAAATTAATTTCAAAGTTTTTAACATGGTGTTAACTGTTAACACTTACGAAAACGTAAGAGTGTTGCAAGTAACACCAACAACGTATACGAGTTCATAAATACAGCCAAAAAATCATAATCCTCGAAATCATCTACGAGGCTAAGTACAGAAAGTAGTTGACTATCTCTAGAAAGCTATTTGTAGTTGAATTTTGAGTTTTAGTCTTCATTTTCTCTAAAAAATTAATTTCTTTTTTTATTTTCTCGGAAAAAAAATCAATTTTCTGGGAAAATGCCACTAAAATGCTCGAATAATGCTCAATGCTTTTGCCTCACTTAAATGCTCGAAAAAATGCTAGCATAATGTACAAAAGCCTACTCCCAAGTCTCCCCACGTTTATCCTGCAAGCGCGGTTGTACATGTAAAAATGAGCCATATTATGGCTTCTGATGGAAATGAATACCGGGGAGGCGAAAACAGGGCGACATACTGGATACGAATACGAAATGCTAAAAATCATTTCGTTGCTAAGAATGACGTCACCTCTATATAATTTTGTGCTACATTCTGTCATGAGGGCGAATAAATGAAAACTCGAGATATTAGTCGAATTTCAGTGTGAGCGAGCACATAGGTCTGGCCTTAAACTCGCGTGGTTCGATATTTGGCATAAGCTGAAAACGTCAGCTTTCCAAATTCACTGCAGTTAATTTAGCTTTATCAATTTCAAGTTCATAAATACCGTAAAATTCCGGTTATAAGCCCTGGGCTTATACAACTTCGTAAGGGGTTTTGTGTGGGCCTATAAGCGGAGGGGCTTATATCCGGGAGGGCTTATAAGCGGATTAAAAAAACGTTTCAAAACGAACCGCGGGAGTGCTGATCGAAATCCTGTTCACTATTGCCATCCAGCAGTGGGTAGCTTATAATCGGATGTATTTTTGTGTTTCCAGGTAGATGGGCTTATAACCGGGGGGGGGGGGCTTATAGGCGGGGGGGGGGCGGCTTTGCTTATAATCGGAATTTTACGGTATCGAACCAATACTCATTCACAGCCCACGATCCGTCTTGTCTGCGCCAGGTTTCGAGAGCTCTGGCCTGCTCCAATTTGTGAGCATGCGCAGAGTACTCGACCTGTATTTTCAGCCAAGTCCGTGAATCGCGGACTTCCGGTGTTGGAGCCGGCAAGAGGTCTCGATCCCTGGCGCAGACCAGACGGATCGTGGACTCTGGGGACGAGAATGACCAATACTGATAACACCTCTTCTCGTGAATGGAACGTTGTTAATCATTTCAATAGTCACTTCAATAGAAGCGTGACAGACTGATTTGCAAGCGCCAGCCGTCTGCAACATGTTCTTCAGGGGGGTGGGGGAGGGGGCGAATTAGATAGTGGTGTCTGGATACGGAGTGAGCGCAAGACTGTGAGCAGTCTCTATTTTGCTTTTAAAGGGACCATGTCACGGGGATTTCGCGGGTTCTGGTCTAAACTGTTCTGAAATTCGATTCCCGTCGGGGACTCAGAATTTTTCTTTGTCCCGTGCTCGTGTCATGTAGAACATCTTATCTTTATTATTTATTACCGAGCTTAAAATTTACCATCTTTATTATTTACTACAAAACTTGATGAATTCGACATTGCTGATCCTAGCAGTATGCAGGACGCGTGTCACATATCAACCTAGTAAAATGGCCCAGCTCACAACGAGTCTCTCGTAGCTCAGTTGGTTAGAGCGCCCAACCGGTATCTGGGAGGCCATGGGTTCGATTCCCGTCGGGGACTCAAAATTTTTCTTTGTCCCATGCTCGTGTCATGTAGAACATCTTATCTTTATTAGCTTCCTACATGTTCTACAGAAACTCAGGATCAGATAGTCTTAAGAAAAACATCTAGAACAACAACAACAACAATTTTTAGTTTTAAATACATTTATTACTATTTATCTCCCTGTCTTTGTTTATATAAAAAAAATTGTGATAATAGGTTTTTTGGCTCTCTAGACTATTTCTGCAATGTCTCTATAGCACTTTAACTCTGGGGGAAACACACGCTAGCTGCGGAAAGGCCAGGATCTGTTACAGGAATCTTATCATCGAAGACCAACTAGAACAGGCAGACTTGAATCCAACATAAGGTTTAATCCAACAAACATAACCACCGGCAGTAAATTAACGGGATGTTCGTCTAACCGGCGTCCCACCACCGGGGGAGTAACCCCAGGATAATTTACAGTGCAGTTCTACTTAAGCGGAAACTGCAATGTTAACACATTAGGTAATGTCATAAAATAATCTAACTTAAGAATTATCCAATACATT
Source organism: Oculina patagonica (assembly GCF_052425735.1). NCBI lineage: Eukaryota > Metazoa > Cnidaria > Anthozoa > Scleractinia > Oculinidae > Oculina > Oculina patagonica. Next base: position 21,240,406 of record NC_135762.1, read on the forward strand.
TCACAAAGGCCTATTGGCTATGACAGAATTTCACTTTTACAAAATTAATCACTTACAAAGCAGTGCAGGTAGATAACAGTTATACAAAAGGCTAGTGCGGGTTCCGTTACACTTCAACGCTAATTTCAGTTATGATCTTCAACAAAACAACAGGTGACTGCTACGGTTAATGAACTGGAACATTAACCTGCTATTTCAAAACCAAAAAAATAACTTCTATGTTGGAATTTTCTATGTTTTTATCAGCGAATGCGAATAACTAAAATCAAACTAAATCATCGTAATTTCTCTCCTCACAAAATCGGTAAATAGGTACTTATGTACATTAGACTGTCTGTTGACACAGCAACAACTAATCGGCGACTAATCACTAGGCCCTTATCGATTGTGCTAGTAAAACTGGCATATTATGCTTCTAGCGCGCAGTGCCCGTTATTTTTTCCAAATTATGCTGAAAATTATGCTCGTTTTTGAAAATTACGCTACTTTTTCTTAAAGTATACTTTTTTATGCCATCATGAAATGGGATTTTTTTTCACGACAGTTAGATACCCCTAGTCATGTATTTGCCTTTGATTTGCTTCAGGCTCCGACCTCTGGCCATTTGAACGGGTTATATCCTATCGGGCGGCTGCTCTTCTTATCGTATCTGCAAGTTGCTTCACGCCTTTTTGTTGAACTGGGAACGACGCAATCTTTACTTCCGGTGTAAGAGTTCTTTAGAGACGAACGAAGCAGTATTGCGGTAACCTTCTCCCCCTCCCCCTCCCCCCGACGAGTAAAAATAAAATAAGATTAGATAAGAATACGTTATTTAAACAGTGTTTTAAAAAGTGTCCAAACAATCTTGTCGTAAACAGTGTCACTGACCTTCGAACTTCAGCAAAAAAAATGGCAAGGGTTCTCGCTTCGCCATCCTGCACTAACTTTCAGCCAAGTTTTGTACTCTTGGAGGTGTTTTGGTTTTGAATTATGCTTCTTAGATTAGGAATCCCTTATTTTCGTTTCTATCGCCGAAAAGATCAAGAAAAATAGAAAAATTGGCATATCTGCTTGATTAAATTTTGCCATTGGCCTTTGAACTAACCATGCGACAAGTTTACAGAGCTAACACTATGATTTGTGCTGATTGGCTAATACATCACATGTTGTTTTCTCTTGTATTTGATTAGCTGAGAAAAACTGTCCTATATTTTTTACATAGGGCAGCTTGTGTATTTTTTTAACTGAAAGTCCTAATTAAAGTTATCCAAAGTTGATCCTTAATTCAGTGTACAGTTCTCAGAAATTAAAGGAATAATAGTTGCGCTGACAATATTGAATTAACTGACCAGCTGTATAATTATGTTGTTATTTACATTAAATTGTTCAGTGCTGATTAAAATCTTAATTTAATTTAACTACTAACAATGAAGCCACTTTCCTTAGCTATCGAAAATAGCTGGGGTTCTCGCTGGTTTCTGTCTCATGCAAAAAGATGGCATATTGCAGTTCCTGAGTTTTGATTGGTTTACAGGCCATGGTATTTGAGCTCATATCCCATGGATCACAAATATGGTAGGTGTCTGCGTCGGCTTGAAGAGCCGGGGACCTCAAATTTTGCAATTCTATGGTGTTTTCATAAAACAATTATTCCATTGGTGCTTGTTGGATATGAGATAGTTGTAATCATGGAATGATTGTTTACGCGTGATGGAATTTGAGTGGGCATAAAAGCGGAGCTCCCCAGCGGCCCGAAGGGCTCCAGAGCGGAGCCTCATAACCATAGAAAAAATACAACCATGCATGCATAGAAATAGGAAAACCATGCCTTTGATTTTTCATGTTTTTTTTCTGAAGTTGATAGCTGACCAGGTGATTGTTTGCTATTGGATCACGGGCTCAAGTCCTTAATTTTCCCCTGTCCTACTGTAAATAGGGGAAAGTAAATAACCGGGGAGCTCCGCTTTCAGGTTTAGGTAAATCTATTTAATTTATTTATAGGGCATTGAAAACCCTCTTCTGGTTGGTAAATAGAATAGATATGACGTTAGCGGTATGCGTCAACTGATTTTTTACGCGCGAATGAAAAAAAAAGCTGTCTTAATATTGCTCCTTTGCACTATAATGCTGAAGAGATTTCATAAAAGGAAAAACTTCCGCGCTACTTTGTCTAATAAAGATCATACCTAGGGCATTTAGCATTCTCGGTAAGGTAGTAGTTAACTTCAGATGTAATCTTATCCCCCCTTATCCCTCCACGCGTAAATCACTATTGAGTTCACTGTTTACGCAATTATTATTTATTTAACTTTATAGGGTAGCTTAATGAAGAGGTTAATCAAATTTTAATATCCGTTTGATAGAAAGCAGAAATTTGGTTGTAAGAGTAATAACAGTTGACAAGTAGCCCGTTGATCAAAAGCAGTTGGTATACTGTTTGAGTCCTTCGTAAACTTTATTGGTTTTTATAGCACAACTTAATAAAAGTGCGCACTCTGATTGGTTAATTTAGCGTCTACTATTTTAACAATAGAGTGTTTCTGTCGAGGAACTATCGGCTGATAGTTGCCCCGCGGAAATTTGATGTTCTTAAAACAAATATTAGCCCGAGAAGCGAAGCTTCGAGGGCAAATATGCTAGTTTTAAGAACATCAAATTTCCAAGGGGCAACTATCAGACCGATAGTTCCGAGACAGAAACACTCTATTGTCTTTATTGTTCACCACTAAATTTTCTTCCGCGCGCACATACACGAGTAATTCACGAGCATCGTGAATTATTTTTACTTTTGAGGATAAAAAACTCAATTTAAAGCTGAAATTTAACAACGAAACAAAACCAGACGAGAAACCCACTGAATGCAGTGAATTCGGTTTTTTTTTTTTGTCTGCAGGCAGCTTGTTTACAAAAACATCCAGTCACGGGCGGGCACTATCGATCCGGGCATTTTTCACGGGAGGGCACTATGGGCTGATAGTGCCCTCCGGCGGACGGGCACTATCGCGTCACGTGTTCAATTTAAACCAATCAGAATCGGAGAAAATTTAGTGGTGAAAATTGCCCATGGGTGCACACTAACGTAGGCCTTCTACCTGAGCAGCGCGCTGATCTGATGCGACATGGCACAAGAAAGTGCTACTACTTCACGAGTTTTTACATATTTTTTCTTCGATTTTCCTAAAACATAAACATAAGAAAATCCACCTCTCCATAATGCTTAAAGACTTTTAGGCATAAGACACGTCTGAAATAATTCAAAAGTTTTTTTTTTATCTTTTAGTTTTTCGTCAGCGTTTACGCGAGCACTACACGCATTTGTTTAAATAAGCGCGCGTACTTTTACCTCAAAGAAACTGTAATAAATCGCCTAAAAGTTGTGCTATAAAACATACACTATGTAAACTTCAGAATATAGCCGCTGTATACGCGCGATGGAATTCTAGCGGGCATTATTTTTAATAGAACATAGCTGAAAATTATAGAAGCCCGGTACCTCGGATGTGCGAATTGTTTGTCGAATTTCGCTGAACAACTTCGCCTCTATTCTCTTGTTTTGTTGTTTAAATGATGCTTTAAAGCAGATAGTTCTTATCAGAAACGTTTCACTTGCTTAAATGGAAGTAAGACAGTGCCAAAGGAAGCGACAGATGAAGAAAGAATCGTTGAAATGTGTTGTTTTTCTTTGGAGTTGTGGGTGAACTATTTTGCCGTGAACTGCCGTGAAATTGATTGGAAATTATTTAGCAAAACAAGCCGGACTCTAGAAACGCTTTGAGGTAAGAACCTTTTTTTTAGCCACAATCTGAAGAGAGAACACTCCCCTTTTGTTCTTTTTAAATCGAAATTAGAGGCGAATTTAAAAAACTTGCTGCGAAACGAACGCATGAAAATTTTTCATTTGAATGAAATTGAAGTAGGCTTAACCAGACTTGAATACGTAAATATTTCAACTAGATTTGTCGGCTTTGTGAGAATCTTTTGGTAGTCGGAGAAAGGACTATAAATGGGAAATAAGAATGAAATGGTATCTTGGTTTATTTATAAAGAAGCCGCCAAAGAAAAGAATAAACTATAAAACTTTCACTTTTGTACCGATGTTGTGTGCGTTTGTAAATGCCTTAAGCGGCCGCGAGTCTTTTAAGTTCTGTGCTCTTTTTAATGCTATATTCTAAACCCACTAGAAGATGGTTTTCCTATGTCCTGTAAGAAAATACTGCACTTTTGAGGTCTAGAAAAGCAGCTGAATGCCCTCACCTAACGGCTCGGGCATCCACTTGCAGCTTTTCTAGACCTCAAGCGTGCATTATTTTCTTATAGAACATGGGAAACCCTCTTATAGTAGGGAAATGGATGTACTTGGAAGGCTTGCTAAGCACTTAAAAAGGGCGCTTTCCGATTCAGTGAGGTTTCTTTTCAAGTTTGTTTTTTAGTGCTCTCCGTTTTTTGATAAGGCATTGATCATTTTAGATATACCAACTACTTTCTAGACATGCTATTCAAACAATAAAAAAACAACAACATATAATTCCAGTAAGCATTACACATTCTGGAATCCTAAAAGGCTTGGTAGCCGAACGGTTGGGAAGGGCTTAAGTCGGGACTACGGAGAGCAAATGTAGCTTTGCCACACGAGCAACGATCGCTACATCATTGTATACGTAATACCGCTTACGTTTTGTTCCTTTTAACTTTTGCAACATACGGGAGGCCTCTTTCCACCAACTTTTCACACAGGTGCACAAAGAAACAAGCTCACCGATGCGTTTTTCCGCCTGCAAACACATAACTCTTGATTTTCTAAGCCTTCAAAGTAAGTTCTTCTTCTACCAGATGAAAAACTGTTAGAAAGAAAATAGTTTACACTGTCTGGCGGAATCGAAATTAGAAGACTATTTCTAAAGGGAGTCTAAAGGGAGGTGTCTAACCCCTGGGGAGGCTTTAACCCTTCGTAATCCGGGGTATGCTTCGAATCTAATTGCTGGTAATGACCTTCCTTAGCTGTGCTACCTTCCTTAATTTCCTCATAATCACCTCCCTCCCTTTGACCAGACTCAACGATGTCATCATAAGTGGGGTTGCAAATAACGCTTCCGGGTGCCAGTTTTTCGTCTGCGGTTAACTGGTACTCAGGATCCTGGTCGAGATAGGGAGCATGGTTCTTGTTAACCACAACCATGTCAGTGCCGCCTGAGGCAACTGCTCTTTTTCTCTTTTTAGCTGTTAAAAAGAAAAGCCATAAAGAACGTTACAAAGCGATCAGTTTCGGTTATAAGTCTAACCGATGTAACCTAACACCACATCGTGCGCCGGGTAGCGGGGTAGGGGGAGGGGGGATGACTACACAACAATTAATACGGGAAGGCTCCCCACCCGAGGTTCAAACCCTTACTTTTATATATACCATTTAAAACAATAAAGTTAACCATTTCATATACCATCCATAAAATAAAGATACTTCTTCTCACCTATACAGTAGAATACTTTACCCCTTTTCCAAACTTTTCATCTGAGTAACCCCTAAAACTAATTATAACTGGATTTATGAAAACCTGGTCAACGAAAAGTGACCTGAGTGTTTTTGACCACGTACGTTACACTGCGATATGGCTAAAAACATGCCGAGAAAGGAAAATAAACTCTAGCGCTGAAAGGTATAGATAAGAGAGGGGAGGAGAGGAAAATTAAAAGAATGACATTCACTTAAGTTTCTATATCGTCTACTTTGGGGACAGTTTCTGGCGAGGAAAAAACACCCATACATCGATTTGCGCTTAAAACGGTGAAAATTTCATTAACCTGGTTTTGATAAATCCAGTCAAACTTATAAGATATACCGTAATGATTCGATTTAGCGCCCTCCTTCAAATGAGCGCCCCCTTCCGAATAAACGCCCCCCTTCGAATGTGTTTTTGTAAATAAGCGCCCCCCATTCTAATTAGCGCCCCCGTTCTTATAAGCACCCCTATTCTAATAAGTGCCCCTATTGTGGATAACTGCCCATACTGAAGTCATTGACGTCAACTAGATAAACTGCTGACCGTTCGCCGTACAGTTTATGTATATATTTACTGCTAAAATGAACAATTATTTTAAAAGTAACTGAACTTTAAAAATTTTTTAACTGCTACAGTTTCTGTTATTGTTAGATACATTTGGTTGTTTCTCAAGAAATTAAATAAGCGCCCTGTCCCGAATAAGCGCCCTGTCTCGAATAAGCGCCCTCCCTCGAGGTGCCAAAAGTAAATAAGCGCCCCGGGCGCTAAATCGAATCATTACGGTAGATAGTTTAAAATGTTCTTAAAAAACCTAAATGAAAGATTCCTTGCCCTTTACTATGCTTCAACTTTTTAAATCTCGGGCGAGGTCTCTTCGTATAGTTTGTATAGGGAGTCCCCCCCCCCGGAATGTGCGCCTAATGCGACATTAATGGAACAGGTTGACAAATATAGAATATCTGTAGATTAACATTTGAGAGATACAAAAAAATCGACAGCATAAAAATAAATCAAACTTGTTTGAATAACCCACTTTTTACAACGACTCCGTTAACCTACCGGCTACCCTTACTAGAAATCCATCTCTTATACATTACACTACCCTCTTGTTCCTTCCCTGTTCCTTTGAAGACGAAGAGAGTGGCGAGGGGATGGGGGAGTTGTAAATCACACTCGTTCACTTACCAAGTAAATAAACGGCGAATGCTATGAGAACTGCAGCAACAAGCACTACTACCAACACTATCACAATGACTGTCACCAACGGGAAGGACTTCTTCGTTTTGAAAAAGATGAACTTCTCTGTGTCGTAAGATCCATAATCATCAAAGGAACGCTGAAACACTGCGTAATTTGTGTTTGATTCCAGTTCGCCATTGAGATATATTTTTGAGCCTGCAATTGGGAAACACGAATTTATGACCAGTTTTTGTAAAAACGATCAAAACAAGTATCTTTCTATATTGAATTAAAAAGAAAAGTGAAGAACTTGCTATGCTACCTTCTTTAGACCTAGAATAATGCTTTTCATCACCAATGGTAAATTCTGTCTTGCCGTAATCAAACACTGCAGTAATGTAAGCTTCTCCTTCCTCTTTGGTTTCATAGTCTTTGTTGATGTTTTTCGCTGCGTATTTCTCGTCTGTTGAAGTGCCAACATCTTGGTCTTCATCTTTTAGCTGTATGACAATTATCTGTATGTAGCTAGAAGATAACAACAGCTATTTTTGAGCTTCAGTCTTCAAAAAACTAGCTTTCTCGTCGCCGCGTTAGGTAAAAATAAAGATTAACAATAACCTACAGTTTGGCCCTGAATTACTCCCTAAACTGAAAGAAAAAAAAACATTCTAACACGTGCGGTTTTGGACAAAAAAACATAAGTGAATGAAACAAAATGCCACTCTAAAATTCGTTTTATATATATAAGCGCGACCTTAAGCTTTTTAATTTGTGTACTTGGTAAAATAACAGGTTCGTTACGGCACTCTCTTCAAACCCAAAGTGGTCATTTTTGGAAATTACTAAATTAGGTTCCCGCTCTTCGATTGTCAGTCAGCTTATTCACGTGTAATAATCTGTTGCATCATCTCGACGTCTTTCCGACCATCCAACTGTTTTTGGGAATGGCAAAAAAGTCGTGCGATAGTTAGGAAGACTTCACTTTAACTGAGAGTAGGAAAAAAATCCAAATACAACACTTACCTGGTTCGATTTCCATTTCTTAAAAACTCTTTGTTCGCCAGTATTAGCAGAACTTTATTGGAATCAATCTTACTGTTGTCAACTTGATAAGTAAGTAAGAAAAAGTAAATAGGTAAGAAAAATCAGGTACTCGTCCTGCGCTAATCAAAACCTGTCTTAAAACGCACATGTACATAAGACAAAATATAGCTATAGACAGACACACAGACACACACATACATACACACACACACACACACATTTGGCGACAGCGAATTGATCGGCAGCTAACGTAAGCGTCGTTCCTTGTTTCGCAGGTTGCTCTAACCAGGTGTTGACATATTGTACCTCTGCTTTCCAGTCGGGCGCAGTGGCAATACAAGTTAACGTTTCTATAAAAGACATTTTTTTCCAGGACCGGGTTGTCAGCTAGCTGCCCAGTCCCCAACCTAGAGGACCAGAGGCTGTTCTTTGTCTGGTCTCTACCTGTCAACCTATCCGGCATGCTTAAACCTGCCAGGGACCGAAGTCCCCGCCGGCACGGCTCTTTGGGTCATAAAGACACGCACGCTTCACCATCACGGCGAGGTGTCAGCCCAAGGTTAAGGTAGTACTATAGACAGCTTTAAAAGGAGTTGTGGCTTATACCGTTTTAACATAGCCACTTGTGGCTATGCGGACTACGTACACTGAGGTCAATTCTTGATAAAACTTCGCCCAGGAAGGAAGGAAGGTTGGAAGGAAGGAACAAAGGAACGAGCAACGGAAGGAAGGAAGGTAGGAAGCAAGCAAGCAAGAGAGAAAGCAAGCAAGGAAGGAAGAAAGGAAGGAAGAAAGGGAGGAGGGAGGGAGGGAGGGAGGGAGGGAGCAAGCAAAGAAAGCAAGCAAGGAACGAAGAAAGGAAGGAAGAAAGGGAGGGAGGGAGGGAGGGAGGGAGCAAGCAAAGAAAGCAAGCAAGCAAGGATGCAAGCAAGCAAGGATGCAAGACATAGACATAATTAAGGCATAATTTATTTATACACGAAGAGCTTAGGAGCCGTAGCTCGTTAAAACGCTCTCGTGAAATGAAAAAGGTTTAAAAATTACAAATTACAACGGTTAAAAAGGTAAAAAGCGTATATGTACAACATTGTGATTATGACGTGAATAAATAGAAATCTATATAAATAATTCTAGTTTAATTAAAAAGGTATCTAAATTACAATGAAGCTAAAATTACAATTAAAAAGGTCTTTAAAAATTATAGTCAACAGAAAGAGCAACTGCAGCTTTCTTCTAAAGGTAATTTGGATTCGGACAGTAATTTCTTAAAAGAGGCGAGATCTTCAGCCTAGCGGACTTCAATAGGTAAACCATTCCAAATTCGTCTTTATCGAATTGCTAAATGAATGTTCAAGCCATGTTGTTGAGGCGCTTTGTTGTTCCACTTTTGTGTCAGAGCCACGCAAGTTGTACTTATTACATGTCCGTATTTTAAAAAACGATTGTAAATATAAAGGGCCGTTGTTTTTGAGGCATCTAAATAATAAAACTTGAGATAAAAAGATTCTACGATATTTCAAAGATTTCAAACCAACTTCTTTTAAGGCATCGTCATAGCAAAACGTTTTCGGCAAGTTAAATAGTGTTCTTATGACGTAGAAATTTGCGTCTTCCATTCGCTTTGACTGGCCCTTTCCAATCCCAAGGAGCAGCGGTGCGCAATACTCGAAATGAGGTAGGATAAATGCCTTGTATAGCCTTTTCATAGTGTCATAAGGTATAAAGCAACGCGATCTTCTCAATGCCGCTGTCATTTTATAAACCTTCCCCAGCTGCAGAGCAAGCAAGCAAGGAGGGAAGGAAGGAAGGAAATAAGGAAGAAGGAAAGAAAAGAGGTAGGTAGGTAGGTAGGTAGGTAGGTAGGTAGGTAGGTAGGTAGGTAGGTAGGTAGGTAGGTAGGTAGGTAGGTAGGTAGGTAGGTAGGTAGGTAGGTAGGTAGGTAGGTACTTGACGGCCGGTCGGTCGGTCGGTCAGTCCGCCAGTAAAACCACCCTGTAAACTTATAAAACAAAATTCAAATTTTTCTAGTTTACTTACCACCGTCTGATGGTGCAGTTGTTGGTACTGTTACTGTGGAACGTGGTGTTGTTACTGTTTGAGATGGTGTTATCATTGTTGAAGATGGTGTTGTTGTTGGTCTTGCCGAAAACACAGAATAATGCGCTTCAAATCCCCGATCAAGTGAAGAACCGGAACGGAAGTTTACGAACAACTGGCTACCACTTGACAACACGTCCTGCAGGACTGAGCCGTTACAAAATCTTCCCAGCGAAGAAGAGCTTGTCGAAGCACCGTCGTAAAGCTCCACATAGGTACAATTATTCGAGCTGCAAGCGTTCTCACATGAACCAAGGGCCAATTCAGTGAATGCAAACTTTACTTGTTTACCAGCTGGTACAGTTATGATCCAGGAGCAATTCCTGGACGCAGGATAATTACTCATAGGGTAGTTCGGGCTGCTCAATGTTCCGTTTCCGGAAAGAGGAATTGCTTCAGTAGGACAAACTAGAAAAAATAAACATATCCAATCACATTTTTTCATAATTAACATTCTTACCCCAGAGAGGCGACAATGGATACAAACTGTTTAATATGACTTGATCGGTGTACACATTTTGTCATTGTGAATTGGTGTGGTTTCTCACCTGGGCCTTTGTCATGATAAGTGAGTATCGAATGTTGCTTTTTGACAAAACCTAGACCATTTATTTACTCACTTCAACAGAGCTTACTATCACCTATTCATGCAGGTCAAGGGACAATCACTGGATTAAAAATTAAAACTTTTCCCCTTGTCCTGTTTTCAAAGAGGTCGATGTGTCTGATGGTCTGTCTTGTTTTTGAATTAATATGGTAAATAGGACTTTTTTGCTCTTAAATGTAGAGATTAAATGCCATGTCCTATCAAGATATTCCCATCCTTCGGGTCATTTAGAGTAGAAGATGCTTGGCATCGTAAACAAGGCGCGACACCATCACCACCACCACAACAACAAAACAACAACACCTGTTTTGATGCGAAAGAGTTGTGATACACACCTCTAAAAAATAGCCTTTATTTGTAACAAAATCTTCTCGAACTTCGACCCTTTTTCTGAAGATGATACGTGAAACTGGTGAAAATGTTAAACCCCTTTCGTGTGGTCACTGTGGTGTTTCCAAGAAATTTTGCTTTGCACTTGCGTAGAAATCTCGAGGCTGGCAGGAGACAAAAAGTTTCTCTGGACCGCTCAACACCGCAAGTCAACATAACAAAAGTCCATGTCATTTCTTTACACTTCTCTAAGATCACTGCCAAATAAACAATAGAACTACACAAGGGACTCCACTTATTTAGTTTTTTACTTACTTGGAGGAGAGTAATTCAGTTGCGTGTAAGTTGCTTGAAACCCATCGTACTGCTTGGACCCGGTAACATCAGACACAAACAGTACCTTCAAGCTCTCATGAGTTGAGTAATATGTTTTAGCTTCACCGGGTACACTACATATTCTGTCATCTCCATTGTGATCAGCAGAGAAGCCATTTTGAACTTGCAGGTAATCGCATGTGCAGTCCGGCAGTGGTCCGCACTGTTGGATATTGAGAGTGTTGGCAATTTCTAACTTAACACGGTTTCCTTGGGGTGCTGTGATTTGCCAGCTGCAGTTCTGGTTATCTGGATACAGTCTGGGGAAATAAGGGCTGGTGATAACACCTGATGCTTCAGTAAGGGTGATACCTCTAGGACACACTGGAAAGGAAATAAATTTATCTCGTTCTCATTTAAAGAATGACTCCTTCATTAATGTGGAGTTATACTCTGTCAAAAGAGGAAAAATAACATTTTCGCTAAAATTAACATCATCACGCGAATTGCAACAGAACTAAGTGTTATACTTCATAGAGTATTAGCTACGAGCAGACTTACGTTGTCCTCCATCTATCGCCTCGTAAGATGCGTTAAATCCCGAGTACACATTGCTGAGAGATCGCAATCTCACCAGGATGGAATTCCCCACAGAGTACACTGGAGCAGGAAGATCTTGACCACAGATCTTGAAATCTTGAGCTCCATTATCTGAAGCGACATTAGTGATAAAAACACGGGCCAATTCTGCCTCCCCAATACACGCTGGATTTTGGTTTGGTTCCAAAGTGAAGTTGAGGAAAGTAACTTTAATGATGCGTCCAGTGGGTACTGTGATATTCCAGGTACAATTGCTGTTTTCAGGAAAGTTGTTTGGAAAATTGGGACTTGTAAAGAATCCACTTGATCCCCAAAGAAAGTCCCCAGGTGGAAGGCATGCTGCAGAGCAAAATATCCGGATCAGTGAAAAGGTAACTCGGCAACTTTTTGGCAACTTTTCATATTTCGAACAACTTCTTCCCCTTTAAGTTATACGAACGTTTCCGAAGATTTACGAAGTTTGCCGAAGATTTTCGTGGAACATCCGGAGACGTTTCGATTTTCGACTCATTCCCCATTCCTGGGGGGGGGGGGTACTCAAAAAAGTTTTGTACGGGGAGGCTCCGCCCCGAGCTCTAACCCCTTACCCTTTTATATACCATTTTTGACAAAAATTGTACCCCTTTCGTATACCTTTTACTTAAAAAAGGTACCCCTTTCATATACCTGAAAGACATGGCATAGACTTAGATCAAGACGTTTTCTTGTCATTTTCATGTAGCGCTTAATAAATTGAAATATTACAGCCATGAATTAGCTTGAATTGCATCTGTTCGAAATTTTTTAATTAAAAGCCCTTTGAAAAACCTAAATATCAAATTTCTATACCCTTTCATATACCTAATATTGTGAAATCCCTACCCTTTTATATACCTGAAGCCTGAAAAAGGTACCCCTTTCGGGCGGAGCCTCCCCGTATAGGCCATTATAGGGAGTATCCCTCCGGGTCCCCATTAATACATTAAATATTAGTCAGCAAACGTGACGTCATAGATATCTTTCAGTGAAAGAAAAGTTGTAATTCAACAACTTTTTTGCCTTAAAATGTTGTTTAGATACTTCTGTTGCAGTGAAATTGCATGAAACTGCTAAGAAATATTACCTTTAAAGGGAAATTAGCATATATTTGGAGAAATTCTCATGATAAAAAGCAGCGTTTTGGATTTCGGGGGCAACTTTCGAGCACCTTTTTAGTCAAAAGCATTTTTGGGGGATTTTTGAAGCAACTTTCGAGCTCCTTTTTCACAATTTTCGAGCAACGTTTTGAAAAATTTCGAGCAACTTGTGAAAATCCCTAGAAGCATAGATAAGAATTTCACTCTTATTACGATGTGATGGGGCAGGGTGGAAGGAAGACGAGGTTGTATCTTTATCTTCTGAAACTAAAATCTTGGTAAAGCCTGGTAAATATTTGAAAGGTTATAACGTAGTTTTGATTTTGTGATTTTCAAGTTGCTCGAATAATTTCGAGCAACTTGTCGAAATCCCTAGAAGCAAAGATAACAATTTCACTCTTATTACGATGTGATGGGGCAGGGTGGAAGGAAGACGAGGTTGTATCTCTATCTTCTGAAACTAAAATCTTGGTAAAGCCTGGTGAATATTTGAAAGGTTATAACGTAGTTTTGATTTTGTGCACGCCCTGATTGGTTTAAAAGATGTAAGCTTATTGCAGGAAAGCCGGACGGGAAATATTTGGTTTTGAGGTTGTCACACAGGAATCGAGCGCAGTGCGGTCAGTGTATCTAAAATGACCGAGAGACATATATTTCGCTGTCCGGTCCAGGAATAAGTGTTATAATTTCACTTCAGAAGACCTTCTCTGTTTTAGATGAAAACAGGAAGCATTTCAATCGTTCTTGACTGGATAATATGCGAAGACACGTTAAATAGAATGCAATTTTACATAAAAACAACGTGATTAGTATGGACTGGACTAAACTTAAACATTTCTCCGTATGCCGTTCCGTGATTAGACTATTTGTGTTTGCACTACAAGGGAGTGGAAAGAAGGGAAATGGAATCCAATTGTTTTCAAAAGGTGAAATGTGGGCCTGATCAAAGGCTACCTGTATGATAAGTCACAGAATATTGCGCCTCAAATCCTCGATCAAGTGAAGAACCGGAACGGAAGTTTACGAACATCTGGTTACCACTTGACAACACGTCATGCAGGACTGAGCCGTTACAAAATCGTCCCAGCAAAGAAGAGCTTGTCGAAGCACCGTCGTAAAGCTCCACATAGGTACAGTTATCCGAGCTGCAAGCGTTCTCACATGAACCAAGGGCCAATTCAGTGAATGTAAACTTGACTTGTTTACCAGATGGTACAGTTATGATCCAGGAGCAATTCCTGGACGCAGGATAATTGCTCATAGGGTAGTTGGGGCTGCTCAATGTTCCGTTCCCGGAAAGAGAAATTGCTTCAGTAGGACAACCTAGAAAAAATAAACATATCCAATCACATTTTTTCATAATTAACATTCTTAGCCCAGAGAGGCGACAATGGATACAAACTGTTTAATATGACTTGATCGGTGTACACATTTTGTCATTGTGAATTGGTGTGGTTTCTCACCTGGGCCTTTGTCATGATAAGTGAGTATCGAATGTTGCTTATTGACAAAACCTAGACCATTTATTTACTCACTTCAACAGAGCTTACTATCACGTATTCATGCAGGTCAAGGGACAATCACTGGATTAAAAATTAAAACTTTTCCCCTTGTCCTGTTTTCAAAGAGGTCGATGTGTCTGATGGTCTGTCTTGTTTTTGAATTAATATGGTAAATAGGACTTTTTTGCTCTTAAATGTAGAGATTAAATGCCATGTCCTATCAAGATATTCCCATCCTTCGGGTCATTTAGAGTAGAAGATGCTTGGCATCGTAAACAAGGCGCGACACCATCACCACCACCACAACAACAACAACAACAACAACACCTGTTTTGATGCGAAAGAGTTGTGATACACACCTCTAAAAAATAGCCTTAATTTGTAACAAAATCTTCTCGAACTTCGACCCTTTTTCTGAAGATGACAAGTGAAACTGGTGAAAATGTTAAACCCCTTCATAATGTTTGGTCACTGTGGTGTTTCCAAGAAATTTTGCTTTGCACTTGCGTAGAAATCTCGAGGCTGGCAGGAGACAAAAAGTTTCTCTGGACCGCTCAACACCGCAAGTCAACATAACAAAAGGCCATGTCATTTCTTTACACTTCCCAAAGATCACTGCCAAATAAACAACAGAACTACACTAGGGACTCCACTTATTTAGTTCTTTACTTACTCGGAGGAGAGTAATTCAGTTGCGTGTAAGTTGCTTCAAACCCATCGTACTGCTTGGACCCGGTATCATCAGACACAAACAGTACCTTCAAGCTCTCATGAGTTGAGTAATATGTTTTAGCTTCACCGGGTACACTACATATTCTGTCATCTCCATTGTGATCAGCAGAGAAGCCATTTTGAACTTGCAGGTAATCGCACGTGCAGTCCGGCAGTGGTCCGCACTGTTGGATATTGAGAGTGTTGGCAATTTCTAACTTAACACGGTTTCCTTGGGGTGCTGTGATTTGCCAGCTGCAGTTCTGGTTATCTGGATACAGTCTGGGGAAATAAGGGCTGGTGATAACACCTGATGCTTCAGTAAGGGTGATACCTCTAGGACACACTGGAAAGGAAATAAATTTATCTCGTTCTCATTTAAAGAATGACTCCTTCATTAATGTGGAGTTATACTCTGTCAAAAGAGGAAAAATAACATTTTCGCTAAAATTAACATCATCACGCGAATTGCAACAGAACTAAGTGTTATACTTCATAGAGTATTAGCTACGAGCAGACTTACGTTGTCCTCCATCTATCGCCTCGTAAGATGCGTTAAATCCCGAGTACACATTGCTGAGAGATCGCAATCTCACCAGGATGGAATTCCCCACAGAGTACACTGGAGCAGGAAGATCTTGACCACAGATCTTGAAATCTTGAGCTCCATCATCTGAAGCGACATTAGTGATAAAAACACGGGCCAATTCTGCCTCCCCAATACACCCTGAATTTTGGTTTGGTTCCAAAGTGAAGTTGAGGAAAGTAACTTTTATGATGCGCCCAGTGGGTACTGTGATATTCCAGGTACAATTGCTGTTTGCAGGAAAGTTGTTTGGAAAGTTGGGGCTTGTAAAGAATCCACTTGATCCATTAATGAATTCTCCAGGTGGAACGCATGCTGCAGAGGAAAATTACCATCATCAGTCAAAACATGACTGAGAGTCATGTATATCCACGTGCGGTCAGACAATTAGTAATAGTAATTGGACTGAGTGGAGTACAATTCAGGAAGTAATCGGGCGAGTAATTTCAAAATCGGCCGAGCGCGCAGCGCGAGGACGATTTGAAATTACGAGCACGATTAATCTCTGAATTGTACGACACGAGGTCCAATTACTAATTAATCGTATCAATAACAAAATTCGAGGTTAGGAAGTCTTTGAGAATCTTTTTTAGTGTGAAAAAGTCAATGGTAAATTCAACTGGTTGTACAAACAGTGGGAAAACAGCAAGAAAGAACCTATTTATATGCGTGTGATTGACGCGCGAATGGCGTAGGTGTCCAATTATAGGTATCCAATTTGAAGTTGCTCAAATTGGATACCTGTAATTGGACACCCACGTGATCTCGCGCCAATTACGCGACAAATAGGCGCGCGAAGAACCAATCAAAATCGAGAATTTTGTTATAGATACGATTAGTGCTTTAACTTCATTTTGAGGGAGTTTTTGAAAAGTTCCCCTTTTGATAAAGACAAAAGGCATTTTTCATCGTGTCAGGGGTGTGGACGATGAACAGAAACTTACTCTGTAGAGTGACCTGTGACGAGACCTGTGATGTGTCTTTTGCACTTGAAAGGGAGAGACAACGGGGGAGGGGGGGAGGGGGGGAGGAGGAGGGTGTTGGGGGAAGAATACAATCCAAAAGTGTTAACAATTTGTAAGTCGGGACTGTTCACAGGTTACAATATGGAAACGACTTCTCTGCAGTTTTAAACGCGACCGTTCCTGTGAACGTTTCTCCTCGTTGATCCTCAAATTACTGAAGTTAAACAAGCAAGCCCAATCTGTTGGAAACATTTTTACCAAACAAGAACAAAACCAAACCAATCATCATTCTGCTTCTGGGTCCGGTTGCATATTTACCCGGGCTTAAAAACCGGTTGCAGGTGTTCCCGCGCTAAAATAATAAGGTCATCATTTGGCTTTAATACCCGCGCTTGGCGCCGGTTGCTATTTTTTCCTGTGCTTGGAACCTTTAATTTCGTTTGTTGAGATTGGTTTGGTTTAGGATTTTACCACATTAAAATAGAAAACACAGTCTTTTGTACTTACGATCAGATGCAACCACAGCCAAAAAGAAAACTGCAAGAAATAACAAATATCTATTGGAATATTAGGAAAACCTCACTGACTTGAATTCTTTCTTTGGATGTTGCCGCTCTTTAAGGAGAAGTTCACTCTAGAATGGCCATTTATTTTCTTTACGCCAATAAAAAGTTTATACAAAGATATGTTATTCACCAAAATTTTAGCCCCAAACGTGCGCTATAACCCTACGAAATCTTATCCAAAACTCGACAACTGGACGACGCCATCTTGGAGCTGGTAATGTGTGCGTGACGTCAAAGAGCTCAGCCTGAAGTTTTGTGGGAAAATTTAAATACTCTAAACTCCTTGTTTCTTCAAAGTGGCTTTTGTTTGACAAAATGCCTCTTTGTGCAGCTCTATTTTGCTCAAACAGAGCTCCAAGAAATACAAAAAACAAGGAGTTTCGACTGTTAAAATTTCCCCGTCAAACTTCAGGTTGAGCTCTTTGACGTCACGCATACATTACCAGCTCCAAGATGGCGGCGTTCAGTTGTCGAGTTTTGGGAAAGATTTCGCAGGGTTATAGCGAACGTTGGAGGCTGAAATTTTGGTGAATAACATATCTTTGTGAAAACGTTTTATTGGCGTAAAGAAAATAAATGGCCATTCTGGAGTGAACTTCTCCTTTAAAAACAAATGAATGATATTGCAACCGCGTAGTTATCATTCACGTAGTAAACCACAACAGCAAAACTTTGATCAGTTTATAGTCCCAGAATTGTCTAGCTAACTTTCGTTCGTTCGTTAAGGATGGGCCGATACTCGATACCAAATATTCGATACATCGATATTTTGACAATTTTGAAAAGTATCGATACTTTCGAAAAATATCGCACTTTCGATACGTTTTCGATACTGCACACGTGACCTAAGCCTGCGGTCTCCTGGTCAGCACCTGAGGTTTAAAAATGCAATTTTGCTCAAACAAATATTGTTGTTCTTGTCAATATTGAATTTTTCTGGCCTTAACTCGATGTCCACACCAGGGTCCACACATTGCTGATGCAACAGTAAAACAACAGACCAAGAATCAACATTTGTGGATCACATCTTTTATGCCAGGACTTTCTTTGGAATTCTTAGACAAATCACGTGACATACCAATGACGTCAGGACGGAAATGGCGTCATAATATCAATATCGAGATTGATTTTGAGATAAAGTCAAATATAGTATCGATATCGCATCGTTTTGAAAAACCTGTATCGGCCCATCCTTATCGTTCGTTCGTCCGTTCGTTCGTCCGTCTGTCCGTCTGTCCGTCGTTCGCTCGCTTGCTCCCTCGTTTACTCGCTCGCTCGTTCCAGTCGTTCGTTCGCTAGACGTCGTCCGTCATTCATCGTCCATTCATTAAGTGGATTCACATAAATGAAATCTTATACAAGTTTTATGCGGAAAGTTCACTGTTTCTGAAAAAATTACGAAAAAAATGAACTCATTAAACCGCTTTAAATTCCCGCACAAAGTTTCACCATAGAACAGGTTACCATTTCTGTTACTCAGATATGGGGGATAGGGTTAGTAGTATAGGTTTTGACAGGAACCGAAGGAAAGCAGTTCACAGGAGGTGGCAATTTTGAAGAGATTTGTGGCAAAGAATGAATGCAATACAAATCCATGGTTTCATTTTTTAATTTCGTTCCAGCCCATTAATCAGCCAAAGCATTATTTGCAAAAGCCTCGATCATTCACGCGTTAGACGATTAGCTGTCAATGATCATTAAAACAAAAGAAAACAAAACAAAAAACAGTAATGGTTTTTTGAAAGGAGTGGAGAGACTGAAATGAAAAATTTATTACGCTTCTTATAATCATTCATGCAAGAAAGTTTTCGTTATTTTGTTATCACTATCGAAAAAATAAGTCTCATTGCTCCTCATTCAAAATCCGTCTTCACATTAATTTCACTTGTGGAAAAAAATAGCCGTTACTGTGTTAATCGCCACCGCTATTTTGTTGACTTATTCCGCACTTAACCGATTCCATTATTCATGAGTTATTTCGGTGTCGGTATGATATCGAAACTTTTGTTAACTGAAGAGGCTCCCGCCGACGGCCGCCGTAGAAAAACATTTTTTGTGACTATAAGGATGCGGTGTTGTTAGGACTTTTTGATAGTTTAGCAGATATTTTAGTTATTTTAAGACGATTTAGAGGATTTAAGCTCGATGTTTGCGTTGCGAAGCCACTATACAGGCGCAAATATGTGAACTATGATATAAACAAAGTATATTGATTGAAAAAATTAGCCTAAATAGTTTGTCAGGAAGATGGTTCGTAAACACACTTTCAAACTAAACTTAGCCATCTTTATTATTTTAATAATTTTGCCTTTTTCCTTTGGTCAGCTTTAGCTTAGATTGAACAAAGATAATTTATTTTCGTATATCGCGTGACAGCGGCACCGGGAATGAGTTGTGTGAACTTGGAATGTTTAAAACTTCTGTCATCGCAAAACTTTTGCCCTAATAAAGCTTAACTTTCTTTTACCTATTTTTCAAGTGTTTGGTGGATGTGTTCACTGTTTCCACAAGACTAGATATTTAGAGACGAAAAACATTGCTTTTTTAAAACACAATGAGCAGTCTGGACAAAGCATATTATGTAAAATCACAGCATGAAATTTCATAAACTTGAAGTTTATGCCGATGAGTTTCATGCTGAGTGAATTTACATAATAATATAAAATGTTCCGTGTTGTGTTGTGGCTTGTACCTGCAAAATCAGCCGCAAATATTATTTTAATGTGCTTTTTCTAAAAATACATACCGTAAAATGCTAAAAGCATCTGCGAATAACATATATTTAATGAACGTTTTCCTGCACTACGCGAACGTTACTGATTAATATAAAAGAATTTAAATGAGGTAGCTAGTGTGTAGTTGTCGGTAGTAAAATTGAAGGAAAATTACTTGTCCTAGTCGGAATTTAAGTTTTCCTAAAATGGTTGTCGTTTGTCGCGATTTTATTTTATGTGCTGTCGCTGCCTTTTGGGCCATGTCGCTTGTCGGAATCTACCCTGGCAGGGCCTCTATCAGTGCCGTAACCAGACTTTTGGAATAGACGAGGCAAGATCTTGCTAGGAGGTTCTGGGGGTATGCCCTCCAGAAAATTTAGAGAGCAAGAAGCTTTGAAACTCTTTCTTAAAAATTTTAAGTAAGGGATTTCTTAAAATAAATCAATCTGGTGAGTATTTTCCCAACTAAATATATTTTGTTTTTAATTGTCGGTTAAAATCAAGACGAGGCAAGTGCCTCGTCTTGCCTCTTGCTAGTTCCGGCCATGTGATTGTCTATATAGAACGCATCTACAGAATTGAGTTCTCTATTCCTGGAGGCTTCGTTGGCGAAGGGTAATATCGATTCATGTTTTCAAAAAACAATATCTGCAGCTCGATGAACATCGGCTCATGTAGTATCGTGTCTCGCGACAAAACATCGAAGCAGCTTTTTCAGACCAATTAAATGAACATTTTTTCGAGTTGTAAACAAAGCGTGGTTTAACAAGAAGCAAAAGTGAATTAAACTTGTTAGTATTATATGGGGTCTTATATTCAAAATTGAAATAGTTTAATACCAAGTGTAGTACAGTATGGTAAGAATATAGTTATTTCGTGCGCATTAAGATCAAGTGTGTATATTGACTCATACTCAAAACAGATTCCAGACTCACCCATAACAATAGTCACAATCCAAGACGAAGCCATGTTTTTATGCACTTCTCCCAGTCGATCGATCAGGTTTTCTCTTTTTTCTATCGAGAAATTAAAGAGTGCAAACGAGAGTTAAAGGTACCAGCGAATAATCTGTAGCTTTTTCGGCCGCGGAAATATGCACAACACAGGAAGTTCTTATAGCAGACTGGACACTCAGATGATAACAGATGATAAGCAATGACGTCATAGTATCGGATTGCGTGACGTAACATAAAATATTTGTTCGTTGTTTTAACGAATTTACGGGAAAACAACCAAAATGTTCGTTATATCGAGGTATAGTAATTTCGTTTGTTACGCTGTTACGTTGTACTACGTATCCAGCATCTCCCGATATTATTGATTTCTGAAAATAACATATGCACATATATTTATATTTAACAATTATTCGCCTCAGGCTCAGTGATTATTCAACAATAATCAATGAGCCTGAGGCGAATAATTGTTTTAGTATAATTTTCAGAGGCGAATATCAAAAAAAGCAAAATAACAATAGAAAACACGAAAACAATAAACAGAAGTGCTCGCTTACATACGTGTAAACCAGTTTAATTCATCGATTGAAATCATAATTTACACTCGAGTTTTAGCAATAAAACGGAACAAAACAAACACTACGAAAAAGATAGATATCCGGTACCTTTGTTTTATCGTTGGTGACTTCTGAGCAATTGTGTGAATCCTCTCGAAATTACTAGCTCCAGTGAGAAGAGAACTACATAATGTTTTGACAGTCGATCTGACTGAGTACATGGCCGTGTGCGATCTCCAAAACCACCATGTTTACGATCAATTCTAATGCCTTGAAAACCATCTCTTGAAAATATTTTCGGTCCAAAAGCCTTGGTAGTAAATTTGCAAATCTCCCAATGTTTCAAATATCCAGGATTTGGAGTGATTTCTTTTAAATGAGAGAAATTTTCATTCAGCAAATGCCGCCATGTTCACTGGCCTGGATGGCATGGCTTAGTAGCCAAACCTTCAGATGCAATATTCACCGCCTAGCGCGGTGAATATTGCGGCATAGTCCGAGCTTCTCGACCAATCAGAATTGAATTCACCTCTGGAAATTATGAACTTGTTTTCTTCAGGCTACAGGATTAAAGGATTTTCATCCTTGTTGGTCTGTTCCGCATTCATCGTTTGTCGCGTGTTGACATCTGTTCATTATATCGGGGTACATTTTACGTTTGGGCTCCTGGATTGTGTTTGTTATAACGCGGATTTCGTTATATCGAGGTTCGTTTAATCGAGGTACTGTTCCACTGATACAGCGGGGTGAATAGGTTTGCGGATCGACCGATTAAAGCGCAAGGATTGTACATGTATTCGGATTGTGGATTTTTGTGATACAAAATACATTAAGCGGATTCGCAGATTTCGAAAATACAGCGGATGGCGGATTAGCTGAGAATTTTGGCCTGAATTACGGACTTTTCATTGATTTGAATTTGAACGAAAAAAGTGGCAGTTTGACGGATTTGGCCAAAAAATGAACGGATCGACGGATTGGCATACCCCTCATGGAAGCCTGAGCATCAGGCTTTTCTATAGTGAAGGGAGAAGGGGAGGAAGCAGGAAGGCCTGTACTCAGGCTACCCTCATAGCGTTGCCTGGATATAGAGATGAAATGCTGCCAATCAACCTGTTTCTAAGAATGGGATCACCGCCTCAGAATTTCGTGCGCCTAGCTACGTTGACAGCCTTGAAATGGATTGAAAAGTCTGGCAAGTGAAAATTAAGAAGAAAGGTTTAGATTGCAAAATTGACAAAAGAAAAAAAAGTACTCCCCGGCGGGGAATCGAACCCCAGTCTCCCGCGTGACAGGCGGGGATACTCACCACTATACTACCGAGGAAGTTGTATTCTCAGCTGGGGTTTAATCAAATCTTAAATCAATGCAAATTGCTCGAAGACAAGTGATTTGAACTGTCTGAAGTGAATATAAATACAGTATAATGGAATGACATTTCAAGGTTGTATCCCTATAAAGCGAATAGATTGTTTTACTTTAATTTTACTAGTGAAAGTGATATCCTTTTAAAAGACTTTTTGGAGTAAGATCTGTCTTATCTTTATGCGAACGAATGACTCCAGATATATGTCGTCATAAAACATTGGTTATGTTCGTTGGTAAAAAATATTCAATTAAAAGTAATGATTCGCAGCTCGGGGGAATGAGTGTTATTCTAAGAAAGAGTTATATTCTAAGCTCTACTATGCTAAAAGCATCGCCGGACCACTAACAGCCAAAGGAAGAACGAACACAAACTCCTAAGCTGATATTAAAGATTTCCGGCGTCATTCGTAAAAACAGTTCCTCTATAACTTCCTTGATCGTCCACTACAACATTCTGGTTACACTACTTGAAGCATTGATTATGTTCGTTAGTTCAGATCCCCAATTTTAAAGTAGATGATTCTTAGCTCGAGGGAAAGAGAGCTATTCTAGGGATGAGTTAGTAAGCTCTATGCTTAAAGCATCGCTGGACCACTTACGGGCAATGGATGAACGTACGCAAAACTTCCTTTCCGGCGTCATTCGTAAAATAGGTCCTAGAGCTATATATATAACTTCCTTGATCTAACAGTTTGTGAGTGGCGATTACGGGTA
The DNA here is from genome assembly GCF_052425735.1 of Oculina patagonica. NCBI lineage: Eukaryota > Metazoa > Cnidaria > Anthozoa > Scleractinia > Oculinidae > Oculina > Oculina patagonica. The sequence continues at coordinate 21,263,806 of NC_135762.1, forward strand.
TAAAGACTTACTTAGAGGGATACATTTAAATTTATCGTGACTTACAATTCTTTTCGGTTTCTTCGTCAAGGCCCGGGTCGCACTTAAAACACGTATGCATTCAAAACATGATATTGATGTTGCGGTTAAAATTATTCAGTTGTCAATTGTGTTTTGACTCGGATATTGTTTATTTTAAGAATGTCGCGGATCAATCATTCACAACTGAGACAAACCACACTTACCATTGTCAAACCAATAAATAATCTCGAAATATGTCAGAATTATATTGTTCTTCAGAGATTGATAAGATTCAAAACAAGGGTTTAAATATGAGCCGTCATCAATGGGATATGACGCCTTTGCAAGGGGGGGCTCTCATATAAAGGGACCAGGACGTAGCCTACGAGTAGGCTCGCTTCGCTCGCCGACTCGCGCATTCGGCACTCGCGGGATCGCACCTTCGGCCCTCGAAAAAGTCAATATTTACGTTGTCCCCGATTAGAGAGCCTAACCAGGACGTGGCCCAAGCATTTTTTGAACCATTAAAAAGTACTGATTGTTCTGTTCCGTCAACAAAGTATGATAGTGGTATTTTTTTTTTCATGTTCAAACCAGACCTCGACTGCTAAAAATTGTGACGTTCTGTGATGAACACACCAATAATAAGACCATCCTTAATCCTTAACCCCCCTCCCCTTTCACGAATATGACAGTAAAGATATAGCTCTGGTTTGGTTAAATCAAACTCGAATCTATCCATCGCGTGAAAAAACGGACGGACATGCTCACGGCGCGGTAAACAAGCCATAAAGTATCTTTAACCAATATTCAGTGATCAAGCTATGCGTGCTATGTTTGGCCACAGTTCCACATCATATGCATGCGAACGCAGAACCTGGAGGCGTGAGAACAACAAATAACAAATACCCGTATTTTCTCGATTAAACGCCCCCGGCGTTTATTTCAAACTTGGCCCTATAGGGCCTAGGCCTTTCTCGATTATGCTAGCATTTTTTTCGGCATTTTTGGGGAAAACGAGCATTTTTTTTCGTTTTTTCTTGAAAAAGAATTTCTAGCATTTTCTGTCATTTTTCATGACTGTGATTCAGATTTCAGCACTCAGAAGGAGAAATAATCCTAAAGTTCCACAATTTTGATTACTTTATTGGATTGTTTTCTGTCTGTTTCGACTGTTTGTGCATTGTGTTACTTGTGTACTTGTGTTGTGTTACTTGTGTGTGTGTTTTTTTAGGTTTTTGAAAAATATATATATATTTTAATATTTTTTACATATGTTTTTTTTATTTTATTTTATTTTTTTATATATTTTTTTTTATAAACAAACTATTAAGTATCACCTGTTGTTGATGTGAGCATATAATGTAAGAGTTTGTTCGTCTTGTTTGAAATAAAACAAAGCATTTTTTGGAATTCAAGTGGCATTTTTTACAGAAATCAGGAATTATTTTAGCATTTTTTTGGCTTTATGCGAGAATTTCTAGTAGCATTAAATGCCAGTTTTACTAGCATAATCGAGAAAGGCCTAATAGGGCCGGCGTTTATTTGAATTCAGGAGTTTTTTCAAGCCCTATGTTTCTAGGAATTGATTTTTATTCATTATTTTTGACAGCTATATAATTAGACATTAAAGCATATTCAACCTTAAATAATTGTCAAAGGGGTTGATTTTCAAATACAACTTGGAGACCCGGCGTTTAATCGAGAAAATACGGTAGGTCTTATTGCTTGTGTTTTCCGTTGAAAAGAGAATGTCCTTAGTAGACTACGAGCAGTCCCTATTTTTTCGCAGAGTCCGTCGAGCTTGAAGCGAATATTTTTTTCGAAGAGTTCGTCGAGCTTATGTCCTTAGCTATTTCATGCCAAATCATGACAAATCTATAACCATTTCAGACCAAACCAAAACAAAAAACTGCTTTCTACATTCGATTTTCTTTTTCTATTCGATAAAATACTAATGCATCCACAAATGTCTGGCAAGTGGAAATTATTGACTGTGGGCATGACAGATAAAGAAGAAAAGTTTAGATTGGAAAATTGACAAAAAAAAGTACTTCCCGGCGGGGAATCGAACCCCGGTCTCCCGCGTGACAGGCGGGGATACTCACCACTATACTACCGAGGAAGTTGTGATGTTCAGATGGGGTTTTAACAAATTTTAAATCATTGTATTTACAAAACCTGTCCGAAAAAAAAAATCAAAACAAATATTTGGGAACTCATGTGGGAGGTAAGTATCACAATGCAAATTGCTGGAAGTCAGGTGAAATGGACTGTCTGAAGTGAATATAAATACGCTATAATGGAATGACATTTCAAAGCTTTCTCTCAATAGAGCAAATAGAATTTAATTTAATTTAATTTTACTAGCTTTTTGAAAGTGATGACCTTTTGAATTAGAAAGAATTTCGAGATTAAGACTGTCTTATCTTTTTGGATGACGAATGACTCCAGATACATGTCGTCATAAAACATTGATTATGTTCGTTGGTAAAAAATATCAGTTCAATTAAAAGTAGAGGATTCTCAGCTCGGGAAAGAGTGTTATTCTAAGAATGAGTTAGAGAGCTCTACTATGCTAAAAGCATCACCGGACCACTGACAGTCAAAGGATGAACGAACGAAAAACTCCTAAGCCGATATATTAAAGATTTCCAGCATCATTCGTAGAAATAGGCCTCTATAACTTCCTTGATCTCATCTGTACACTGCAGTGTCACGGTTTGTGAGTGGTGATGACCTGTATGAAGACTTACTTAGAGCGATACGTTTATATTTAAAGTGACTTACAATTCATTTCCGTCTTCGTCAAGTCGAGTCAAGGCAGCCTGGCAGCGTTGTTCTTGAACTTATGCATTCAATTCATATGGATATCGGTGTTGTTGATTCAGTGTAGATATATATAGCCCTAGATTTAAATTCTCAATAAACTGAAGATGGCATGAGTCATGCCGAAACATGTCTTTAAAATGTTGTTTCATGTTTTTAAAATTCGTCATTTTACTAGTGCTAACAAGGAAATATAGAACAAGAAAGGTATTTTCTCTGTTCTTCTAGATCTTCTTTCATGTCAACAGAACTTGAAAAACTGGCTTGGTTATGCGGCACAACAACACAAGGGAAGTCATCGAGAATTTGCGAAAGATTGAGCCTTCGTTATTTGGGCACTTTTATTGCGTTAATTAATAGTTTCCAAGGTAACGTCTCGTACTGTAGATTCGAACCGTAAAAGCGAAATTTCGATTCGTACGATTCGTGCGCTTGGATAACTTTATTCACGACCCGATGATGATGACGAAAGGCTAAGCCCGAAACGTCTGGATTTTATATTGATTCAGTGGCACATCAATTTGATCTAAATTTTACAACAAATGTCACGAAGCTCTTGAACTTTTTTTGTTCATGCGTAATGCTGCTAATCAGACGGTCTATTAAGATTGTTCGCTCCCTGTCGGAAATCACGTATCACAATCAGTCAGAAGAGGGATGGACCATTATTTTTGAAAAGTGATATAAGGGAGGAGAGGCATGAGCATTTTTTTTTTAGCTGACCGGTCTTTTTTTTTTCGCCTCACTTTTAGGAACGATGTTTTTCCACCATCAGGCGAGACTTTGTTATATCTAGAGCCACTGTAATTCCATCTCTTCGAGTATTCATTAAAATTGTTAACTATACATACCAACTGGAATTATATGCAATGAAATCACAAAATCAGGAAGACAGCCAAAATGTTAATCTTAAATGGAAAAAATATACCGAGAGTTTATAGATTTCTTTGTGGGTAACTCCTTTGTAGCCAAATAGTATTCTTTAATTTAGTATATAAATTAAGCCATATAAATTGTAAGTAATGGTTATTGTAAGTTATGTAATCCTGTGTTAATTGTATTATTATCAGCAGCACAAAACGAAATCGTATAGAAGTGGAAGTGATTGTAGATGTAATTGTAGTCGTGTTGTAAATGATGTAAGTAGCGATTTTAGTATTGTAATTTAAGTAAGGTGACTGTATTGTAGTGCAAGTAGCTGTGTTGTATAACATTTGTATTATAAGTAGTGTGTTGTAATGAACTGTATTTAGCCTCAGTGTTGTAAGTAGGGTTGGCAAATTCATTAAAAAAAAAAAAAAAAAAAAAAAAAATAGAGCCACTGTAACAGGTCTTGTTTGATATGTTTCCTTTAACTTCCCAACCTCGTTCCCAGGGCTTTTCCCTTGGTAATTTTCCTTTTTTTGGGGGGGGGGGTAATTGCTCAGCTCAGCCCCTCCCCTCTCCCCTTCCTAAAAATAGCATAGTGCGTCTCAAAATTGCGTTAGGCAGGTCACGAATCTTACGTGACGGTTTCGCAACCTTTGGATAATGACGTACCCTAACCTATAAATCGGACAAAACGATCTCGTTGTTAAATGCAAATTCTTTGGTTCGATTGAATGAAGAACATTTCTTAAGTTTACATAACTTTTGAGTAATGGATTGGACCCGTCTATTGATATGGATTTTCTCGACTGTTTCAGGTAAGTACATTCAATAATGAACACATACGCAGTTTACGCATCTTTCTAATACTGTTTCACGATGGTTGAGTTCGCTCAAAAAAAATCAAGTTTTGGCTTGAATCTAGCTACAAGGTTTTCTGTTTATGAATTTGTTGTTCCTAAAATCTCTTAAATTCTAGCCTATATATAAGTGATTTCGACTGTTTTTGTATTAAAACATACGCATGTGGTGCCACAAGTCGACTCTTCTGAGCGACGAAGTCGCGAGAAGCGAGCGACGCAAGTTGTTTACTACCGGAAACGGGCTTAGAGAAAGTCTATTTAACTTACTACTGAGTATTTGTGGGAGTTGGTCATAGCGGCTTGATTTTGTATTTGGGTACCTCTGTTTGGGCTATCGTGACGAAAAGTTACGGAACATACTTAGCGACAATTGCATCGATGTCACGCTATCATTTGAGACGAAAAACGTGCGGCTCAAAAGTCCCAAAGCCTCTGCTGTCAGTCCGTTAAAACAAAGCTAGGATAACAAAAATTCTTTGAGCGTGAACTTTATTTGTGTTGAATTTTATTGTCAAATCAAATCAAATGAACCTGTGATGCAATTGAACACTAATCAGTTTGAATTCGTGCGACTGATCGCAGCGACAAAGCTGCTAATACGTCACGCCTGTTTTGACCGGAAACAAATGCCCCCAATAATGCAATTGATGAGAAATAGCATGTCACGTCTGTCAGTTACGCATTTGTCAATGAAGACAAACTTCCCCTCTTCCACCCACCCCAGGAAAACATGAAGTATTAAATAGCTATGGTGTAAAAAGAAGAGATCTAGAATGACCTGCATAATAGAGGAACAAGTCCAAACCCTAACTATAAGGGTTACGATTTTCTAAGAGTAAGAAAAATTCAGAGAACTAAAACGTCACCCTCCCTTGCGCCAGGCAGTTTAGAGAGGGGAATTCCAGAAGAAAATCGTTGTACCTTCCACTGAATTAAAATGCAAAAAAAAAACACAAGTTAATGCAGGACTTTAAAGTTGAGAACTAAAACACGGATTGGCCATGGCACGACAAGCTAAAGCGTCCCCGTCTGTTCTATATATGGTGTCCCTTCAAGCCGAGAATCAGTCTGTTTTAACTTACATCGCCCGTCCGTAAACTTTAGGATCCGCATTGGAAGCAGTGCTGAAATCTTCTGAAGGAAACTTTAGTAGTCCAGGATTTCCCGAATTCTACCCAAACGGTGCAAGAAATACGTGGATTATCAACAGTGGAGTTAGAGTTCAAATCACTTTTGACGCCTTCAGCTTGCAGCCCTGTGCAGACTGTGCATGTGATTATGTTGATGTGAGAGACGGACCATTATTTATGCGCCCGCTGATTGGTCGATACTGTGGTAATCGCACGGAGCCATTCACGGTGGTTTCGTCTGACGAGTACTTGTTTGTTTACTTCAAGACTGACTCATCCGTATCTGGGAGTGGATTCAGTGCACATTACACGCCTGCTACCAGTAAGTACTCATTTATCATTTTCCGTATATTTAATGGCGTTTTACAGCGTATCAGGTAAAAACCAAAACCAAAGCGGTTACAATAAAAATAAAATAAATAAATAAATCAACACAATTTATTTAATAACCTATCAGAACTCGAAGCAAGTTCACTTGACCAGTGCCAAACACGGGAAAACGCGAGTGAGCAAATCCTATCTCGTAATCCGTAGCCTGCGCAGCAAGCGTTCCCGTGCGAGCGCTTCGCTCGGGCGTGTCACACAGCACTTCCCTCGCACGGGAACGCTTGCTTCGCAGGCTACGTGATCAGATGTTCTCATTCTTTAAGTTTCTTCTAAAGAGAATATCTTGGTACGAGAGTATTGCCAAATCGTAATTTTGCTTCTGAGTCATTTGAGTGGGTGGTGTGAGCTTTTAATAATTATAACATCAGTCACTTTTGATGCAATTGAAAACCGTTCTTTCTGCTCTTTTTACAGCTTTTTTTTTTTCAGGCTGAACAGGTCCCTCCAACATGTCCCACCGAAAAGTTCCTCCGACACGTCTATCCAACATGTCCCACAAAATAATAAAATCAATCTTAACCTTTTATTTTTTAGCCTGCCCCTCGCTACCTCGTCAACTGGAAGGTGATACTGATAACTGTCACCCAAAACGCAGGCACACTGACAAAGACTGTGGTGAACTGCAAGAGGTTTTCACCGAGGTACAAGAATGTTCTTGGACTGGAAAGACGACAGTTGCTCTAATGAGATGGGAATTCGAATTTTTTGATGATTTTTACTTCAAAGACTGCCCTGACTGTCATTGTGAACACATCGAGTTTTTCGACGGACGTGATTCGTCAAGCGAGAGCCTCGGACGCTTCTGTGGATCGACACCACCTGAAGGTTTGGTGACAAGTGGAAAGTACGTGAGTTTCACGATCAAGGCAGGGAACACTTCTAAAATTCATCTAAAATACAAAGCAACATACAGCGGTGGTGAGTATTTAATCATTCAACCTTACCTGCAGAGTATTCTGGACATTCTCTTTCAAGATAGGGCCTGATAAAGGGGAGACTGCCCTCCTTTTGACCAGCAGTCATCTTGGAAAGCCCGCTTTTCGTTTGGTGAGCGGCAAGAACTCTGACTCTGGTCAAGTACGATTTTTTGAGTATGCGCAGAGTGCTCTTCATCGATTGTCTGCTAATCAGCTTTGAGCGAAATAATCTCTGAGTCTGCGCACAAGTCCGTGAATGGCGCACTTTCAAAACAGACTTGGTCAGGGTCCGCATTGTTGGTGCTTACTAGGAGAAAAGCGTTTTGTTGTTGCTGTTGTTGTTGTTGTTGTTTTTCTTTGGGGGGGGGAGGGTCTCGCACCTGAAACGCTCACACCTCTCGCGCTCTCGCCAAACTGCAATGTTTTAAGGTCATTTCCCCGAAATAGAACTGAACATAGATTTTCAACCAAACATTTTTTACTGGCCAGTGATTACCTTAAGTAGACTTTAATTTTGAAATAAAAAAGTGGGGTCCCTATATTCGTTTAAGAGCAGGAAGACTTGTATATACCACATAATTCCTTTATAACTCCCTTACGAGCACTGGAAAAGTACACGTTTCCAGTAATAATTTATTTTTCAAACAAAGGAATTGACCTGATTTGTTTTACAGAAACAACTTGATCACTACACCCAAAATATGAGAAAAAATTGATAGGTCACCATACTCTTTTACGAGAAATGACGGTTTATTTTTCTCGCGGACTATTAAAGCCGCAAAGAAAAAGCTGCCATTTTGTTTATGTGCACGCGCTAATTACGCATAAAAATCTGCGCAGTAAGGATGCGCAATGCAATACAGTTCCGCAGACTAAACGTTCTAACTTCATTCACAGAATATGTTGTCTGCAAAACAGTGTGTACGTCTTGTCTATCAAGAATTTGCGGTGGGAAGCGGCTTTTTGCACACACAAACACCAATCAGAGGACGCACTTCTGAAAATTTCAATTTTATCAGTCCTCTCTGCATCCTCGGAGACCCAGGGGCAGTTAGTGGGGGCGACGGGCAGCTTATCGGGACAACGGGATTTCCTCTCCGAGGATGTCCTCTCTGCAGTGTAACTATATGTATCAATGATATGAGCAGATAACCTTATATTGAACTATCAGTTAACAGACGCCTTTTTGGCACTCTTTTTCCCCCACTCTAACCGGCGATCATACCTTCGAAACACTGAACAACAACAACAAACAGAACAAAAGCCGATGTATGGTCAATTTATCGAGTGGACAGCGTTATCCATTCTTTGAACAGCCAGGTTCTGGCGCAAAAATATAACACAATGTTCTGTTTTGCATTTTAGCTCATTCTGATAATATGGCGCTTTTAGCCAATCAGATGGTGCGCAGAATATAAACATTATTGCAATGATCATGTAAATTGTTGTACATAAACTTTACCATGACTTCAATTTTTTCTTCTCAGGAATGGTGGCTGCTTTCATTGGTGGTTCTATTGGGGGATTTTTTCTCTTTATTCTATTCCTGTGGTGCTGTTGTAGTGTGTGCTGCAAAGATCACGAGGTTAACACCACAATAACTACCTGGAAATGGAGCAAGACCGGAAATTCAGTTGTATAAAACAACAGCAACTTCTACAAATTAGTACGACATAGCTAAAAACTCATTTTGCCGATGCCGCACGCGCACGTGGACCGTATATTTTTCCTGCATGGCAGAATCCATTCTCGTCCCCATAGCCCTTTCGTTTCTTTTAGCCGGCTTAGCACGACCAACCGAAGGGCTCTGGAGACATAGGATTTTGGAATTAATTCGAATTTTTTTGATTTGCTGTTTGGAACAAAGAAATCTTAAACGGAAGTCGAAAACGTAACGACTCTCTCATACATTCTTTTGAAACGTCATGACTGCATACATGACGACCGGAAGTCCTAGAATCTAGGACTGGAAATCCTGTGTCCCCATAGCCCTTCGTTTTGTCGTGCCAAGGCCCAGGGCTATGGGGACGAGAATGGGCAGAATCAACTTTGGCTTCCACGACTAGCGCAATCAGGACTAAAGGCATTAACACCGTAATGAAAAATGAAGGACGCACGTGCGAGCTTAATCAGCATCTCCCGCCATTATTCACATTGAGTTATTCGCGCGTGTGCTCTCCTCGATTTAATACTTAATGAAATACAACATTACTCGTGAACACACCAATCATTTTTTTTTAGTCGCTTAACGAAGACAGTAAACAAAACACCTTCAGGAATGTTAAGCGCGACAATCGGAATCGTGAAAAGACAGTCAATGTCTAAAACTCAAAAAAGGAAAATGCCGAACGTTTTCGACTTGAATTAAGTCATCATCATTAGAGAGGAAATGACTCGGACCGTTCGCACATACACGCACTGTTTATATCTCAGGTAATTCCTGATGGGAAGAGTTTTCAAACGTAAGGATAAACTTGTTTGTTCAGACTGGGATGGCACTGTTAGATCACTACTCTCTACTCTGCAGAGGCTCCTTCCGGCTTTCAATAATCGTGGGGGAGATTGGGGAGGAGGAAATTTGAAACGCGCAGTGGATGACCCTTTATATAAATTTCCCTTCGGAGCCTCTGTAGAGGAGTGAGGGACCATTTGATAGGCCTTCAACGATCTTGTGCATGCTGTGAAACGATTGTGCCGTACAAAGCTAAGAATAGCTGTAATTACAGTTCTTAGCGGTCTGACATACAGAAGAGGTGAAAAGGTCTTTCTGTATGCATACCTTTTTAACAAAAGAATATATTGCAGGCTGAACTGTAACAGCGAAGCGCGCGAGTGACGTCACGACTCAGACAAACAAACCGAAATTGAGGACGATTTTCCTAGAACACTTTCTAAAGCAGCCGGTATTCCTAAAACACTTACATAAAACGAGAACTTCGCCTAGGTTCCTTCTATTTCTCTCAGAACACGCTGATGTTTTTTGAGCATCGTGGGGTTATATTCATTTGAATTCTATTTTTAGACCTCGCGCGCCTCGCCATTAAAGGAGCTCAGTCACGGACAACTCATCTTGAACAGTTTTTTCAAGTTGGTCGTTCGTAATCTGTCTTAATCTTCGTCAGTCGAAACCATCCTTGGTTATTTTCACGTTTCCTTAACTCCTTTGTTGTTTTCCTACATTACACAACTATTATTTTGAGGTTTCCATCAATTTGGAAGTATTCAGAAAAATGATTTAAAATATCGTGACCATGTTTCTTTAACAGCTATTCGCCACTTGAATAGACTGCGAGCAGTCTCTTTTTTTGCCTTAAAAAACGTGGAACAAACGCAAAAATTGCGAGCGATCAAGAGCGAAGTTCGAGCGTGAAGATGTTCCACGAAAGAATGAGATGGACTTTCGCTTAAATAGAGGGCGGTTTCAGAGGTATTAGAAGGGTTGGAGTGTTCAACAAGTCGCATTTTTCAAATTTGTCATGGTCTTACCGATGTGTCCGATGTAATTAGCACCACAAGAACATTCGTCTCTGAAAACGAGCGTTTTTGCCCCGGATGGAACTCCCATATGAAAACGGCGGGAATGCTCGTCTGAATTTTTTGAAAAGAACCCCCAAAAGAGACTTAGCTGGGCGTGGCTTAAAGGGGCTGTGTCACGAATTTTAGCCAAATTAAGGCATGGGAAAATGACCTTCAAGTTTAGTGAAATATAAAAATAACCTCCTAAAACAGTGAAGGGACATTTTGATAGCACAGTAAATACAAAAGAAGGTGCGGATGGCCAGAAATGACGAAGATTGAAACGGATTGCGATATGAGTTTTGAAAAATGGTCCGGCGGAACAGTTTTCAAAGTTAATCTCGTTTGCTTGTAACTTTAAACTTTATCGCCCGGGAGATGGCAAAACTAAATAAAATAAACTTTAATCAGCCGTGACACAGTCCCTTTAACCTTTTTTGACCTTTAAAAAATACAAAATTACTAAGAATGTAATTTATATTTGTTCGTGTGTAACCCTAAACGAGACTCTCGACGGCAAAAAGGAAAATCCAGGAAAATCCTAAGTGAGACCAAAAATCCGAAATTTAAACCCCTTTAATCCCGTCCTTTTCATATGTAAGCACAGGCAGACCACCCTATGTGTTCGTGGTTAATAATTGTTGACATAAGGTTACGTTGAAATCAATGGCGCATATAGAAAATATATAGAGAAACATTACGTCGGCTTCGATTTACTACAAAATATAAAATTTACTCTAAGTGATTCAATAAAAGTTGAGATGAAAGACTGAATGTGTCTTGTGTCGTGTTTTTTTGCCGCCCCGAGCCCTTTAAGACGTTTTTTTTTTTGCGAGATCATAAATTATCTCGCTCGGGGCGGCAAAAAAACATGACACAAGACTCATTCAACGTTTCATCTAACTTTCATTGAATTATTTAAAGTAGATTTTATATTTTGTAGTAAATCGAAGCCGAGACAATGTTTCTCTATATATCTTCTATATGCGCAATTGATTTCAACGTAACCTTATGTCAACAATTATTAACCACGAACACATAGGGTGGTCTGCCTGTGATGTAAGTCCATCCCGGGCGTTTTTGTCTTTTAGGTTGAAAAGACTTCTTATTTGCCTTGTTTGCCAAAGAATGATAAAAATATATTTGGACTTTGTGGAAATGTTCAGTTTTGATACAAATGTTTTGCCAAGCAGTAGGACACATTCTCGAACTTTTAAAAGTTTGGACATAAATATTGAACGTTGTTATTAAACACTGATCCTTTCAAAAATTTTAAGTATATTTAAAGCCGTTTAAACGTTAAAGGATCAAGGGCGCAGGCTATATCGCAAGCTGCCGTTTCCAGGTTAGGTATTTTCACCTATCCCGGGCAAATCCTAAAAAAAGAACAAATAATTATGCTTTCAAAAATAGCTCGCAAAATAGAACAAACCATGCAACAAACAGTGTGTTCTTCTATATTTTAATGATTCTATCATTTCGCCTAAGTGGAGCCGGGGAGTAACTGTAAGAGTTAAGTATCTTGCCCAAAAACACAACCCATGGACAACAGACAAGACAGATGATCTATCCATTAGACCCCCTCACCTACTAGGTAAAGCCTATTGGATTCTGTAGCCTGCAGAACAAGTTTAATGGGCCACAGCGCAGCGCAGAGCGAGAGCACAAGCGCAGAGTGCAAGATGAAAACTAGACCGCAGTTTATTTTTCATCTGGCACTCCACACTAGTGCTCTTGCTCCGCACTATGCCTCACGATACTGCCTGTTTTATAGACTAGGATTATAAAGAATGAAGTGGCTAGGAGCATTGCTTAACCCCACCCACCAGGCCCCTCCCAGACAAGATGCTTCTCCATCACGTTACCCACACAACATCAGGTTGTCTAAACAGCCCAACAGTACCTATTATACTTCTGGGTACAGAACACAGGCACAAAGTGTCTTGCCCAAGAATAGAACACAACTACGTCTCAAGGGGCAGCACTCAAAACTAGACTGCTTGATCCAGGGTACAACATACTTTTAGGGACGGACCATTATTTTCTTGGAGGGGGGGATGAAAAATTTTCCTCCGCAAACTTTTTTTTTTTTTAGTTTATGCACCTCTGCAAACATTTGTTTTCGAAATTCTTACTATTTTTTGTTATACATATCGTGTTTGCAAACAATTTATTTTGTCTTTTTCAGGCCCTGCAAACAATTTTTTTCAATATCTTTCATCCCCCCCCCTCCAAAAAAATAATGGTCCGTCCCTTAGGTCACCACATCATCCCCTTGGGGGTTTAAAGGTTGTTTCTTTTCTCTATCTTAAGGAATTTTTGAATTTTTACTTCAGTTGAGGTCCAGTCTTCCTTGCAATTCTACTTTGATCGACCTTCTCCATTAACCTTGTTTAAGTGAAACCTATTGATATTTGGCAATTTCTTTGATATACAATCTGCTCATATAATTCTCTTTATGTACCTAGTTTATTTTATTTGTCCATAACATTTCATATACAGAAATTAATGTTTATCGATCTCCTACAAAAGATAAAATATACTAATGGCTGGAGATATTATAAATCTCTTGTTAGCTTTCCTAAGAAGATCCCCCCACGTTAATGAACTAACAAATATAGCACATGGATATAATTTTCTCATCTAATACTGACACCTTGTAATCTAACAATACATATGATTTTGCACATAAAGGTAGATAAGGGGGGGAATAGAAACGAAATGTGGGACCGAGTAGCAATGCTCTCACAACTGGCAACGCGCTCAATTCACGATGTGGTCAGCGGTTTTTGGAAGATGATGCAACAGGCAATCTTTTCCTGCGAAATGGAAGCTATAACAATCACGACTCCCATGCCAAGGAATCACTTATTATAAAGGGGTTCAATTCTCTTAACTAAAACTCTAAAAGCAGTGTGTTTATCTGAAAATTTCGTCATCGTCGTGTAGTTGTAAGAACGCAGAATTTTGTGATGCCGTGCTACTTTTTAGTGCTGAAATGCAAATGATTGTACCACGATTTTCAACTGGCCCACATGGGGATTGTAAATGAGGTAAAACAAAGAACAATCAAGTCAATAAACAACCTCGAAACAAAAGCTCCGACTGGCACGGGAATATTCCATCGCCACGTTTTCATTACCATTTCCATGATGGTTTTATTTCATAACAATCACCACATATTAACACCAAGAACCTTTCCGGAGTATTTTTTTTTCAATACTATAAAAAACAATAATCAAACTCTCCCACTGGTCCCATGTTGTTATTGTTTTGGCAAGTTCGCAAAGAAAGGAGCTGCTCATGCGCCTTAGAGACATCCCCTGACTACCTCCCCGATGATTGCTTTGCAAGTTGTGAGAGCATCGCTCAGATTTCATATAAGAGAATGTATGGGAAGTTGCTTCCCCCCTCCCTGATGTAAATGTTTGTAGATTTTCTAAAAATATTATATGATTTTGACATTTTCAGGTCCTTGGATAACTTGCTCTAAATCATTGCTCCCCTAAATTCCATGTATTTGTCTTTTTATAATCAAATGAATATAAAGCCCGGGCCAAACGAGGATGAGAGTTGATGAGAGTTCAAACTCTCGCTCTCGTTTGGCATGGAACTCTCATGCACTCTCAGGGACTCTCTTGTGCTCTCATGCGCTCTCATCGACTTTGAACATGTTCAAATTTTCCGTGAGAGTTGATGAGAGTTTTCTCTCGTTTGGCCCGAGTTGATGATAGTCGATGAGAGTTGACGAAAACTCTCATGAGAGTCAACTCTCATCAACTCTCATCCTCGTTTGGCCCGGGCTTAAGTTATATAGGGGTGGTGAATGGTCCTTCAAAAAATGTGTCTCGCAAAATTTTAGCCAAATTTCAGGGGTCTTGTCTCAAATTTTTCTTTGACGCTTTCTCAGAGTCTTGATTTCTTTTGCAAGGCTAAAAAGGTCTCGGGCTCGCAGAAAAGATATCAGTCTCGCCGTCTCGCAAAGTCTCGCATTTACCATTCAACACCCCTTTAAATGTATGTTTGAGGCTGACCAGGTATTATGACAATGTTAGTACATATAAGTATTCATTAACCATTAGTTAAACTGTTATATTAGTAAATGTAGCTACACAAAAGGTTTCAGGCACTGTTTAATCCCTTCCTTAAATGGAGTGCGCATGCTTGCACCACCATCTTGCATCATGGACTCAAGTGATGAGCAGTCAAGAGCAGTGTTGTGGGGCCTGGGTGTTCCAGTGGGAGGATCAGGATTTGGAGTCAAGTGGCTGTGAGGTAATCCAAACATCTCAGCCATTTGGCAAATCATGGAATACTTTGACATGGATTCTGCACCGCTCCAATGCCATATACCAGTCACAGAAAAATCATCAATGCGTTTATCCGCAATAAACTTGCATACTGCAGCAATATCATCCACCAGTGTGGGATAACGGATTGAATAATCATCCACTTTCATAGGCTTATCAGTTTGCTTGAGAGCGTCAAACAACACTGGAGTGAAAAAAAAAATCATTTTTGACTCCAACTACCAAAAGTAAAATGAAACATGTGTCACAAGAAAAAAATCACACTCGCTATATTGTGGTTCCAGGAAATATCCATACCCACCCCAAGGAAGGTCAAAGGCGGGAGCAGGCTGGAATTTTCAGAGGGGAGTGAGAGTGCTAACCTTCATTCTGTGGGAGGGGTATCAGGGATGTCGCTAAGGGACGGCTGCCGGCTAATTGAACCAGCTGAAATAGATCTCAAATCCGGCTGAAATTTCACATGAAAACAAAGACTTAGTAAACTTTTAGAGCTGCCAAGGCCAGAAATGCCAGCTGGGCTTGTTGATGAGCCGGCTTAGTGTTTTCTTAACTACATCCCTGGGGGTATGGATATTTTATGGAAAAAACAGATTAAAAGTACACTCAACAGCATTACTGGATTCTGATTGGATGAGAGCAGTACAATTATGAGTGCCTACTATTTTTCTTCTTTCTGAAGTTGAAAAAAGTCTTCTAGAGATTTTCGAAATTGACCTGAAGACTTTTGAAGATTTCCAAAGTTGACCCACAGTCTTTCAAAGATTTTCGAAATTCCTGAAGAATCACAAAGATTTCCGAAGATAACTTTAAGTAGTATGAAGATGAACTATGGTTTGTTGATTTGTCAATTTGTAGCATGGAAATAAATATACTTTATACCTTATTCTTACTAATTTCCATGGGTACTTAATTTTACTAAAATTAGGGAAGCGAATTTCGTGAGTATTTATTTCCACAATTGGAGGAAAAATTACAGCAAAAGTGTATTAAGTTTTGTGATTTTGTCAGTTTTTTTATTAGTCTTCAAAGACTAAGGAACTACTGGAAATACACAAAGGTCTTTTGATAAAAGTGATTTTATTTTCGGACAATAAAATATGCCAAGTCTACAACTCTATTTAAAATTAAAATGGCTCAATGGACGTTTGAACTTCCTGCTTCCCACCGTGAACTTCCACTTCTTTGTGGTATACATATACCTCCCATAGGAGTTCTTGTCCCTTCTACTCCCAGGCTTCGCTTTCTTGATCCCTCTCCACTGAAGAGTACCCCACAGTCCCTACAGCTAAAATGGGAATCTGCATTGGCATTTAACAGAGTGGCTCTGATCTCCATCCTCTGATCTTGATCGAATTGAAATTAAGAAGTGTTGGTTTTTGTGGAGAGAGAAGAACCGGAGAATTTGGAGAGAAACCCTCGGAGCAAGGACGAGAACCAGCAACAGACTCAACCCACATATGATGCTGGCTCTGGGAATCTAAACCCAGGCCACATTGGTGGGAGGTTAGTACTCTCAACACTGCATCATTCCTGCTCCCTACTAAAATATGGATGCACACGAATCAGCAAACACACCTACACTCCCCCCCCCCCAACCCCCCGCATCCCTCGAGATAATTTTCAAAACTGCCGCTACCTGCTATCATAGTTATATTAGTTATAAATACAAACCTGTCACAGCACTCTCCTTAAGGTACTCCACGTTGCCGTAAAGAATGGGAATCCGTAGGATCCCTCCATTAGGGTGATAGAACTGCAAAGCTTTCTCTCCTGCCAACTTGCTTTTGCCATACTTGTTTAAGGGGTTGGGTTCGTCGAGCGGTTTGTATGGAGGACTTGTACCATCGAACACATAATCAGTGCTGATGTACAGCATAAAGTGTTCTGGAATCTCCTTATCTCTGTTAAGCTCGTTCATGGCTTTTGCTAGTGTTTCTGTCACACCAACATTCATTTTCATGCAAGTTTCCTCGTCATTTTCTACCACGTCTGGTCTCCTTTCGGCTGCCGCGTGGATCAACACCCGTGGTTTGAAGTCGTTCACGACCCGCTTTGTTTCGTCGAAATCAAACAGATCGACCTTCTTTAGAGCTCCTTTAGCTCTTGAATGGGCCAAGCCTAACACTTCCCACTTATCAGAGTTGGAGAATTGCTTCATAATGGCCCGACCAAGGAGGCCAGAGGCTCCAGTGATCAACACCCGAGGTTTGGCCGCCATTTTGAAGGGGTAATCTGAGTAGTGGTTACCAGGCTACCCGTGCGGATCCGCTCCAAAAAATGTTAAACAACTGCAAGCAAGGCTGATCATACTACGTGAAAATAGGCTTTGCGAGACAACACCACGACTGGAACCGATACAGCAGGATTGCAACCGCGGACAGCTGTTTCGTTCTTATTGGAACTCATCAGCGCGGTGTAGCGAATCTAAATGACGCCAGCCCAAAGGCCAACGCAAATAAATTGCCCAATAACCCGTACACTGTATCAAGTTCCGTACTTTGAACTTACTTGTCCCCCGAAATTTATTGCTGATCAGATCTCTCAGTAAATCCTACGAATAGCAGCATTATCGTTCGCGGTCCCTTGCAGTTTTAGTCTTACTTTTACATATTTTTGGACCGTAGATCTTTTCAGATCCGATATGCTGTGCTTTTATTTAGCATGGTTTTGTCCATGCGCTTAAATGTTCGGAATGGCTGTGCCTACCACATTTAAGTTATTTTGCTTTGCGAGACTCCATCGTGACACTTTGAATTCCTTGTCCCCCGAAACACGTGATGTGGCAGCGCGTGATTCGGGGGACAAGTAAGTTCAAAGTACGGAACTTGATACAGTGTACGGGTTATTGGGCAATTTATTTGCGTTGGCCTTTGGGCTGGCGTCATTTAGATTCGCTACACCGCGCTGATGAGTTCCAATAAGAACGAAACAGCTGTCCGCGGTTGCAATCCTGCTGTATCGGTTCCAGTCGTGGTGTTGTCTCGCAAAGCCTATTTTCACGTAGTATGATCAGCCTTGCTTGCAGTTGTTTGTTATTTCATTTTATTGCTGATCAGATCTCTCAGTAGATCCTACGAATAGCAGCATTATCGTTCGAGTTTCCCTAATGGTCGCGGGTCGCGGGTCGCGGGTTTCAAGTCGCGTGTCGCGGGTTTTAAATAAGTCGCGGGTTTTAAAAAAGTCGCGGGTTTTGAAAAAAGTCGCGTGTTTTTAAAAAGTTGTGAGTTTTCAATAGAATGCATTAATTTTCTCTGTAGAATTCATTCAAACAAATTTAAACCGGTTGCAAAGACGCCGGTTTTAAAATGATCGCGTTTTCTTAGGAACTTTGCGAGTTAGACAATCAAATTGCGAACTTCGGAACAAACTTCCCAAACTTTGCCGACTGAACTTCTGAACTTCCCAAGTTTGCAAGTTGAGGAGGAACGAGACACGTTACAAAGTGGTGGCAGAAATATTTCAGCGATTCTAGCTGCTCGAGTTTCAAAATAGTTGTTTGAACAAGCACGGCGTCGGTATCAACGTTCTGACCCACAGTAAGTATAAGGATTACATATACCGTCCGTTGCCTCACGTCCTGAAAAAAAAAAACATGTTCAAATTGGGTATCAAACATCGCATGATTTGCAATCAAGCTTTTAAGTTTGAAAACAACGTTGCGCGCGAGCGATCATGGAGTTGAACCAAAGTATTCATGATTGAACGCGTACGGTTGATAAATATATTTTACTAGTATTCTGTGGCAAAAACTCTTTAAAATATTTTTAACTGGCGCAGATTTTAAAAACCCCTTCTGTAGTAATGTTGACAGAAATGGTTTTGCTTCGCTAAACCATCGGAAGAAAACACGTACCATAAAAATAGAATTGAGCCGTAAACGTGTCGCGACTTTTAATTCAAATTTGTCTGACTCTTTCGCATTTGTATAAAATTAATTTTACTTGAAGATCGGTAAAGCCGTCCAATTTCATTCGGTTTACAAACGCAGAAGACTTGACATTGAAGTTAAAGCCTCACAAAAATTTTAAAGATGTATTTACTGTATATAAAAAGTTAAATTTGACCAAATTTCAGCCGACGTAAAATTTATTTATCGGCAGATCGCTCATGCGAAACGACGTCAGGCTCTTCAACTTCAACCAAATATTTTGTAACTCTAGCCACTGGAATCGCTGGAACATTACCGCTGCTGCCATGTTTTCTTCACCTGAATTTTCGACATGACCATGACTTTCGAGCAATGTCTTGTTCCTCCTCAACTTGTAAACTTGGGAAGTTTAGCCGGACCAAAGTTGGGGAGTTTGTTCCGAAGTTCGTAATTTGATTGTTTAACCCGCAAAGTAATTGGCTACTTTGTAACGTAGTTCCCAAGAAAACGAGTTTAAATTTGTTTGAATGAATTTTACTGAGAAATAAATGGTTTCTATCGAAAACTCGCAACTTTTTCAAAACCCGCGACTTTTTCAAAACCCGCGACTTATTTAAAACCCGCGACACGCGACCCGCGACCATTAGGGAAACTCTTATCGTTCGCGGTCCCTTGCAGTTTTAGTCTTACCAAAAAATGTTCCACGTCAAAACAGACAAAAGAGCTCAAAGTGGCAGAAATCTTACTGACCTTACTGATTCAAAGGGAGACACGTTGTTTTGTTCATTGTTTAGTTTATTCAAAAGTAATTTACTTGGTCAACTGGAAGAAATAACATCACGCTTACCTTTGAACGGTACAATCGTAAAACTAAAGGTACTCCATCCATGATCCAAAGTACTAAAACTAAATGTTTTCCGAACTATCTATAATCCTTTGAGTAACAACAGAATAGCCTGGAAATTGTTTGTAGCCTTTGTAAATGAAAACTCTAAGGTGATAACCGCCTTAGTAAAAAAAAAAAGAGAAAAGGAAAGGCGCATACTGAAGACAATACTAAGACTACACTAGTAGAAATAAAAAATGGTTTTTTTTTTCCCCCCCCTACAATACTAAGTTCGCGCGCGCGACACTCTTCGCGCGTATTTTCGTGCGCAATTGAAAACCAATCAGAGACACTCCACGCACAAACCTCTGCAGTGCAACGTCATCAGTATAGTTTTTTTTTTCAAATGGCCTCGACCTCGTACGAAGACAGTTTTGGCTCGTCACACAATCTTCCCCTTTTTGTTGGGGAGGAAGATTACGTGACGAGCCAAAAGAAACTCTGCAAAGGAGGCTAAATCTCAAACGTTTCTTAAGCCCTGGCCAAACGGTAACGCAAATGGACGCAAGTTATCGCATTTTGAACTTGCATACAGACTTGCGTTAGCTGGCCAAATGGACTCGCAAGTTGTCTGCGTTAGGTGACCAAACAGTGAAAAACTTGCGCTGACTTGCGTGCAAATTTGATCCCGACCAAAGTGAACGCAAGTCATGATCATCGCAAGTGCACGCAAGTCCTGGCCAAACGGAGACGCAAGTGGACGCAAGTTGAAAACTTGCGTTTGCTTGCGTCTCCGTTTGTTTAGAATAGAACTGAGCACTTGAAGACAGACTCGGCCTTCTTAGCATATCAAACTGCGAAATTCTATTTTCAAGCACAACCATCATTTAAGGACTAAACATTTTATACAACAAAGCCTCGACATCCCGAAACACGCGATCAGCATAATGTACTGGATCAGTTTGTGACACAGTTCCGGCAGGATACGAATCGCTGATTGGATAAACGTCGATGACGTCAATACCTGCGCGGCACATAGCAGATGTGGCATAAGCGTTGTAAAGTTGCACGCGAGGAAAAGTCAAAAATCGGCGAACGTCTTTGTGTGGATTTGGGAATCGCTCTCTGTTAAGAGCAGTTGAGGTTTTCCATATGAATCTCCCGTTAAAATTGTTCGTGCTTGAGTCATTGGAAAGCTTTCGATGACTTCTGTCGTACTTCACGAGGGTTATCAACTGATCAATGACACGTTTGTAGTTTGTAAAGTTCACTGCAGCGGCGAAATGTATCCCCATGTTTAGCAGAAGGACACTATTTTCATCCATGACAGGGTTGTACAATGTCTGAAAAAAAGAAAGCGGTGCAAAATTTGCCTCAATAGAACTCTGAATTGTGTGTAACAGAGTATCTTAAAACTTTGTGTTTAACGGTATAAGTATCTGCAAATGGTTAGGACAATTTGGAAAAAATTTGTCAGGAATTAAGAGGCGGGGCAGGGAAACCTGATTGAACACTCTGGCTAGAACATACTCTATTTTACAACCACTGGCCGAATTCTCGCACGCTTAATAATGACAGCAAAATGACAGCGGAAAAGATTGCTTCTCCTGTTCCAATCAAGTTGCATACACGTTTAAGACTGGGACTTACCTTTTTGACGTCACTTATGACTCGGTCGTGATCATAATCCTGTTCATTAGGTAACGGTTCCCTTGGTGACTTGACACCGTCGCCCCAGTAACCGTGCATGTCGTATACCCAGTGATAAACCGGTCGACAGGCCGTAAATGCCACTTTGCAAAGACCATTGTAAGGACCAGAAGATAGAGAGCTGAAAAACGCGTTAGAAACCGAATCTCCAAAGGAGAAAAAGGTCCCTTCTCTGTTTCGTCTGTCCTTCTGTATGCTCTCTATTGAGGGGTTCAGACAAAGACAAACAAATTTGTTTAAACTGATATTTATATGATCTAAACCTCCATGATTCAAGTTTTGACTCGGTAAGGTACTTAACACTTTCATTGTTTATAAGTTACTTCACCCGCGTTGGGGGACTTCTTCACAGAACTTGTGCAACATTTAAAGCCAATCTAGTCCACTCCCTGTACTCTCCCTAACTCGCGTTATAGAGGGCTCAACCCCTAAATAGGGCCGGGCGGGCAAGGGAGAGTTCAGGGACTGGACTACAACTACCTCGGTCAAACTTGTTTTTTTTAACCAATCAGGAGCGAACCAAAACCAGTTTATCAGCGGTGTTGTTTGTACTCGCTAACTACAACCTTGTCTTGTTGCTTTATTTAACTGCATATTGAGCGTTTGTCAATCGAGTGCCGTAAAACTAAAACAAACGTAATCACTTTAGCCAATCACAAAGTACACAGACAATCCATTACACCAATACAGTAAAACTCAAAGTAAAATATGTAGAAATAAAATTAAATTAAAACAAAGACAGAAAGCAAGAAATTAAAGAAACAAATAAAGTATTGACATATCGAAAATGATTAGTTCATTTCAAATTTGAATGTGTTTTATATTTATAGTAATCTTACCTTTTACATAAGGCTTCCACTGTCCATTTAACCATCTACCAAAGCCATCCCAGAGCATAGTCCCACATGAAGAGTCACAGGTGTATTGCTGAAGGTTTGTGGATTTCGAGGAAACCTCATTCATCAAAGCAATAACTGCAAAAATCAAAATTGTGCGATCTTAGAACAGCTCTTTTGGTTTTGTCCAGTTTCTCCCTCACCCTTTACCACTTCTGTCCAGGATTGAACGCAAGTATTGTTTAATGAGTACTTCATGTTCGACTGTATTATTTGACATTTCCATATTACTTCATATTTGACAGAATTTGGTGTATTTTGGTGAACATTTATTAACGAGGACACTTTGTGATGCCTGTCGTGAGGAACGTGCATCTCATTAGCGTTCAATCCTGGGCATATCTGGACGATCTCTGAAACAAAAGCGGAAAGGCACTGCAAAGCAATGACTGTTTTAAGTAGTAGATAAAATATGAGCGGGAGATCTTTATGGGGGTTTACAATGGCGAGCCGATAGGCGAGCCATTGTAAACCCCCATAAAGATCCCTGTAATAGAGATCATTGTAATAGAGATCATTAGTATTCATCATTGTAATAATGAATACTAATTAGCTGAGCAGGAGTCTGTATCAAAAGTTAATTCAAAAAAAAAAAAAAAAAAAAAAAAGTTAAAAAAGTTAAAAAAGTTAAAAGTTAAAAGTTCAAAAGTTAATGAATACTAATTAGCTGAGCAGGAGTCTGTATCAAAAGTTAATTCTATTGTTTGATTTGTATAGGGGTTTACAGTTGTGTACATGTGATCTGAATACAGTCCTGGGATTGGTTTGCACCCTCATGAATAGTTAATGAATTTTACAACTTGACTTACTGTGTCGTTGGTTGTTGTCCGATGGCGGAACGCGAAATTTCACTTTCTCTCCTCCCCTGAAAGGAGCAATGAAGAAGGGTCTGTCTCCCTTTAGAATACCGTCGGGTTGATTTTTACCCTGGGGATTACCTGCAAATAACCGGGAAGTTATTTGACAACACTCACATTATGGTATTACGAGATAGACGCGGGAGACTGCATAACTGAGAAATGTAGTGCAGGGCCGTAACCGACTATCAAGAGGCAAGACGAGGCACTTGCCTCGTCTAGGTTTTAACCCAAAACTAAAAACGAAATGCTTTTAGTTAGGAAAATAATCCCCATTTGAACGAGATTGATGTTTTCGAAAGGAATCCGTTATGAAAATGGTGCCGCAAATACCGCCTTAGAGCTTTTAGATTTTAACAATTTCTGGGGTGCATTCCCCAGACCCCTCCAGTACAGTTTTGCCTCGCCTATGCCGAAAGCATGGCTAATTTTCGAGTCAAGGTACGTTGAAACCAAGAATGAATGGTTTAATTTTTCTTGTGATTACAGTATAAGTTCTACAAATTTTAAAATTGTTTGATAATGTTGAGATAGAACTTCATTTTGTGACTTTGAAAAATGTGCAATCATTTTAATCTGCGTATTTACTACAATGTTTTAAACATTACAGTTTGTTTATTTTTTAAGAAATGATCGAGTTATTTTAATAATGTGTTTAGAGCTCGATGCAAAATCGAGCGCAGAAAATAAAAATGTTCTCAGTTTTGACCTCAGCTTGGGTTTGTTCTTAGGCATGGAAAATGGTATTTTTACTGGTCCAAAGAGCTTGAGCCACGCCCAAATTGGTCTCCTTGAGGGGTTTAACTCAAATTTTTCCGACGAGCGTCCCGTTCCCTTTCATATGGGATAGCTACGGAGATAGCAGCCACGTCCCTGCACTGATCCACATATATACTCGAAGCTTTTTTAAACCTTCCAAGAATGGCCACCCCTTCACGCCCTTCACGACGGCCAGTTAATTCTGTCTCATGGAGGGCTTTGAGAAGAACTTCAACTGTACACAAACAACTGTTATAAACTAATTGAATTCAGATAAGAGGACCATTTGCTTAACCAAGCAACTGCTATTAAAAAACATCTTGATCACACACACAGGTATAAGTATATATTACCTTTCTTAAACCAGTATGACGGCGGGTCCTTAAATCCATGACAAAGACTATAATCCAGGAAGATTTTGGCCTCATAATCGCCATACTCAATAATTAGAAATAAAACGTCATAGGTACCATCGCCATTATCAAACACCGTTGGAGCAAGAGACGAAGCGCCGTGTAAATGAATCCTCCACGAGTCTCCACCTACAGTCTTCATATCATTGCTTGCTGTCACTGTCTGAATAACAAAGCGGCTAAACTCGCCAGCTTGTCTTATATCCCAATGGGAAATAAAACTTTTGTCGGGATCACTTATTTGATTGATTCCCAAGCTGTTAGGTTCCTCCCAAACTGTGGAGTTTAAACAAGGGCCAATAACTTCTCTCCATTCTAACCGAGCTCTTTGCATTCGACACCAGTCGCGTTTAAAAATCTCCATTGTTGATTCCATGGTAAGATTCTGTTGTTCATTGTTCTTGTATCCATCGAATGGGATATTTATTTTTCTTAGTTGTTTTGTCTCGTGCCGCTTCTGTACGGTAATGTTACGGCTGGCCTCACGTTGGCGTAACCAACTTCCAATGCCGACTTGTTGGGAATTCGCAAAGTCACTTATCCCATAAGATGTAGATTTATCGACCAGATCGTAGCTTCGATAGCCGCTGAGTGTAAATATGCGGTCCAAAATTGAAACTAAAATCCCAGATGCTAGAAAAATACACATCATTAAAAAACATCTTAATATACCTCGTGGCATGGTTATTAGCTGTGTTTTAAGACCGAAAGTTTATGGTTATTTCCCGGAAGTTGTGCTTGAGATATTTAGTCGTTTAACTCTTGGAGTATTTTCGGCCGGTTTATTTGTCAGTGTTGGGTGGTTGAAGCCAATTACAGCAGCAGGTACTGACTTTGTCCAACAGGTTTCACTTTGTTGGGCAAGCTTGACAAACGTCCTAATTACATTGAATTCCCATCCATTGTCTTGTTTTATCGCGACGTATTTTTTTGACGCGGAATTAATCCAAATCACAATTGTGATGGATGGTGTATGTAGTGACGAGCTTAGGCCTTCAAAAAATCTATAAACAGATATCAGCAGAGCTGACGGACGAAATTGTTCCTCTCTAAACAAAAAAATGCTAACTACTCAAAGAAATAGCAAGCATCGTAACGCGAGATTTAATATTCCACAAATCAAAATTACAAAGTTGTAATTGGTGATGTTTTTGTTATTTTTTTTAACCACACGAGCGCGAAGTGCGACTGGCACGAGCAATTCCCTGGTAATGCAAAATAATTAATTTTTCTCTCGAGAGCAGGGGCGTTTACCCGCTTTATATGAAAAAGTCGGTTGTCCGCCGTTTGTTTCAGCACTGAAGTCAAATTGAAACGGTTTTTCTTAACCTGCGAAATCAGGCGTTATTTTTCTCGCGTCGGTGTAGTCTCAGAGGAGGAACTATTCTTCGGGAATTCGGTTACCGAAAAGTAGTATGGGTAAAAGAGAGCTATTGCACGTACTAAATACTAATGAGATATCGTGACATGACAAACGCGAATTTGTACGTTTTCTTTCTCTTCAAACTTGTGAAAACAAGGTACTGTTAGCCACGCTGTTTTTATGAAGGAGAGTTGTCCCAGGTAGGAGAGTTACCCTTTCCCCCGAGCCATCTTGTGCCGAGAGTTTATAAGAGAAAGTTGTCCCTAATCAAGATGATTTTTTTCAACAATGACACAAGCATGGGACAAAGAAAAATTCTGAGTCCCCGACGGGAATCGAACCCATGGCCTCCCAGATACCGGTTGGGCGCTCTAACCAACTGAGCTACGAGAGACTCGTGGTGAGCTAAGCCATTTACTAGGTTTATATGTGACACGCGTCCTGCATACTGCTAGGATCAGCAATGTCGAAATCATCAAGTGTGTTGTAAATAATAAAGATGGTAAATTTTAAGCTCGGTGATAAATAATGAAGATCAATTTTGCAACAATGACACGAGCATGGGACAAAGAAAAATTCTGAGTCCCCGACGGGAATCGAACCCATGGCCTCCCAGATACCGGTTGGGTGCTCTAACCAACTGAGCGCTACGAGAGACTCATGGTGAGCTAGGTTGATATGTAACACGCGTCCTGCATACTGCTAGGACGCAGGCCAAAACTTGGCCCTCTCGGTTCAAAGGACTGGCGAGAGTTGTTTTAAAACATTTATTATGGCTGCCTTTTCTAAAATCAGGAACGCTGATCATGAAACATCGACCAAGACCATTTTTGGACAAATTTACCGCCGACTTCGATTTCAATTTATCTGCAATTTTGTTTTGGCCGATTATAGCGTTTGCGCATGCTCCGTATGTGTCAACTTGTCTAGGCTTTTATAGATTGTGCTAGCATAATTTTTGGCATAATTGGAGCTAAAAAGCATAATTTGTGAAACGAGCACTGCCACGGCATAATTAGCAATTTTTAGCACTTTTTGGAGCATAAATTCATAAAATGTAGTAAATATGGTGTACTTGCTACAGAAATAAATGAAATTTAGGTAGTTTGTTCTTGCAATGCATGTTTTAGCTATACAATTGTGATTGTTAAGTCGTTGGAGGCATTTTACAAACGGTTTAGAGATGCGAGCAGCTAATTTGGACAGCTGACGGCCGTGATAAACTGCCATAAACACAAATAAATTTACAACAACAGTTTATTTAAAAAACATCATAATTTGGTGTCGTTATTGCGCACCTCTATGTATAGAATCTACGTCATTTTGTGAGCATAATTTCGGAAATCAGAAGCATAATTTGGGAATTCTGGCATAATTTTTGCATAATTTGGCAAAATTTTGAGCACTGCTAGTAGCATAATATGCCACTTTTAGGAGCACAATCTATAAAAGCCTAAACTTGTCCCTGATAGGCGAGACAAAAATAACCAAACTTTTTTCATGGAGAAAAAGTTGGCTCGCTACCCAGGGTCACCCTTCCTTCAAAGCGAGTGACCCTCCACCCAGGGCTACCCTGCCCCCCGAGCCAACTTTTCAATTTCTCATGTAAACGGTTCGCAGCTGTATTTATAAAGAAACGTATGAAAAGCTCCCTCGCCCGGTGTGGCTCGATAAGGGACAACTCTCCTCCATATAAACAGGCCCTCAGACATGCGACAGTAAAAGTAGAGCTACAGAAAAAGACCTCCTGAGAGAAAAAAATAAATTCTTCACGTGCAAAAATACAAACTTGTACATTTCCCCCAGGCCAATATGCAAAATTTCAGTAAATATCCAGACCACCTTTCGGTCTTGTCTCTGGCGTGTACTTTTGTGCTTTTTTCCGACAACCTTTCTCGAATTAGCTGTCTACACCTGGAGCGCAGTGACTCAGGCCAGGACCCGAACCCAGTCCGGAGTCCGGCGCACTGTCCACAAACCTACCGCGCCTCCCACATTTTATATACCTTATAATAGTAAATTAACGATACATTTTATTAACAATTTATTAACGCGAATTTCAAAAATTCGCGTTAATTTTATTTATGTAAACACGTTTACTATAAGCATCTAACCAAAACTTTTCTTAAATTCGCGTTAATTTTATTGTTTTATTACGCGTAAATTTTGTTCGTGTTGTTAAAATGCTTCGTTATATACCTATAATAAGGTAGTAGTCACATACAAAATCGCGCCATGGGTCAGTCCTTCGCCAAATAGCGGAAGAAACCGCAAATATCCAACCCACACTCCGGATTAATAATAATAATAATAATAATAATAATAATAATAATAATAATAATAATAATAATAATAAAAACTTTATTATAGTGTCAAAAGGTACACATAGGATTCATTTAAAAAAAGTTTTTATTGGTCCTTCTCTTTTAAAATTTTGTCATAACACACACGTCCCAATCTTAAAATCTGTATTATTTACAGCAAATTTGAAAGTATGTGAAATGCATGCTGTGAAATCTTTCCCCGTTTAATTTTACGTTGAATTGTCGTTTGCAAGTAACCAATCGCACACATCGCCAATCCCCGTATCGCTGGGGGTCGACTCTCGGGGTGCATCTGTTTATTCGGAGTACGTGTTGATGACCTACTGTCATCTCTTTAGTATAGTCAGGAATGCTTCGTGAGGAACATCTACTTTTCCTATCCTTTTCATCTTCTTTTTTCCTTCTTTTTGCTTCTGAAGCAGTTTCATCTTTCGTGTGACGTCACCACCATACTACAAAGAGAGACAACAATGTCTGGTTTACACAAACGAAAATAAGTTACATTGGTTTCTAGTTTTGCAGCAAACGCTTTTCAATTTATTTCAACAAATTGTTAGCGCATTTGAACATATTGGCTTTTTGCGCTATATACAAAAGTGAGGGTTTCCTTGATCTCTGTTAATAGGACGTTTTCATATGACGTCACAGCAGTCATATTGGTGTTCCCAAACAAAGAAACGACCGCCACATTGGTGTACCAAGCCATTCTTTCAGGAATTAAACTCTATTTTTATGCAAACATCGTCTTTGGTTTCAGTAAACCAATATGGCCGCTGGTCACGTAAGTGAAAACGCTGTATAACGGTTTAAACTTTGCAACAAAAGAAAATCTCGAAAGTCAAAAAGAGTACAGCTGGTCAACAATCAAATACGAGACAACTTACACATTTTGCCGTGACGTCCTTTCTAACAGCTTTGATACTAAAGAGGAAGACAGAAGTACAAGAAAATCAAGAAACTAGCAATATAATAATAACAACGATGACGACAATACGAGGCAGAAATAGTATAGGCGTGTCTGACCGTTACGAATGGCAACATAACTTACGTCTCTCTTGCTGTGATTTTTCCTCTAATTGAAGCTTGAATCACTACTTCAAACAGCTGCCTGTACGGTAAAAGAAGACATAGATTGAGGAGGTGAAAATCCCCTACCCTAAACCATTGCTGTAAAATGATCACTGACGTAAAACCGTGACTTAACCCAAAGTTATCAATCTGGCCGATAACAACAACGCAACAACGTAATGAACCAATCAGAAGTCGAAGTAAAAATATGTAACCAGTGCCAAGCGCGGGAAAACATGTAACCAGTGTCAAGCGCGGGAAAACATGTGACCAGTGCCAAGCGCGGGAAAACATGCAACTCGTATCAATCGTGGGAAAACACACAACTGTGAATATGCAAGTCTATTGTTGATGGATTCTTGATCAATTTTGGAGGGAGCTGGAGGGCAAGCAAATGTGACGTCACCTACCTTGGAATAACGTCCTTTAGTTTAGCGCACATGGCTCGTCCTGACTGCAGTGCCTTGTCTGCATGAACTATACAGCTCAACGCATCGACAGCTGTGCCATTTATTAGAATGTCCATCTAAAAAAATAACGATACAAAATTGTAATCAGTCGCAATCTCAGAACTCGTGAAACAAGGAAGTAATTTTACTTGCGTTTTTAAAAATCCCTTTAATTCCCCCCGGCCAAATAAAGACAAAACGCGCGTGAAATAATTCCTCATTTCACTTATCAACCATAAAAAAATTAAAAGGATTACAATCAAAAGGGAACTTAAATAAACGGCTATTTTTATTTAACTGTCCGTACCCGCACAATGTTTGTTTCTCTGTATCCTTCATCTTCGTAATCAAAACTAAAAATAAAACAAATATACCACTGATCAAAATAGAGATTTGTTGAACATTGCTGATTCAGGATTAGAATTTTGAAATACATCTTTGAGTTGTCTTCTTTCAACTTCAGGATCGTCAAGCAAAAAGCTTCACATGCGATAAAGAATGGAGGCGCGAAAACTAGGGGGGAGAACCCTTACGCCTCGCTTCCATTCTTCACAGGGCCATTTTCCCGCGTTTTCTCCTTCACACTTTTCAATCACTGGAGGAACGAAAATAAGAACTGCTCGCAGTCTAAGACAAACCTTGCATAACCAGACGACTGGGTTTTGAGTTCGTCATAGAAATCCACGATAACTTCGTTCAGCGGTAACAAGTACTTCAGCATGACACGTGACTCGTCAAGGTACAGCACCTCTTGTTGTTCACCGCGCCTGCTCTGAAGGGACAATGCAATAAAGACAAGAAAAATTAATGTTGAGACATTTGTTGTTATCTAAAGAATTGGAAGACTGCTGGAACCAAACGAAGCAAAATCCTTCCGAACAGCGCACTACTGATAATGGAATACCATAAGCACAATATACGTTTAGGGAGCTACAGCTCCGTAGCTCGCGACACAAGAACAGACCATTGTCAAAGATTCACAAAGAGGACGACAGGAAACATGCCTAATATCCGTCCCTTTAGTCTTTTAGTTCACGGTACAAGCAAATTATGGTTATTTTCTCGGCCATTTCCACTGTCAACGGAACGTCTTCCTAACAGGTTTATTATAAGCAAACAAAAGAAGGGATTTTGCAAATGTTCTGTTTACAACTTCAGTTAACTTTAAACACCACTTACCTCGCAAAGACTTAGCATTTTACCCATACACTCCTCAGGAAACACTATCGTGCCTAGCACATAAGGCTCCAAATACATCTGAACCCGAGAGGGATCTGGAAGCTAGAAACAGAACTCTGCTATGAGCAACCGTCTTCTTCAAGTTAAAATATGTTTACATACATACATACTTTATTTAATAAGTAGGTCTAAAATACAGGCAGCTAAAAGCTGATGTGGACCTACATTAAATTCTAAATAACAATTAATAATAAATCTAAATCTAAAACCTAACAAAATAAAAAAATATATATATTAAAATTTACAATAACGTGAGAAATAGATAAAAATAAAGTAATTTTTTAAAAATTTACTATAAAAGAGTTTTAATAAACATAGTTGGCAGTGTCTTTATTTGATCCAGATTGTCCATTAAAAGTAATTTTGTCTAAAATATTAGAGTTTTCTTTAAGAGCAGATTTTCAAAGAACCTAGATTGGATATGTTTTTTAAGTGCAGGGGCAGATTATTCCAAAGAATTGACGCACGGTGTGAGAATGAATAACGGAGAAAGTCAGTATTAGGACGTTTTATTAAGAGTTTCAGGTTGTCTCTATGATTTCTTAATAAAAAGTGTCTTGTAAATAGAGAGTTAATGCCAGCTGGAGCTTTCTTGTAAAACGCTTGATAGGTAATATTTGCTATTCTTTTCTTGTAAAGTTGATCTAACGATTTCCAATTTGCCATTTTTAGTACTTCGGTTTCGAGAATGGTTTCCTTTATGTTAAAGATAAATCTCGCTGCTCTTTTCGAAACACAGTAAAAAAAGGGGGAGAGGAAGCCAAGATAAAACTAAAAACCAGAAAAACTCTCACTTGTAATGGAATAATTTTTCTTCCCACTGAGGGAGAAGCGTTCAATGGTACTGTTCATCTATTTACAAATGTGACCCACAGGGTCCCTAATACAGCCTGTGGGTTCCCTGTGGACTACAACATCGCCACATCTTTTGAAACAGAAACTACTTATCCTGCAGGAGTCAACAACCTACCTCTAAGGGATTCAAAACTTCTATTTCAATTTCATCCTTTTTTAGAATTGCTGTAAAGCAAAACGGGCATTGTAAGAAAGGCGACGAAACAAATAAATATACGATCAGTTAACCTAAATTTTACGCAGACCAGAATTCAATGGACTCCTCTCAATACCTACGGTTTGGAATCCTCCTCCACTCGCCTAACTAACTGAGAGTGTTCCTGATGAAAGTCTGAACTGTGGAGTCTTAAATTGCGTAATAAGACGGCCTAAGGTGACGTCATAGCACGACGTTATGTCACTGTTGTGAAACAGGCCTTATTGTAGCGCTCTTGTGGAGCCTTCATGCTTGAATAGCCCACCATATGAGCTCGTTAATATGCGATTCAAGTGTCGCGCCATTGCGCCAAATGAAGCTGACGCTCTGCTAGTAAGGATCGATAGCTACCATACTCGCATATCTGATCATCTCACTAACACTACAAACGTTAATTACCATTACCTTTGTAAGGAACATTTGGAGAAGTAATAATGATAGATGCACCATATTCCTGAAAGAAAGAAAAATATCGACGTTTTAAAATAGTGTATGAGTGCCTGTATAACGGATCAAATATGCAAGTGTCTTGGTAAAAGCCTTAGTTTTCTTTTTTAAATTTGGTTGGTATATGTCTCTAAAAAACTTGTGTGTAGTATACTAGGTACCTGTTCCAGTCTTTGTTTGAAGACATCCATATGCAGTAAGCCGAGAAAACCAAGCCGCCATCCTTGGCCTAGAGCAAGGCTACAAAACACAGAAAAAACAAATCACCGCTTTAGGAGCACAGCACTGATACGAACACCTCATTCATTTGATTATTTCATGGTAGGCATGACTTGCAACATTGTATTGCAAGATTTTGTGAATCTCATGGAAAGACCATGTTACGAAAAAGGTGATCCCCATTAAAATCTAACAAACCACTTTACAATCAACTTAGCAATACGACGATCTGCCGACTGCCACTGGTCAAGACACAACGATTAAAGCGGTACGGTCATGTCTAACGGTCTTCTGGTCTTTCGCCATTTTGTATGGAAGCGTGAGGGGGGGGGGGGGGGGGAGAAGGGGCTGGCAGAAAAAGGTGTTAAGACAACAACGAAACAATAGGCAGGTCTGGAGTTGGCTTACTTCCAGGGCTCGACTTAGAACTGGAAAAAGTGGAGTCATTCGGCTGAAAACCTCTAAGTGGATACCCCAACGAACCTAACTTACTTGTTCCACATGTGTTAGAGCGGTTTTCACTTGAGTGTCGAAAGTAATTTGCGTTTGCTTTGGTTTTGCGTTCACTACGCTTAGTGATTGGTTTAAAAATTTCGCGCCACTTTCTCGGCCAATCAGGAGTAAAACCAAAACCAATTGTGACTCGCTCGTGCACGTTTTCCCACGCTTCGTGCCAACTACATGTATTTGCTTCGAGTTTTGATTGGTTCACTCGATTGTCTGTGTCCTTTGTGATTGGCCAGAGTAATTACTTTGGTTTTGGTTTTACGACACTCAATTGAAAACTGCTCTACATAAGCTACTTATGTCAGAAAATTAATTAAAGTAAAGAGAAAAGAAGTTAGCTTTCATACCAGCTGTCAGGATTAACAGAAACACTGGCATCATTCAGCGTGAGCTTTTCAATAGCAGTTCTTAAATAGAGATGTTCTGATTGATCCACAGGGTAAACACCAGCAAACACCTGAAAATGGACACCGAACAGGAGTTACAGAGCGTTTCACAAAACCTTTGACAAACGATTTGCGAAGTTCGTTTGAAATTTACGAAGTTCGCTGCGAACTTGGGAATTTTATTATGTAGTTGTCAATCAAATTGCGAACTTCGAAACGAAGTTGCGAATTTCACGTGCAACCAAGTTTGCAAGTTGTGAAGTTCGAATTGCTTTCAACGAGACAGCTCCACGTCTTCCGTCTATTTTCGATTGAAATGGCGGACTTGCCGAATTGCATTGCTGTGTTTAGGGACAAAATGGACGAAAAACATAGCAGCTAATTTTTGAATTACTCTCAGCGAACGGAATTATTTACAAGTAGACTTCAGTTAAAACTTCTCACTTTCGATCACGTCGATATGGTATTTTCAAAGGAACTGAGCTTACCTTTCGATGCAAAACACCCGCTGATGTATCAAGTTGATTTGCTGAAGGAAGAATCACCGCTCCCAATTAATTCGAGGTAAGAGTGCAGAGCGAAGAAATATTTGTGAAACTAAAACCAGCGGAGGACTGCAGTCGAAGGTGGAAATGCGCCAGGTAAGTTGTTTACTTGTTTTTACCACGGAGAAGTTTCGTTCGTTTTTGACTTCAGTCTTTGACAATTAATTTCCTTTCTATTATGGCATTTCAGTCGAAAATAGACAGAAGACGTGGAATAATGGCACTCAAGAAACTTGAAAGCAACTAGAATTTCCAATCTTGCAAACTCGGTTGCACGTGAAATTCGCAACTTCGTTCCGAAGTTCGCGATTTGATTGACAACTTCAAAATGAAATTCCCAAGTTCGCGGCGAACTTCGGAAGTTTCAAACGAACTTCAAACAAACTTCGCAAACCGTTTGTCAAAAGTTTTGTGAAATGCTCTGTAACTGGTTAAACAGGAATGCTAGTGATGGAAGACCTTAACGGACACACAGTCATACCTATTATACGGACGCTCACTTGAAGGAACGACAGTGCCTTTCCTGAGTATTATGACAACCTCAATCATTATAACGAACAGTGTTTATCCTTTTATGCCTAAAACCCAAACATTTTTTAAGTAAACTACCATTATGCAAAACCTCAATAACTGTGGCCCCTTTGGAAGGGTGTCCATTGAAAGAAGATTCATAAGGTTTGATTGCAACTCTAGGCATATGAAGCTTATAACAAATTGCTCTACTGCGTTGGACGGCAAGTGACTACTGCGTTGGACGGCAAGGCGGGCCGGGAGGCAAAAAAAATTTTTTGGATCACTTTTTTGGGGAGCTTGGAAACCAGGCTTGATTTGGTAGCCGAGCCTTCTCCTCACAATGTGCAAAATTTTCATAGAATATCCACTGAAACTTCTTGAGAGTATCAGATGTTTGTTTAGAAATGTCAAGTGATTCAAAAAATGATTTTGGTTTTCTAGTTGACGAAATATCCGAACTTCGGTATACCATAAAATCGCTATGTTCTCGACACTTGGGTCAGCCCGAAAGTATTAATTGAAACAGAAAACCAGTCACGCAAACGAATGAATGGATGGATATCTCTATTTACTTTAAAAACCCAATAAGAATATTCGAAGTTAATTTAGAAATGCCAAGCGATTCTTAAAATTATTTCGGTTTCGAAGTGGACGAATTTTTCGAATTTTTCGATTCCGGCCCGGCTGGTATGGTGCCATACGTGGGTTGAGTTGGTTCCCGGGAGTTGGTTGTTGGTTCTCGTCCTTGCTCCGAGGGTTTTTCTCCGGGTTCTCCGGTTTTCCTCCCTCCACAAAAACCAACACTCCAAATTCCAATTCGACCCTGGATGCACGTACACGTCTTAACGAGCTCCTGAGCTCTTCCGTGTCACGTGGGTAAATAAATTACATTTTTTTAAAGTGAAATATGTACAATTACAGCAGTTAATTATCAACTGGAAGTTAATAAACTGCCATAGCGTTTAAATAACTGACGTTTCGCGCGTAAGCCTTTTGCTCCAGTCCGGCAAAGGGCTAAAGGACAAGGTTGAAACGTCAGCTTAAAATTTACTACAGCAGTTTATTAAATTCCAGTTGATAATCGACTAAGTGTGCATGTTATCACAAATTGGTCAGCAATTTGTTTGCACAGCATCAAATACCCATGATTTGGTTAACATACCGTATAGATTAAAGCACCCACCCTGTAGGTAGGAAAAGTTAATAAGCACCCAGCTTTGAATAAGCCCCCAGAAACTTTCAATGAACAGTTAAAATTCTTCTCTGCTACATCGTTACGTTTTGTTATTATTTATTGTTTAGTTGCAAAACAACCCGGGAAAAAAATTACTACTTGCTGAAAATGGTGAATATTTCCAGCCTTGAATAAGCGCCTTCTCTCAAGGTCCAAAAATTTTAATAAGCGATCAAATAAATACCTAACGGTATTTGAGCTTACCATGGGTCTCATGGGTTTAAATCCTTTCAGGGGTTCTACAGGGGCATCAGGATGGAAGAATGTATCACCAATCTGAGCATCTTTACTGTTTCTTATTCCACAGACAACAAAACCAACTTGGCCAGCAAATCTGACGAGTACAAAAATAATAATTAACAGATGACTGGTCTGATGGAAGTACTTGTAATTTCTGCGCTTAGAATTGGGCATGGGTTTAGTGGGAGTTTACAAGAGGAAGTTAGATGCATGCTAATAAGCAGGTGGTTTTACGAGCCTAGTCCCACATTACCTATAGGTTAGGGGTAAAAGTTTCTGTAATATATAATTTATACATACATGTAGTTCCATGGAATGATCGGACTATAAAGCCTGTACCGGTAAGTATTGTTACACCCATTAGATGGAATGCTACTCTATCATATTGTATCACACTACCTAAAATAAGTTACCAACACCCATTTATACAACTCATTTACTGTCTTTGATATTTTATGTGCTTGCCCAAAACAGGAACATTCTGGCTATAGTAACATGATAATACTCAATAATAAGATTTTGTTATGAATTTAATGATGATGATGAACCTACAGTGCACCAGTGGAGACCTCCCCAGGGTGCATAATTCCAACATCCAACACTTCATACTTCTGCTGAGTGTAAGCAGACATGATTTCATCTCCTGTAAAGGAAGTTAAAAAGAGAAATGTGTGAGGAGAATTGACTGAGGTTTTCATACTTGGCAAAACTCAATAAATTTTGTACATAGTATTCTGTTGGTAGGTTGGTTGGTAGCAATTGGTCATTCATGGTCAGGCAGTATATCAGTCAGCCAATCATTCAGCCAGTCAGATTAGTTGACAAGTCAGTTTGTTGGTCCAGCTGGCTTTTCCATAAGTCAGTCAGCAAGTCAATTGGCTGGACCATTGTTTGGTCAGTCATTCTGTTGGTCTGGTGGTCGTGGTCAGTCAGTGAGTTAGCAAGTGAGTCAGCCAAAGAGTCAGTCAGTTACTGTAGTAGGTCAGTCCACTACCTTTATTCAAGTGTCATTTGTTCTAGTGCTAATTCATTAAACCATAAAAACAACCAATAAGTCTGATAAGCCTTTTATGACTGCAGAAATAGACAGGACAGGGGAACCTACTATTTCCAAAGAAGTTCATTGACTAAAGAGAATGATTTTCTGATGCTATTTTGATGTAATGTTCAGTGTTACGGTATACAATCGCACTATTTTTACCTTTTTTCAG
Source organism: Oculina patagonica (assembly GCF_052425735.1). NCBI lineage: Eukaryota > Metazoa > Cnidaria > Anthozoa > Scleractinia > Oculinidae > Oculina > Oculina patagonica. Next base: position 21,300,750 of record NC_135762.1, read on the forward strand.
TGATCCGTTGAGAATAGCCACAAGACAGATGACGCCTCTGTAGTGATCATACCATGAGTCAAACAGCAGGGCAGTCAATGGTGCCAGTGAGTCACCCTGTGGGCTAAAAAAAATAATATATTATAATTTTTTCTGTTCTATGTGTAGTCCAGATGAACTGAATAAAACCAATCTGATTGCCTGGTTAAATAAGCAATCCAGATTTTTTTTATGCTGGCAACATGCATTGACAGAGGATTCTGAACCACTTGTGTGGTGGCCATTTTAATATGCCTGAAAAAAATTAAATCTTATTGATCAAGCATGAAAATAATTCAACTTATTCAATTTTATTTAGTGATTTTTTACTTAATTTCCATTCATATAAACAAAAACGTTTTTCCTGACAAGCAAAGGACTTCTGTATAATATATAACTATGGTCTTATTGAACTAAGTAAAACTTTTTATTTTATTACTGTTTTGCTTTCTTGCCTTAAAGTTTTAATCCTCAAGTAATATTACCTATTATTTTGTAAGATAATTACTAGGTTTTTTAAATACAGGGTCCCTCTAGGTAGTACATGCATGTAGCTTTCAAGATGAATGTTGCATGTGAACATTTAGGGCATCTCAATATTATTAATAGCTGTGAAAACACTGACACTTGCATTTTGTGTTTCCACAGCGTTTATTTGTCTCCTTTTCATGTTTCTACATTAACATGCAAGCTCAGTTTTTACCCATTTCTTAAAAATAAATCTTTTCTCATTACTGTACTTACCAAGGGAGGTGCTCAACAATGGTTTTTAGGATATTTTTAACTCCAACACCTGTTTTTGCAGAGATCTACATTCAAACAATGATAAATATTAAGATAAGACAGGAATATGATCTTTGAAGTATGCACATTTACCAGTAGGTTTTTCACACTATTACCTTCTAACTTTAAAACTATTTTTTATAGGTCAAAAATATTATCTAGAATATCATAGGCCTGCAATGCATGCAAAGGGTTACATTGCACAACAACATGTATGATGACAGACAATTACAATATTACTGATTACACTCTCATGTTTTAACATAATTTGTACACCGTAGTTAAAAAATACTATCCAAACTTTTAACTGACTAGGTGTAAATGTAGATGTGTTGTAGGTCAATTTTACCTTTGGTACAATTGGGTACTTTGAAATATATGATAATGAACATAAAACAAAGGAAAATAATACCAAATTGTACCAAAGGTAAAAGTGAACCAAAAGACATGCATTTAACTCACTCTTAAAATCTCGTTATGTCTGACGTCAAACAGCTTTTCCATTTGGTTTGACACACCATCTGGATCAGCACTCTTCAAGTCAATCTACATTGAACCAAAACAAAAGAAAGTTCTTGTTTACTTTGTTACGCTGGAGAAGCTTTTGCATCTTGATGACCCATGTGTACAATGTATCAGTGAATGGTGATAGCAGTTAAGTTTTTGGGCAGGGTCAATGTCTGTATAAGGAATTAAATTCATGAAGTGGACATACCTTGTTGAGTACTGGTATAATATGTAAATCCTTATCAAATGCCAGAAAAAAGTTGGACACTGTCTGAGCCTGAACACCCTATGAAAAATTATATGCCATAAATCATCATCAATGTAATTAAACAGTGTATCCAGCAAATAATTTTGCAGTCTGTTTCATACATCATTATCATTGTAACATGGATTTAGTTACTGCGAGTTTAGTAACAGTGTAGCTAGAAGATAAAAATATTAAGTCCTATTTCTGAAACTTTCACCTCTCATCTTAAGAAATTAAAATTATTTACTGTTTTCCGGGATCTTTTCCGAGGTTAAGAATATTTAAAATTCGACGTTTCGATCAGTTTCACTGATCTTCTTCAGGTTGTTGTTAAAATGACAATATGGCGGACTGTTTCTCACGTTCAACTCGGTAACCGCGCCATTAAATCGTGACTATTACACGACGTATGTGAAAAAGGCGGGAAAATGTAACGAGGTCTGTCAAGTAATTTTACATTTGTGATACTTCACTGGCTGTTATAGTCTCCCTCAGGATTTCAGGATTGGCCAATCCTGAACTCCTTCTTCGATCGTGAGGGAGACTATAACAGCCAGTGAAGTATCACAAATGTAAAATTACTTGACAGACCTCGTTACATTTTCCCGCCTTTTTCACATACGTCGTGTAATAGTCACGATTTAATGGCGCGGTTACCGAGCTGAACATGAGAAACAGTCCGCCATATTGTCATTTTAACAACAACCTGAAGAAGATCAGTGAAACTGATCGAAACATCGAATTTTAAATATTCTTAACCTCGGAAAAGATCCCAGAAAACAGTAAATAATTTTAAAAATATTAAGCTTCTGAGGACTTGATTTCTCACCAAAGTCCTGCCTCAATCTCATAGTTGAAGCCTATGAATCTCCCCACAGTAAATTCTCTATGTCAAATATTACTTCAATTCACTCCATGCAAGTTACAATTAGGTAACAACACAATCTTTTATTCTTATTTGAAGCACATGTAAAAAGCTGATTTGTATACCTGTGCTGAATCAACAAGTAGAATAACACCCTGACAAGCAGCCAAAGATCTGGATACTTCATAGCTAAAATCCACATGGCCCTGATAAAAAAAGACATGCATTTTTCAGGTGTTCATGTAGCTGACATGTAGATCATGAACAGATCAACATAATAAATCATGTAATATGGCAAGCCTGAATTATCCAGGAAGTCATTATTTGGTGTACGATCTCCCATGAAGTAAAATCTTAAATAAAAAGTCCTCATCACACAATTGAGACTTAATTCTTAGTTCAGTAATTAATGCTGGGATAATAACAGACAAATAACTCATACTGACAATGATTTGTCAACATGTCAAACTTTCAGGGTCAGGGATGGCTCTAGGGGGAGGGTGCAGGGGGTGCACACCCCTCCCTGAGACGACCTGCGGCTAATTAGTATATTCACTTTTAAAATTTGTGTACTTCACCAGCCAATTATGCCATTCTTCCGTGGTGCACCCTCCTAAAAAAATCCTGGATCTGCCCCTGATGGTTAGGGTAAGAAGTTAGATGTTACACTTGTCTGACAGTGTTTTCTCTAGCTGTAATAGTGACAAACTTTTGGGTAAAAATGATGGTATTAAATTCAGGTGCGTCAAGTTTGGTAGACTTGCCGGGTGCACATTTAATTGGAACCAATTTAAGGTGGCTTAATACAGTTTTGAGAGGGCAAATCAGTCCAACCTTTAATTCTCTTGTACAATCACCAGAAAAGTTTTGTCTTTCTCTTATCACTGTTTGTTACATCCTTAAACCATCTAATGCGATATTTGGAAAATAAAAATGCTAATAAACAGCTTAATGAACGGCCGAATGCTTAAGAGGGGAGTGGCACTAGTAGTTTAAACGGCGTTTTCCTCAAAATCTACCCGTACGACCCTACCTCAAAATTTCAGAAATAAGAAATTGGCTTTGATTTATCATTCATGCAAAATAATATAAAAATCTGTAAGACAGATTTTTCACAAAATAGGAAAATGTGATATTTTGCCGATTTTAAAAATAGCTCAAAATATGTCTTACAGATTTTTTCAAAATTTTGGCTGTGGACATGGTTCACTCCTTAAATTTAATTGTGAAAGTTTCATAATAGGTTGTACGGTACACTGTAGGTTTTCGAGAAAATCTGGGTCAAAATCTGGCTTTTACGACCTCCGAAGCAAGTCAAATTGCGCGTGCGAGCGCGCGCTAATATGACGCCATACGTCGTGAGCGATAATGAAAGACAGAATTAGAACTTCTCTGTCAGTTGTTTATCCACCTTTTTTGTCATATTGTTTTCCATCTCAGGTTTCAAGACCTATCTGAAAGTATTTTGAAGTTTTCTTTTGTAACTATACAAATTTGGTAAAGCGCGGTAAAACAGATGGAACTCTTTTTCCTTTCTGTTTAGAGTTGCTAGCGCCATTTTAGCCCGCGCTAGCAATAATGATGTCAAGCGGAAAATCGCAGCGCGTGCCTTTGAGCCACGAAAAAACTGTATTCAGCCACCTTAATTAAGGAACAGCATTTGTTGATCAGTTGACACTGATTAATACTCACTGGTGTATCAATAAGGTTCAATAAATATGTTTCTCCGTCATGGTTGTAAAACAGTGAAGCAGTCTGAGCCTTGACTGTTATTCCTCTTTCTCTCTCCACTTGAAGTTTGTCAAGCACTTGCTTGTTGTCGCTGTTTCTTGATATTGTACCTGGGGTAAAAATATATAAAGAAAGGGCAAACACTACAATAATTTTATATAATACAAGCTTGTCTAACACAAATCTGAGCTGCAGCGTGTATTATTTTATGGAAGCACAAAAAGCATAAAATTTTTTATCCTCTTAGACTCAAGGATGGTTAGTTGGGGAAACACAAAGTATACCGAGCAGGAAAATTGGTGAGAATCGTCATTAAATCTTCTGTTTGCACCGCTTTGCCTGCTCTGTTTACTTCTTATTGCCCCAACTAACTGCTAAGGTCTCCAACAAGGATGAAAATTTTTTCAGACTTCTAGAAATCAAGTTTTCTTGTAGCGTACACAATGTAAGTAAAGTATACCTGTCATTTCAAGCAATCTATCAGCAAGAGTACTTTTTCCATGGTCAATGTGAGCAATGATACTGAAGTTTTTGATTCTTGACACTGGAAACTCTGACATGTCAATATTCTCCTAACACAACACAATAGAACTTAAGTAATAATTTGGAACTAATTAATCTCAAAAATTAGTCAGGTGAAAACATATTGCATGCTACAGAGTACTGTTTCATGTAAGAGTAGTAAGAAAACACCAATAAAAATAGCTGGTCTTTTACCTTTTTGGACATCCCATGACTTGTTGATTGAGTACAACGTCTCCAAAATTGATGAAATATGATGCCACTAAACAAGAAGTCGAAATGATTAACAGTATGAAATCACAATCCAAGCTTTTATTTTTAATATCATGCTTGTTCATTTTAACAATTATAATTACATAAACAAGTGAAGATTGTCAGCTAGCCTACTGCTAACAATTTATATTCATACTCACTTGCAGTTTTGAGGGATTCCACTCCGAACGACCTTGCTTGGAAAGTTGTTGTACCCTTTATTCGCAGCAGGAAAACTAATTGTTGCCTTGTAATTTCCCAAAGAGGAAAGACAGCGACTAACACATGATGTCTTGGCAAAAAGATTTCCCGTAACAGAACTCCTCTGCCTACAAAACTGCACTGGCATGTTCATATTTCACTACATTAGCAATCCTTTCAATCTAATTTCACATTTTAGCGCTCAAAATATCGAAAAAGTATGAGAACTCCACAATCCGCCATAATGGTCCGCCAGACGGTCCGCCATATTGGCTTCTTTCACTGACCGCTGACTAACATATGAGCCCGTGATGTAGAATTACGAGTTTTGATTGGTTAATTTCCTAAAATTAGCCAATCACAGGCTGGGCCCAGGCATTCTGAGGGCTTCCCAGCGAAATTTGAAATTGCTGTAAACATTTCTCGATCAGCTTTTCACACCAGCATTATGGATCTCGAAAATGAAGTTTATTTTCTCAAAGAAGAAATAATCCGCTTGAAAGAAGAAAACGAAGGATTGCAGCAGGATAGAGAATTGGCAGGAGAGATCGGAAAGAATCTGCTCGAAAACAATCAGGAGTTGGAGAAAAAACTTGAAGAGGCGAACAACGACTACATTTCAACGTTAGGAAGTCTTGAGGTAAGCTGTTATAGTTTCCGACTTTATAATTAATCGTTAAGTTTGTAGGATAAAAGGATTTTAACGTTTGATTTTCTTCTCGTAAACAGGAGCTCAAGCAAGAGAATTATTCGCTGCGATCCAGACTAGAGACTGAAGTCAGGACCAATTCAAACCGTGCTCACGAATTGGAGGATTTGAAGGAAAAACTTGGAAAGGAATTCCAAGCAAAGGAAAAATCTCAGCAGCTAAGCACGGAGAAAAAGATCAGTGATTTGAGAAAAGAAATAGAATCTTTGCAAAATGATATAAGCAAGCATAGCCTGGTCGAAATTCAACTGCAAGAGAAGATCAAAAAGCAAGATGAAATGCTACAAACAGCTCGCCGAAGTAATGAAGAACTACAACACAAGGGAAGATCACGATTAGAAAGTATCGAGGAATATGTTCATCTTGCCGCCGAACTCAAGGACGAGAAAGATGCTTTGACATTAGAGCTTGCTGATTTCAAAGATAACCAGGAGAGAATTTTATTCGACAGAAACTTGTTGAAGGAAAGAGTTGAACATCTCGAGGAAGAGCTCCAAGAGAAGGCTCGGCAAGGACAAACGTGGTTTAACTGTTTACAGGCAAGTGTATAGTTTAAGTTAGAATTGCTTAACGTCGAATATTACTAATATTTTGTCGTTTATTCAATGTTCATCCTGATTCTTTTTCACAAATGGTAAGCACCCTTACACTCCAGAATTTGCAAAACAACAGATCACAGTTAGCCGCCCGCCCCCCCCCCAAAATCGGGAAGGAGCGCGTGAACCGTTGATAATCGTGTTCCGGACCACGTGACCGGATGTGGAAAATGATCTGATTGGCATCACCAGTGGATCACATCACGAAGAACGCGTTCGATGAATCGCGGGACGTGGCAGTCCGGCCACCGCACGCCCGTCCCACCGGGACGCTGCGCCAGCCTGTGCCAGGAGACCCCACTGGCGTGGCCCCCCGACCGCTGCATGCCCGGGCGCCATCGCTCCCGCACCGAGAGCGCGCCGCTTTTGGCCCCTTTTTTTTTTTTCCCCCCCTCTTTTTTTGGGGGGGGGGCGCCCCAGAAGACCCAGACCTTTTGAGGGGAGGGGAGGTGGGTCTTGCTAGAGATGGGCCTCAGATTTAATTTTTATAACACAATAAATTCCACAAAAACTGTAGCAATGAAAACTAAATATGTTGGATAGATCAAAAAAACATACAGCTACACTCCTAGGAAATGGGACGTGTGAAAAATTGGAGACTGGGGGGTCTTATCAGAGAGAGGGAGCTTGCGCTGTAACCCCGAAAATACTGCAATTATTTATATAACCCCTCCCCCCCCCCCCCGCTCCAAAAATAAATAAGTAAATAAATGAATAAATAAATAAATAAATAAATAAGTAAATAAATAAGCAAGTAAATAAAAGAGAGAACTGAAATACCCAGTACTTGTATTGAACAGGGATAACAAATAAACCGTAGAGGTGTATATTAGCGACCTTTAGATTTGACTAGGAGTATGATTTTGGAATTTCGAGACAATTGTATCCCCCGAACAATAGTATAAGCTTAACTCTTTTCTGTTGCTGACTAACACATTAATAAACGTTGATGTGATAAGTAATTACAGTGGAACCCCGATATAACGATCCTCGATATAACGATATTCCCGGTATAACGATGAATATTCTATGCCCCGGCAAAAGTTACAGTAAAATGTATGGGCAGAACCTCGATGTAACGATCTTCGATATAACGATGAGAATTTAGCTTACCGAGCGTAAAATCTTCTCCGATATAACGATATTATCAGTACACAGTCACAATTTAAGCAAAACATTGAATTTAATACAATAACATAACAGTATTAAATAGAGTATTAAATCTCTAACGTTTCTGACAACAGCTTTATACGATGATATTAGAAAATGATACTGTATTCTAAGTCTCTTTATCCAGTTAAAAAGTATATGTTGGGTTTACCCCGATATAACAATATTTCCGGTTATTTTACGGCCATATCGTTATATCGGGAGTTTCGATATAACGATTCCTCGATATAACGATATTATTTTACTGCTCCCTTGGCATATCGTTATATCGGGGTTCCACTGTATATGAGAAACACGAATTTGTTTGAAAACTCGTACTCGTACGCAATCTCGTACTCGTAGTCCAATCTAAAGGTCGCTATTAAAGAAAGCACCCTTCACAATTCCCAGATACTTTTTTCTTGCAGGTTGAGTCGGTTGACGGCGACCTAAAGGCTTGGCAAAACGAGGAAACATGTTTCCAACAACACTCATACAGCATGCATGTTTCCAGCGTCAATTTTTGTCTCCAAGGCGCAAAATTGCTTCTGCTTCACCGCAGAAACATTCCGTGTTTCCCTGCGGCATGGAACCGTAGCAAAACAAGAAAATAGCTATGGAAACATGTTTCCTTGTTTTGCCATGCAGGCCTTAAGGGTAGACTCCCCTACCCCTTCCTCCCTAAAAGAATCCACAAAAGAACCATAGTCGGGCCTTACATATCATGTATAACCAGGAGAACATAACTTTTCAAAACAATTTCAATAGGAAGCTCGGCTTGAGGCAGGTGAATTAAAAGCCGAGCTGGAAAACCTGAAGGCTGACAATGCAAGGAGAAACTTTGGAAAACAAGGAAATTCCTTGTTTGGAGAGGTACGTCCAATTTTTCGTCTCGTTTTTTTTTTTGTTTTTAATAATTTTATCATCTTTGAAGTTATTAGTCTTATACTTTGACACAAATTGCTTTCAGGTTGAGGACAAACGATTAGAACTCGAGAAGAAGTATGGCAGCCTGCGTGCACGAAATGAGGGTATGGTGAAGATACATAACATGACAAAACAGCATCTGCAGAGGTTGAAGGTAATAAAGCACTTTCGTGTAAATGTATGCAAGAGTTAGGCGCTGTGCACTATTAAAGCAATTCTTTTGTGCAACTTTTCAATTGCAAAAATGATGTTTCCAACGTCCCCGTTTGCACTAACAGGGCCGTACATAGCTAGCGGGGGGACAAAGGGGGCAGTTGACTTTGCTGGGCTATTTCTTGTAGCTATATTTGAGTTTGCCCCCGCAGACAAAAAATCCTAGGTACGGCCCTGACTAATGCGTTTTCGTTGGGGCGTTTTGTCATGCGTTTTCGCCCGTCGTCTATACAGATTCGTTTAAAAAACGATGTGTTTTGGAAAGGCTCCATTTTCGCCGTCTACACTGATACGATAGGGCTTCACGCGGAACATTGTTTTCAAATATTTGCGTTTTTCATAAACAGGATGAGTGTTTTTGATTGTATCAGTGTGGACGATAGGCCAGAACCTGTCAAGCGTAAACGCATTAATGTGAACGGGGAGCGTTGTATAGTGAAGAAGATTTTTTTTTTCGTTTTTTTTATACCCTTACAGGTTTTAGCTAACAGTTTATCCAGTTTTGCGTTGAAGTAATAATTAAGTTTTGTTCCTTATCAGAATCAAGTTGCTACCCTGCTCCAAGTCAAGAGTTGTCACGCGGACGCCTCTCAGATTCAACGGCTGACACAGGCTTTAGTGCAGAAAGAAGGCGAGGTCAAAATGCTAAACACAAAAATATCAAGTTTGGAAAAGCAGAAGGTATATAACTTGTACTTATCGTAGCGGAAAATCTGGCGTCTTTGAGCCTCACGAGCTCTATTATTCCCCACTTCCCCGTTAGAGATTCCGACGACCCAAGAAATTCCATCTGACTCACTCTCCAGGGATCCACGTACTAACGTATAGGCTGGTTTTCACTAGCGCACAAGCATAACGACATAAGCATAACGTTAGTCAGAACAGCACTGACATAAGCATAAACAAAAGCACGAGCATAAGGAGAACAAGCACACTTGTTTTCCCTATGTTGTTCTCACTAGGAATCACCCCCGGGGGGGGGGGGTACCAAAAAAGTTTATACGGGGAGGCTCCGCCCCAAGTTCTAACCCCTTACCCTTTTATATACCATTTTGACAGAAATTGTACCCCTTTCGTATACCTTTAACTGAAAAAAGGTACCCCTTCATATACCTAAGAGACATGGGTGACTTAAAATAGGACGTTTTCTTGTCATTTTTATGTAGCGCTTAATAAATTAAAATAATACAGCCATAAATTGCGTCTGTTCGAAATATTTTAATAAAATAGCCAAATGACAGATTTCCATACCCTTTCATATACTTAAACTCGTGAAATCCCTACCCTTTTATATACCTGAAGCCTGAAAAAGGTACCCCTTCGGGCGGAGCCTCCCCGTATAGGCCATTATAGGGAGTACCCCCCCCCCCCCCGGGGAATCACCGCGACATAAGCATAACATGGCATAAGCATAAGCACAAGAATAATGGACATGTCCGTTCTTTTTATGCTTATGCACCAAGAGCGCACCACTGCAGCTGAGGAGCACAGGCAGGCCAGGAAGACAAGGGCAATCAACCCACCATCTGCTGCCACCATCCCCTACCCACCCTGCCAACGTCTCTTCAGGGCGAGAATTGGACTAGCCATGCAGCCACCTACATGTACGCACCCACGCCAAAAGATCGGACGAATAACATGCTTTTGCCATGTTATGCTTATGTAGAGGAGCATGTATAGTAGGCTTGTGTAAATCTGCATTGAATTGTTTTTCAGGAAGAAAGCAACATGAGCGGCCGTTTGCAGGAATTTCACGACGCTTTCTCCGAGTTTGGAGATAAGAAAGACTACGTGAACTTTCTTCAATTGCAACTGGAGGATTCAAAGTAAGTCTCTGTTAGAGAAACGCGTTTATTTATACACATGATTCAGGGGCTGATAGCTGCGAGAACCTCCCAAAAATGTCCCCTAATAGCAAATGAAATCCCTGATTCAAACTTGTGAAGATCTCTCTTCAGTCTTCACGTGATGAATTTTTCCTCGCTCGAGAGACCTGGGTAATTCGACCCTAAATTATTATTGTATAGTGATGAGGTATCTCAACTGAGACCCGTGTGGTGTTTCTGATTGGCTGCTGCTCGGTTTTGAATTTTCTCGCGCAAGTAAAAACCAATAAGAATCAGAGACACTGCACGGATCTCTTACAGCTACGCGTCATCAGTATGGAATGTTTGGTTGTCCAGAATCATCAGATGTCCAGCGAGAGAGAGAAAACTAATCATAAGGCTGTAAGCACGACAATTTAAGCTATAATAAAAATGTCTTGTTTTGTAGGAAGGCCTTGGCAGCGTTGAATAAAGAACTGCAGACAAAAACTTTGCTTCAGTTGTCAGAGACTGACAGACTTCGTCACACAGAACATCAATTGCACGTTTCCGAGTCCAAAGTTGAGAAACTGAACAGTGAAAATATCAGGCTAAGGCTGAAAATCGACGACTTACGAATGAAAATGCAAAGCCGTAAGTATTCTGAGCAAAAACAAAAGACAAGATTCAATGTAACCTACCGCACATTCACAGTGTATGCTGCTTCAGACTTGTAATGTATATTTAAGGTTAATCATGTCTTCTTTCCTATTTTTCTTTCGTTTGACATCGTTTTCTTGATTAAAGTCATTTGCTTTTCTAGGCAATTTAATTACTTAATTTCGCAGGAACTTTAAAGTTTCGTGAAAATTGAACGGGCATATTTCGCGGGACTTAATTTTAGCGATTAGGCCAAAAAAAACGTTATTAAAAAGGCGTCAGAAACGTTAAGAATAAATTTTCACAGGTTTTTAATTTCGCGATATTTTCAAAACGGCGAAAAATAAGTAACAATACGCAGGTCAGTGTAAGTCGGCTGCAATCATGATGAGCAACAATATTTACTCTGTTTTATCCTCTTTTTCTTTTAAGATTCTCAGAAAGATCCTCAAAATGTTTCTCAAACCGACACCTCGTGCAGTTTGAGAAAATCCAAATCTGCCTCTGGGCTGATCAACGCCAAACAAACTAGTATTCCACAATCAGCGACCAAGAGGGAGATCCGAGAAAACTTCGCGTCCACAGTTAACGCTAAGCTACCAAAAATGGATCCTACAAAAGCGAAGCCTCCAGTGGCCCCGGCAAAAACGTTGGATCAGGTGTCTAACAACAAAGAACGAAGCAGCATTGTGACTTCTTCTAAAGTTGAATCCATGGATGCGGAAACTTTTCCCAGTTTCAACGCGTCACGGATATCTCCTTTATCAAGTAATGGTGTTGAAAATGAAGTCAGAATTGAAGAACGGCGCGAAAGAAAACCAACAGTGCGCTTTGAAGAAGGCGAGCCGGACGTTATCGATTTATCAGAGACTCAGAATGCAACAGAAAATGCAACTTCCTGTACCAAGCTCCTGAAAGAGAATGAGCAGCCTGAGGTAAGGTTTTGTTTTGGAATATACAATATAAAAAGAGAAAACCCCAGTCAGCCACGCCTTGAAATCAGTGTAATCCGCCATTTTCGTTATCATCGAAATTATGAAAATTGTATTGTGAAGCGAAATTTTATTGCATCGCCGCAAATTGTGTTACTGGTAGTCTGTTAAATTACCTTTAGCAGTTTCACGACAGATCTCTTTCCTCTAGACACGCTCCACGTAAAATATAATACCAAAAATCTCATATGTCAACAAAAAACAAAGGTGCGTCTGACTAAGTTTGTTTTAGAGAGAGTTTGATTCATAGAACTCTTCGATCAAAAAGTATTGATCAAGCGCACTGCACATCCTTCTCGTCGGCTAGTTTTACTGTAAAGGTTTTTTTTATCCAGGCTGATTCGCCCATAAGTAGGAGAATAAAATAAGATTTTATAGATCGTAAGAGTGATTATTGACTTTTCTCAATTCCCGCCCGCACTCTCATCCGGCAGCGGAAGAGACTTCTGGAGCCCAACCGAAAAATTCTATACTAGCACTGATGACGTAGCTTCTATGGAGGTCCGTTTAGTTTCACCGATTGGCTGCTGCTCGGTTATGAATTTTTGCATGCAAGTAATAGCCAATCAAAGGCATCCAGCATGGCACTTCGTAGAGCTACGTCATCAGTCGTTCCCAGGGTCTCTCTTCTCCCCGCCCCCAAGAGCACTTGGAGGCAGCTGTGCAGCTTATGAAATCTCTTTTCTTAGTGATTGTATAAAAATTGAAATATTTGTATTGTATTCTAATTTGCAGGAAAGCTTTTCAGGATGCGGAAACATTTCCAGGGTAACCGTGAAAGGACAGAAACACACTCATGTGGTTATTAATGTAAAGAAAGGCGAGGCCAAAAATCAGTGCCCACAGCAATAACTGGAAAAGATTAATTAAATTTACCTAAAAATTTATATAAGTTCGAAAATCTTCCAAAAATTTTCGGTTGCAAAAATAAGCAGAATTTGCCTCAAGCACACAGTTTAGCTATGAGAATGTTTAGGAATGTTGAATTATCCATACATTTTAGTTGATTAAAAAACAAACAAACAAGAAAGCGATACTGGATGAGTAGAATGCATAGTAGCGCTGTTAATTGATGTACATAGTACAGGGCCGTAACTAGCAAGAGGCAAGACGAGGCGCTTGCCTCGTCTTGATTATAACCCAAAATTAAAAACAAAATACGTTGAGTTTAAAAAATAATTTCTAATAACACAAGATTGTTTTTTTTTTTTTGTTTTTTTTTTCAAGAAATTCCTTTTGAAAAATGTTTATAAAGTCTAGTCTCCAAATTTTCAAGAGAGCATGTCCCCTGAACTTCCTACTAAAAGCAAGATCTTGCCTCGTCTATGAAAAAGGCCTGGTTACGGCTCTGTAGTTGCAGATCAGACTGTGTTCTCATTTCTCAGCTTTGACAAGCTTGTTCACTTCCGCTGTAGAGAAAGTGTTCATATGAGAGGAATTTAGTGTCAGAGCGATGTTATTGTCTCTGACAAACATAACCTGGAATAGCAATTCTATATCGTCCGATTCCAAAAAACAGAGCAGGGTAAGGGTTTAAGTTCTTATACAGCGTAACTAGCGTGAAGTCCCTGTTGTTATTTAAAAAAAAAAGAAACACAACAGTTTATACTTTACTTTCTACAATCAATCAGAAACCGATGGGGCGGTTCTTCATTTGACTGACAGGAGTTATTTTTTTGGGGAGAAGGGGGTGGGGAATTCGGTGTTTTTCTTCCCCCCCCCCCAAAAAAAAAAAAATAACTTCTTAAAAGAATAACTTCTTAAAAGAAGTTGTATTTGCGGGAAAAAATAAGCCCTGTCCATGTGACTGACCAATCAATCAGGGCAAACATCCTCTTTCAGAATGAAACCAAAATCACTTGTGAGTGGTATACATTTTCCCGCGCTTGGCATCGGCATTAAATGGTTCATAACGTTAGGGACTTTCGCTTGCTGTTTGCGCTTGTCAGTAAGCGCAAGTAAGGGTTCACATTTTCAAACTTAGTAAACGGTAGACAATGGATATCGCAGTAATTAAAAGTTAAATCCCAACATACATAGACTGTGCGTTATTGCTGGTTCTGGGAATGGCAAGGTAGTTTTGTTTAAATGAAAGGAGTATGTTAGCTATCGTCTCAAGTCCAAGTCCCGGGTTATTTGCGTAATACAATGCATGAGAAGGGCCAGACTTTATTCAACAAAAAACACAACTGAACTCGAGGTTAATTTGTTCAAATTTATTCTCACTCTACCATATATTAATGGATTTAAACTTATAACTTACTTAACAGCCCCTTTGTGCGTGCAATATCCCTATTGCATGTTTTGGTGACGTGTACAAAATCGTCATGTTGGATAGAAAGACTTATTTTGTACTTTGAGATTAAGTTGCACAAAAGGCCCAGAACCCGACCTGCAAAGGAAACCACATGCACGAACCTTTAAGTACAGAGACCTACTATCACGTTTTAAAGCTAACTAAACACTATTTTATGTGAAAGACACTAAAAATAAAGCAAGTTACACACGACCTTTTGGCTTTGACAAAAAAAAAAATCGCAGAACACTTTACTTTTATGCTATTACCGGAAAGACCTTGTATTTACACACATTAAACGCAATTCAACCAACTACAAATCACGCCGGCGTAACGGTAACTTGTAATTCGTGAACGCAACTGAAGTTGCAATTTTAGTAGCCGTGACAAAAATATTTCAAATTGTTTGCACTTTCAGATCTGAGAAAAATGGGTACAGAAAATTGTCTGTTTAATTTCTCAAAATTTAATCAATGTTATAGCTCGTTGTGTTTTCAAGTTCAAAAGTTTTTACAGAATGACTTCCGTCATACTTGTACGAAATATACTTTGTTGTTAGACTTCCAAATGTACCGAAGAGCCTAGAGATGTCTCTTGTAGTCCAATTAATTAATATTAGACGGTAAAGTTTGTTCGCAACATCCTTAGGAAACTACTTGGGTCCTATTTACATGCGAAAACTTCGTGGCAATCGTAAGCAGCTTGCATGTTTGATTTAGACGAAACAAGTCGTATCGCAGGTATGTTGCATGCAAAAGCTCGGTTTAAAACCGGTACCACCGTACAAATCGACAGTTTTTGATAAATATTTGGCACCTGTTGATTTCGTTTTCATGGGTTTCTGTGCTTTGACCAATCGGAATAGGCAGTCTGAAAGTGGAATTACGTGGCAATAGTTTAATACAATTCCCGCCAGTCCAGTTGCCATGTCAGCATCACTTAGAAGGTGAATGGTCAAATCAAACGGAACTCACAAGAAAGTTGTTATAAGATGGTAAAAATTTTAAAAAAATGAAGAAGCTTGGTACGGCAAGCATCACTGTAACTCTGAGTGGAGAAAAATCCATCCACTAATGGCAGCAACACCTTTTTTTTACTGGTTATCTACAAACAAAAAATAGAACAGAATTAGTAGAAATCTGTGTGAAACACAATAACATTCCCAGGGTCCTCACCCGTCCCCACCCAGGGAACGAGGTTGTATGTAACGCCGCATTGATCAAGGGGAAAGCTAGTCACAAGAGACAAAGGAAAAAGGGGAAAGCCTCGCAAGTTATACAGACCTTTGAGTTATCAGACAGCTGTATAATGTGTCCTAGTTTAAGTGAGGTTAGCGAGTAGGCAGGTAGAATTGTAGACTTAAGACGATCCAATGAAAAAAAGCTCACATACCTTCTGTGTAAGCAGAATCTGCTATAACAAGGTAGAGTATTTTGGGGTACAAGTGCTCCTTGTCTCCCAGCAGTTCACTAATCTCGCCTGTTGAGCTGATTTCTGTGCTGTCGTCTTCATTTTCTTGGACAGCCTGACAAAAAAACAAATAGACATCTCTAACTTAATTGTCATGTTAACTTATGGCCAACATAAGCCTTGTTATGCTTTTATAATTATTTAAATGGACCGAGGTGTTGTACAATTTTGGACAATAGCATTAATGCTAGCCGTTTAATAAAAATAAGACCGAAGTGGCTTACTGCCCGACCTAGAAAGAGGCTCGGGCCTGAAGACACAGCATGCAAAGAAGCTAGTGTCTGAAAGCCTGGGGCTAAAGGATTTTGTAAGTGGGCTAGTGGGCCTGATCGTGCTTATGAGAATTTTTGGGAGATAGAAAAAATTACTTTCGGGTACATCCTGGCTACAGCCTGCCCAAAGCTGGAAAAAATTTCTTTGCACCCTGAGACAGAGAGATAGGCAACGAACCAGAGAGGTTTTTGTACCTGAAGGAACTTATACACTCGAAGAAATCTGTCAATTCCCAATTCCTGTTCAAGCATGAGCCGTGACTCTTCAAGCCTTTGGAACAGACTCTCTTCATCCTCCAGTCGCTTCTTCTCTCGCTCCTCTTTTTTAGCGGAATCTTCGTCGTCATCATCATCACGGTATAAACTGAAGTACAGTGTGCATGTGCCATGAGTTTATTTTTGAAACTGCGCGGGGTTTTTTTTTTAATTTTTTTTTTTTTTTTTTTTTTTGGCGAGATAAATTTTTGCCATTGGGATGAGCTTTGTTTTGCGATTCCCAGGAAATTTGTGTAACATGAAGCAAGAGAGAAAACACAGTTTTCAATACTATTTACTGTCATTTTCGAGGAGGAGGCACGCCAAGGACGCTAAGTTGAATAGCGTGAAAAACACATGAAAGCTTTCACCGTAATATATTTCTTCCTCTTACTTTATTCGCGTGGAATTAACAATTCTTGGCTTACCCGAGTCCCAGTCTTCGTTTAGGTTCGACAGTTCAGACGAAGATCTCTCCATTTCCACTCCGTCACTTTCATCATCTGTAAGATAAACAGAAAATGACATAAATCGATGAACAGACACGACCAGGCCCACACATACTGAGGTAATATTACTTTACCTTGTGGAGCTTGCGTGTCTCCACTGTGATCCCAGTCCAGACTGTTAGCTGTTCCACGCATGCCTTTCATAGGCGAAGGAGAGCGACCTGAGATACACCACATAACATTAACAAGCTAAAGGACGTCAAGTATTGGCCGATTAGTGTAATAAAACAGAAACAAAAACATGGTTGCCACAGACATCAATTTTCAAAATTCCCTGACTTTCCCCTGACAAAAATAAACTCTCCCTGGACAAAAAATACAAAATGACAGATATATAGGAACAGCCTCCAGCCTCCGCATCCAAAAAAACGCTGAGATCACATTGACCTGAAATGTTCCTACCAACCACAATGATATTAAATCAGAGTTGTTATAATTTCAATTGAATTTTTCATGACTTTTCTTCAAAATGTCAATCTTTCCTGACTTAAAATAAAATTACCTGACCTGCGACAACCCTTAATAAAAAAAGATACAGATATATTTACCTGTGCTAACGAGTACATCCCTCATGGAATTCAACATGTCCTCGAATTCTTCATTTTCGTCTTCTTCGCTACAGAAAAGGATATTAAATAATGAGTCGAAAGACTTGGCGAGACGGAGAGTCGAAATGTGAGTGTTGTTTGAGATCAAATCGTAAACCAGGGTAAACATTATAATGCATCGTTTTAATATGTAATTAGAGTTTGGGACAAATAAGTTCGTAGCTCGTAATCTATTTTTTAAACAGCTTACTTCCAGCAAAATGAAGTGCAAAAAGAATCAGGCGTTAGAGAATCAGGTGTTACATGTAGGAGTTAGAGGCTACCTACATGTAATGATATTTCCCAGTTATCGCACCGCTCCCGCTCTACTTCTCCAAAACACGACTTCCAGCCTACTGCCTTGTCTTGTCTTGTCTTGTCTCATCTCGAAAAAGTATCCTCAATTTTTCAAGTCCATCATTCGAAATGAATCGTTATCCGTCTTAATCTGTCTTTATTCTATTTTGGCTTTTCGCAATGATTCAATTTAGCGCCCTCCTTCCAATAAGCGCCCCCTTCCGTATAAGCGCCCCCCTTCGAGTGTGTTTTTGTCAATAAGCGCCCCTATTCCAATAAGCGCCCCCATTCTTATATTTAATAAGTGCATTCCTTCTTATAAGTGCCCCTATTCTAATAAGCCCCCTATTGTGGATAACTGCCCCTACTGAAGTCATCGACGTCGAATAGATAAACTCATTAGCATTCGCCGTACCGTACATGTACAGTCAACTCTCGCCTTGCGGACACCCCGCTATTGCGGACGCTCGCTATTACGGACAAAATCCAGATCCCCGACGAATAAGGTTTGACTGGAAATGACTCCCGTTATTACGGACTCTCGCTATTACGGACACTAAACGACGCCCCGAGCGTGTCCACTTTAACGAGAGTTGACTGTATATATTTACTGCTAAAATGAACAATTCTTTTAAAAGTAACTGAACTTTCAACAATTTGTTACTGTTAAGTTTCTGTTATTATTAGTTATTTTAATAATTATTAAAGTTTTGTTTTGAACATTTTGTTGTTTCTTAAAAAAAAATAAGCACCCTGTCCCGAATAAGCGCACTATCTCGAATAAGCGCCCTCCCTTGAAGTGCCAAAACTAAATAAGCGCCCCGGGCGCTAAATCGAATCATTACGGTATTAAGACCTCTTTAGCATTTTTCCAACCTTTTATAGTTAATAAATTGTTATTTTAAGATTTTCTGACTTGGACAAAATTTTGTACAACGTGTCGAAATACTGCAAATTGAAGAAACGTTGACCATGTGAAAAGCACTAACCATGAACGATAAGATCGAATGGGATTCTGGGTAGACAGCATTGCACTGGTAATTAATAATACTTCATTTATTTACACTCAAGATATTTTCTTTCTTTGAGGGCTTTAAGAGCATGATTTATGCAGCTTGTCTTATTATAATGTTCATTCTGTCTCAGACGACGACTACATTTTTCCGATTTCACAGTAAACATCTGGGTCGCATCGTTTATCGTTTATGCTTTTCATGGGTCAACGTTTCTTCAATCAGGTGTACGTTCATGACACGCTCCTCATACCTTCCAACGTTCAATTCTTCGTCTTCATCGTCATCTTCGTCATCAAGCTCTCCATCTTCTTCGTCTAACTCTTCCTCGTCATCGCCTTCAAGATCTTCTTGCTCATCGTTATCTTCCTGTTCGTCGTCCCCTTCACCTTCCTCTTCCTCCCCCGGTTCTGCTCCTGTAGTCTCTACACGTCCGGGGGAGACAGTCTCGAACAACAATCTTAAGTTTGGGAGAGAGCAGGTTCGAAGCCTCTGCGATAATGCAATACATAAAAAGGTAAAATCATATCATCTGGCAAGCAATAAAACTAGATGCAGTTGAACCTCTCTTATAGGTGCACCGAAAGGACAGAGCAAAGTGTCCGTAACAGAGAAAAAATCGCATCGCTACTGGCCACTTTCCTTGATAAAGGATAGGACGAACCAGATAAAGTTAGGCACTCAAGCCTATTGTGAATGCAAGTACGACCACAAAAACAGAAACGAAAAATAAGTACATTGAGAACCCAAAAAAGATAGTTAAAAATGCATAAAGTTAATGTAGGTAATATCACACAGGTAAATAACTTACCGTAAAACTCGTGTCGTAAATTCCTGTTTGTAGCTCTGCAGCTCGCAGAGATTTGTTGAGTGAACCGTCAGCCGTGTGGAAGGATCTGAAATTAAAGTTACATTCTTTTACCTTAATGTTTTACATTTACTTACTTAGGTTACAATTTTTAATTGTTAATTGCTAAGTCTTGAAAAAGTGCAAGCGTGGTTTCACTGCTTTCAATTTTATGCCTTTTCTCAGTCAGTAATCTCCTACAAGGCAGGTGTACACAGTCTCTTTCGCTTAAGTAAAGCGGGTCTAGAATAATGCGAGGTCTAAAGCGCTAGACTACTAAAATTCTTCTCACTTACGATTCGTCAATTGAAATATCTTGTACTTCAAGGTCCTCAGCCTCCTTGTCTGTCTTTTCCTCTTTACGTTCAACCCGTTCAAAAAGAGCTTCCTTTGGTTGCTCATCGTCTTGCTTGCGTGACGCAGATTCCTGGTCAGTCTCCTTGCGTGACGCGGATTCCTGTTCGGCCTGCTTGCGTGATGCGATCAAGAACTGTTGATAGGCCGCCCTGTTATCAGACTGTACCCAAGCACTTTTGGGAGATTTTTGCTGTGGAACACCTTAAGCGCCAACAATATTGGTTATTAGCAACTGATTTCTCTTTAATATAACAACACAAAAATCAATCGTTCAAGCAAAGTGGATAAAGCAACCGATTCTCGAAAGGAGGGGGTGAAGTTCCTGTCATATTTTTCCGTATTATACGACAAAAGCTACCGGGACGTAGCTCTAACGGTGATCATTAAGCATTAAGCACCCGGGTAATACTAAGACACGATCCACTTCACCCCTGAAGTCAAAGGTAAAGGTACGAAGACATCCTAATCATGGCGTGGGAAACGATAGTTACCCATTCGGATTACTAGAACGGTTCCTAATATATACCTCGCGGGTCGTATATTTACTGTAATGGCCATCCATTTTGCACAAAAACTAGCGCAATGGCCCCCATCTTTTGTTACATTTTTGTAGTGCCCACAAAATAATTGTAACCTGGACAGGACCAAGTTTTATTCTTTTTCAGTGGAATCACATAATAGGGTCGAAAACGAATTCGAGTCAGGGGTTCGAATTCTTTTCAAAATGTCCAACTATTCTCCCCTGTCACTTTTTATGGAAGTGCTCTCCCAGGATTTGAAGGCCACTACAATATCGCCATCTTAGCCAGTTTAATCCCCCTTCTAACTTCAACTATAGGGGAATATGGTCGTGATGTTTTAACAAACTCTCCTAACCAACTCTAAAAACATTTACGGCAATCAGCAAGGAGAATAAACGTTTTGATGCGAAACTGAAACCTACCCTCGGTCGGTGTGTTGGCTTTTTCTTCTCCCCAGGCCTTTACCGGACTCTTTGGTGCTGGTTTATCACCTGAAGTGTCAGTCGCCTTTTCGTCGGTTATATTTTCCACATCCTCTATACTCAAGTCTTCTGAATTCTCTGCCTTTAAAGTAACATCTTCCTTGTCGCCTTCTTTAGTTCCTTCGGAGATTGTTTCTAAGGGAAGCGGTTTTTTAGTATCATCCTCTGTTTTTCCTGATATCGTTATGGTCGCTCCTCCTTGAGAGCTCGCTTCTTCAACTTTATCCTTTCTCACGATAACAGTTTTAGGCGAATCTGTGGTTGGTGATTTCACTACTGTCACCCCCAGCATGGGTGGCACGGTGGGACTTTGCACCGTGACAGTTTCACCCATTACTGTGGCTGGCGCAGCAGGTGATGATTGCGTGACAACCGGAAGTTGAGGTTTCCTTGCAGCGTCCGGTTCGTCACCGCCTCCTATGGCAGTTGTAGCGGTCTGAAGCTTGGCGTTACCCAGAGCGGAGATGATTTGCGTCATTTGTGGCTTGCCCCATTGTTTCCGGGCGGGGTCGCCTGCGGGTTTGAACACTGCATCTTCAGCGCAGGTAGCTGAAATGGATAAAAAAACAACAACAACAGATAACGAGTTAGAAGGTTGCGACTGTGCAAGCGACGGTTAAACTTACTCAAATTCCTGAACCAGGTCAACGCTTGAATAAACAGACTTAAGTTATGTTCACACTAGGCGGAAACATGATTAGTCTGATCACGAATGAAATATGTTTCGTTGTGAGAAGTGTTCACATCAGGCAGTGAATTCTTGGTTTTCATGTTACGTCATAAAATTCTGAAATCAAAATTCACTAGCCCTGTTAAATTGTCGTTGTCATTAGGCGAAAGATAAACTAAAAATATATAAATTTGCAAATTTCCAGATCGATAGTGTCATTCGTTTTTAAAACAGAGCATTTTGAATATTTGAGTTCTCCGTCGTATGTGACATCAAGCTGAGTGCCGTGACAAAGCTGTTTTGTTTGAAAAAAGGCCTTTCCTTTCCATTTTGTGCAGATTGAACATTTCAGATATAAAAAGTGGTGTTTATGTGAAAGTGTACTAGCTCTTAAGCCAAGGATAGCCGCTGTTGTAAACAAAATTGAGTTCCAGATGGTTTCTCTGACATCACGGCGGCCATTACTGTGTCCCTCGGAAGGACACAGTTATGGCGTCTCCATACTAAGCTTTATAAATTTGCGTGGAAAGTTTCGGAAAATAACTCGCGAACGGTACACCGCACAGACCCGAAACTTAGAGAAATTGTTTATCTAATTATCATCTATAATATTTGAAATTCATAGCTTCTGTAGTTGAATGGTTTCGAATTTATTTTTGGATTGCGTGACAGTGAAAACCAGCAATAGCGCGAATCATGATAGAAACATGATTATTCTGATCATGACTGAAACTACCTCACGAGGTAGTTTCAAACATGATCTTATTCAGACTAAACACATTAAAAATGGCGGACATGCGGTGAGTAGGCGAGTGCCCAAAGGTTTCAAAAACCGTAAGACCGCATAAATTACACACCAGGCATAAAACGTGTTTGAAACTGACACCTAATGTGAACAGCGCAATAACAAGCATGTTTAGGTGAAACATGTTTTGTTGAAACATGTTTATTCTAAACATGTTTCGAGTTACATGTAAATGTGAACACACCTTAAGACTCCGATATGGATTGCGAATCTAGCAAATAATGGATTTATCTACACGTCTGTTATATACAAACATGCCTTAGTTTAAATTCCCGCATGGCGAAACAAAGACGCGCGGGAAAACAAGGCAATAGATACATTAAGCATGGCGTTTATTTTTCCCGCAAACGGCAAAAATCTAGCTTCTCCCGTTTGCTGTTTTGCTTTCGTGCGCGGAAATGAGTAGTTTCGTTTTTGTCGTGAATGTGGGATTTTTTCCCTATTTTCATGAGGGATTGATTTAAGAATTCGATAAAAAGGCAAAAAACTGAAAGGCCACCTCGCGTTTGCCGTTTGCCGTATAACGTCAAGCTTAATCTCTCTAATATCTAAGATATACAACCACAAAAGTTGAGTTGAGTATCTAACCAGAGACGATCAAAATACTGTGTCAACTCTATTTGGAAGAAAATTCTGGCAAAGATAAATGTTGTTTGCTCAGAAATTACGAATCATGGCTCGACGGACCAAACCCGTTTGAATTTTGGTTAAATCTTGTCAAAACCAGTTGGTCTAGATCAGCATGGTTTCTGTAGTAACAACTGCTGAAATAGATATATCCGTTATATCATGTACTTACCTTCCATCGCAGACGCTGTCACTTCCAATGGAAGAGCACGCAGCTGAAAAGGAACCTCTCCCCAGGCCTTGCGCGGTGCCAAGGGTTCCTGCTTCTCCTCTTCTGTCAACTTGCGAATATCATTCTAAAACAACAGTTACAAAAAACAACATCGCCGTGGGTAACAATTACTTGTTTTGCAAAGAAAGACAGAAAACTGGATTTATTTTCCGCTTGTTGCAACTGAAGGTGACCATTTGAAACTAGAAGTAATAACTTGTAGAACTAAGTCACAAAACTGACGCACGTGTATGATCTAGCTCTAGTACATTTGTGTAGCTTACCTCGGAATTCGATCTGAATAACATGGTGGCCCCAACTTCTTTCAGTGCCGTCTCAAGGCCTACAGGGGCGACTGCTGGTTTTGGGGCAGGCTCTGTGAAAAGTCCATAAACTTTGTGAGACAAAATTCGAGATGCATGGATTTAAAATACAAAACTAATATAATTATTTGTATTTGAATTACAGTTGTACTGAAATCATACCTGCTGGCCTTTCGTATTTCGCTAAGGCTGGGAGTGGCCTGTTTAAAAAAAAAAAAAGAAGAAGAAGCAGATAAGTAAGGCAAGCTATAACTCTGTTCATTTAATGGGTAGTTCAGTTTCAGTTCGTTTTTTATTTGTTATAACAAATTTAATGTGAGTTCTTAGGGAGGCTTCTTAGATCCATTCGCTAAACGTACGTGCATTAAACAAGTTATTGAATTTTTTTAAGAATAATAACAATTCAGAGGACTTAATATGTACCTTTTATCCGGATCTTGTCTTTGATTTTCCTGGTAACAAAAGTGAAATTCGTTAATTCATAAGTAGTTTATGTACGTTTTTTTGGCTTTAATAGAAACGTCAACTAATAAAAACTACGTTTACAATTTCCAACCTTTTCCAGCTTGTCTTTGCCTTCTTTATTAATTCTTTCCAGAATCGCTTTCTTTCTCTGTTCAAGCTGAGCCCGTAACATAGTAGCTCGCTCCTCTGCTTGGGCCTGGAGTTAAAAATCAAAACAGTTTTCACAGAGTTCAATAAATGCTTGATTAAAGCAAATACACAATTACCTCTGAAGACTGAAAATCGCTATAAAAACACAAATTGACAGACTGGGAAACGACTGGGATTGAAACTTATTCTTGTCAAGAATTGTTACAAAATAGCTTTTAAAAATAATAACATCTCGTCATGACTTCGCCCCTTGATTGGCGTCTTGTCCACAGACCAACCTTAAAACTAAGACCACAAGAACCTAGATACTGTATTGTCATCCAAAAAATCTCTGCTGCTCGCCTATTGGACGAGATATCCATTGCGCCACTTTCAATACAATACTTTGAATATTTTCACCTATAACTGATTCCCAGTTAACTGATTTTTTTTTTTTACCTTAAGATCAGCAATCTTCTTTCTCCTGGCTGCAGGATCATAACGCGGATCTCCTGCAATCATCACATTCTCCTTCTGCAAGAAAAAAAGATCTTACGCTTTCATATTAAAGAAGAAGAAAAGCCCCGGAAATAGAAACTTTTGCCCTGGCAAAATCTTTCTTTTAAAGGCGTTCGTTACCTGTGCTGGCGGCACCTCCACTGGAGCACGCAATCCAGCCATTCTTCTTTGAAGTTCCTTCCGTTCTTGGAAGTTCTGGCGCCTGATCCCCTCCAAACGAGCAAGATATTCCTGAAGAAAAACAAAGAACGAGACAGTCTAAGTCTGCAAAGCTAGGATAGGGGCTAAATATTATTACTAGAAGGTCTAATCCAGTTCTGGGTCTCTTTCTGTCACATAACTTCTCAAACACATTAATAATTATCAAGTTAAAACAAAGAAAATCATAACCGTGAAGGAGGTTTGGATACCCGATTTAGCATAGATTTTACGATGTTATTTCGCCGTTTACTCCTTAGTTTTTGTTTCGATTGAGAAGATATATCAAACACTCGCGATAGTGTTTCTTTGGCTATCCAAACACCTCGAATTTCATCAATAATACTCCACTGCGCGTCGCATTTTCAACTCCCTTCTCGGTGTTTGGATATCCAGATGATACACTGCCTCTCGTGTTTGACAATACATGAAAGATTGACAATTACACAAATTGTAGGTTACTTAAAAAACAGAATTTAAGTCAAACCTTTTCTTTTGCATCCTTTCCTGATGCCGCATCTCTTTTGGGAGGAACGTTTGCTGCAGGTAGTAAATACGACAAGATAGTTAATTACAGAGAAAGACCAATACAAGGCAGGGGGCCTCAAATATACAATATTAAATTTTCAGTTACCTTATTGTTACTTATTTTCGCGGGACTTAATTTTCGCGATTTTCGCGATGTTCAACAAATCGCGAAATTAAAGACCCGCGAAAATTTATTTCAAACTTTTTCTTTTGTATTTTTTATGTTAATTACGTATTTTTGGCAAAATCGCGAAAATTCAGTCCCGCGAAATTAAGTTCCCGCGAAAATAAGTAACAATAAGGTAGTCAGTTTTTGTAAAGCATTTTACTGACCTGGTGGATAATGATCGGGAAGAACATTGAAATTCTATGGAAAAGAAAAAAGAAATACAAAGCAGTTAGAAAACCATATGTCAGAAGTCGTTCTTAACATTGTAGTAGAAACAGCCTTCCTTTTCCTCGAATATTTTTTTAAGAAGCCAGTCGCATCTGGAAAAAAATAGTTGACTAACTGTTTTGAAGTTCATCTTTTGTAATCCATGTTGCAATTTTCCCCAATCTAAAAGAAGCCACACCACAATAAACGTATTTTAAGACTTTTTTCTTGTGAAAGTTACATTCAAATTGAAAGAAACCTTGAAATGCAAATTTTTAAGGTCGAAAAGACCAGACGTAACAAGAACCAAGGGTCGATTATCCTGAAAAAACCGACCAATTTTTTTTCAAGATACCTCTTTTAAGTAAGCAATTATCTTGTGATTTGCTTCGGTTTTTAGGTTGCTTTGTACATCATAAAACATGACTTCATTTTTTGTACTACAATTTTTTGGACAGCACTACCAAGCTTTTGCATGGGATCTACGACTGCTCTCCAGCATAACTAAAGAAGGCAAGAGTTATGAATTCTTTCCTTACAGTTTCAGTACATTGCTAAGCAGACAGGTCATGAGAAGATAATCATACCTGTCCCCTAGCCCGATTTCTCTGCGCATCTCTCTTTCTGTTCCAAAACTCTTCCAAGACACGAGCTCTTTCAGCAGCTCCGGCACCAGCAGCTCTGTACAGAAGAACAAAAAAACCTGTTTCACTTCACCAAGTTAGAACAAAGTTCCCTGTGAGTCTCCTTTTCCGTTATTCTGAGACGGAGGGAAAAGGATACTCTGCTCTGACTCATAATGATGTTTCAAGATTACAATAAAATGGTATTTGAAAGACTCATATCTTGAACTTGGATGGCAAAATTGGAAAGCAAACACTTTCCCCAGATCCAATTCAAATCATGGGCATAATGTTCCGACCTTTCTCAAAGCAAAGAAATCAAGGATTGTTTTTGCCCTACATAAGCAACGCTGCATCATATGTGCGAACCACACCCTTTTTAAGAGGCTCACCTATCCACCTGTCCCTGTTTAGCTGCATCCCAAGCCAAGTTCACAGGCTTGCCAGCTGGTGCCCTGTTAGCCTCATTAGCAGACACAGGTCTACCAGCCACTTTCACTGCCGGTTGCTTATTCCGTTCTTCCGCTGACAATGGACGAGCTGGTTTATTCTCTTTAGATTCCTTGTCACCTCCCTTTGCTTGGTATTTCTGCATTGCTTGAGGCTGCTTCTTCTACATAGAAAAGTGAGGGAAAACAATCTTTATCAGTGCTTCATGTAACTATGCTATACACTTTAACAATGTTAGATTTGAGCATGACAGTGCTCAAGATATGAGTGAAATATAAGATCAAGTTTTCCCACTGCCATTTTTCTTTTCAGACTTCCTCACCTGATGATACAACGAGAGAGGAAAGAGGCAGCATCTTCTTTACAGTGTGGCTAGCATAAGGTAAACTTAGTGTAATTTTGTATCTTGTTTAAACTTCTGTAGTCAGCAAATTTAACTAGAAAATCCTATGTAGAACTTTTTTCTGCATCCATAACCAAGCCTCTTCCAGGCATTCCGCTAGTTAATGAGCAGCACAAAGAATACCAAGCGAGAGAAATAGGCAAGGGGTGTTTTAACAAGAGCCTGGGGATCCAGGCAAAAACTTGAGAGCTCCAGAGAACCCACCTCAATCTGAAATGAGCCATCATAGTACTTACAAATATTTCTTGTTGATTTGGTTTAGCTTCTGCAGAAGGATCTGAAGGCTTTTTCTCTTTCTACAAAACAAAAATGGTTCATGCACTTTTGTGACTGACAAGACATTATAGAGGCATTGTAATCTAGCTATTCACATAAAGAGAATTCAAGTATTCGTCCTATATCACAAACACTCCATTTCAGGCAAATCAGTACAATGTACATTTATTTATTTATTTTAATCTTCATTAACTTTATTTTACTTGTTATGTTAATTTTAAGTTTAATTTATGTTAGTTTTTATTTAAATTTAACTCACACAATATTTTACATTTGTGTTATTTATGCTTCAACAAATTAAGTTACTAGTCTTAGATTTATCAGATGTCTTTAGTATGCACGCATATAGATACCATACTTATTTTTATTATTTAGGTGCAAGTTAATAACAATTGGCTGCATCAGGGCGTCAATGCCATTACATGTAAAGCAGTTTTAAGAATATAATTTCTACCTTTACTGCTTGCATGGTAACTTTATTTATTTGTCTGTAATGTTTACTTTGTTCTTTTCAAAATGTGACTGAAAGATGCAGTCATACCCCAGAGGAGATAGTGTCTTGCATTAGCAGAATCAAGTCAATCAATTGAGCGCAGGTATTAAGAACAAAACCGGACTGAAGACATTTGTCTTGGAGTTTATAGAGGCATGCTTGAATATCGCACTCCTGAAAACGAGAGACTTGTTTCAAAATGTCGCTGGTTTAGATGGGTTGTTCACGAATGGCAAAAATGTGAGTTCTAGGAAATAAATATGTATGAAAGCAAATGAATGATACAAAAATAAATGTGCTAAGCACAATTAATAAGTGTGAGAAATGACTGTGAGAAAAGTTATTGTTACTGTTCAAATTCATTTTGTTAATAATTTTGTTATATCATAATATCTGCCACTTTGCAAAATATTCTCTTGTTTCTCAAGAGTGCCTCTGTTCTAAGTACGCATTCTTGGCACATTAAAAGACCGTTTACATGGCAGAAAAGTTTGGGTACAGACCCATCAGAAAATTGGTCTGGACCTAATCACTTTTGTAGAGAAACAGTCAAGTTGTCGCAGGGCCATATAGACTCCGATGGCCCCACGTAAAGTTGACTGTTTCTCTACAAAAGTGTTTAGGTCCGGACTAATTTTTGACTGGTCTGAACCAAATTTTCTCTGTCGTGTAAACACGCTTAAGTAAGTGCAAGTAATTTAAAATTAAAAGAAACAAGCTACATGTATCATAAATTATCTGAAAAGAGTTATCTGACTGTATAATTTCTTCTTACAGGATAAGAATAAGAAAATATAAACTTAACCACATATCACAGTGTTGTGTAAAGAAACTTGTTTGAATAATTATGTACATTCTCTAAGAGATACTTGATTAAAATAAAAGTGACAGGAAGTTGCAAAGGTTTTTTTTGGTGGGAGAGGGTGCCAACTGTTTTGTTTTGTGTGTTTTTTGTTTTGTTTTCATGAGTAGACTGTTCTAGACAAGGATATTTGGAGGTTTCTGGCACGATAATTTAAGAGTTGAAGGTCTTTGTTTGGGTTTATATTTCCCATAAGGGTATTTTGCAGAATTGGGGTCGTTCAAATCACCAACTTTCTACAAAATTTCAGTTTCCTGTCTGTCCCCCCCCCCCCCCCCTGTATGCTCCAAGGGGTGCATAAATGTAGTTTAGTAATTTCAGCCAAAACTCATATGTGCAGCTTCAGAAAATCTCACCTCAGGACTGAGCCCAACACTAAGAGTGTTTTTCCAAGCCTGCTCTCTAGCTTTGTTAATTTGATCACGCTGAAAATCAAGTACTGTTTTGTCAGTGTTTGGATAGCCTACATACAAAAAAACAGCACAGCATGCAAATGGGGGCTATACAGAATACAAGTATCACCAGAACTAGTGTTAATTTTAGTCTCAGTATTGGTTAATAAAACATGAACTGTAACACAACGCTCACGTTTTACTAAAACAAACACATTGGATACTGTAAATTTCAATGCTGGAAAGTTCAATGTACAACTAAACCTTTTGGCATTGCTGCCTTCATCAGTAGTAAAAAATGAAAAAAACATATTTTACTCTTTAAAATCTTTTACATATTTTACTAAATCACTCTTGTATTTTTTTATTCATTTTTTTAGGGGGGACTGGGCTGGAAAGCGAAATGATATTTGCTTTCTGAATTATAACAGTGTAATTACCTGTTGACGTTCCCATCTTTGCTGTTGAACCTTCTTCATATAATCCTGGTACACCTGCTCCTATATTAACACCATCAAAAGAACACAGATTGTAAAATTCATCTTTAAAATAATAAATGATTCATTGAAGGATTTTTACTGTCTTTGTGTGACATTCTTTTGACAAATTTAAGGAAAATTAATGGTAAATGTACAGTATGCAACCATCAAGTTATGGATGCACACAGAAGATTGCTTAGCATTAAAGAAGCATATCACCGGTAAAGTCCCTGGAGAGAATATAAGCCAAGAGAGTCAACTGTAGCTTCGGCAAATGAAACAGGCATACAGGGTTTTCAAAACAAGCCAGTGACTATCAGAGTTCTACCGGCTACTTGATGAAATGTTGCCAGTTAGTCTGGTCAGGGCAATCAGCTTGCAACAAACAAGCTTGGCTTGTTATAGCCGCCAACTCTTCCAGTTGCTGCTGCCTACTTCAAAACATGTAACAGTGTGTTTCTCCACCCTAGGCACAGTAGTGCTTTCTGCCTGATATGTTGCTTACCAGTGGATGTAATCAAACAAACTGCACTCTAGTCTATAACTTTAGGCTGAATCTTTACCTGATTCTGTGCCATTTCCTTGCGTCTCCTTTCACGAGCATCAGGTTCTTTTCTCTTATCATTAGGCTTCTCTTGAGCAGCACTACTTGGTCTAGAAGGTTTCTTTCCAGCCTCTCCAGAGTTAGGCCTCCTAAAGACAATATAATCAGCTGTCTAAAGTCTAATTCTCATACAAGTTAACTAACATGTCCCAGACAAGAAACTTAGTAATACATGTATAAGTTCTCAAATCTGAATAAAATAACAACTTGGTGCAAGCACTGGGGCAATGCTAATCTTCTCTGTATAGCTCCAATTTTAGTATGTGTGCTGTCATTAAGGGAGCACAAACATTTAAAGTGTATATGACATGAAAAATATTTTCTGCTTATTTGAAAGGCCTTTCGAAATACAGAAGAATGGCATTTTTGTTTTCGAAATATCTTTTTTTGTTTCAGAGATATTGACGCTTTTGTATTATGCAAATTAGATCAGTGATGACGTCATAAGATTTGACTCTAAAAAATGGTAAAATACTGAATAAAAAATATCTCTAGAAATATTGAAGCAGTGTTCTTGAAACTTGGCGCCACAAATGTGCATCACAACAGGAACAAAATGACACCCTTAGTATTGTTGCCATAGCAACTCTTTCAGCTCCAGTCTCTCTCTGTCAAAAAGACAAATATCCCCATATCTGACCTCTAAAGTGAGACAAAGGGTCCTGCTTAGAACAGACATAGTTCCCATATTGCCTTAATTCCCACCATCAGTTTGGCTGCGCTAGATGGTTTTTGGTTTAAGACAAAAACTGGGAAATTCAGTTTTTATTGAGACAGCACCAGCAGCAAAACTGTTGTCATGGCAAAAGCCCTAAGAGTGACATTTTGTTTCTTTTGTGATGCACATTTGTGGTGCCAAGTTTCAAGAACAGTGCTTTAATAGTTTTAGAGATATTGTTTATTCAGTATTTTACCACTTTTTAGAGTCAAATCTTATGACGTCATCACTGATCTAATTTGCATAATACAAAAACGTCAATATCTCTGAAACGAAAAAAGATATTTCAAAAAGAAAAACGCCATTCTACTGAATTTTGAAAGGCCTTTCAAATAAGCAGGAAATATTTTTCATGTCATATACACTTTAACATTTTAGAGTTCTGTCTGTCCTCAGCATAGTTGTGATGTGCTCTAAGGTCACAGGAATTTGTGATGCTACAAGTTGTTAATAAAACGTCTCCAAAGACCTCTTTCAGTTAAAAAAAAACTTGGTGCAAGCAACAAGGTTGCATTAAACATGCTTTTTATAGCATTTAGCTGTGGGCTGTGGCAGTCTTTAGGGTTGAATTCTATCTCAGGGCTGGGGTGTCACCACTGACCTTAGGATATGCCCTGGTTTCTGACCCCCTATAATATTACAGGAGGTTGGAGCATAGTTGTCAATTATTTTTTTTCAAAAAACATTTTATCAGCTAAAATATGATTTTCTTAATTTATTATTAATTAAATAAATGTACATGCATATGGAGAAATCAGATGTTGATTGCACTTTGTCAAGTAAGAGAACACTACATGTAATGTCATCCTTACTTTGGAGGAGGCTTCTTTTTAGCAACAGACACTCCATACTTGGCTTTTGGGTCACTATACTTTTGATGAACTGAAAATACACATGATTGTAGAACCAAACAACATCAAAGATTTTGAAGACTACATAATCCAAATATTTTTCTGAAACATTTATTTAGTAACAAGAAGACCTGACGATGATCTATAGATCTGAGCACAACATCACTTCAAACTGTGACGTCACTTGCGATAACTGACCTGGAGCAGGTTTAACAGGTTGTTTGGGAGGCAATCTTTGCTGGCCGAACACACCCAGAGGCTTACGATGGATCACTGTATGGCTGAACTCTTCTGCCATAACCTGCGGCAGGAAAAATACAAATTTATTTATAAATGAAGCTAATCTGTTCACAATTTCATTACTGATAACAGCTCTTTATTTCAAAACTTCAACTTAGCCAGTTTTAAGATAGTTTCAACCTATTTTTACTACATTTTGGCTTAATGGTAAAAAATTAATGCAGGGATGTCATTAAGGGTTGTAACCTGTATAGCACCTGTTACATGTACAACTGAGCTCACTTGATGTTATTGGGTGTAGATGTCAATTGGCTACACTTGTGCACAGAGTCAGAAATGCTACAGCAACCCTCCAAGTTTATTTTTTCCTTAGTGGCCATTTGGCCACCAACTACTCAAGTTTTGGTCGCCAGTGAAAAATTTTAGTCACCAAATTAAGCTGATGCTTTCAATCCTTCCTCTCAATTTTAGTTGCCAGGCTGGCGACCTTGGTTCAAATTTAGTCGCCAGCTCCAAAATTTTAGTTGCCATGGCGACTAAAATGGTCTTAACTTGGAGGGTTGTACAGGGGATAACTTCAAAGTAACAGCCTTTTAAAAACTTAATGACAGCCCCATAATGTATCCATGTCCATATTGGCAGCAGTTTCATGTACATGTCAGGGCTGCAAATAACAGTCGGTCATCAGACATTGGCCAACAAAAATTTGCTCATGTCCAACAAAATCCAAATTGTGGTTGGACATGATGTCCGGACAATTTTTGATCATAAATCATAAGTGATAACTTGTAAGTGACCTTTTGTTTTTGGTGATGTCCGACCACACTTTTGTTTTGTCCAACCAAAATGGTGTCTTAGTAGGACATAATTATATGCCCTTTCAAGTGAAAATAATTATTTGCAGCCCTGCATGTAGGTGATTTCAATAATACAAACTCTGGCAAATCACTGCATGTATCAAAGCTTGATCAGGATTTGAGTTCTATTAACTAAAGAACGATGTCTTAGTTTACTTTCACAACTACCTCTTGAGACAAAAATTTCTCAATTCTTTTCTGAATGAATGGCTTCTTCAGGATGGAGTTAACTGATGGACGATCACTACAAGAAATCACAAAAAGCCAGTGATTAATCTTACAATTAAGTACACATCAATTAAAATAGGGTTATTACAAACATTTTACAATCATAATGCTTTTCTGACACTGTGGAGTACTTACTGAGCATTGCGTTTCAGCAGCTGTGCAACCAAGCCTCTGATGTCGGCACTATATTTGTATGGGATGGGTGGGTATGAACCCCTGATAAAAAAGAGAACAAATGTAACATGATCACATTCCACATTGCACTGCTGTGCATTATATATCAATCTAAAAAGACAATTTATTGGTCAAATCCTGTCTGAAGGCACTCTTACCTTATTATTTTCAAAACCAAATTTTTCATATTTCCTGCTTCAAACTGTGGTGAAAAATGAAATGGTTTTAAAATTGGTGAGAACATGATTACAGTTTGTACTGCTTGCAAGAAGTCAGACATTTTTACATTTTCTTGTAAAGCAACTAAGAGAAATGGAAGTGCTCACAAGCATTTCCACTGAAAAGAAAAAGGTTCAACTGATCTACTTGTAAAATACTTACAGCATGTTTGAGGGTCAGCAACTCATAGAGAACACATCCAAGAGACCAGATGTCACTAAAAAAAAACAATCAAAGCAGTTGATTTTAGAATGATACAGGATATATCTACATCTACATCTACATTTATTAAGTTAATAAAATCTTATGAGACATCACATCAACTAATTTGTACATATGCATAAATTAGATAAGATATGTCAGAATAGCAGGATAATTGTTGTGGTTTGATTCAATTTTACCCAATTACTGGTTTGTGTGTGCAATAGACAAAGTACTAACAAACCTTTTGTTATTGTAAGGTCTGTTTTCACATATTTCTGGAGACAGATAATAAGGAGTACCAATGGCAGTGCGAGCTAGTTCCACAGTGCTAAAAAAAAACAAGAAAAATAATTAGTCATAGCTTTAATATTGTAGTTAAAGTTTATTAGAATAGCCATATACACCTATTGTAATTGCGATAACATTGTCATAGAAAAAGACAAATGGAAAAAGACAATTATGAATTAATTACAATAGGCATTAAAATGATATGTTTGCCCATAGAAACGACCCCAAAATGCCTCAAAATACACGTAAATCAATTTTTCTTCAGTTACAGGATTAATATGTGTACAGATATAAACTTGTGAGTTTCCTGTAAATGCTACCTTCCTCTAAATACTAACAGTCGGACATCGGACACTGGCCGACCACAATTTGCCAACGTCTGATGAATTCCAACTGTGGTCAAACAGAATGTCCAGACAACTTTTTTTTTCGCTTTCCTGGCAAACACCAATGTTCTGTGTTGCAATTGACAACGCATTATATTAGCAGGTTCATATATCAAGCAGTACTGTAATATGATGTCCAACCTCACTTTTGTTTTGTCCAATCAAAATGGTGACTTAGTCGGACGTAAGTCCTTTCAAGGGAAAAAATTATTTGCAGCCCTGTATGATGATTAAGCGAATTAATTCCTATTTGGCTTTTTCATTTTTGTTTTTAATCAGAGCTCGACA
Source organism: Oculina patagonica (assembly GCF_052425735.1). Lineage (NCBI taxonomy): Eukaryota > Metazoa > Cnidaria > Anthozoa > Scleractinia > Oculinidae > Oculina > Oculina patagonica. The sequence continues at coordinate 21,335,719 of NC_135762.1, forward strand.
AAAACTTTGATTCCAGCTTTCCCATGGGGCAAGTAACTCTCAAATTCTGCTTGCCCGGACACTTTTCCCACTTGCCCAGGTTCTTAAACTTATTAATAATTCATGAACCCCCTGCACCTCCTTCCCCCCCCCAAAAAAAAACAAAAATAAAACAAAACAAAAACGTAGAAAATTGTTGTTTTGCCTTACTTTTTTGAGTGGCTGATTCTATGGAAAATAAGAACCAAAAATTAAGGTCTTAAAGGCTTGCAAACAGTGAATTTATCACTGTCGTGAAGCCTTGTTCAAAGTAGCCTCGTTCAAAACTTCCTTTAGTTTTTGTAAAAGATCATTTATAACCTTTGATTACCCATGACAAATAGACTAAAAATGTACTTCTTTGTTTCAAAATCGTTGTTTAAGAAATTAGTTAATTGATGGTTTGCCTGGGCCCTTGCTCCTCGGGCAAGTGAGCATGAAAAGTCACTTGCCCGACAGGAAAATCTACTTGTCCCGGACGACCGGACAGGGGTTTTGGTGAGCCCTGTAATATACCAGTAACAATGTTACAATTAGGTGTATATTATATAGCATTACTCAATGTATAGTACATAATTATATACAGTGTACAATACAATTAGATGGTAAAACACCCAGTTAATACACCCTAACCATAAATCACATTTGCTTAATTGTTTTTAAATAACATAATAATTATTGATCACCTGTGTAAAACCCGTGCAATTCCAAAATCTCCTAGCTTGACTATCCCACTCTTTGTAAGAAATATGTTCTACAAAATAAAAAAAAAAACATTACATGCATCATGTCACTCAGAAGCACAGTGAGGCAGAGAGGCAACCTAGGTTGCAGGAAGTTGCCATTAAGAGTTACATTATTTACAAAAAAGTACTCATTATTATTAAAGAATTTGTTAATGTTTTAATTTCACTGACCTGTGATTTTAAATCTCTGTGAAGAATTTTCCTGTCATGGACATGTTTTAGTGCTAGACAGATCTGTACAAAGTAGTCTAAAACCTGGAACAAAGTATAAGTAAGTAGAAGAACATGATTGTATGGATGGATCTCTTCTAACAGACTCCTGAATTTAAATGTATACATGTACATATGTACAATTCTCAGCTGCTGAAAGGCCACAGTAAAAGTATTGCAATTTTCAAAGACATGTGTTGTGGTTTAATTTTGTTTTTGGTTTAAAATTTTTCAAACCAGTTTGGTTTTTATTTTTCATTGTCTTCTATTCATTATCATAATCTGAAACAAAGGGAAATAAAAATCAAACTGGTTTGAAAAATTTTAAACCAAAGATAAAATTAAACCACAACACATGCGAACTCTGAAATTCAAACCTCATCAAACATTTTGCAATTTTTGCTGCCATCAATCATCTTAGCGGGCCTCTTGGGAAACAAAAGTTCACTCCAACCAGGTCAAAAGGTCACATCTGTCAGTTGTGATTGGTTGATTTTGATCATTTTTGTTTGTTTCTATTTTTCAAGGTTCGTTGGCTGTTGCCATAATAACATTGTATGATTGACGTCAGCCAAAAGCGCAATCGTTGGTTAGGTTTTGAGTTTTTAGAGTTTGCGTGTCTTTGAAAACTGCAATAAGGGAGATGTGGTGTTTAACTGACCTGTTCCTCTGGAAGCTGTATTCCACGTTGGCTGTTTATCCTTTTATACAAGTCACCTGTAGATCATTTGACAGCTGATTAACTTTAATTGTTAATAGACTCTAAGCCAGACCAATTAAATGTTTCCTGCTTCTTTTGAATTGGGTGTATACATGATACAAGAGACAGTTTGTACAATTGTATGAGAATGAGTCGTTAATAATAATTGTATATAGTTACATACCTGCTTCACAATAATCCATAACAATGTATAGATTTCCATTTTCTGAAAGAAAAAATAAATTAAAGATTACTTCATGATAAGGATAAATTCATCCACCCAAGAAAACAACACAAAAATTACCCAAGAAAACATTTATAGGTCTAATTATTTTCACAATACCATTTCTACATGCAGGTAACGACTGAACCACAAGACTAGTTCTGAATGGTAGAAATCTAACCATTTTAGCAAACAGATATTCCCCTACATGAGATACATTTTATATGATGATGATGATGACAATGATGACACAGAGACCCTTGTAGCTTGTCACTGATTGGTCACGACTAGTGCGTAAAAATTCCACATCCAATCAGAGACACTACACAGATCTCTGCAGAGCTGTATCATCAGCATGGAACTTTTCAGGCCTAGCCTGCAAACCAGGCGTATTTAGCGAGCAAATTCAAACACATTTTGATCGGGTGAGCACCATCTTTGATTCGTTCTCGGGAGAGGATTGGGGAAAGGAGAAAATGCTTCCTGGGGAATAGAAATGAGGCTAAGGGGGGAGGGGGAGGGGAAGGAAAAGCCAAATTGTGGACACTTTTGAGCAGGAAAAGAAATCTAGCCCATGAAGAAAGTTGTCTCTAGAGGCAGGCTGGTGGAAATCTGAAACCTACACCCTTACTTTATTTTCGATGGTATTTCTTTGCATATATATACCAAGCCTTACCTTCAAATGATTCTTGATATGACACAATGTTTGGGTGTTTTAACTGGGCTAAAACCTTAACCTATGAGGAACGAAAAGACTGTAATGATACAATGTTTGGGCGCCCTAACCAACTGAGCCACAAGAGACTCGTGGTGAGTTGGGCCATTTACTAGGTTGATATGTGACACACATCTTGCCTACTGCTAGTCCTATCAGCAATGTCAATAATAAAGATGGTAAATTTAAAGCTCAGTGATAAATAATGAAGATGAATTTTTCAACAATGACACGAGCATGGGACAAAAAAAAATTCTGAATCCCTGACGGGAATCGAACCCATGGCCTCCCAGATACTGGTTGGGCGCTCTAACCAACTAAGCTATGAGAGACTCGTGGTGAGCTGGGCAATTTACTAGGTTGATTTGTGACACACGTCCTGCATACCGATAGGACCAGCAATGTGGAAATCATTAGTGTGTAATAAGTAATAAAGATGGTAAATTTTAATCTCAGTGATAAATAATGAAGATGAATTTTTCAACAATGACACGAGTATGGGACAAAGAAAAATTCTGAGTCCCAACGGAAGCCTCCCAGATACCAGTTGGGCACTCTAACCAACTGAGCTATGAGATTATTTTAATTTTCATTTTAACAAAACTATTTTGTGTCAGTCAGTCAGTGTTTTATCCATGTGATTATAATTATGAGACCAGCCCACAAAACAAAATATTCTTGTTTAGAACCTGACATGGAGCAGTGGTGTGATGTGAGCCAGCTAGTGAGGGGGGGGGGTACTACTCAGAAAACCAGCCTGGTGGGGGTCAAATAACAATAAAACATTGCAAAACTAACACAGCTATCAGGAAATAATTTAATCTTTAATTAGACCACAGTTTGTTTTCACTTTCTCAATCATTTTTGCCTGTTCATTGATGGTAACCAAAAACATTTATGGGCATAGCTCAAAAGAAAAAAGTTTACACTGTTTACAAAGTACCAACTACATTGTGGTAGTGTACTGTAGTGTAACAAGTCTACTGAACAATAAAAAAATGCCAAAAATGATAAACCCACATTTAAAATCTCATCTGGTGTGGTAGCCCAAAAAAACAAAACATAAACAGTTATGGAATATTTTCGATGCATGTTTAAATATTCCCTTAAATATTCCCTTCATTTAGTCAGATTAAAGTAATCGCGAAAATTATGCACAATAAGCTAAAGAAATGAAGATGACAGCCGGCAATCTGTGGAGTGAGAATGGAAGAATTTTAGAGAAATAGCGATATGCGTTGTCTCATGTCTGTAATGTTACCTCTTTTCTGGATTCTTCTCTTTCTTTAGGAGACATCTGCACAACAAAAACATAAAACGGAAGTTGAGTTCATCAAGCTTAGCTATTAAAAGGGTTCAGCTTCTAAAATGTTCGCGACAATAATTTGCAAATATTCTGAATCCGTATTTTACGATCATTAACATCCATATACTCTTTCTTTCGTAACCTTAGACTATAAATCTCAAAACAACACACCTTGGAGATGCTGATTTCCTTGATAACATATTGTTTTCCATCCGTCTTCTTCTTCACTAACAACGCTTTTCCGAACGAGCCTTCGCCGATCTTCTTGACTCGCACGTAACGATCCATTTCTCCAGTTAAACCTCTTAGAGCTTATTTTCCACGAAGCAGCGAAACTTCATCGGCATTTCTACCAGACTGTTAAAAAAACTAAGGGTTTCGTTAAATCTGCGGCCGTAACTAACACAACGTATCGAAGGAAAAGTTTGGAAAATGGCGCCCGGGAAAGAAATCTCGTTATGTATGAGCCTGCACGAAGCGAAAATATAGTCATCGGATTTCCTAATGCAAGCGTGCGCACAAAAGCTGAAATGGAAAATTACAACGGACTGGACTTTTTTAAATTCGGGAAAATGTAAATTTGTTGGGAACTTTTGGAATTGAAGTAAACTTAATTGCCGCAATAATAAATATATTTTTTTAGATATGCGAGAAGTCGCGTACGTTGTAGCCCAAGGCGGTGGAGAGGAGGAACGAGGAATCATATCAAATGATCAGGACAATTTCAGATATCAGTTTATTTAATCTTCGCCGTTTACTGAACAACAAGTCGAAAAAATTCTTTATCTAACGCTCTCTATCAGATAGAATGTCGCTAAATCGTCCATTTACTCTGAAATATTTAAGATACCAGCTGCGAGCGAAATCATTACAGAAAGCTTAGTTAGTTCAGTCAGAGTCCCAGTCCCTTGAATCCGCATTAGGGGCATTGTTATAAATCGGCAAGCCTCCATGTCTGATCTGGTAATCTTCTAGCAAATAATATACTATTTCCGGCGGATTCAGACATGTCATCCACCGTACAGAAACGTTTTTCCATCGTCTTTTTCCAGGACCACTCAGATATCGTCCAATAGGAAGACCATCATTCCCGCTAAAATGTGCGTTCAGACAATCCCGGATGTTGCTGAAATACGGGTTTCCTCCAATGTAGATGATCTGTGGAAACACATGTATGTATTTAAAATTTAATTGATTTTAAATTCATGTTATGAAAATGAAACTCAAACTTCTGTGAAGATAGCGCAGTTTGTAAGCATAAAATACATTTTACTGAATAGCGTTTTAGCGTATTAGTTATAGCATCAAACAAATGAATTGTGGCGCGTGGTGTTGAAACATAGCGAAACATTCCATTGACTTAGTCTTTACTGACCATGCTGACCGTTTTGAAACAAATCAGTTGATGAATTACTTTGAAAAAGTATAAAATCCCTGTTCGTGGCGTTGACGTAACTGGGTGAGGTCCCTCCTGTGATAGTAAACATCTTAATATTGGCAAAACTTTCAAAGGTTAAAAAATATTAGAAAGTACAAAGACTAACGACTTTGCTACTAAGACTATACCGTTTCAGTTTAGTCTGGAAGCTAAGATCATTTAAGCGCATTTTAAATTAAGCTTAGTAGACACGATTATCATGATACATATTATCATATCGGCGGGAACTGTCACCGTTAATCATGAAAATGATTATTTTTGACCTCATCATTTCTGTAAATCTCGTATACGCCTGACATCCTTGCGCCGTCCTGCACATTGAAACTCCTGAGCGCGCTATGCATTGGTTGTAAATCCATTTTCTCTCGGTAAAAGCGCACAATTTTAAGATGATCTTGATCCATTTCCGCTTCCTTGCCAGGTGCATCTACCGTGGATTTCTTCATCTCGATCAATCACTTCGATAAAAATAAAAAATGAAGAAAAACATTTTTAAATCAATCAGTTTAACCGCACCCGGCTACATCAGAAACACGCAAGTATTATGTTTACTTTTCAGTTACAATTCCTTTTAAGACTTCAGGCATCCAGTCCAATCATCTTTGCGAGTTAGGAACTTTAGTATTTTTACTGTTATATGATCACAAAAAAATCTAGGGCGAAAGCCATCTGATCGATAAAATGCCTGTGCATTTTGCCCTGAGCGATCAAAATATAAAAATTAGAAATATTTGAATATCATGTTATAAAAAGAAACTGCAATTCTGTTCGACATACTTTTCTAATTCAGCTGATACGGTTTTGCTTTTACGTGTATTCTTTTAAAATGTTTGCTAACAGACCTATAAAGAAATCTGATTATTCCGAGAAATTCCACACGACTATCTCCTCAATCAAATTAAGCGGTTTACAACTTATCACATATTGCGGACCTACAAATGGAAGCGAAAGAAATGGCCTAGGCCTTACTGTTTCACATACCTTCAAGAAGTTACTGCCGTTAATGCAATTCAAAAATGATAAGTATCCTTCCAAGCTGGCTGGCAACAGAAGAATAAGCTAAGTGAACTTAGCAACCGAATGACTTTAGAATCTCTCGCGCTAATTACACAAGCGCGCGCATTTCAAATTGAATAATTGCCATAATTCGTACACATTTTAAAATTACCGATATCTATTCCCATTTATTCGAACAAATCAAACTTCAAAAAATTTATTTTCCAAACATCGCGTATAATTAAAAATACGCAAAAATTGAGAATCGAGCCACTTTTCTCAATTTTTTTTTATCGATTACTATGCACTAAAATAGTACCATATCTTTCTTTTACATTTTCAACTTCTTAAATCAGAAATCGGGATTTTTATACGTACTGATACATTTCAGTTCTCGGTGACCAAAAAGGAAATATTTTGCCTTTCTTCCTACCGAAATTTGAAAAATATTCATTTCTACACTTTGACTGAGCATAATAAGTCAATTAGCATTCAAACGTTTCGTCACAGAGATAAATCAAGGAAATTTGTTTTGAAGAATTCACCTAGTGGGAACTTGTTCTAATTTCAGAAGGCAAAGACGAGAAGAATGGCTAGCGCAACAAAAACTTCTTTATCTGTAAGCGGCACCGATTCGCTGTATAACAACATGGTTTTTATAGGAAGGAAGAACGATCATATACACGAAGAAAAGGTTGTTGACTTCGATGGCAATGTTGTTTCTCAGCGCGCTATTTTAATGCAAGCGTCGGAACAAACTGCAGCGAACGAACCGACTTTGAGCGAAGTACTAAAGGAAGACTTTCTTCATAAATCAAGGAATTTCAAAGGACGGACTGATCAACTTAACTTATGCTCTACCGGGCGCGAAAAAATTAGCAGCAAGAACGTATCAAGGAGAATCTTGGAGGATGACTTTTTAGAGCGTTACACCGATGAGAGTGTACCTTCAACACAATTTCGCGCGTTCAATTTCCAGGGCAGAACAACAAAACACTCCGTGGGAACAAGACCATTGCTGAGAAACCATAAAATGCCGGAAAAAACTGACGAAGCTAACATCGCATCGTGTTTAAAGAATCGGAAATTTGAGGTATCATCTGAAGAGGAGCGCTCTGCGGAGGCGGAGAGAATGGATAAAATGTACTCCCGACTTGAACGTGGGGACAGGGACATGAAATCGCAGGATTTTAAGAAAAATTTATTGTGGTCTTCATCGCCGCCCGTTCTAAACAACAGGAATGGCAACGGGGCTGAAAAGAACGAAAAACATACGCAACGAAAGGTGGAAAAGGACAGTAAACAATTAAAAATTGTCGTCAATAATTTAGTCTCTGCAATTTCCTATTCTTTTCAGAATGCACTTGCACTAAAACAACAACAAAGACAGGAAATAGACAAGTCATTTTTAACGTTTTTCCTTAGACGTGAAGCAAGAAAGATGTTCCTTATCAAAGAATTGATCAAACAGCTCGACGCAAATGCAGCTAGTTTCAAATTCTACGAACAAGATTTGAAGGATATCAGTGAAACTGCTGAGAGTTTGCATTCTTTGATGTGCCAAGACCTGAAGGACCCTAACGAAGAAGAAATCAAGGAAATCAGTTCTGGAGAAAATCTGAAATTATTTACATTTTATTACAGCAGCCTTTGCTATTATTGTTTGCGTTATGGTTGCGTTTGGTTTAGCTGTGGCATTTATTGGGGATTGGTCTGACCTTTTAGCGCTTATTATCCTGGTATTAATGTCCTGTCTTATGATCAGACAACTTCTTGAAGTAAAATCCTTACTTCACAACTGAAGACTGAAAAGACGTGATGGAACTGAAAAAAAAAGACTGTACAGGAAATCAAAACGTCGTGGGCGTCCATTCAAGATGGCCAGAGGATAAAATCAGGAAAAAAACTACCAAACACTTTTATAAAATTTTCCCTGTCAAAATCTGCTTTGACAGATTGATTTCTCTAAAACAGTCAAAACAAATTTCAAGGCTATTCTTTGAAACTAAAAATGTCATTCAAAGAAGCTGGATGCATTAAAAAAGAGTTTTTTTGTTGTAAGCTTTATATATTTTATGTTTTTATCATCTCAGGTTCCCTTGGCCTTATACAGAACCAAATTGCGCGCGGGGAATAATAAAAAAAAATAAAAAACACACACACTCTTCCTATAACTCGCGCGCGCATGGCGTATTGGAAACTTGTCATACAGCGTTCGATTTCGAACAAATTACGTCATTGTTGTTATAACGGTCACAATCAAATGGAATCACGTAATATTTTATTCTGTTGCTAACGGGGATATTTTAAACACTTTCTTGCAGTGAGAATATTATTGTTTTTTCAAGGCTTGACAAGGAAAAAACTCGCGACAAATTCACACCCTCAAAGTGCAATGTCTCTAGACGCCCCACCAAGTAACCCAGATGTCGACGGATTTTCTAAGACTGAAAGTTGTGAACTTGATGAAATGGCGCAAACAACGAAACAGGGTGAGATAGACGCAAAAAGTGAAAACCAGCAAGAAGCGAGTTTGCTGAGTTCACCGGAAACTTCGACTATCGGTCAGTTACCCATGCAAGTTCGCTGGAAAGGAAAGCGTGAATTGAATTTAGAGCAGATTAAGACTTTACTCCTTAAAGAAAACTTTTCGCTTCTTAAAAGTTACAAAATTGACAAGGACGTTAAAAAAGCTGTAGAAAGTGGAAACATTGAAGAATACTGCAAAGATCTCGTCACAAAGCTCACAAAACTTGCGCAGACTATAGCAGTAAAAATCGCTGAAAGAGTCGTTAAAGTGAAAGATAAAGCCTTTGCAGTTGTTAGAGAAGAGAGTCAAAGAAAGAAGCAAGACGGAAGCAAAGATGGCAACTCTGGACAAAAAATCTTGGAAGAGAAACTGAAGTCATTACCAAAGGCTTCACGGGAGTTAGCTCTTCAAGCTTTCGCTAGCTCCGATCCGATGCTTTATTGCAATTGTGTGACAAATGAAATACACAAAACTGCTGCTGGCTATGCAGGAGCAGGCTGTGAAAGATGCCGAAAACGTTGCAAAGAAAGTGCTTGAAGCAGCAAAGGCTTTGCAAGAAAGCGCCAAACTCGACAGTTCTAAGATAGACGAAGACGAGATGAACTTCCAGACGAGCGCTGTCGAGAAAGACCTCGTAAACAGCGAATCAAATACAAGCAGTTCGCAGGTAAATGAAGATGAAACGCTCTGCAAGTCAGAGGAAGACGTCGAGGAAGATCTCCTGAACAGCGAATCGAGCACAAGCAGCTCACAGACAGAAGAAGAAGAAACTTTCCTAGAGACGGAAGATATTGAGCAAGTTCAGAAAGAATCTAACACGACCACCTCACAGACAAGTGAAGATAAAACTACCACTGATTCGGAAGATGACGAGAAAGATCTGGTGAGCAGCGAGTCGGATGAAGATAGCGAGAAGCCACCAATCAGGGAGCGAGATGACGAACACGTGATTCCAACGCCTCCACCACCACCTCCACTAAAACTTCCCGACCACATAGCGGATGAGATCCAAGACAACATTATGGAAGTCAGGAAATATCAAGTGAACCAGCTCCGAAAAGAACTCAACTTTGCTATCGCCAGGTTGACTTCCGAAGTCATCAAGTCGTACGAGCAGGCTTGTATTCTGCAAAAACATGGGTCGGCATCGATAGAGAAATCTGTGTTGGATTTCATCGAAAAACAAGAAACCAGGAAAACATTCTACATCAAAGAGATTGCGACGCGAGTACGCCAAGTTTTAAGGATGCTCTCACCGGAGTCAGAAGTGAATGTAGACCTTCAAGATCTCGACGAAACGGTTAAGTTGCTGTATTTCTTGCAAACATCTAGAAACTATTATGTCGACAAAATTGCAGTCACCACAACCGCTAATGCAAAATTTGGGTTCATGTTCAATTTTCTGCTGCCTCTCGCATTTTTTGTAATTGTTCTTACTCTGATTCTAAATGGAGAATGGATCGGTTTGATCATATTCGTGGCTGTCGTTTTGATTTGCATGATAAAGGCCTGGCAAGGAATGTTTACTGGAAAGAGGAAAAAGGTTGAAGTGTTTGGAAGAAAGAAAAAAGCAGAAAAGATTGATTGAAATGGGCCGGTTTACAAAATACTTTTTTACTTGCTGTTAAGCTACTTAGAAAGGACTTGATAACACAACAGTGTTGTTGTGGTTGTTGTTGAGTTATTTACGGAAAGACTTTTTTCACAACATTGCTGTTGAGTTATTTACAAAAGGACTTTATTACAAAGTACTGTTGGTAAATTATTTTCAAAGAACCTTTTTACAAAGTTGTGTGTTACTTTGTAAATCTTAGTCTGTAACGAAGAAATTAGTTACGTTTTTAATTGTATACTACTACTCGACAATCTGCTTTTAAATGTGAGTTATGACTGTTTTTAAACAATAAATGTTGAGAAACTGAAACTGAGCTGACCTGAAAATTGAATTCGGCTAATAACCAGCACAATTTGAGGCGTTATGCGTTAAACCAAAAAACATACGGGCCTTGGTACGTGGTCACTTTTCATTGCATTCAACTGAATGAAATGAAACTGAAGGCCAGTTTATATGCATAAAAACAACCTTATTTACTACCTTAACCATAAAACATCTCGATGAAAAGATATTTACAAACTTTTCAGTACACATCTGGTTATAGCCTCACGGCCCCGAAAATGAGAATGCATTCTGGCGGAAAGAGTGTTCCTCCTTAAAGGACCCGAGTCATCCACGCATTTGATTTTGTTTACAACAGTAGTTTGTTTGCGCGGAGCTAACTAAACGAAAGGATCACTGTGAAACTGCTAAAGGTAATTGAACAGACTTCCAAAACACAATTTACAACAGGGTCCTTTAAGCGCGCACGCACAACATTTGTTGCCAAAGCAATTTTTTTACGTAAAGCGAAAAAATTCATTTCGACTTTGCACGCTTGTGCGCACCCACGAAAAATGTTGGAAAACAATGATTCTACATCTCGCAATATTTTGTCTTTATTTGCTTAGCGCGCGCACGTACGCGCGCAAACTTCCAGCTTCGGCAACTGGAATTTGAATCGCGTACTACTGCCAACTGTCAGAAAGTTTCTTTAGTAGAACATTTGCGTAGCAGGAAACAAGAAAGGAACTTAAAAGCACAGTGGAAAAAAGCACGATAAAACTATTACCACACGAGTAAAAAAGTAAGTATTTTTAAACTTCCAGTTTTTTGCAGCATATGTTTGAAACTCAGCAGGCTAAGGAGTCATTTCTTAATACTATAGTATATAATTATGAAATATAGTTTCACTTTATATGACCAGTGAATATATTAACGTTGATTTTCATTAAATTTCTTCTTCTTTTCTTTTAGGCAAGGGATGGCCTGTGTTGATGCATACGACTACGCGGCCACTGAAGAAGACTTAAAAAGCATGAAATTTTACCGAGAACGCTTAAACGCCCGTCCGTTGACAACGGCTCTGCGAAGCTTTGACATCAACGACCGATACGAGTCGACTCGCTTACCAGGAGTCTATGAAATCACTCAAGACTCAAAAGTCATTTACATTGGTGGCAACCCGTGCCTGGCCAACATCCGGGACTGTTTGAATGCTCATTTTAGCGGGAACGATGGCTTGCCGATTGGTCGGTATTTGAGCGGCCCGGCTAGAACAAGGTGGAAAACAATTTTTGTGCGATGGTTAACGTGCGCAAAGCCAAACGAAGTGGCATGGTTCTTGTTGAGTGACTACCAAATGCGTCATGGGTACTATCCGCCGTTTAATTACCCTGCAGACGACAGGTCTTTTGAGAATGGATCCGCACAAGACTAAAGATTGAGACTCATTCCACACACAAAAAAAAAACCACAAATATAGTAGAGAAATCGAAGATAACTTGAATGAACTTTCATCCTCTAGCCTTTGTAATATAGAATCTAATTTTCAAACATCCTTTATCCGTTTCCATCACAATTTTTTTACTTAACATAATAAACTTGTATCTTGTTCACAAGAAAGCTGCTCCATCAAACGAGGCTTATGTCGACTTATGGTTTTTCGTACACCAGTTATTTAAAATGTTTTGTTAGAGTTATTCTGAAAATTCACCCATACCGACTACTCCGGGGTGTATAGAGGTACTATAACGGGATAGGTGGGGTCCTTTTACCAGAGAACGGATTGCAGCTCAGGTCTCCCTGTAGAAGATTACTGTCCTAATTCTAATCCCGTACTGTTACTAGTCATGCATTTCAAAATGTGTTTCCGTATTAGCACCGTCCTCCTGTTAACTATTTAACGTTTTATGCTATCTAAATATGCCACCGCACGTTTGTAATGCGGGTAGAGCCATGACATATCAGGAGGTTTGAAGATTTTAAAGACGTTTTATATGAAGGAGGTCTTAGGAAGATCAGTGGATGCTTAGCTATCCCCTTCACCCTCCAAAAAAAGCCCAACAAATCTCAAACGCAAAAATTCTTCCAAAATAAGCCCTCGCGAAAATATACCCATGGGCTTATATTTAGTTGTAGCTCTAAAGAACTCAAAGACTCAAAGGACAGTGCAGAATGCAATATGGACAGCATGATAATAACTTTCCAGGCTAATTTCGCTTGAGAATAAGTCAAATGAATTCACCTTTCAGTTCAGTATTGAAGCAGCAAACGTGATATTTGTGCTTTTCGTGCAAATGTTTGTAACATGATACCTTTGTTTTTCTCTTAGACTGCTATGATGCGTTTAATTCTAATTAAATTAACGCCACGGATTCTACAAGAATCATACCACATTGACCCCTTCAGCATTTAGAAAAAGACCTAAAAAAATTACCAATTTTCAGAACAGTAGCTAACAGTGCACGAGCAGAGCACAAACTATTAATTACAAAGCATAAAATGTCGAAATTGCGACTTCCCCCCCCCCCCCCGAAATTGTCGCTAAAAATTACGGCTTTTTCCCCGAAATTGTCGCTAAAGCATTTCGTGCGCCAGATCATGCTCTCGCCACGGTCTGGTGAACACGTCACACGCTCGCTCAAGCATGAAGCCGAGAAGCAAGTAGTGTGAAGATTTATTTCAAGAAATGTCGGAACCGTCGCGAAAGCATGTTCAAACACTAAAGAGGCAGAGGTTTTACAAAATAAAACGGAGGTTAGTTCAACTGATGGAGAACAAATGAAAGAAAGGGAAGTGACGGATGTAACATGATACTGTTGTTTTTCTCGCAGATCGCTGTGATGCCTTTTAAGTCTAATTAAGTTAACGCCACGGATTCTACAGGAATTTTACCGCATTGAAAAGCACACCACGTTAGGCTTTAATACAAAATTTCTAAACACGTCCCTGTTATTTTAATTTCCGGTAGCTTAAATTTCAGTTTGATATTGAAACAGCATACGAGATACTACTTTTGTTTTTGTCGAAAACGGATGTAACATGATGATATGGTAACGTGATTTATTTTCTGCAAACAAGGCGACATTGATTATAACACAGATATTATCAATTAATTATGAGATGCTAGATCACCTTTTCTAATAAAACAGCGTTACCATATTAAGAATTATTTCACATGATCTGCTACGGACGCCTTAGTGTTTAATACAATTAATTTGTGGTTTTAACTTGGCGCCACGGAGTCTACATGAATCCTTTTGCAGAAGAAACACGCAATGTTCGTGATGTAGACTGATCTGCGCATGCGTTTAGCACAAAGTAATTTGTTCCAGAAAGACTTGTGCCACAAGGAGAGCATAGTGCATTCTGAAACAATATATACCTTGAGTTCTTCAAATGTAAGTATCGTTAATATACTCCCCGTTTTACATCGGGCATACGGCCAGGTGCTCTCCATCCCCTCCCCCTTTACAGAAATAATTAATTAATTGATATTAATTAATTAATTGATGATTAAAAGTTTACACCGCGTTAGCGGTTTAGTGGTTTAGTGGCTTAGTGGTTTAGGGGTTTACCAGTCGCCAACCCACCAAACCATCACAATAGTGCATTCTGCACTAAAAAGGACATAACTTTTCCGATTATACTTAGATGATTATCAACTGGTAGTTGATAAACCGCCGTAGCGAATTTTGAAAAGCTGATGTTTCGAGCGTAAGCCGATCGCAGGTGCAATGGGCTAACTCAGGCTGACTCTCGAAACCTCAGCTTTTAAAAATGACATGACATCTTTCTTCAAAATAAATTGCAAATGCGCAATTGAAAAGTTGGAGCAATTTTCACTTGAGGGTCGAAAGTAATATTCAAATTCGCGTTGGTCAAATTCTCGACCAATCAGAAGTAAAATCAAAGTCAATCGTGATTCGCTCACACACGTTTTCCGCTCTTCGTACCGGCTACATTTTTAATTACTTCGAGTTTTGATTGGTTCACTGGAACGTCTGTCTCCTTTGTGATTGGCCAGAGTGATAAATTGGGTTTTGGTTTTACGAGACTCAATCGAAAATCGCTCTAACATGGAAGTTACTTAGAATACAACAATCGCCATGTTTCTACACGGAACTTTGACAGACATTGGAAACATTGGCAAAAAAGCACCTTAATTACTGTCAGTGGTAAAGTGTTAACATTTATATTCCCGAAATTAAAAACACATCTTTAGAAAGGTATGTTGTTATTCTTACTCAACAAAAACTGTCACAACAAAATCTTAGTTTATCTTTTGGTGTCAAGCTTTGCAGGTACACAGGTCTACCCGTTACCACCAAAATGTAGCTTTGAAATGATCTAAAATTATTTCCTCTAAAAAAGGAATAAAGCTCTGAAAAGTGATAATAATATAAAGATTTCTTTTTGAGCTTTCTGCAAACGAACTAAATTTTTTCGCGCGCGAATAAAAACACTTTACTTTTCAACCTGCAACTCATGTTTATTTTCTAACAAGTGTTTAGTGTTCACATATTTCAACAAAGCTCAGTTCTTGTTTAGATGCACTGACCCTTGAAACTTCACTTTTTCTTGTTTTGAAGAGGATACTCTACATTTTCACGGCAATTTTCACGGCTCGTGACTTTAGACAATGAAAGTCGAACTAGCGAAGCTAACCATCTTCAACTCACCGCTTCTTAAAATTTCCTCCCTTTCGCGTACTCTATATGTTGCGGAGTTAGGTCATAAACAAGCGCCCCAAGTTAAACACCAACCCAACAATAGGTTGAATCTTGCTTTGCTGTAATTGGTGGACATAACGTCATTTACCCGTACTCATTAATTGTGTATCGAGGCGAGCAGGGGCCGTATTCTCGACGGGAAAAGTCGAATTTTCTCGGCGGGGAAACCGTAGGAATCAGAATGCCTTTGCCAAGAATTTCAGGTAAGCTCTTTTTAAAAACAACGTTATATTCACTGTTAATTTGCGAACCAGATTTTTCACGAGTTCTGTTTTATTTTACAGGCTTGGTTCTTGGAGTCTTTGCTTTAATTGGTGCGTAATCTTAGATTTCTAATTAACGATTCTACGTTCTCTACTACATTCAATGATTTAGATTTAAAAGTTTGATAATAATGAGGAGGAGTTCACCAAGCGCCTAAATGTTGCTTTTTGATCACGAAATAAAACCTTCACGCAACATTCAGTAATCGGTCAGTTTTGAAAATTAACTTCAACTTGTAGTACCTGATGTTTACCCTTTTAAAGAAAAGTAAATTATATTTCCGCAAGAAAAGACAGAACCCTTGAGAAATAAAAACAGACTGTTGAATGTATTTCTAAGGTATTTGAGTGTCTAAAACGCCTTGTGAAGCTAGTAATTGGCGTGTAATTCCAGAAGGGAAGGTGTTCAATCCACTCATCCGTTGAAAGGTTTCATCGCCATTAAACAGGTACCGTTTTTGTTTTTCACCAGGTTTAACATACTCCTACACAGAGGAAGTGGACACGAACCCAGGTAACATTTGAAATGCATTTAACACATTTGGAGTAAAAGACGTATTTTACTGATCAGTTGATTTTGTGTTTTACCTTTTTAACGGTTGCCTCAGTTGTCTACCTCCTGTCTAGTTATTGTTTCGAGGCATAAAAGTTTATAAATGTATATCTATTTGATAAGCAAATAGATTTCTAGCAAATTTCTTTCTTGGTCAATGCTTTTGCGCCAAGGAAAAATGCCGTGAAAAATATTTTATAACCACTATAAAAATTTTGACTTCTTCCCCAGGCTCTCTTTTCTTTAAGTCGGAAGGGATGGCCTGGGGTCGAAGAAACAAAATTGAAAGATGAAGCTTCGGCATGGTCTGGTACAGGTGTATAGACGGGAACCAAAACTGTTTGGGTAGCTCGATCGCGGCATGCTGTATTTTCACAACTAAACGCCTCTTGGCCTGGTTGATCCGGCCTGTTAAGTTGTGGAGTTACCTGAGCCCCGTTGCAATTATGTACAAGCAAGGTTTTTCTATTCGTCATTTGGCAGATATGATGTATTTTTCCGTTGTGCCTATAGCATGTTATCAGTAAAAATTCGAACCTCTCCTTGAAAACGCCTTCGTAATATGGACACCTCCCTATTACGGACAGATCACTTGGTCTAAAAGAGATTAAAATTCATATAAACTCTACCTCCGTTAAACGGACGTTCTTCTCTGCCCCTTTGGTGTCAGTATTAAGAAGGTTTGACTGAATTTTGAATCAACGCTTGAGGGGCTTTTATTCGACAGCAGGGCCCGTTTGCAGAAAGCAACTCAAGATTAAGTAAGATTTTGTGCAACTATTCTCTGTGTTTCAAAGGATTTTTCCGCAACGGCATTGTGTTTCCCATACTCTTCGATCCACTTTCTGTTGATTTATCCATAATATAGTGTGCAATAAGACCTTCGGGAACACAGGAAATGGTTGCAGAAAATCCAGCTTAAGTTGCTTCATGCAACCGGGCTCTGGTGTTTAACGGACAGAGAGAACTAAACTTATTGTTGGGGATGGGGGAATAAGGTCAGTTAGGATGGATTAGTGCCAGAAATACTCCTACTGGCTTATTCGTCTATGGACACTGTATGGAAACAGGCATAAGTTCCAACTGCTTGGCTCTGCAATGTCTTTGTGTTGATCTCTTGCAGACATGATTGGTTGTTACAAAGACGACAAAACGTTGGACGATGACTTTCGCCTAATAAACGCTCGTGCATTAGGATATCAAGTGGAGCAATTTTCTACAAAACAAGATTGTATTGATCAATGCGGAGACAAAGGATTTCTGTATGCCGGTTTTCAAAATGGCGATCTTTGCTTCTGTGGAAACACCTATGACAAGTATGGACGAGCTGACGATATAGATTGTAATATAAAATGCAGAAAGCCAGATGAAACAGTGGAATTCACTGACAACGAGTTCGAGTCTTGTGGCGGGCGGTGGAGGAATGCCGTGTACGCAGGTCAGTTGAAGATCATATTTGCTCGTCGTGAGACTCGTAAGAGGCACAGTGGCCTTAATCCGCCTTTTCTTTGCTTCGTATATGAATCTCAATGAGAACCATAATGGCTCTAGTATATAAACAACGGCACCTATAAGCGGATGCATTTGGTTATTGTTATTACTTTTTTTCCTTTCTACAGTAGCTGGCGTTAAATCCGCGGAACGAGAAGTTGCTAGGAAATGGTGGCAGGGAAGAAAGAAATAAACAGGTATGTTATTCGAGAGAGCCTGGGAACAAAGTTGGCTGATGAAAGCGTACTAGACAAGCTAAGGAAAGTATGAGTGTTCTGTACTGTGATTGTACTGTGAGGCAAATCGCTCTCTCGCGTTGTTTCACTGATTTTCGACTTTTATAAAACGTGATCAATTACTGTTTCGAAAGAGTTGTATGACATATGGTGGGATAAAAGACGCTCTTAAAATTCAGCGCGACTCTCTTTTTAACGCGAAACCTTTGACGAGCGCGGAAGCTCATGCATCTACTCTTAAAAATAAGACAAAAACGAATAGAGAAGGAGACTGTTTTTCAGTCTAGAAATATACTTGTTTCTGTGACAAAATACACATTTGGTCATCTAACATAGACGTAAACTCTACTTTCTGGTTTTCAAATAGTTATTCTGACAACTTTAAAACTGACATTTTTTTTTACTTTTCCAGGATTTGACACCTTAAAGGAATCTGATACAGATAACTTGAGATAAAGAGAACCTATCTCGATCAAAGAACGAAACCAAACGATCGGTCTAATCAGTCAAGACATAACAACATATACACTTTTTGTAACATTTACTGTATAGCTTTTTATTTGAACTAAGTGAGTGTTGACGTTATATCACAGATAACGTGAATACCTCAGCACCATAACTGTAGTCATTTTTTAGTAGCGATTCGAGCAACGTTTCGATTATCAGCGGGTTAAGCACCAAATTCTATAACGCAATAAGTGTAACCTTTTTAGGCTGTGTCCTATGACAGCTCAGTGAGCGTCCTGAAGGGGGGAGGGGGTATCATGTCCCCACTGAAATTTTGCACCAAATTCCATTTACAAGTCTATGTATTGCCCAAATCCCAGTCTCGATCCCATTTTTTTGTTTTTGATTCTCGGTCCCAGTGAACCAATTCCCATTTTCCCACTGAAAATTTGCCCAAGTCCCAGTTCAATTTTACCCCTTTATATGGCCCCTCCTCAGTAGATGACGTCATCTGCAATTCATCTTTTTGAGCCATCGAGAACCAGATTGTTTTGCAAGGGGAATATCTTCATACCGCTATAATGAAATGAAAGAGTTAATTTTGTTAAGGTTTTCTCGAACTATCATAAAATCCGCCAATTAAACTTCTTAACAACAAACGCGAAACAACTCTTCTTCATGTGGAAAGAAGAGGCAAAAAACGGCGACAACTTTTCCTGTGAAAGCAAAAGATTGCTTGTGTGACCGCAACAGCGTTTATATGTACGTCTTCGTTAAGAACACTGTACAGCTTTGTACATATCATTTTCTTTTTTTCCCTTTTCTTATTGTTATATGATGAATTAAGCCTGAGCAACGCATGAAACGCAAATTACAGTAAACATCCGCATATAAGAAACTGATTTCGGTCAGTTAGAGTAATCAATTTCTTATTTACCAGGGCCCAGTTGCTCAAAGAGCGGATAACGCTATCCACCCGATAAATCGCTATCCAGTGGATAAGAATTAACAAAACATACTACACTATCCACCGATAGTGATTTATCCTATGGATAGCGTTATCCACCCTTTGAACAACTGGGCCGGATAAATCGCTATCCACTAAACAGCGTAGTATGTTTTGTTATCATTTATCAAACGGATAGGTGATTTATCCAGTGGATAGCGTTATCCGCCCTTCGAACAACTGGGCCAATTTGCTTAGGGACGGACCATTACTTTTTTGGAGGGGGGGGATGAAAAATATTGAAAAAAATTGTTTGCAGGGCCTGGAAAGACAAAACAAATTGTTTGCAAAAACGATATGTATATCAAAAAATAGTAAGAATTTCGAAAAAAATGTTTGCAGGGGTGCATAAACTAAAAAAAAAAGTTTGCAGAGGAAAATTTTTCATCCCCCCCCCCTCCAAGAAAATAATGGTCCGTCCTTTAGCGAGTATTTTTTTCCAAAAATATTACACATTCACGTTTCTAGATGTTTAATTAACATACAATGTTTTATGTCACACTAAAAAGTAAATTACAAAAAAATAAATAAATACTATTATTTTAAAATATAACTTTGCTTACTATAGTATTGCTTTCTTATTCTGGCAACCTGTTTCTTTTAATAAAAGAACATGTTTGATTTATCAGGCTGAATTGGTTTTTAGTATATGGTGCTTTACTGGCCATGGCCAACTTTCAGCCTGATGTTTTTAATCCACTTGTTCTTAAATGCGGGTGTTTACTGTATACCATAACAAGCGAATGACCGTGATAATAAAATCAAGATACAATATCATTTGAAAATAAATAACCTAACTACTGAGGAAGAAACTGTTTAATTTGTGGAATGATGTACGCGTAATTTATAAGTTCCTCTGTTTTCCAGCTTTTTAAGTGTATCATAAGTAGTAGTAAGTGAATTCTGGAATACAGGAATAAAATAGAAAGGTTTTAAATATGCCATAAGAACTAGTGACAATTCTAAGCCCGTGCAAGTTTGATACAGCCATAATCTAGATGCTTCGCATTACTGAAAAACAGGTACCATTGCAACTTTTACAAGAGCTGTTCAGGTATTTCGCTCCAATTATTTTTTTCGAGTTCCCTAGGAAGCCACAAGTACAGAGTCGTCTTCTAGAAATAATCGTCCAGTTTCAGTACACAATAAATCCCTGGAACTCCACGCGCCCGATAATGACGCATTTTGGAGGAACCGACTGTGCGCAGTTTAGCGCGGGCTCAGTACCTAATTCCCTTACAGGTTGCACAACCCCAGCCACTTGAGTTGACGGTAAAATAAACTCTTCACTTGTCGATTAAAGTTTAAAAGTTTCTGTTTATGTAACAGGGAAATATCATGCTACCGTTTCAAGAACGTAACAAAATTCAAGGCGAGCACTTTTGCGAATTTATTACGGAAATTATTCTTGAACGGAGGTGACACACATCAAAATATGATAAAATTTCCTTCCTTGCATAAATTAATACTGTTAAAAATTTGTTAACGTGACAAAATAGAGTCCAAAATAATCAAAACCATACAAAAAATTCAAACAGAAGCTGCGAATCTAAACTAGAAACAAGTTTTATTTCTTTATGGATAGACGGATGCAGTTCCAAGCCGTGGGCGAATATACTGTTTCGAGAGCATATCCAGTATGTGTGGGAAATCTGTACACGGAAATGGAGAAACTTCAAAATGTCGTGATCATTTTCCGCACGACAGGAAAACGAGTTTCCGTTATATCTTCGTTATATGTCTTATATCGGCATGTCTGACTCCCTCCAATGCTCCGCCTCAGTATCGTTCCAGTTGAAAACTAACATTTTTGTCACTATATACTCTATGCTTGCAGTAAGTGTGATTCATAGCGCTGAGCTTAACTGACGTTAGTAGTTTAATACAATCGTGCGTGACTAGTAACGTAACTGTAGGAGATAATTCAAAGTTCAGTTAAGGCGCATTCCCTTAATAAGAGCATAAAAGATCACAAAAGCATGGTTACCACAAACACAAAGTAAATACCGATGTGGCGGAGGATACTTGTCACAGCATGTAAGGCCGAGGAGTGAACATTGTCCTTACGTACAAAATATCAAGGGTGTGACAGCGGTGTGACCACAAGACACATGATATTATTTTGATCTTTCAAGGATCACTGGCTCCAGCGCCAAGCCTTATATATACGTGTAAAAATTTTGACCTTTTAACCAACGCCTACAAACGAACCGGATATGGAATCTCGAAAGTACTCGAAAGTGTTGGCACAAAAATACTGGTCCATGCTTTAAATGAATGACATTCACAAGAACTTGAAACTGAAAGCATTCATATCACACAGAGGCATAATGGACACAACGTTTCTGCTTGGATTTGTTCTCGGTCTTTCATTCGCGATAGAAGGTGAGAAAAACGTTTCAATTGTTCGTGGTCACGCACATACCTGTATAAGCTTATTTATTACCCTGGTATAAATAATATCACTTTTATTCTTCAGTTTATAACATTAAGATTTGTAGAGTTAATCTATTTCTGTCGGTAATTCAAATAAGTATTCGATGGGGCACTCGTGTGTCTTTCCTATTCAAGAGCGGTTTTTTGTTCTTTTTGGAGAATGGAAAGGCAAGAAATAAATTTTTAATGGAAAGTGATTAAAACGAGGTCTGGGTGCGATTCATATTTAAATCAAGCCCGTGACCCTCGTTACTGAAAGTGTAAATTAAGACTATTCACTGCAAGAAATGTAGTTCAAAATTCTGATACATTGACGTCGTGAAAAGCACAATTTATTAATTTGCTCAACGTTTGCGGCATAAAATACCAGGTTGTATAATTAATAGAAAGAAAAAGCTTGCGTTTCCGTGTTTTGCTTCACGCACCAAGTAAGTATAGTAGGAAACGAAATACTAAAAATAGCTCTTTCCGTATATTAGCCCGCCCGTGCGGTTTTGTCGGTGTCAGTATCATAAAGTTTCAGTTAAAAACAAGATGCGTAAATGCGACGTACGTATCTTTGCTGATGGATGATGGCCGCAAGGGTTGTACCTTCTGCTCATTATAATTTATTTATATTTTAATTTAATTACTAGACTTCATGTACTTTTAGCGTTGATATTTATTCTGAAATGTATTTCAAAATCTTCCGTTATCAGAATTACTAGACTATTAGATTATTAGATCTTAGATTAATATTAGACACTATTATTTTTCTATGCATTTACTTTCTGTTCCCAAATTAGTATGGGATTTTCCCAGGCTATGAGGTCTTGATACTTAAATAAAGTTCCTATCTACCTATCAATCTATCCTCTAAACAGGCCAAACTATTGTGTTTTATTATAGCTACAGCTGCGGGCAGACATTTTACAAATTCCTCAATCCATATAAGAAAATATTGGAAAAGTTCTGATTTGACACAACTTCCGCAACTTGCACGTGTGCGCATGACACACTCTAGACGTCGAAACCGAAACTGCGGAAGTTTATCTAAGCTTTCTTGTGGTCATATACTTGTCTTTACTGGTCATATACAATGTTAAGTCGGTCTACAACCTACATGGCTTATACCAGGCTTGAACTAGGATATTGCTAAAAGTGAACAAAGCTATTACCTTATTATAGGAAATAAACGGCGCTTCATGAAATTAACGCGAAATTAAAAAATTCGCGTTAATTTAAGTCGCGTTAATTGTTGTTAACGTTAACTTCCGCGCCGTTAATTAAGTGGAGCGTTAATTTCCATGGCCTTACATCATTTTTTGGCCCCAATTTCTCGATACAGTCCAGCCGTTCTTGACTCCTACGAAAAAGCATTATTTCATCAGGGTGAAAATCTGCCGGTAGCACTGAAACTGTGAAGAACACTCGAGGCGGTCAGATTCCTTCGCTTAACCTCTACGTTTCGGATTAAACGCAGTGTTGAAAAAACTTGTTCCTGTTGACTCAACCAGATTTCTTTTCTTTGCGTTCGTCGCGTTATTTTCCTTCATTTTGAAATGTTACCACCTCTTTCGCGTTAATTTCCTTTATTGGAAAGTATTTTTTCTTCAATTCTCGTTAGTTTATAACGTCGCGTTAATTTCAAATACCACTTATTTAAAAAAAGCGTTAATTTCCCATAATAAGGTAGTTTCTAAAAAGACTGTTAGCGGACCTGTTTTTAATTAAAGTCTTGTAAGGATTCTTTGGACCTCTTTAAGCCACTTGAATGAGTGTAAGTTGTTGTGCATCTATTACAAAGGATGAGAGCCACAGTTTACAGAGCATGTTTCTAGACTAGACTCTTCGTGATCAAACAAAAGATTATCATTGTCGCGGAAAGATGGACGTTTCGAGAGTCCTCGTTTCGTCACAGCCCTTCCGGTACATGTAAATGATCATATCATAATAAACGGCGACTAATCCGGTTAATCCAATTTGGTTTTATTGCTGATGACATTCTTGTTTACATTTTGCAATTGGAAATGTCACGCTTAATATTCCATTAATTCTTAACATATTTCAAAAGCTTTTTAACAGTCGGACTCAAATGTAAACCATCTCAATAGTTTTCTTAATTTTATACCACGCCAAATACCCAAGAAAAGCAATCATGAGGGCAAAAATATGAATAGAAAAACGTTTCAAAGATGGGGCGAGGAACGAATTACATCTAAAGCATTCAGTATACAGGTCTAATGGTAGTTACAGATATGGCTTTTAAGTTGTTTTTGAAAAGAGGCAAGGAAGACTGAGTTAACGATATCAAGAGTTGACTTGCTCAGGACCGCTCAGGTCCTTGATATCTTCAAGTATTGTCCAGCTGTGGAATTTCAGTATATTTTCCAGGTGAAATTCATTACAGCCCGAAAACGCAGCATAACTTTGTCTTGAACCGAGATGGAACAAACACCAGGAACAATGCCTCGAGCCCCAAAAATAATAGCAACTGCTACACTAGAGGACCAGTAGAGTTACAAGCTTACTAGAGCTGCTACACTAGTACCAGTTTCCGACAATCTGCAAATATATACTATATTCTGGAGTATAAACTTAATTTTGCTTTCATCGGTCAATTTAACATTCGTTTTGACAATGAATTTTCAGTGGCGCCCATGAACTGTTCATGTTACTCATTTCACGCGGACGGCCTCACATGGACCGCAGCCAGACAGTCCTGCCAATACATCGGAGGAGACCTCGTCTCTATGGAAACCGAACGTGAGTTGCAGTTCATCAAAGATCACGTGCAAAACCTGACAAACTTGTTCAACAATGATTGGCACATCGGCTTGCACTTGAACGCCACGGTGGCGGGAAACTGGACTTGGTTGAGTGGAAAGCCGCTGACCTTTGATCGCTGGCAGCCAGGGCAGCCTCAACATGGTGCCCCTTACGTGGTGATGGCCAGAGACTATTCCCCGGGTACTAAAGGACTTTTTAAAGGAGTGCGGGGAGATATTCTCGCCGGATTTATTTGCGAGAATCCAGCTGGTGGGTATATGTATACTTTGCTTCGTATATGAATCTCAATGAGAACCATAATGGTTCAAGTATATAAACAACGGCAACTATTAGTGGATGCATTTGGTTATTGTTATTGTTTTTTTCCTTTTTACAGTAGCCGGCGTTAAACATGCGGAACGAGAAGTTGCTAGGAAATGGTGGCAAGGAAAAAAGAAATAAAAAGGTATGTTATTCGAGAGAGGGGAACTAAGTTGCGAGAAAGTGTAGACAAGCTAAGGAAAGTTTGAGTGTTCTGTACTGAGTACTGTGAGGCAATCGCTCTCTCGCGTTATCCTATTTATAAAAGTAATAACGTAAAGCGTGATCAACTAGTGATTATGAAATGGTACCGGGGAAAAGACGCTCTAAAATTCAGCGCAACTCTCTTTAACGCGAAACCCTTGACGAGCGGGAAGCTCATGCATCTACTCTTTAAAATAAGAAAAAAGAAAGAGAAGGAGACTTTTTTCAGTTAGAAATTACTTGAAACACGTTTGTCACTAAAAAGACGTAACTCTACTTTTTCAATACTACTACTGACATTTTTTTTACTTCCAGGATTGACACCTAGACTGCACAGTGAGATATAGACCTATCCGATCAAAGAACGAAACCAAACGATTGTCTAATCAGTCAGACATAACAAAAATACACTTTAACATTTATGTATAGCTTTTTTTGAACTAAGTGAGTGTTGACGTTATATCACAGATAACGTGAATACCTCAGCACCATTTCATTATAGCGACGAGCAACATTCGATATCAGCGGGTTAAGCACCAAATTCTATAACGCAATAAGTGTAACCTTAGGCTGTGTCTATACTCAGTGAGCGTCTGAAGGTGGGGAGGAACATGTCCCAGAATTGCCCAAACCATACAAGTAGTATGCCAAATCCCATCATCCCATTTTATTGTAGTGAATTCCATCCATAGCCGTCAGCTCCGAGGCCCCCCAGTGGATGAGACGACGAGACGAGAAAAGGGAACCGAAAAAATAAAAAACGGACAGAGAGGAAAAACGCTTCCTGAAAGCAAAAGATGTGTGGACCGCAGGAATATACGTCCGTAAGAAACTGTACAGCTTTGTACATATCATTTCTTTCCCTTTGATATAGATGAATAAGCCTGAGCACGCAAATTACAGTAAACACCCGATATAAGAAAACGTCAGTTAGAGTATCATTTACCAGGCCAGAGGAACGCTCCACCCGATATCGCCAGTGGAAGAAAAAACATATACACTACGACCGATATACCTATGGATAGCGATCCACCGAAAATGGGCCGGATATCGCTACCTAAACAGAAATCATTATCCACCGGAAGGGATCCAGGGATAGCGTATCCCCGAATGGGATTAGGGACGGAAAGGAGGGGGGGAAAAAAAGAAAAACAGGCGGAAAGAAAAAAAATTGAAAAACGAATCAAAAAATATAAGAATCGAAAAAAATGTTTGCAGGGGTGATAAACTAAAAAAAAAAAGTTTGCAAGGAAATTTCTCCCCCCCCCCCTCCAAGAAAATAAGTCCGTCTTTAGCGAGTATTTTTCCAAAAATATACACATCACGTTTCTAATTAATAAATAAATGTCAATAAAAAGTAATACAAAAAAATAAATAAATATATATTTAAAAATATTCACTATAGTATTGCTTTTATTGCAACTTTTTAATAAAAGAAAGTACAGAATTGTTATAGTACTGGCAGGCACTTTCAGCCTATAATCCATGTAAAGGGTTCGAAATAAAAGGAAGATTAAAATCAAGATAAAAGAAATAAATAAAAAATGGAAATACAGTCCTCCAGTAGTGAAAAGAAAAGGAAACAAAAAAAAATAAACAAGAATATAATAAGCCCGAAGATAAGTAAAAAGTCCAAGAGAGTGCAATTGAGTTTAGGAAGCCAAAGTAAGAGAATCGTCAGAGTCAATATTGAACTCCACGCGCCAAATGACGAGGAGGAAAACCGGCAGTCCTAAGGAAACCCAACAGAGTGAGTAATACTCTAAATAAAAGTTTTAGGAGAGAAAATAAAAAAATAAGAAAAAAAGGGGAAATAAGAGAGATGGGAAAGAAAAGGAGATTCCGTATATATCGGGACTCCAGCTCCCCAGTATTAGTTAATAATAATAAGACAACGGAAAAGAAGCGTGTAGAAAGTTCAGTTAAGGCGTAAAAGAGATAAAAGAAAAAGACAAAAAAAGTAGTGGCAGGATAAGATAAGGGAGGAGAAAAAAAAAAAAGGGGAAGGGTGAAAAGAAAAAGGATAGCCCCAGCGCAAGCAGTTGATAACCAAGAGAAAGATAAAAGAAGTGATCTCGTCACGCGGTACAAGGTGAGAAAAACGTATTGTGGTCACGCAACTGTATAATATATACCCTGTATAAATAATCAAAAATAATAAATGATTAAAAATAGAAGGCAGTAAAGAGGTTTTTTTAGAGAAGGAAAGGAAGAAATAAATAGAAATTAAAGGGCTGGTGCGATAATAAATCAAGCCCGTGACCCCGTTATGAAAGTTAAATTAAGAACACAGAAGAAAAGAAAAAAAATTTAAAACGTGTGAAAAGCACAATTCTCAACGTGCGGATAAAATAAGGGAAGAAAGAAAAAGTTGCGTTTCGTGTTTGCTCACGCGCAAGTAAGAAGTAGGAAAAATAAAAAGCTTGTATATAGCCCGCCCGTGATTGGGTAGATATAAAGGTTAGTTAAAAAAAACGAAAGCGACGTACGACTTTTAGAAGGCCGAAGGGGAACCGAATAAATAATAATAATTATTTAGTTAAATAAAATTAAAATCTTCCAAATAAAAAAAAAATAAAAAATAAAATTTTTAATAGTAGGGATTTTAGAATATATAAAGTTCTACACCTAATATAAACAGGCCAAATATGTTTATAATAGCTAAGCTCGGGAGAATTTAAAATAAAAAAGAAAAATAAATTTATGACACCTCGAGAGAAGAATATAAGCTTTTAATGAATAATGCCCTAAGAAGAAGAATAAAAATGAAAAAAGAGGAAAAATAAAAAATCGCGTTATTTAATCTATTTATTACTTTATTCCGCGCCGTATAAGTGGAGCTATTAGCCTATGCCCCACTCGAACAGTCACCGCCGACCAGAAAAACAGGGTGACGGAGACAGGTTAGATTTCGTAACCTCTATTGGAAAAGAGAATACTAGTCCACCTCCAACAAAAAGGTATCTCTAAAAAGACGAGCGGATAAAGATTAGAGACCTTAGGCCAGAAAGGAAAAAGGAGAGAGCAGTCAGAGAAGAAGACGGAAAAAAATCGAAGATGGACTTGAGAGTCTGTGTGCCCATACAAATAAAACGCCTAAAAATGAAATTTTAAAGTCGAACTCTAATGTAAACCATCTCAAATTTTACCACGCCAAATACCCAAGAAAAGCAACATGAGGGCAAAATAAATAGAAAAACGTTTCAAAGATGGGGCGAGGAACGAATTACATCTAAAGCATTCAGTATACAGGTCTAAAGGTAGTTACAGATAGCTTTAAGTTGTTTTTGAAAAGAGGAAGGAAGAGATTAACGAATTATCAAGAGTTGACTTGCTCAGGACCGCTCAGGTCTTGATACTCAAGTATGTCCAGCTGTGAAAGATTTCAGGTAAATTACAGCCCGAACCGATAACTTTTTTGAACCGAGAACTCTTTCCGGCATACAGATTGTATGCACTTAATGAAGATTTTTGAGAAGGCACAAAAGTAGCGCTCGTTACCCTCTAGCTCAGACACACAGGAACATGCTCCGAGCCCCAAAAACAATAGCAACTGCTACACTAGAGGACCAGTAGAGTTACAAGCTTACTAGAGCTGCTACACTAGTACCAGTTTCCGACAATCTGCAAATATATATATATTCTGAGTATAAACTTAATTTTCTTTCACGGTCAATCTAACATTCGTTTTGATAATGAATTTTTAGTGGCGCCCATGAACTGTTCATGTTACTCATTTCACGCGGACGGCCTCACATGGACCGCAGCCAGACAGTCCTGCCAATACATCGGAGGAGACCTCGTCTCTATGGAAACCGAACGTGAGTTCAGGTCACAAAGATACTGCAAAACCTGACAAACATGTTCAACAATGACTGGCACATCGGCTTGCGCTTCAACGCCACGGTGGCGGGAAACTGGACTTGGGTGAGTGGAAATCCGCTGACCTTTGATCGCTGGCAGTCAGGGCAGCCTCAACATGGTGCCCCTTACGGGTGAGGCCAGAGACTATCCCCGGGTACTAAAGGACTTTTTAAAGGAGTGCGGGGAGATATTCTCGCCGGATTATTTGCGAGAATCCAGCTGGTAGGTAAGTATAAAATATAGATTACTAGGAAAGTGCGGTAGGTTTTACGCAGAGGTTGACAGAAAGAAGAGCGGAGGGAAAGATCATCAGCACTTATTTTTTATTTAAAATACAAACCACGCGATAAAGACCCGGTAGCAAAGAAAAAAGAAAACGAAAGAAACAAAACCAAAAGACAAAAAGAACAGAAATAGAACTAAGACTACGTTGTGTATGAAGGGAGGGTATTCATGAAGAATTAAAATCGTTTAACACGCTTGAGGTGTGTTTCTTGTTGCTGAGTACGCATTAGGCGACTGACTTACTGTGTTTATAGAAATGTTAAAGTGTCCTCCATTAAACACGGCTCCGCTAAATACACTTGCTCCAGGCAATGGCGCACAGGTTTATTCATCGCGTCAGTCTTTTTCGGAATAAATTTTGTAAACGGCAACTGGATTCTTTTGGGTGGACCGTTTGGTGTTGCGAAGGCCTTCAGTTTAACAGCTCTGACATTTCGAAGTTCAGCTCACGTTTTAGTTTTCGCTTGACGTTCAGGATACTCTAGGTATTCAGTTCCGTCGGCTTCCATGTGAAGTTCCACGTCGCCCCAAGTCATCTGCCCATGTTCTTCACAGCCTCTCAAACCAAAATGCACCGAATTGAAAAGCCAGACTGTGATTAGCAAAGCTTCGGCATTTGAGATTCCCAGTAAATTCTTCTCGAAAAGAACGTTTTCCTCCACATCAGTCAAAGCTTCGGCTGCGTTGGGTTTGTTCCCTTTGCCTTCATTTTTCAGTTGTTTGCTGCGAGCTTCCAGACATTTTCTTGCTTGATCAAACACAGTGTCTTCGATAATACTCGCTGAGTATTTGCGTTCTCTTTATAAATACCGGTTAAAACTTGAGAACAACCCTCGAAGGCTCGATGGTTCATAGTCTTGGCCATCTTTTCTTTTCACACTAAGAATGAATTCACTAAGGTAACGGCTGAGCTCTTCTGGTTGGATTTCTTCAATTTTTCATTGTTCGTTTTTCTCCAGCAGAAATGTAGAAAGCAGCTTCACATCCCGCTCACTCGACCCGCTGCGTTTTTGCTCGAGTGTTTTTGTTTTCCTGCTCTGTAATATATTCTTCGATGGGTTTACTTAATGGTTTAAAGCTATTGCCAGAAGATTCAGCCATAGTTGTTAAATGAGAACGTTTTAAACCGTCCAAAAATATACTGCGAAAGGCCAAAAACCCTGCAAGCGATAACTTTCAAACAGTGAAAAAGCTAGCGCCATCGACAAAGCTACCACGTTCATTGAAAATGTTGATGCGTTTTGACAGCCGCTTTCTGATTGGACGAAACGGGTTTCTCACGTGTGAGAAAGTCGTTTCGCCGTTGTCATTGGCTGCGAGAATTTCCGAACCGTGTTTTCAACAGATCAATTCTAACTGTAAATCTCAGTATGTATGAAATAAATAAGTGTAAAGTATAAGTACTAGAGCGGTTTCAACTGAAAGTGTC
Source organism: Oculina patagonica (assembly GCF_052425735.1). NCBI lineage: Eukaryota > Metazoa > Cnidaria > Anthozoa > Scleractinia > Oculinidae > Oculina > Oculina patagonica. The sequence continues at coordinate 21,366,493 of NC_135762.1, forward strand.
GTAAAACCAAAGCCAAGGTAATATGCTGTGGCCATTCACAAAGGACACAGGCAACCCAGTGAACCAATCAAAACTTGAAGCAAATACATAAAAATAATAATGGGAATAATAATGAGAATTTCAAGTGGAATCTTCCACAAAGTGGCTCTTCTTGATCCCACTGATTCCAGATTGAATTGGAATTTGGAAGTGTTGGTTTTTGCGAAAGGAGGAAAACCGGAGCGCTCTCACCACTGCGCCAACCCTGCTCCCCTTACATGTAACAAAGGGCGGGAAAAAGAGTATTAGGAAATCGGGATTGGTTTTGGTTTACTTCTGATTGGTTAAGAAAGTGACAAGAGTTTTTTTAAGCCAATCACTAAGCGTAGTAATAAAAAAAAACAAAGCATACGCGAATTACTTTCGAGATCAGTTCAGTGCTAGCCTTGCATGTCAAATTGTCTTATTTGCATTTCAAGTGAGCCCAAACACGTGTATCTCTTGTCTACTACGAAAGATTCAGTATGGAAAAACAGCATAGATCTTCGTGCTTCGTGTGGCCATTTGCATTTAAAACAGTTAGTGGCCTCTCATGTCTACTGTTAATTCCGAACTGTGTTGTTTGTTTGTTTGTTTGTTTTTACCGCGTTGTTGTTGCTGCATTTGTTACGGGGCGTTAAGCCCACGCCCAGCCCAACCCAACTTTTCTATCCGGGCTTAAAAAATATGACTCGGAAAAATGTCCAAGAAAAGGAAATAACGAGGAGTTCCGTTGAAAAAAGAATTTAGACTTTACATGTTATTTCAAGGTTTTTACGAATTCTTTTACTTGCAGCAAATTCTGTCCACTTCAATTCGGTCCACGCTTAATTATTGAACTAAGAGTTTTGCGATTTGTTAACGTTCAATTGCTCAAGTTCGCAAACAAGTGGATCTATACAACGTTAATAAAAACTAAATCTTTCATGGGTTGTTGTTAAATCACCTCGTGTAAAAAACAATGCAGCTACCCTCGGTTGATTCCAGACTCCTTTCGAACAAATAAAAACCTTAGAATCAATCCTTTTTGCTCGATATTTAATAAAGCACAGCTATTTTTAAAAATCTATTTTGAAAAGTAGGAAAAAGAAATGTCGAAGGAGAAATCACACTCGGAAAAAAGGGAGACAGGCGTAACAGGGGAAGATCATAATACCGAACCAAACCCTGTGGAATTTTTAACACCGCGCCTATAAATTTAATTCATTCTTTAACTTTTTCCACAGATTGCCCGAGAAGTAGCTTACTCTGCAAGGGTCCAGAGAAAATAACAGCGGAATTTAAAACAACTACATCAACATCAAACACGCTGAGCAGTTCGACACCACAACCTCAGAGAAGAAACCCCATAACGACTGAAAGAAGAGCTTTAACACGAGCTACTAAATCCAGTAAAACAGTCATCATGGTTGAAAAAGGTAAGAAATATGGGACACTGTGATCGTAAGAAGCTATTTTATCCTGCTTAATGTCGTTTGTTTTTCGCCAACTCGGCCAACTGGTATTAGACAGGTTAATTATTAAAACATAATATCTGTAATGACAATTATATCATGGGGATTGTCTACGTTTTCAAATATGCATTCGGACCTTCGATACGAAAAGCCTGTTTAGCTGGCAGCATAGCTGGCGAAAAAAAATAGACGGACACAAACAAAACTAATCAATTTAATGCTGGTGTATTTACAACACATCAACGATTGCACGTAAGAAGGCTCTTGTCCCATCAAAGATAGACGCCTGTATTCAACACACTGCCAAAACAGATAACGGGACTGTTATAATTTCGCAGAAAAACTAATTTGCGACTTATACTGAGTCATGCAGTGTCACAACAACTAAGAATGCAGAGTATTTTATTTTATTCTAAGAAAACTTTGTGTTGGATTTTGAATTCAGCAAAAAAAAAACATTACATGACTTAACATTTTAACCAATGTATTAATTATGGCGAGCAGGCAGTACTCCTTGTCCGCTAAAAGGATACATTTCTTTTTTTTGGGGAAGTAGACTTGAAGTGATTAAAATGAAATTCCACAAATTAAAAAGGCGTTAGGCCGTTAAACAAACAAAAGATATCAATAATCAAAACGCGAAACCACAAGATAATTTTTGAACTATGCTTGGAATGAAAGTACTTTAAAAACCGATCTCTTTCTTACTTATTATCCAGGAAAATTATCAGATTTATTCCTACCATTGAGGCCCCCATAAAAATATTTTTTTGCGCTTTCAACAAACAGTTCACTCTTCCTTCTATAGAAAGTGTCAGAAACCGTCAATGATTCTTTGAAAAGAAAAAGAACCCTTTGTAAGAGGGCCTTAACGCCGGTGCCTAATGGCATTGATGGTCAGACATTCTAAACGAGTCGTTTGCCGAGATAATCCTTCGAGAATTTTTCTAACCACTTGACCTTTGGCAGTTAAGCCCATGGAAATGAATGTTACCCTAGCAAATTAACGTGATTAACTTGAATTGTCACACAATTTACTGTCACACAAGCTCCAGACCTAACGCGCTCTGACTGAATGTTATTGTTTTTTCTGTTACCGCAATTACTGTGCAAAGTTAGCCTAAGTTCTACTTTTCACAACAAGCACGGTAACTCTTTGTTTGCTAACGTCGCCTATTAAAAAATCGTCTTTAATTTTCCACTCTGTTTAAGGTACGAAATTTTGTTATTGGTCTGGCGACATTTCATAGGACAAACAAAATGTAGACCATTTGATAGTTGCGAGAATAATAAAATACTAATAAAGTTTATTGTTTGTTTGATTCTAGTTCAACCTCCTTCCGGATTTATCCATTGGACTATTGCGGTAATTCCGCTGGCTTGCGTGATTGCGGTCCTGATTTGCGTCATCGGCTTCCTTCTTTGGCGCTTGAAACAAAGACCACGTAAACAAAACGGCGACATCACTGTAAATGCCATTCACTATGACGTGCAGACAAGATCCATACTAAACCAGGAAGGAAAGGCAAATAACCTCCGAGGTGCTAATCACACGCGCGTACATTTTGAAGAGCCTAATAACCACGAAGATCCAAAATTCCACACGTTTACGCAAGCAAAAGACAATGAAAACTCAGCTCAATGCGTGGCGCTGTACACAAAGCCTGGAGATCTCCCCATCCCTAGACGTTTAGCCATAAGAAGAAAGGATAGCAGAGAGTTCAAAGGCAAGTATCCGCTGAATAAAAGCGGGCAGGACAATGAGACTGAAGAAAAATTCGAGGGGTCGTATGTGGACGTCAAATCTTATCAAGGCGATGGAAGCAAACGTTCATCGCGTGAATATCATGCGTTACCAACTGATTACGACGAGCAAGCTGGTATGATTGAAAGTGACCAGGAAAACACTGAAAAACCAGACTGCTCTGAGGACGAAGTCTCTTACCTTGAGATAATTCCGTGAACAATTTATTAGACTACTTGAAATAGTTAAAACGTAGCTTAAAGTCCCGCGCCAATAATTTTGAATACACTAAATGATTTTCTTTCAATAGAAATTATTTGATAATGCAGTAAAACAACAGCGAGAACACATCTACAGCCAAGGTTGCAGTATATTTTTTGTAGTTTATTTCAGTCACTGTAAATAACAAAGTATTTTCGATCCCTCTAATTTACACTTTTATTCGTGGGGGAGTGGGAGGGGGGGGGGACTCCGATGTGAAAGGATCAGGGATGCTTGTCATCTCCTTTAAGAGGTGAAAATTATGGGTTTTGGTTACACTCAGGGTTTCCAGGAAGGACTGCGAATGTTTCTACCCTCCAAATATGGCTGCACGCGGACAAATAAAATAACTATAGGTCTTGTTTGTCTATCAGTGTTTTTATAAAGTATCTTTCATCCTTTAAGTCCCAAGAGTGACCAACTTCAGATTTCTCCTCACATTACCAATATTTAATCAAGAGACAAGGTTACCAGAATTTATAAAATGACCAACAAAAGGAAATTGCTTTGATCTTTAAACAAATTCTCCCAACTTATATTATAAGCAAATGTATGAGATCAGTCAAGAGAAATTGTATGTTGATTTTGGAGCTTAAAGGATTTAAAGAGGTCAAATAAAGCTGGAGCCATACCCAGATTGGTCTCCTTAATCATCATCATCATCAATTCTCATCGCGCCAGTAGGCGCACAAGGCCGTGGTCTCCTTTATATAGGGGTTCAATTCAAGTTTTCCGACAATCACTCCGCCACTTTAAAATGCTTTCTCCTCCCTTGGGATAAAACAAAACTACTTTATCCCTCCTGAACTTGTTTTGCGAAGAAAGAAAAAGCGCGTTTAAACTGAAAATACAGGACGACAAACTGATCAGTGAAATTCGTTTGTGCACTCAGCATGCAGTGAGTCATTGTAAAACTCCTTGCAACTGGCAGCCTATACGACCTAAATACATAGCTTGTGCCAAACGACTTGGCTACCTATGCAGTAACACAAAATGACCGGAAAAGTGCCCCTAAGTAAATAATTTTATTTTTTATTTTTTTAAACTCATTTTTATTGGTTAAACAAACACTAACATAAATATAATACAATATAGGGTCAATATAGTTCGCCACTTAAGCTTAAAATACTGAACGATGACATGCTACTTAGTTACTTAGTTGATACTTATTATTATTTCCCAGAAATTGCCGTCTCAGACTAATAAAAAAGACATAGTTACTATGGCTTATCTTATGACTTAGTTTTATTGTTATTTGGGCTTTCAGATATTTTAGTCGAATCGATAAAATCAACGAGAGTTTACACATAGGTCAAAAACTGTAACATAAAATTTCAAAACATTGTATTCTCACTGTTAGTGGTATATATTTTACACGGTAAACCCTTTCTTGGCGTATTGGGTTGTTGATGTAGGTTGCTAAGCGAAGTTTGCAATAACCTGCAAAACATCCCCATGTTAAACAATATTTCTATCCCCTCAAAGGCTTTTGTAAGAAAGTAAATCTCAAACAAACTTCCCATAGGGCATTATGCATGGACATAATTAATTATGCACAATTAGCGAAGCTGCAAATTTGAACCGGACCGCGCCTCCAAAAAGAGAAGAAATTAAAGGGCCAAAATCGGCCCAGTAGCTTTGATAAAACTTGCTTCTCAGATTTCAAGAAGTAAAAATCTAACAACCTACGCGCGTATTTTTGAAGAGGAATGTTGTAGCTACATTTTAAGGCTAAAACGAAGATTGAACAAGCACAAGGAATGTTCTTTTGCACTTTCAAAAGCGAATTTCTGAAAATGTAGTTACTTTCATCGCTAGACTGTAAGAGGCTGTCTTGCAGTCACACCCTGCCTCGTACCCAGAGGCCTCTCTCTTTTTGAAACGGGTGGGCAAGGCAGGAAGGGAAGGCGAACGGAAGAACGAATTTCGCTCCTCGTGTTTCTCCTTCCCGTGGTGCCCCGCGCTTCGCTCGTTAGCAGTCGCTGGCGCTTCGCGCTCGCCTTCGTTCACCTTTTATTGCAGCGCGCAAAGAACGAAGCGCCTGGGGAGGAGGCTGGTTTACACCAACTTTAAAAGATCATTCCTCAACTTTAAAAGTTGACAGTGACTCAAGACATTCCTGTTATCCAAGAACAGCTTACGCCAGATGAAAGCCGCTATTTTGTAGTAAAATACAACTTGCGGAAATTCTCGAAGTTTTCTGAAAAGCGTCACAAAATCAGCTGAGGTCCCCACTTCATCCAATCCTGTTACTTTAAAAGCAAACTGAACAGTGCCAACCATGAAAATAATAAAGACCTGCACGAAAAGGGCCACTATTGTTAGTTTGAAAAGCATAAACACAAGAAATCCACTTGAATTCTTAACTTGATTTACAGGGGTAAAGTTTAACACGCAGACCATTCCAAGCAATGCTATTCCGTACAAACAAAACACAATTATCAGGCATATCTGCAGAGAAGAAACTTCGTGAAAATTTAAGTACATAATAATCCCAAACCCGATGACATATATTACATTCAGCATCAAAAGGCTCCAAAACGCGGGCAAACGGACCGATTTCTTGAATATAACAGAGTACCCCAGAAATCCAGGAACCTTGTTCAGGGAAAATATTAGTATTGCAACGCTAATCTCTTGAGATGCCAGCCAAGCCAGCTCCAATTCTTGGGAATAAGGTATCTCTGTGAAGTTTGTACATCTAAATGTAGCGTGTCTTTCCTTTAAGCAGCAGTGATAAGCTCGCATGAAGTACAGCACCGACCCTATAAACTGCCACAGGAGTAGAAGGAAGAACGAAAAGCAGGCAAGGTTGCTAAGATACGAATTGAACTTCTGACAGCGGCTTTGCTTTGCTGTTTGTGTTGAGATCAGAGGTATGGTTTCCATCCGGGATATCGCAACCTCAGAATTATCCCCTGATTCCGTAATGGACGTCATCTGGTCTCCTTGCCACTTTTCTATCACAAAACAAGGTTTATCGTGAGTGACAACTTGTGATTTCTTTACAAACATGGGATCTAGTAATCGAGTAGGTAATTAGCTGGAAATACTGAGACCGGCAGATGAGTGAAACGAAAAGTAACCTGAATGTAGCCATTTACCCATGGCAACGAAAGAAATACGGTATGATTTAATTCCCACATTTTATTTGGCTCTGTATAGAACAGATAGAAAATTAAACTTGAATCCAGCCGAATTTCATAACCTTTTATCCGTTCGCAACCTTTTATAATAACCTTTTATCCGCATGCGAAAGCGAAAAAAACGATGAAATTTCGTTTTCTTATGCTTTAGAATGGCATCAAAAGACGTTTAAATATTAGTTTTACATAGAAGCAGTTGCCTAGACTTGCACCAAGTCGCCCTCTAAAAAGCGTCGCGAAGCGAAACCGCGCGTCGAAGGACTTTGAGAAAGTCCAGCAGTTGCCTTCAGCGTAGTAATCGGCGTTAGAAACATATGTCTGCTATACGGCAGACACTTCGTGTATTGGTAAATCTGTAGCGTTCGTTTTTGGAGTCACGTGACGCAAATCATTTTTCATCATGAAGTAAAAAAAAACTGTTCGCTGCAGGGTTCGCTGTCTGCACTGCTTAAACTTCAGGTTGTCGTTTTGATTATAAGAAAAAATGGAAATAGTTAATCTTAGAGGCATTTAAAGTGAAAAGATAGAGTACACGGTAAATTACTGTTTATAAACCCAGCCTACGGAGTGGGGGGGGAGCAGGCGCTCTCTTCGGGGGCAAGGGGCCAGCGTGAAGACCCGGCGTCAAGGCCGCGACTTTTGGCGAGCGAAGCGAAGTCGCAGCTTCGCCGCTTTCGCATTTTATACCCCGGAAGATAGAGCCTGCTCGCAGGCTACTAGTAATGGTGGTTTCAGTTCTTTGTTTCAAATTTCAGTTATTAATTTGAATAGATTCCAGACCGTGTAACAGGCTCCTTTTAAAAAATAGCTATTGTAAAGTAAGGTTATGAATGGTGACTTTTTAGAGATGATTGATATTAAAATAGTAGTAATTGTTTAACACTCTTTTCAGTCGATGTTTGGCCTTCGATCGATATTGTAATGTAAATAGGTTGGTGTACGTTTTGCTTAGTTTATAAATATTCAAAATTTAAAACAAAGATGCGAAACTGCTCTGGGGTTATGGAAATTATTCTCATTTTTAACTGGAAAATTTCAGCGGTTTTGACGATAATACACAATCTACCTGTAATCCATGAAATGTGCCCTCTCCGACGAGCCATTTTCGTTAAAATTTGTATATGGTATATTCCTCACCTGATGTTTCTGAACATTATTTTGAGGCTGCGCGCTTTCATAGAAACTGACGGTTAAAACAATCATACCCAGAGGATCATAGCTTACTCATTACGTTCATCCTGAACTCACCTGTAATTCCAAACCCAGTAAAAAGAAGAGCTGCCTTAACTAGCTTCCTTTAAAATAAATATGAGCTGGTTTTGCAATTATATGCGCTGGCTGGAAACCGAAATTTCTCGAATATCTTTTTCTTCCGTGACCAGTGAAATGTAAGCTACAGCTATTGATTACGTTTAGCGCAAACATTTCGTAATATCCACCTTGTACTTTAAAAAATAAGTGGTAGGTCCAATTGGTTCGGGAGTGGTTTGAAAAATGAAATTAGGCATGTATTTTATTACCAATAGATTTTTTAACATGGGTTAATGGGAGGCTAACGGTAGGCTGTTCAATTAACTGTGAAGTTTTTACCCATTATACACCTTGTTTAAGCCCACTTTACCACTTTTTACTATTTCGCTTATTATTATGCTAAGCCCGGATTTGTCCGGGATTTGGAGGAATGGCCATTCAACCACTTGTGACGTCAAACTGCATTCTGACAGAGCTAATCGAAAAAGACTTGATCTAGACTGTCCACAGCCTCTCTATTTTACACAACGCGAGAGCTCTATTTTACACAACGCGAGAGAATCGGCGAGCGAAGCGAGCGCGAAGAGCGAGCCTTGCTTCTTCCGTTTTGCGCTCGCGTCCAGTTCTCTCGCCGTTTTCACCGCGCTCATTAATCGAAAAAAAAAAACGAAAAAATAGAGGGCTGTGGACAGTCTAGACTTGATCAGGCTTTTCCATTGATAAAGATCAAAATGTTTCAGGCCAGAAGAAGAGATGGACAGCGTAGAAGGTAGAGAGAATAAGAAAGCAGAGAAAAACGAAAAGGAAAGGAACAAGGAAAAAAATCGGAACGGTTCTGCAAAAAAAATACATATTAAAGAAACATTCGTTAAAAGTTATCGGTCGCTGCGTCTGGTTTTCTTTCAGGAGTTGTCAATGATCAAACGTTTGTAGACTTAAGGAAAAGAATATCTACTGCTAGTTAGTTAGTATTGTTAGTTTTGCTGTGAGCAGCTTGAATGGCTACCTTAAAAATGTTTTCATCGAGCGCAAACAATTTGTGACATAATAATTGTTTTGATGGAAACAGAAATAATCTGTCACTTTGTTTTTCGTTTCGAAGCTCCTCTAAAGGTTTCACGTCTTAATTACCTCTAAAACAACACTGCTGTGTAAAGCAGACTGTACGGCTTGACTGGACGTAGTAAGAAGGTAAATTTTTAAGTGAAAATACATATGAACGTAGTGAGACCCTAGTAAGGAAGCAGGTTTTAATCAACTGTTACCGTGTACTCAGTTTTTTGCGCTCACTTGTTTGTATTTTGATTTTGTAGGACAAACTTATAGTAACAATTATAACAAGTATTTCCACCCAAGAATGCATTTTGTAAAGGAAGCCTTTTGTCGGTTATATTTTATTGCATTGGTTTCATTTTTTCAGGAAAATCCCAAAATCACACGAATTGTCAACGACCAACGAAAACGACAAATTCGAGGATTGATTTTATTTCCCATGACAATCCCTTCGCACTAAATAGTTGAAAATAGCAAGGGAAGGGGTTAATCCCTTGTGGAAGCTATATAGGTAAGTGTGCCCCAATGGGTATGCCTTCTAAGCCATTTTGGTCTGAAATAGGATATGGTTTGTGCACTCTGGTCAGAAGAAACTGTTTTTGTAATTGTTATTCGCATCATTCTGAATTAACTTGAGGAACTGTTAAGGAGTGCATGGAACACCTAAAATTTAAAGACTTTCTCAAATTTTCATGGAAACCGAAGCAGTTTCTGTGTAAATGTAGGGCTGGTTATAAACAGAGTATCGAATTTTGGGTCAGGTCTGAAGTATGGCAGGGAATATCGCATATTTGGTCTGAGAAACGGTAAAGGTTTAAAAAAACGCACAGCACACACCCGCCCAGAATACTCCCTTATCTTTGGCTTTTTTCTCCTAACATTGATATCAACTACATAGTCCGGCGGCTTAGCTCGAAATTTTAGTTGAATTGTGCACTTTTTGATACAAGCATGAAACTTGGCACAATGAAAGTGGTCACCAACAGAAATTTTTTCAGATATAGTGCCAAGCCCGAAAAACACTGGTTTCCATGGAAACCTTAATTTATTAACCCTATTCAGACCGGGCTTTTTTGGATCTTTTCAGACCTCCGTAACGTCCAGAATATTTAAGCAATCACAATGAAACTTAGGGAATATATAGTATGTCCAAACACCTATCGTTTGGTATACGTCACGTGGAAAGATGACGTCACATCACGTGACAATTAAATCATAATGTTAAAACAGCCGCCATCTTGGATCCGCCATCTTGGATTTCGATTTTTTTTCCAAAACGTCATAAAACCGCCCAAAATTACTGCAAAGTACTCAAAATCAATAAAACTGTTCTTAAAAACCGTAAAAGGATAAAAATAATTGCATTAAAATTATTTTTTATTAAAAGAAACATGAAAATTACAAAATTGGGAAAACATGCCTGTCAAAATACCGTTGTCATGGTGACGTCAAGTTCCTGACACAACAACTTATCCTACTAAAGTATTTCCAGATAAATTTTAGATAAATTCGCAAAGTTTGGTAGCGTTTGGTTGAATCTTGACAAAGTTATAAGCGTTTAAAGTCAGCGCGGGCACTTTCCGCCCCTCCCGGTCCGGATAGGGTTAAAATCAATGAAATTTCGTAAAATATTTGTTTGTCCTGGTTTATAGACAAATACTATTATGCCAGGTAGTGATACCAAGTCGCAAGTACAAAATTTAGAATGAAATGCTGTAATTTAGACTGTTCGCAGCCCTATATTTTCCTATTTTTCTTCTGTTAGCGAACGGTTCACCCATCGAGAGACCTGGACGCTAGCGCAAAACGAAAGACGCGAGGGAGCAGAGGGCGGGGAACGAAAAATCTTTTCCCATGCAATAATTTCCTATTTAATTATTGGTATCAAACAGATGGTAAAAAATAACAGTTGTAAGCCTAATTAAAAGCATTCATATCTGTATTTATGAATAAAAATTCACAATAAAAGGTTTATAAAAGTACAAGAAGAAATACTTTGTGGGGAAGGGGCAGGGGGGCCTCTCGGCTGAAAATTTCATTGCTGTTTACTAGCTGAAAATAGGAAATTGGTGTTGGCACTATATCAAGAATTGATTAGTATGAGAATGCTTGTAATCCTGCAAAGTTTGGTGCTTGTATCAAAAATCGCACAATTCAGGAGCTAAGCCGCCGGACTACAGTGCAGTTTTTATTTACCTAACAAATATAAACCCATCTCAGTAGTGTAGGAGTATTTCAATCCGTGTTGCTTGTGAATAATAGACAGTGGTTGCAGTTTCTGTTATCAATTTCTGTATAAAAATATTAACCCTTCAATATTTTTTTATAAATTAATATTACTTACTGTTTAAATTTTTGCATGTTTGTGTCTAAATTTTCACATGGACTTAAAGTGCTACTATGATCAAATTTTGATCTTCATATTTTTACATTGTCGTGAACAATTAGACTTTCTTACTCACCTTGCCAAATTTCAAACCATTACGAACATCAGAAGTCGTTGTATTATAACATTTATTCCAGAGAATTTACGGCCGCCATTAATGAACCTTGTTCCAAGGCTTGGTTGCGAATAGGGAGAAAATGACGTCAAAGGCTAAAATACCTCACGGGTTGAAATTAGAATAACAATCAGCATAGAAAATTGCACGAAAAACAAGCCCAAAGTTTTTGTTGCTTTTCACGTGAGTTTCAATACATATTGTTATTATAATTTCAAAAGCTTTCTCGAAATCAAAGGCAACCATTAGACCAGACAGCTGTTGAATCTTAGTGTACTCCATGATATCTTCAATGGTGCGGATAGCATCAAAGATCGTTCTTCCTCTGACATAAGCATATTGGTCAGCCTGTATGATCTCTGGTAAAATTTTCTCTAAGCGTAGAGCGAGGGCTTTTGAAGCAATTTTCATATCCACGTTAAGAAGAGAAATTGGCCTCCAATTTTTGATGTACCTTCTATCTCTGTCTTTTTTGTCTATTAATTTAATAATGGCTTGCTTTTGTGAGGTGGATAGTTCGCCGTGCTCAAAGGAATAGTTCAGGGAGTCAGTGAGCTGCTGACCTAATAAATACCAGAAAGTTTTATAGAATTCAGCTGTGAGTCCGTCATTTCCAGGGGTCTTGCCATTAGGAAATTTATTTAGCGCTTCAAAACATTCAGCGCGCGTAAGCAGTCCTTCACAACTCATCGACGAATTGTCATTTAACGTGGGTATGTTCGGATTTTCTAAAAAGTCAAAAGCAAATTCTTCGCCTTCTTCGGAGTCATGGTTGCTATATAGGTTTTGATAAAAGTCTCTAAGCTCGTTTATTATAGATTTAGGATTGACTGTAATTTTTCCGGTGGAATCATAAAGTCGCCTTACAGCAGTTTTACCACACCTAGTTTTTTCCAAATTCAAAAAGTATTTTGAGTTTTTCTCGCCGTTCTCGTACCAATTGATTCTAGACCGCACAATGTAGCCGCGCACGACATAGTCATGGAGAAGCTCATATTCGTGTTTTGCAGCTTCAAGGTCGTTTACATTGTTTTGTGAGGGGTCGTTGTTACAGATCGATTCGTGTTTCTTTACCTTCTTTTCCGCTTCAGCCAGGCGTTCTCTGCGCTCTTTCGCTTTTTCTTTGCTGTATTTGATAGTAAAAGCTCTAATCCTATATTTAACTAAGTCCCACAGAACTCGTTTGTCAACAACTTCTTTAAATTCCTCAAGCCATTCAGAATATTTTAAGGTGATACGTTCAACGTAGGAGGAATCTTCTAATAAACTTGAGTTGAATCTCCAGTAGGACGGACCATGAGGTTGTTTGTCCAGACTGTTAAGAAGCAGAGTAACTGCTGAGTGGTCTGACTTGATAGCAGGAATAATCTCAGTTTTAGATACATCGTCTTGAGTTGCTCTACTTATGAGCCAGTAGTCCAGCCGTCGCCTAATAAACGGCCTTTTCTGAGTCCATGTAAAGTTCTTTTTATCGGGGTGGTGTATGCGCCAAATATCAATTAGATCATAAGCCGTCATTAGTTCTTCAATCTTTCGCACCGAAGGTTTCGTCTCAATTCTACCCCCGAGATTGTCCAGCGTGGGATTCAGGTGGGTATTGAAATCGCCTCCGATAATGATCTGGCAGTCTGGATCTACATCCAGCTCATCCAACACGGATTTAACGTCGTCGAAAAATTTACATTGCTCGCGACTTTTAGTGGGTGCATATAAATTCACCAACAGGAATGGAGAATCTTGGATGGTTGCTTCGACAACGATATATCTGCCTTCGGTGTCAATATGCTCACCTTTAATTTCGAAATGAAGCTCGCTATTGAATAGAATTAACACGCCTCTGCCATGATTGGTACCGTGAGCAAACATCATTTTACCTTGCCACTGAAATTTCCATTCATTTTCAATTTCTGGAGTACTGTAGGTTTCTTGTAAAAAAACTATATCGGCATTGTGCTGTTTGGCCCATGTAAAAATAGATTTTCTTTTGAAATTGTCGCGAATCCCTCGAGCATTTAGAGACAATAGGTTAAAATTGTAATTAGCCATGAATCTCAATTGGATCCATTGAAGGGCAGGCCATAAAACAATAAACGAGTGAAAGCCATGAAAAGGAGTTAATGGGTATTTCAAGAAAAATTAAGCATCTGGAGAAATTACACACATACAAATAGACAAGCATACTACTGAAAAAGGCGTGAATGAAAAAGTCAAAAAAATCAGAGAAAACAAAAGAACATAAAAGCATATCTGTACTTACCAACCGCCCCAAAACTAGTTGTATGGGCATGCCTACCCTCCAGGTGTTGCTCCAGGAGTTACGGAATTCAACTCCATCAACAAAAGGTACCGCTAAGATTTACATATTCAACACATAGATAAATTCAAAAGTAACACCACTTAGATTTACATAATTTGGCAGGGTGTCAGATTGGACATAGAAATTATAATGTAGTAGCTGAATTTAAATTAGTGTCACTGTAGTAAGAGTTCCAAGCTTTAGTAAATAGCGCATTAAAGTTTCCAGTAGAAAAATAAATATAGTCAGTTATAGAAGACACATGTTCATTCCAAGGGTTGGTCAGGTGGCAGAAATTTTCCGTTCACGAACAGTTGATCTGGGTGGGCCTTGCTAAAGTGTACTCTAAAGCCTTTGTCCCGCGCCTGCTTGAACTTTTTCTGTTGTTGTTTACGAAGGTCGTAGAGATCTTTTGGTATGTCGTCGTACATAAAAAAGTCCTTGTCCTTTAATTTTATTCGGGCAGCTCTCATGACGTCTTCCTTATCGGTATACCTTAGAAACCGTATGATAATAGGTCTTGATAAGGTGCTATTTGGTTTGCCCAAGCGATGAACTCTCTGAAATTCATATTTGCCACGTGGATTCTCAATTTGTAGCTCATTTTCTAGGAAGTTGAAAACGATGTTTTTGGTGTCTTCGGGCTCAGAAGCGCTCTCATCGGTTGTATTCTCAGGAACTCCAAAAATTTTAACATTTTCTCTTCTACTGTATGCTTCCAAGTACAGAAGATCTTTCTTACACTTATCAAGCTGGGCTTTGTGATCGTGCAAGTCCTTCTGCAGATCGGCGACATCCTCCTCCGTATAATTAATCGATGTTTCGACTTCGCTAATCTTTTTATCTCTCTTCTCCGCATCGTCTTTAAGTACCGTTACATCGGCGTCAAGCCTGCTGAGAGTGGACTCGATATTCGCCATCGTAGAAGCCATGCTATCCAAACGACTTTCGATAAGGGAAAGCTTTTCAAGGCTCTTCATAATACAATCCAGCTTCTCAGTCACGTTCTCGGCCATGTCAAGAGCGTTGAGTACAATATCACACGAACTGGTGCTGTCTTCCGAGTAATTTCTCGTTTTCTTATCAGCAGGTGAAGTAGAGACCTCAGTCTGCAGTGGTGAGCGAATTTTTCTCTTAGCGGACATGTAAAATTAGACGCAAAAACTGGAGCAACCAACAACACGTTCACTCCGCCATCTTACTTCACACCTCCAATCAAAATGTAAAAATATGGAAATCGAAAATTTGATCGTAGTAGCACTTTAACACACAAATATGTTGAAAACTTAGGGCCTGTTTACATAATTCCGGAATGACTTTCATTGAACGAGTTCATTCCATCCCCATACATTTCTCTGTATCTGTTTACATGATACCGAGACAAAAGTCAAGTCATTCCGGAATGAGTTCATTCCGGTTTTCATTCCGGAATGAAAGTTTCGTTCTGGGATGACATTTCATTCTGGTATCATGTAAACACAGAACGAATTTCGTTCCGAGATGAACTTGCAACTGGTTGAACCGCATACGGACTCCACCGTTTGAATTCAGAACGAAAAAACGTAATAGCATTTACTGTTTAGCCCAAAGAAGCAGCTCTATGGTCAAATTACTCGTCAAAACTGCAGATACGGCCATTAATGGGCACAAAAACATGTTTGCGCGAAACATGCGCCATCTTGTTTTGATCTCGCGCGAAACATGCGCCACCTTGTTTTGATCTCGCGCGGAAATCGTGCACGTGAAAATGCCTTTGGTTGAACCGGTCGACTCTGTCATGTAAATGCAGAACGAATTTCATTCCGGAACGAGTTTCGTTCGGGAATGAAAGTCATTCCGGAATCATGTAAACAGGCCCTTACAAAAGACTTGTACAGGAAGTGAGAAATCCATCCTTCTTTGGTGTGCTAAGAAACGGGAAAAGAAGCACACGGAACAGCGGAACAGCAGTGTCCATCAGGGAAAATTAGGGTGTTGTTTGTAGGGAATCACACTTTAAAAGTTGATGTCAAATCAAAAACCTTCAACCTCTTACAGTTGATAAAGAAATGATTGGTCCCTTAATAATGAATTTTTTGAGCAAAGGGGGTGGGTCATGTAATTTTCAACCCCCTATCAGGGGTGGGTAAGTCAGTTTTGAGCCAGAAGGAAGGGGTGGGTCACAAATGTTTGAGCCACCACTTTCCCAAATGCTCTGGCCCACCCCCCCCCCCCCCCTCAGTCCACGCTCGGCTCATTTCGCTCCCTTTCGCTCACCCTGTCGCACTTGAGAGCCTGTTCGCAGGCTATTTTTGCTTCTCAGTCTTAGCCATTGGGCCTTGGCATCAGAAACAAAGTGCTCTGGAAATGAAAGATTTCCAGTCTTAGATTCTTGGACTTTTGGTCTTTATGTATGCAGTCTTGGTGTTTCTATATACTGTGTAAGGGAGTAATGGCATTTTTCACTTCATTCAAGATTTCTTTGTTTTCAAACAGCCAATAAAAAAAATTGAATTAAAAAATCCTACGTCCCCTGTGCCCTTTGTTTCTTTTGCCAAGACCCCACTGGCTAAGAGAAAAGAAAAGGGCTTTGGCTACGGGGATGAGAATGATCCCCGTATCCAGATAATAGACAACTCTGGTTATTAGGAAATGTCAGCAACACAATCATTTTCATTTGTATTTTCAGTATTTGCATTCAATTATGTTATGTGCCCCTCTTGTCTGATATGCAAGTATAAGTATGTAACCATGGTAACTATGATGTAACGTCAAAAGTAATGTAAATAAATTATGTACTGTAACGTGAATTATGTATTGTAATTTGTATTGAAATTTTAGTGTTAATTTAAAAAAACACCAGTATCTGATTGCATAAATAAACAATTAGGTGCTTCACCTGATCAAATCATGACATTTGCCACATGATTTGCGATATGATTGCAATTCAATAGGTGTAATTTTTTTCAAAAGGACACTGTCTCATTGTGTAAATAAACAAGCACTTTGCCCGATCTGTTTTGTTTTTTGCTTTCTTTTTCAGCCTTGCTGCACATTAGCCCTATACTTTAAGATGATTTCCAGTCCGTACTGCGCAGACTCAGGGTTTGTTATCATTTTTGTTTTGAATTTGTTGAAACGTTACACTTCGGTGATAGCGTACATGAAGTTTTTTAGTTCGCCATTACGGATCGTTTCGTTCAAGAATTCACGATGAGCTAAAACGTCCGTTTGAAATGCCGTCGAGCTTCTTTTACTCGTTATTATTGTTTTGCAAGGATATCTGGCGTTAATAATGAAGAAAAAGGTAAGTTTTGTCCCGGAATTTTTATTTTTGCTAGTAAACATTCTTCTGTTTGTGAGACTCACAAACATTGCAGGCGGAGATTGCGCAGTACGGACTGGAAATCATCTTTAACCCCTGTGTGTTTTGTTTTGTTATCAACAATGCGATGCCTTCTAAATTAAAATTCATTTCCTCCAGGCCCATACGAGAAAATTCCCAATCTTCAAATTAAACTCTCTCCTAAGCCTTTTAGACCAACAAACCCCTCTCCTCTCACTTTCATTTCGCAAACTTTCGTACCACAAATATCATCAAGTACGGTAGCTAACAAATATGCACTGACTGAGTGAATGACTTGTGAATGACTTGGTTTCCCATCAACCTCGTTCCCAGGGTCTTCCCCGTTTTCAAAATGGCGGATCGACAAGACCATTTTGAAAACGGAGAAGACCCCGGGGACGAGGTTGGGTGACGGTTGGGTTTCCCCACGCATTATCGTGCCCAGTCTTTCTCATGAGGAAATTGCGGTGGGCGGGTCTTCGAAAACGTTTTTTGCGTCTCAAATTGTGCTATCGTGTTTATTGCAAGCAAATTATTCGCCGTCAAAACAAAACTCAACAAAGTAAAACCATGTTCATGCGAACGTTAACGGGCCACTGAAATCGTGTTGTATATCGTTTTAACGTGGTCGTCGTATTGACGAGGTGGTCCGCAGGTCGTAAGGCGGGACATGCCGTTAAAGCATTGAATCGAAATGAAATGGAAGGACTTGTGACCCTTGGTTCAATTTGACGGCTGAACGGCAGGTACTAGCCAAATGTCAAGAGATTAGGTTTACGAAAAAATGACAGAAAAAGAAAAAAAGACATTTTAAAATTAAAAACATGTTCTGTCAGCGCGGACTTTTGCTGATGTTATTTGCGTATCCCTAATTAAATAAAGAAAATGTTTGCGAGGAAGTTTAAATGTTGGTTTTAGCAAGCTTGTGGCACGAGCACGATTAAACCTTCAATTAGTTCATGTTGTCAATCATTGATGATCATTGCATTTGAGAGTTATCCAAGTGGAAATTCTCATCTGACCTTTTCTTCTCACACAAAAATAAGGTTGGAAGATTTGTGCTTAAAGAATCGCTTTTATTCGTGTTATCTTATAATTGAGGCAAAGCTGAGATGCATTTTAAAAGGAGCTTTACGTTCTCACTAATGTTTACAGGTGAGGTAATTATTTACTTGTATATTTGTTTGTTCTATTGTTTGTTCGCACTTGTACGCGTTTGGTGTAATGCTAACACAAGATATTCTGGTTTAAAATCATTTGCTCCGTCAAATTAATTATTTTGAAGTAAGACCTTGTTATGGAAGACGAATATCGCACTGCTTTTTTCTCAAAACATCCTTTAACCCTTGTCTGTTTGCATACCCCACCCGGGATATCTCATGACCTAAATTTATAATTTACCCAAATTTTACCTTTTTCCCTAAATATCCGATATCCCAATTTAATTCTTAAATTTCCCGTTTTCCAATACCCCAACAGGCCTCTAGTATCGACTCTAGTACATCTGTTTTGTCTGTACGACAAAAGATCTCTGTAGGCATTTCACACAGTAATTTATTAATAACACTTCAATGGTAAACGGTCAAAGTTTGTAAAATAATATAGTATTCAGTTAGCTTTGTCACTCATTAAAATGCTACATGCAAAAAATTTCGGACGAAAATAAAACCGTCCGAAATTTTTAAGCGTCCGAATTTTTTTGCAGTACATGCAAAAGTTTTAAGAACATACTTTCATGGGCGACGCTATCACACGGTATTCAAGGACAATGTACATGATAGAACTAGAACTTGGATTATGTTTTATTCGTCATCTTTTTATCACTGGAAAGGTTTTTGTTGTTTTTATGCCGGAAGACATAATGTAGATAAATGCCGATTCACGCCCACTATCTTGTTGGTTTGTACACCTCCAAAACAAACCTGATGTGATATGGAAGGGTCAAAATGGTTTTGAGATAGCAGGAATAGTGGAGGCTGTCAAAGAAATAAGAAACACTGACTGAGACGATCCTTTTAAAGATCTTGTCGCAGATCATTAGAAAAGTCCAAAGCTTCTTGTTTCTTTTAAGGCGGAAACTCAAGTTGAGACACTGCTTGAGATACGTGACGACTCGATAGAATGTTTGTTATTTTTAAGGCGGTGTTTCTATTTAACCTTGAGGGTGCACTGCAGTAAAACTAACATTTTCACAGATGTTGTTCCAGTCAAATTTGTGTTCTGTAGGCGCAGACTCACTTTAGCTGTGTTCCCGCAGTGTTTGAAATTTTGTCCAAAATAAAATAAAATGTGTCTTAAAATTAAACGTCCGAGATTTCTTGCAAGTAACTTATTTTGTGTGAAGAGTTGGTTGTGGTAAACATTATTACACGTTTTCTTTCAAATTAAAGTGTTTTGTGGTTCGTTTATCGCTACAAGTGCGTACATGTCACTTATTCAACTGCGACCTTCTTGTTTCATGATAATGATTATCAGCGCGCGACAAAGTATTTGAGTTTATCATCAGATCTCCTATCTCCTTTTAAGGACTGTTTTCCTACCAGGTAAACTCATCCTCTTAAAAAAAAAAATGCTGGAAAATCAAATCACCTGCAAGAATCTCAAACACAGCAAATGTTTAAATGGTTTTGACACGCGCAACTGAAGAAAATGATTGTCATCAAAAATATTTCTTATTACTTCTCTTTCTTTTTCAGTGTTGGTGTTTAACTTCAGAACGGAAGTTGTAAAGGCCAGTAAGTTACAAGTAACAGTAAACATAATCTTATCATGTATCGTTAAAGGGAATATTTCGCTCGAGTGAAATCGCAGGTTTGGTAGGAAATTAACTAAAAAGTCCAGACCACGGCACAAGCAGTCCCGAGTTTTTCACCTGTTGAAAGAATCTTTCTGCTTTTAGGTTAGGAAAGGACAAAAGGAAATGTTGCACGAGTGGATAATGGGGGAGTGATTTTTAAAGAACTGTCCAGCCGGGTTTGAGAAGAAAGTGCATCCATGCATACAATTGTACTGTATGTCAAATCACGCTTTAGAGCTTGCCCAAATTCAAGCAAATATAGGCAAGAATGGCTAAAACTAGGGGTTGCCCACTACATTTCGGAGCGAGACACGAGACCACCATTGGCTCTTTTAAAATAAACGTAGTTTATAAAGGACTAATAATATAAAAATACAAATTCTAGATACGTAGTGGTTTACTGAAAAATTAACATGGCCTGTATATTGCGGCTAGTGCGTAGGGCTTGATAAGTCCGGGATCTTTGTGTCGTCTGCGCTTTATTAGGAATAGCAACAACTTATATTCCAGACTAAATATCTATTACATTTCTCGGACTTGTCATCACCCTCAAATCTCCCTCTAGGATTTTTCACTAAAGTCCTCAAACTGTCGGAAAAAAAAACTAAAAAGTGGTAGCGAGGAAACTAGCAAACAGGACAAGTCTCGCTATAATTTACAAATCTTTTTATGTTAACAGCTGAGCTTGGTGGCACACCATGGACTTATGATAGACAGATACCTGGTGCTAAAGGTAATCAATTGCGGCACTTAGTATGAATATAGAACAGTAATGGTTAAAGAACCTTAAATAAATGAAGCCGGGCAAAAATGTTGGGTCGCGATTGGTTTTGGTTTTTACAACTTATTTAGAGCATTTTCACTTGAGTGTCGAAAATATCTCCCGTTTGCTTTGGTTTGGCATTACTACGTTTAGCGATTGTGATTGGTTTAAAAAACTTACGCCACTTTCTCAACCAATTTGAAGTAGAGCCATTAGCAATCGTGACTCACTCTCTTTCCCGCGCTTCGTACCGGATACAGGTATTTGCTTCGAGTTTTGATTGGTTCACTGGATTGTCTGTGTCCTTTGTGATTGGCCATGGCCTGATTGATTACTTTGGTTTTAGTTTCACGACACTTATATCCTGTTCATTGCTTTCTATATTTTTTCAAGGTCCAGACGAGTGGGAAACCTTGAACGGTAACTGGTCTTGTAATGGTCGTAAACAATCACCAATAGATATCGTGACTGACCAGGTTATGCAGAAGGATCCTACAAACCCACCTAACCTGAGGCTTACTGTGGCTGGAAATAAACCAATCACAGGCGAGCTTAGGAACAATGGATACGCGCCGACGTTTTTTCTCGGAGAGGAGTTGACAGTGAAGCTGGCCGGCGGTCTACTGCAAGAAAACTACTACCTCAAGCAATTTCATTTTCACTTCGGGTGCAATGACACGGTTGGATCTGAGCATACAATTGATGGAAACACGTATCCGATTGAGGTAAAACCAGTATTAAATCACTAATCTTATGCATTTCTGCAACTAGCACTGAGTTTCCTTTACGTAAAGCAAGTGCATTGCAAAACGACGAGCTAACAATAGCAGTCCAATAACAAACGTGTCTCAGATGCAATGTTTTGGACTCACATTCACAGTTTGCTTAGTGACCACGCTTTTAACAGTGATCGTTCCCGCAACACCTGCGCAACTGGACGCTTTTGTTGCCATAACAACGAATTGTAATAAATATTTGGCGCGAACAAGTCCAGGGGAGCCCGTTTCTCGAAAGTCCCGGAAAGTTTTCGGGCCTGTAAAGCCAGTTTTAGTTCTCTGTATTTTAAAAACAGAGAAGTGTATAGGCCTGAAACTTTGTATGAAGGGAACCTCTGTTCATATTAAAAATATGTGACTAAAAGTGAGCTCTGTAATCATAAGGTTTGAGACTTTGCTATGGCTTTCCGGGTACGAAAACTTTTCGGGACCTTCGAAAAACGGGCCCCGTCTGAAATTCCTTTCTCCTCCGTAATGACTTCTTGTATTCTATTAAAGCAATTTCATTCGTCCTAACATCCATAAAATGCTGCACCATGTGTTATTCCTTTTAATCTAACCCCTGCTCGTTACCATTCTGTTGTAGTTGCACATGGTGTTTTGGGACAACACAAATTATCAGTCGTACGAGTTAGCCGCGCAAGGAGAAGACGGGCTGGCTGTTGTAGCTGTGTTGTATGAGGTACGCTTATTAAGTGTTTTAGCATTTCACAGTGTCATTTGATAAGTATGAAGCAATTATCAAATTAAGCATGTAAGAACATCAAGGAAAATCACGTTCTTCACTTTTTTTCTTTTTCTTTTGTTTTTGTTTTTTTAATTTTTAATTGATGTTTTTTTTTTTTCTTTATTCTTTATAAAATGCGGAATCGTTTGAAAGCAGCTTCATGTTTAAACGAAAGCGTGCCTAATAGAAAGTTTTTGCTCTGGTGTGAATGGGGTTGATAAGTTTTGGCTATTAAACAACAGCTCAGGCAACCAAGGCACAAAAACAACACTTCAGATCAAGATGATATGTAATACGACTAGGCAATCTCATGAACCTCGTTGTGTTTTTTTCCTAGCTTCCCATGGCAAACAGCAGCACAAATCCACCAAACATTGCACTGGAAAAGATTGCGCAACTCCTAAACAACATTGTTGATGAAAGTAAGTCAGCTATCGTGTTCTGGTATCATTCATATGCATTGTAGTTAGAAATTAATATGGAAACAAGTACAATCATACTTAAACTGCCGTTCGGTAAGCTCAGTTGGTAACTGCAGGTTCCACAGGTTTGCAGAGCCAGGGAGGCCAGAGTTCAAACCCCGGCCGGACCACTAACCAGGGTCTTTAATTTAAAAAACTGGTTAGATCATGCTCGTTTTGTTTAATATCTACTCTCAGTTCAGATGGTCGCGTCATTGTACGGTGACGTTAAGCTGTTGGCCTTGTCTCCTTCATCCTTCTTCCATTTGTTAATTCGAAGAGGAGATACGTTAAAGAACCTTATCAAGCTAAACCAAACGAAAACGTTTTCTAACGATAACATTAGCATTCATTATATTGTCAATACTATTAATTTTCCTTATCCTTGAAACAGACAGTAATCACGTGGTTACACAGAGCGCAGCAATTCACATCGAGGACTTGGCGCCACTTCTCGTTTCCCCGGATGTCGCTGACAGGTTTTACAAGTACAAGGGATCGCTTACAACTCCCGGATGCTATGAATCTGTTACATGGTTTGTCATGAATAATCATCCGCAAATATCAGAGAAAGAAGTAAGTGAAATAGTCTATGGCACAACCTTTACAAGAGTTCTAGATGGAGCCTATTGAACGTTATGCTAGCCATAGCATTTTAGAGCCTTTTACTGACGCAAAAAGCATTATTTTATAAGAATAATGCTAGTAATGTTTTGGTAATTTTTTAATCTTTCTAAAGGTTTAAACTGTTTCAGAGATATCAAAACGGTAATTTTTTTTTTCTTCTCTTGGATACAGATTCTGGCGTTCCGAAATCTGAAGAGCAGCAAGGCGCATGTGCAGGGTCCAAATGCTGGGCGCATGTGCAATAACTTTCGCAACACCATGCCGCTGAACGGCCGTCAAATTCACAGTAACATCGTCCTCGAGTAGATAGTGACGACTTACATTGGCATTCCTTATTAAGGTAAGTCTGTTAAAAAACACAAGAAAAGAGCCTGAAAACGAGATTGCACGCCATCGAGAGTAAATATTTAAGAATTCAGAAATGAGCTCTGAACTTATATTTACACAACTGACGTTCCTCAACAACAATAACAACAACAATACTTTATTTACCCACGCGACACCTAGGAGCGCAAGCGCTCCAGTTAAAATGTGTGGGTAAACGAAAAATTATAAAAAAAAAAAAAAAAAATAAAAATATATAAAATAAAAAAAATATATAAAAAAATAAAAAAATAAAATATATAAAATAAAAAAAAAGAAAAAAAAAAAAAAAAAAAATATAAAAAAAAAAAAAAATATAAAAAAAAAAAATATTTATTTTTTTTTTAAAATTTAATTTTTCTTATTTTTTCCCCCCGGGCGGGAAAAAAAAAAAAACCCCCCTTCGTTCCTTGTTTAGACGCTATTATGTGTCTAAAAAATTTTTGGTGCATACAAGAATACCACATGGTAAAACTCCCTAAATGTAACGATATGAAACCCAAAACAAGTCCTGAGGTGGATTTCCACTGATGCGTATTTTTTCACGTGCGTTTACGTGCGTGTAAAAAAAAGAAACAATGTATGAACGACTTGCGTACACGTTTACGCAAGTGGTTCATAGATTGTCTCTAAATATTTTCACGCACGTATACGCACGTAAAAAGTTACGCGTCAGTGGAATCCACCTCTACAGTCGATCGTTAAACAAACATTACGGGTCTCTGAGCATTATCTTTAAACGTAAAATACAAAACAATTCAAGAGCTCTACAATAGGGGCTTATAATCAGAAATATTTTTTATCTGAAATTTAGGGTCCTATGTTTGGGGGGGGGGGGAGGTTGGAGGGCCTTCCGGGAGGCTTAATTTGAAATTTTTATGGTACTAACAAAGACAATAAAAAAATCATTATGATCGGGAGGACTTTTTGCGCTCTGTGCAGATTGGAATCTGGCTACGACATTCATACAATTAAGGCTGAACGTAAGACCTGAAGATGGAGATTTAATATGGTCATGTGACATGTTTTAAGAACGTTTTTTTTCCTTCTAGACTGGCTAAGTTTAAAACTCGACAAAAAAAGTCTTAATCGAAGGACTGGTGTGCAGGAAATTAGTTCACAGCAGCCGACCTCAATGGATGTTAATCGATAACGCGTTATTTTACTTCTTCTAGCTTTCATTTTTAAAGATTAACTTAATTGCATGTCAATATAGAGTGAAAGACGAGAAAATGTACTTTGAGGTCTGTAAAGTTAAACCCCGATTTTTTTAAAACGAAGTGTCAAAGAACTGTGGGAAATGTGTTCGTTATACCGAGGTTCTGTTCAATACATTTTACTGTTAGTGACTTTGGCCGGGCTGAAGAATATCGTTTGTTATACCGGGGGCTTCGTTAAAACAGGGTTTGTTTTATTGAGATTCCACTGTATCAGGTAGTCGTCTTGTTTCATTCATGACAAATAAAGGCTTCATTGTCTCTTTGTTGTTGTTGTTGTCATTGGTTGCTTGAAAAGCATCAGAAAAAGAGAAGGCTACAGAGAAAGACGAAAGCAACGTCTTGTCCAAGGAAATTGGTTTACAAAACCAATTGTGGAATTGCACGCATTTTAGGCATTCTACTGATGAACGGTTACGGCAATTAGATATTTTCAAGAGCGTCATTACGTTCATGGTCTGTCCCCTTAGAATAGGTTTGCAAAACTTTTTATGTCCCCCTCTCCTGGATGGGATGCTAGTCCATCGCATGTTATCCCTAGGTATTTGAGGTACAATATCCCTTACAATTCACAGGTACCCATTTATTTCCCTGGGTGAGAAACCCTGTGAGAGTAAGGTGTCTTGTCCAAGAACGTAACACAAACATCCCGGCAAGGCTCGAATGCACCACGCGGCTTGCTTCGAAAATTCGCTAACGTAAGCAGCTGGGCGCTGCCCCCTCGCCTAAGGCTACTCAAAAATATTTTATAAATCAACCGTTCAGCGCGTTTGTTCAAGATATTTTGAATTGCCCCTTTAACACCTAAATGACAATTTTTCCTACCCTTTTCTGTACCCCAACTCGTTACTGGGAACTCCCTGCCCTTTTATGTACCTTCCTAAATAACTATCTGTTATAAACCTAACAGGGCACCCCTTTCGGGCAGAACCTCGCGTACAGTCAACTAAAGGGCTTCCTGTTAACTGATCAACCAGCAAGACACAAATCAGATCAAATTTTGACTACAAATGTATTTTCTCTCTTCTTACTCGCTTACAAGCTTAAGCAACTATTCTTTGTGAGCTCGCCGTCATTCCTTTTCTTAAGTATATATTTCGTCTCCTTAAATGCTGAGTATTAAAATATTTTCTTAAGAATTTCCTTACCTAGGGAGAAATATAGAACGTTAACTTGAATAATGCCATCAGACATGCTAAGTTCCTTTGAGCCAAAGTGTTTCATATTAGAAAATTTAATCGTTGTTCTAAAAAGTGGCTCTACATATATACAGGCATTTATATCTAGAATTTTCTGAAACAAAACCGTAACTTCCTGAAATATAAAAAGAATGTGTGCGAATATTGTTTTTGTCAATCGATGTTTAATAGAGCGGCGCTTTTATTTGAATGCCATAAAACCAAAACTAAAGTAATCGGTCTAATCTGGCCAATCATAAAGGACATAGACAATCCAGTGAACCAATCAAAACTCGAAACAAACTGTAGCCGGCGCGAAGCGCGGGAAAAGGTTCGCCAGCAAATCACGATTGGCTGATTGATTTAGAGAGTAGCGCGGGATTTTGAAACCAATCACAGAGCGTAGTGAAGCAAGACCAAAGCAATTCCCGATTACTTTCGATACTCTGTCGAAAATTGCTCTTAACTTTACAAAAGATGTAATTAGTTTTTTAACTATTCACTATATAAAAACGTAAATGGCAAAATGACCACAGTTATAGATTAAGCGGTGGTTATTCTGCCTTCGACCTTGACAAGTGGAAAAAACTGAACATGTCAAATATTCATCACATTGAGCGCAATAATCAGTCAAGCAGTCACTAAACCATCAATTAAACAATTAGTTAATCAAACTTGAAATGCAGGGCTGATCAAACAGCTAAGGACTGATGTTATAAATTTATTTTGGCCCAATATTTGGGCCAAAATTACCCTGAGCCAAAATTAGCCAATCAGTCAATCAACCAGCATCAATAGCATAATGTTCGCCTTCATCACAGTCTTTGCACATCAAGAGGAATCACATCTCTCAGTCGAACTTGTTCGCTTCCCTCAATCCTGGATTCCACATCACATGACTTAGACAAGTCCACATGCTTTTTATTCTTCGCTGCGCATGTCTTGAAACAGGAATACGCTGCCCGGCGCAAAGCTAACCTGTAGCTTGCGTCACGCAATGGTAACAGCGAAGAGATGGAGGATTGTGCGAAGATCAGCCATGTTATGAAGACGTGTGCTTGCTGTGGGTAGTTAACGGAGCAAATTTGTAACACAAGTAAAACATAAAGAGGCAGCCAGCAAGATGCTATCACGCAACACCTTAGACACAATAGACGAGACAAAGAGCGCTGTTGCTGGAGACCTTTGAATGGAGGCAGACAACGTGGACCCTCGAAAATATTCTTCTTCTTCCTTAACAAGGGATATCTATAAGGAACTCTTGAGGAAATAACAAAAGGTTCCCCTGGGACTTCATGCTCGGTCATCCCGGAAGCGGCACTTGAAGTCGTGTGCTCAGGCGCTTCCGGTGCTGCGCTAGGCTCACTTACGTTTCCCGGTTGCCTATCAAGTGTAGTTAGTGTCCTTTCGCGGGCAATAATCTCCAACAGTAGTGAAGCTCCTCGGAGTGAGCGCTGCCACTGGGAGGCTTTCCTGGTTAACATGGGGCTGTTACAAGCAGATATGACACCAGAGCGTCTGCCAGACGCCACACTTGACCGCCTGGACGGGTACGACTTGGTCGACGTGGTGTTTGATGAAGCAGTTGTTGTCATCTCGGGGTCATTAATCTTCGTTTCAAATTTATGTCGTTCCCAGAACAGCTGCAGTGGATAAAATCGACGCCTCTTCATTGCTCTGACAGCGAGAAAGATGGTGATCGATAGAATAGTGAAGGAACACGCAAGATAAAAGATAGAATAGTTTGAGAAGGTTGAAACATCGTTATGTGAGATGCAAGAATGCAATATAGGGAGGCCATTATAAACGCTCCAGCCCAGAAGAGGCAGAGCGCCCAATAGCAAACCTGTTAACAAACACACAGCAAGAAAAACAAGTTCTCTTCTGTTAGCCTGGCGTCTCTGATCTAAATAAATTTCATGTCGCAATTTTTGACAAAACACAGCAAAGAAGAAAAGAACCAGAAAGGAAGTGATTGTTATCCAGGAGCTTAAAAAGCTGAGGCTCTGACAGAGCGTCTTGTTATGTTCCAACCAAGTTGGGCCCATAACAATAGTAACGAGCATGAACCCAGGACCAAGCAGTGAAGCTGTGAAGTCGAGTGCAGCCAAAACTGTTATGCGAGGACATCTGAGGGCTGTACGATAGGAAATAAAGGGAACGACAAGGTTTCCACACACGCCTAATAACACGAGCACAATGGCGAGAAGAAGTTGGATAATACTGAGAACAGCAATCATGACTGGATCGTTGAGAAGTCGCGTGATGTGGAGTCTGTTCCTTCGATTAAATGGATGGGGATCTAAAGAATAATAAAGCAGAAAAGAGAAGAAATATGTCAGCCACTATTCAATAATTGTGCGTTAAGTTATTTAGGTATTGTGTGACTGTGCGACTACTCGAGCTAGGCAACTAGGAAGAAAAATTGTCAACAAAGGATGGTGACTTTTTCGCAAACGAACCAATAACGTTGAAGTATACAAACAATAGTTCAACAACAAAATTTGAACTGAAACCCAAAAAAGTTCCGGAAGATGCTGACCCCTCGAGAAAGAGACAAAAATTCATATAAACTCTACCTCCGTATTAAATACGGACACTCTTTCCTGCCCCTTTGGTGTTAGTCTTAGAGGTTCGGCTCCAGTTCCGTCTGCTTCAGACGGAAAGAACTTTTTGGTCAACAGATTAGTCAAAAATAACTCTTTTATTAAGACAAACTTTCATTTTCTTGTGAACTTTTAAATTCGCTAAGTTTATGTGTTATATAGGCTAAGAAATGTATTTTTTAAAGGTTTTAGTCCATAAGATCATCATCAGCGATAGTGGTCAAACTAGTTTGCATGCAGCTTGGTTTGTTCGATTTAGGTTATTCCCGAGGGTAACTGTTTGGCAACGAAACAATGTACTAGTTTGTCTAGGGTCGGCTTTCGCGAGCAGTTAGCAGGCCCTTCATTATTTTTCTTCGAAAAGTGGCTTTCTCGGTGCACGCAGCGCTGAGTTTAGTTCGACTTGTGGGTCGGGAAGGTGGATGTTTAAAGGAGCTACGACACCGGGATTTCAAATATTTTTGGACTAAACTGTTTTGAAATTAGTGGTAGGCAACTTAACCCATGAAGACATTATCTTTGAACATCAAAAGGAACTAAGGAAGTAGATATAACCTGAATTTGCGGATAGAAATCAAACTTTGGCTATAAATATTGAGTTTTTGAAGACGTGCGGAAACAACGTGAAAAAATTAGCCGTGATTTTTCAAGTTGAAATCCATTTGTATCCTAGCAATCTGTAGCCAAAGACGCTTGTACAAATTACCGCTCACGAGAATTCCCTTTAAGGTCCTTTAACTTTCTACTTCCATCAGTTAACAAAAGAGAGAACTCATTCTTTCAAAAAAGTTTCTAATTCCAAAACGTTAATCAATTTCAGTAATTGAAGTGAAAAAAATAAAAAGGCGGCGAAATGGAATGCCCAACAAGATGTTTTTCTTTTTTTCAAAATTTATAGCAAGGAAAAAAATTAAAACTATAACAGATACTCAACATATCAGATTAATTGTACGTAATTACTTGATTGTTTTCTTTATATACACAATTTGTTGTGTACCCTTTTTAAACTGCGCATTCAAGTTAAGTAACTTCAAGCTGATTTAGCATATGGCATTCGGTTACAACAACAAAAAAAGCCTGATAAATGCCCATGCTTGTAAAAACAAAAAAATAGTATCTTTTTATCCCTTTAAGCATTTTCCCAAACTCGAAATATTCGGTATTTCATTAGCAGTAATTCATTAGCAGTAATTTTGATTAAGCACATGGCATTCAGCTACGACAACAAAAAAAAGCCTGATAAATGCCCATGCTTGTAGAAACAAAGAAAAAGGATCTTTTTATCCCTTTCAGCATTTTGCCAAACTCGAAATATTCGGTATTTCTCATTAGCAGTAATTTTTGAAAGAAAATGTCTTGTAATACCATTATAGTATGCGAAAGCAAGGTAGAGGTTAAAAAAAAAAGCTGTTTTGCAGGCTACTTAAGATCTCTTTATTGATGTGTTTTTAATTCACCTGACCTGTCTGCTTTATAATGTTTGATGTTCTATGTAGAAAATAGATCTTGATCGCTGTTAACGTTAAAAAATACCTTAGAAACATCATTCGGCAACTTAACTGCTGGACAGCGAAATAAAATTTGCTTTTATATGTAGATCAGCAACTCCTCGGAGAAAAACCTTTTGAAAAAAAATTATGCGGAGTTACCTTAAGGTCACTATTTTAGCGAACATAAACCTAGCGATGTAAAGAAAAATCGCTCATTTAGGGACGTTGAAATCAACCGCGTAGAAGTTGTCCCCGGATCAGTCAAGAATCGAAGAAATCGCTAACTTAAAATCGCTAATCGCTAACTTAAGCTAAATTGCTAAATTTAGTTGTCGCTTATCATAGTATCCTTAAGGTGACAATCTGGTCGGGAACCGCATGTTAAACGTTGTACCAGAATGTTCTTTTTATAAAAAAAAAATAAATGTTCATTTAAACTGTAGCCCCTAACAGAAATTTTGAGTTTCGCTTTACAACTTATTTTAGCCTCGGTAGAAAATAACTAGTAAGCGATTTACGATTTACTAAAGTAAAGCGGCGAATTGCGAATTTCACAAATGCTACTTCTATCACTAAAACTGAAAAAAAAAACATAACAACTCGTAGTATATTTACTTAATGAGAATATTTCTTCGGAAGTAGCTTTGGAGGAAAGTTGAAAACTGAAGCGTGGATAAAAATTACAACTTATGGTAGGTAACCCAGGTATCATAACAGTACTTACCGGTGTTTACCAGGTCTGTTTTAACGTCTCCAGTTACGTAGGACAGAGCCAGAGGCAGAGCCGAGAAGAAATCAAATATGTCGAAATGGGCTTTTTTCAAGTAGAAGTGCAAACCATCAATAACTTAACCAGCTTTCTTTCACCGCTAAAACTGAAAGGATGATATTCTCTCCTTGTCTGAAAATTAAAGATGAACTGGTACTTTAACCAAATTTCAAGGAATGTTTGTTGCTGCTTTCTTTCAACATAGGTTGATTATTTTCTCACCATCAAAGCAATGATTCTATTGGTCAGAGAGGTTACTAGGTAACATGATGTTTTGTTATGACGTCATGATGACGTGGCACAAGTTGATTGGAACATTTAAAGAACTGGCTAAACAAGAAACCATTGTCGCGAAACATATGCCGGAAGCAAAATTAACTGGGAACGAGAAAATGTTCGTTGAAATATTTTACAAGGATCTTCTGCAAAATGGTGGCAGAGCCTATTCGGTTGTCGCACAGAAATTATGGAGCTTCATACCCGAGGACATTAAAATCTTTAAAAAAAAAATTAATCTTACTTTTGTTTCTAAATGGTGTTTTTTTTTTTTTTTCTTTTTTTAGGGTGTTTTTTAAAAAGATAATTAAAAGTTTACGAACAGTGCATACCAGACACTGAATCCTCCATTTAATGTTCTCTATAAATGTGGATCCGTTTGCTTCTCAGCCGCTGTGCTGTCTCAGTAAATATCACTCAATTTTCAAAAAGAAAACAACAGTTTTAACTATATAAAGCATGTTTTGACATCCTTATATCATCTTCAGTTGCAAATGTCTCTGTATAAATACATTATAAAATTGCGTCAATAAGTTTACTCAAGAGAAAATAATTTTCTCTTGGTTTACTCAAGAGTTTATGTTATCTTATATTATTTACAATTTTTTTTTTAATACACTAGAAAAAAAGAACAGCAATAGTTCTGAAAGTGACGTAGGAACAACACAGTTAAAATCACCAACAGCAAAAACAAAAACAAAAAGGAAACAAGAATTAAAACGAAAGAGATAAATCCGAGTGCTTAAGCTGTTGGTTTAAATATCATTCTTTTTTTTTAATTGCATTGAGAGTAAGTGGAAATTTTCCTCACCAAAGCCATCACCGCATTTCTCGAAACCATTATGGCATAAGGAATAAAGAGACAAACCAAAATGCGAATGACAGACCTTTCGCATCCCATCTTTGAATTCATCCGTCAAATTTGTTCTCTAGTTCATTTGTGACGATTTCCATTTTGGTTGTTTCGTCATTCTTTCTTTCTGCACATGCAATCACGCGCGAGTCACCGGCGATTTTAACTATTTGCGGCGATTTTATGCCCGATTCAAATTCACACGTGTAAATAAGCGGCCATTTCATGGTTATTTCAGTTATAGTGAATCGCTTTTGCTAGCATGCTCGAAGTAAGACGCGATTTACTGGCGATTTTCAGTTGAAGAGTAACGAAAAACATTATCGCGACTTTAAAAAAGTCTTGGAGTTTCAAAGAAAACAAGAAAACTTGCTGAGATCCTTAACCGGATTTTTAGCTGTCGACGTTATTTGGGGGCGACAAAGAAAACAGTCGGTACCAATACTCAGCTATTTGAGTTGCCTCTACGTCTGTTACGATGTTAGCCTTTCTAATTGCAACAAAGTAACACAATTGGAATTATGGTGCTTTCGTGATTCATGTAAGCATCGCATGTGCGCTGCGCTAACCGCTGCAAAAAGCTCGTAAAGTCGCCTGGCAAAAATTGGCCATAAAATCGCTATGAAATCGCCGCCAGTTTACACGTGCGAATTGAAATCGCCGCGGAAATCGCCTGTGCAAACGAAGTTTACGTGCATTGGTTTTTTTTCTCTCTCTTTTTTGCAATAATTTATCCGTTTATCCATTAGTAAATTAAATGACTTCAAAAACTTCAACTGATTCAATACGCTTTTGGTTTCAGCCAATCCCAAAAGGGACAGGATATGTAGACGTCGCCAGGAACAAAAAGCATTTCATGTATCACAATGATGTTTATAAAACGATGCACAAACTTGCCTCAGCGTATTTACAACAACTTTCACTCCCCGCCGCACAGAATACAAGAGAAACGCAAAAGGTAACCTCGCCTTGCCTTAGCCGCACCCAAATTAACAGAGTTTTATTATAGAGGCCTTCTTATGGAATAATCTACCCTTAGAATTTGAAAATGCTGGCTCTGTTTTTGTTGTTATTGTTTTTTGTGAAGTTCTTCGTTTAGGGCTCTTTCCTCGGTACGTTTTAATATGTTACTGTATGATATATTGTTTAAAGGTTTGGTCGCCATGCCATACCTGTTTATAAGTAAATACTGCAAAAAACACTTTCTGTGTTACTTCAACAACCGCTAGTATAAGTAGCGGTTACGACGTATTTACCGGTACGCTTTAGGTATGTACAGTGATAGTATACAAGATAAAATATTTGGTCTGGGAAACAATATATGTGTAAAATTAAGGAATAAAATAATGCCTGACTCGTGGAGCAAGCAGCAAACAAGTAAAAAATGATACCACAATGCTTGTGAATAACACGATTATAAACATTCTGTCCAAAACCATAGCGGCTCGTTTCCATTGTTCTGTGTTCCCCATCTTTGTGTTTTCTCTATCACAAAATCGAGAAAGTTCGACAAAACCGTCTGTAACAGCGGCTTGGTCCTCTGCAATAAAAAAGGCGCATAGTTTGAGATGGAAGATACGTGAGGCACTGGATGACCGACCGCCTGGCTGACCGACTGACTGACCAACCGATTGACTGACCGACCCACCGACTGACTGACTGACTGACTGACTGACTGACTGACTGACTGACTGACTGACTGACTGACTGACTGACTGACTGGCTGGCTGGCTGGCTGGCTGGCTGACTGACTGACTGACTGACTGACTGGCTGGCTGGCTGGCTGGCTGGCTGAATGACTGACTGACTGACTGACTGACTGACTGACTGACTGGCAGACTGACTGGCTGGCTGGCGGCTGGCTGGCTGGCTGGCTGGCTGGCTGTCTGGCTGTCTGTCGGTCTGTCTGGCGGGCTTACTGACTGACTTACTGACTGACTTTCTGACTAGCTGGCTGGCTGACTGACTGACTGACTGACTGACTGACTGACTGACTGACTGACTGACTGACTGACTGACTGACTGGTTGGCTGGCTGTCTGGCTAGCTGGCTGGCTTACTGACTGACTTACTGGCTGACTGTCTGACTAGCTGGCTGGCTGACTGACTGACTGACCGACCGACCGACCGACTGACTGACTGACTGGCTGGCTGGCTGACTGACTGACTGACTGACTGACTGACTTACTGACTGACTGTCTGACTAGCTGGCTGGCTGACTGACCGACTGACTGGCTGGCTGTCTGGCTGGCTGGCTGGCTTACTGACTGACTTACTGACTGACTGTCTGACTAGCTGGCTGGCTGACTGACTGACTGACCGACCGACTGACTGACTGACTGACTGACTGACTGACTGACTGGCGGGCTGACTGACTGACTGACTGACTTACTGACTGACTGTCTGACTAGCTGGCTGGCTGACTGACTGACAGAACGACCAATCGTCTGCCTGGCTGGCTGGCCAGCTGACTGACTGTCAGACAGACAGAAAGACAGACAGGCTGACTGGCTGACTTACTGGCTAGCTGCCTGCCTGCCTATCTGCCTGACTGACTGAGTGTCTAAATGACTGACTGACTGACTGACTGACTGACTGACTGACTAACTGGCTGCCTGCCTGACCGACCGACCGACCGACCGACCGACCGATCGACCACCGAATCATGCGACCAACGATCAGTTCGTTGTCTATTTTAAGCTTTAATTATCATGATTTTAAAATCGTGGGGTCTGATATCAATCTCATCTTACCTATGTCAGAATCATTTTTGTCCGTGTCAGAGTTCGGTCCCATCGGCTGATTAATTTCGTCATTTAATTGGCTTGAAACGTCTTCGCCGCACTCGTTACCATTCTCCTCAGCCAGTGATTCATCCCATGACGACTGAGTGAACCAAGATGATCCTGCTGAACAAATCAGAGTATGCTCTGTTCGCTTTACCGCTGGCCTACTGCTATTCATCGAGGTCGCTCTTCGCTTGAGTACTGTCATAAACTCATCATCATTGTCGCAGGCAAAGGTCACTTTTTTGCCCTCCTCTGGAGCGCCTGCATTGTTTTCATTTTCAGCTGGACTTGTAACATTGTACATGGCTGCAACAACGTTTTCGTCTGATTTAAACGAGGCAAAGCTAGACATGCTACTGCTTAACTCAAATGAAGAACCAGTTTTAGCCAGCTTTAGGTGTCCCTCCTGATCTTCTTGACTTGTTGTTGAAATCCGGGGGAGTGAGTCACCGATACCACTGGTAATAATCTGGGGTGGTTCTCGACTTGTACTGGGTTGTTGATCATCGACTTGGATTTGGCTGTCCTTTTCCGTTTCTACCTCCTTCAGATTTGAATCTGCCAGAGGGTTAAAAAAGTAACCTTAATTAAAATCACAGCGTGAAATTTTAAGAAACAAGCAGATTTGCTCTACGTAAATTATGTGGGGCTAATAGAGCGGTTTTCACTTGAGTGTCCAAAGTAATTTTCGTTTGCTTTGGTTTTGCATTGCTACGCTTAGTGATTGGCTTAAAAATCTCGCGCCACTTTCTTAGTCAATCAGAACTTAAACCAGAACCAACCGTGACTCGCTCGCGCACGTTTTCCCGCGCTTCGTGTTTGCGATCGTGATGTATTTGCATCGAGTTTTGATCGGCTCACTGGCTTACTTTGTGTACTTTGTGACCTGTGTTCTTTTGGTTTTAAGACACTCAATTGAAAACTGCTCTAATGCCGCCTTATTAAGTATAAAAGATTGTAAAGTTTCAAACCAATTTAACGCGATAATGACGTCTTGTGAAAAGTTCGTAAACCTAAGAACAGACTTCCTTTTTAAACCATCAATTGAAAACACAAAATTAATTTAAAGCCACTCACTATTAAAGGTTTTACTTCGTATCCTGATTGATTCATACAGATTATACGATCAGATTTTTCTGTGAATTCAGTAATTATCGTTGCAAGTCTTCTACAGCAAAAACTTCACCCAGACGTTACACCTTTCTATAAAGCTCTATGTCAACAGGAATAGAAATTAAGACAAGTTCCGCTCAAGGTTCGAGCAATAAGATCAAAAATTAGTTACCAAACATCTACTCATAGCACAGTAACATTTTGCCGGTATACCGTTTGAAACATCTCACTACAATTCATTTCTCCAAGTGACCCCGCTATTAAATTCTAAAGCATCAGTCTTGAGAAATTCAATGCCAAACCTCGGTAAGAAAGGCTTAAAACGCGTGTTGTTTGGTTTTGAACCGACCTGAAACTTCCATTTTAACTAAAATATGGAGAACTTCCAATTCGTTTTTCTCTCGCGGGGTCAGCTTGAGAACTAAAATTTCGATAGGTTCTTCTTAACTGTGTTAAAACTGTGACCATACTATGAGTTTTTTTTGGTAACTTTATTTTTGCCTTGATGGCTTGAATACTCAGAGGAAACCGCCTTAATAATAATTTAAACATGTCCATTTGCGCACCTGTATCTGCAGGGTGGACCTTTGATCGCCTCCGTTTGGGGTTTGGATTTGAGCGTCTACAGGGATTGGTAAAGAGCAGTGGTTGCAACCACCGAAGGATAAAATTCTGTAAGACAAAACAATACATTTGATTAATTTAAATACTAAAGTCTGATCAGTTATAGCATAATGTGTCATATCTGTATTTTAGGGGGGTTGTTTTGGAATCATTTTAAACGTGACTTCTCTACGTCTACAAATCATTCCTTGAAGCCCTCGCTCCCCCGTATGGTTGGGCGAATGCCAGAACAAAACAACTGATATTGCTGATTTATCACTGATTGAATGCACTCTGTGAAAGCTGTAATGTGATAGTTAGTTGGTTTCCTGGACGGCAATTCAATCATTAACTGGGGTGTTTGTGTTGTGTTCTTAAGCAAGGCGCTTTTCTCATAGTGCCTTCTGAGTTGAATTGAAATGTCAGGGCAACCCAAAAATGTTGCAAAATGATCTGCGAAGGACTAACCACCATCAAAGAAAAGTACCAATTTGCTTGTGGACGCTTTATTCTACGAGAAACTGAAATAAGCGCCAGTCTGTTGATCTAATAGTCTCCAAAAAGGCTTTTTATACGTGGTTCGTACCTTGAGACCAAGAAAAAAGTATGCATGGTGTATTTCCAGGCCGGATGAATTCATGAAGTACAGCGCGTACACCAAACACGTACAGCACATGGCCAACACGAGGATGATGATGGCGCAGCCGTAGAACTTTGTTAACAGAGGGAAGGCTGTTGATGTTTTAGGCATTTTCGAGTTCACCAGCAGAAGATACACGGACAAGCACAGAAGGAGGTTTATACCAGCCTCTGAAAGCAATACATTCAAGAAAGCTGTTTGTGCGCGATAAATGAAATCAACCCAAGAATCTAACACTGTCTCTTCCTTTTGTTCACAGTAATGATAATCCTATGCGTATTTTCTCGATTAAACGCCGGGTAGCGAATAAACGCTGGGTCTACAAGGTGAAGTTGAAAATAGGACCCTCAGGTATTTATTTGAGGTATAATAAGCTGTAGGTATATTAGCAAGATCAAGGAACTAAGAGAGATATAAGCAAGATATATGTTTGAACATTGAACACTGGGCTCGAATAAACTGCAGGAGTCAAATAAACATCGGGTCCGCGAGGCCAAGTTTGAAATAAACGTCGGGGGCGTTTAATCGAGAAAATACGGTAATACTGTAACGTTCCACTAAAAAGGTCTCCCAACTATAAGTTCCTCAAGTCAAAAACTCTCTCCATAATAAGTCCTCCCAGATATATGCCTTTATTCAAAAGAAAGTTATTATCTCATCTTATTACAAGTACCCCTATCCCTCTCCTCCGAAAACCAGCCAACCAAAACAGCCTTTCGAAAAAATATAAGAAGGGGCCTTTAACTATCGAAATTGTACAGTGTCTATTTCAAAACTTGCACTGTTTTACCGACGCACAGTGCCGGCGCCAGAGCTAGCAACAATGGATTTTTCTTCCAACCACGTCCGCGTAAGATATATCTTTCCTGAACAAATTGCTCTACTAAAGATTGAAATTGATAGCTGTACATTACTTTAAGCTAAATTGGATAGCAACCCTTACCCATTCGCTTTCCTACTTCAGGTGGGATAAGGAACAGCAACAGCGACAGGAAAGAGATGGCCACCGGTGGAGCGATGTAGTTGATGACATAAAACAGAGCTCTTCGTCTTATCACTATGGTATACACCACAGTGGACAGTTCATTATCATGAGAAAAATACTTCTGCTCACGCTCTGCTGGAGATATTTCAAGTAGATCCCACATGTTGTTTTTGATGAAGTACGTTAAATCAATCCCGCCATTTCTGAGGCCAAGCTTCAGAAGTGTATAATCCATTGTCCAAGAGCCAAACGTCAAATGACAAGTCTGGTCATCAAAGGGGAAGTCGGCAATGTTCAAAGCGCATGCGCTATGGATGGTTGTGGGCTGAGAGAAGAAGACGAGACCGTCGCTGTAGACAATGAGGCTCATCTTTAAGCCATCCAGGTTTGAGATACCAAAGTCTCTTACCGTGCCGACTCTGGAAAAGGAACGTACAGTGGAGCCCGTTAAAGGAACACTGTTACGGGGTTTTGTCTACTTTTCAGTAAAAGTGCTCA
Organism: Oculina patagonica; assembly: GCF_052425735.1. Lineage (NCBI taxonomy): Eukaryota > Metazoa > Cnidaria > Anthozoa > Scleractinia > Oculinidae > Oculina > Oculina patagonica. Next base: position 21,405,072 of record NC_135762.1, read on the forward strand.
AATTGGCAAAGTTCTCTTGCAAGTACACGAAATGCATCTAGAACATCAAGGTGAAGATATAAAGCAAATAATTGTGTTGAAGGAAGGGAGATGGGAGTCGTTGTAAGTTTTTTAGCTGTTTTCCAGGCCACAAGGGCAGAACTTGAAAAAATCAGCCTAACTTTTTCAAATGAGATCAAAAGTTCCTGATGACACTGATCACATAAATAATTTTATCACCCGTTTATAGCTTCAGTACACTTGCATAGTAACTTCGAACAAAACTGGACCACAATTTCTATACGTCTTTAGGCTCTTTTCTTCAAATTATCATAATAGGACTTTATTCTATTGCTTCGAGATTGCTGTACAGGAACACAACTAATGCGTTTAATATTACGTATTTACGAGCGAGTGTCGTAAAGCCAAAACCAAAGTAACTACTCTGGCCAATCACAAAGGACACAGACAATTCAGGTCTCTAAGTGACTTCAGGTCACGTGACGGCCCCCGATTATACTCACGCTGAGTAAAGAGTCATGTCTGGTGTCCAGATCTCTTCAAAATCCAAGGTTAGAGAGTTAATTTTGTAGTCTGACGAGTTCCATTGCAGCCGGTTGTCTGTCCAGTACTAACGAGAGAGTTAAAAGATATGAGTCATAAATGTGTAGCTTCTATTTGTTTTTTCAATGCTCCTTCTCAAAACAAAATTTGATCAAATGGAGATCTCGAGCTTGTAACATCATTAGCCTTGTTATGTTGAAAAAGTAGAAAGATTATAGCTCTGCAAAGTTTGACATTTAAATGACTTGAATTGATTTTAACACTTTACTTACCATTCGAAACCAAACTTTCAGACCAATTTCTTCCTTTTTTGGATCCTGTGTTTAAAATATGTAAAATAAGTTCCGTGTTGCTTGCTGAGTTGTTTTGTTGCTAAGAATTATAAATAAAGCTGCTAATAAATAAAATATTTCAAGACTGATAAATTGAAAAGTGCACAACTTAACCACCCGGAGGGAATCCTGTGATTAAAGATGAAAAACACTTCTTCGGCGTGAGAAATTTGTTTGCCGAGAAAGTAAAATCCCTTCTTTAAGATAGGTTTTCAAAAGTTCTTGAATTGAAAAGCGGATGGTGGAAAGAAGGCATCAAAGCAAAAAAGTATAGAACCCCAGGGGGGTAAATCCGTATAATCATGGAAATTTATCTGTTAAATGAGACTGTAATAGATTTTTTCTCAGGTCAATACTATCACCTGTAACACTTACCACTTCGTCAATGTTTAAAACTACCAAGTTAAGCGAAATGCTCACAGGTGTCGAAGGACGCTGGTTCTTGCTGTAGTTTGCGAATAGGACTTGTCTCAGTTCCATTTCAGCCCCCTTGCTAGGACGGGACAGACCTATGGTACCAAATGTGAGAAAGAGGTAAACATTTCCAAGAGAAAGAAACGCTAAGAAACGACCATGTCGCTGGATTGCGAGGGAAATGAGCATGATCTAGCAGGCTTAAGAAAAATAAAATTTTCAGAATACAGCTCTGACAGAATGAGGCCGATGTTGATTTAAAGAGAAGGAGGAAGCCAGCTTTCTTACAAAGGAAAAAGTGGCTAAGAACTATAACTACAACAAGGTACAGCCACTTGATAGAAAAGACGATCTTAATGGTGTCGAGTTGGCCTTGAGAGCTGTCAGACATAAGTATCAATCTTTGTATTGTTGTATAGATATTAAAATACTACTTCGCAACAAGAAATTCGCATACTACCTTGATCTCCAAATGCCGTTACGAGTAGCCCAGTTATGATTCCGCTGAGAAGAAGTGAATTTGTCTCCATCGTTAAATGCAAATTAAAGCATAAACAGGAAAAACAGTCGAGGAACCGTGCAAAAATTCCGCGTTTTTGCTGCTAACAAGAATACCTGCTCTCCTTCACTTTAGACAATTTGTGACGTCATAACAGGTGGCTCATTGTACAATTATTTATCGAAGTAAAAGCGAATACTTATCTTATCATATACAAAACCAGTAGATAAGATAAGAAGCTTCATTAGATATCTGTTACTAGATACAACACAAATAAGTCTTAAAGTGTGCGGGCCGATTTGAATAAATGAGAAATCTACTTAAACCCTGATTGCAAAAATAAAAATCTCTCACGAATATTCTATGGTTCGGTTTTGTAAAAGTGGAATGCCATTTGCAATTTATACGAAAAAAAAACGGGTAATAAAGTGGTAGGTGCCATTCTCGGAACTAACATTAAAAGAAATGTCGGTACGGCAATCGATGAAGGAGAATATTCCAAACTTTTTGGACTGAAAACTAAACGAGATAATGATTATTTGCCTTGAGCAATAGAAAGCCTTCGTTGACGATAAATAAACGAATTTGTACGAATAAACCTCGGCGATCTGCGTTTATTGATTTCTTGAAATAATGTCATATATTTTTTAAATTTATTTTAAAAAGTAAAGTTTCTGTTCCTTTTTATTTTGTGCTATTCTTTGTTTGTGATAAATTTGTTTAAGTATTAAATGTAAATACCGAGTTAGGTTTTTACTCAATTTATCATGTTTCGGCATATAGATAAATTTTGCCAACAAACAAGTTGTCACATTCGATCAACTGTGTTTGTCGCAAAACCCGTAATGAATCATATTTTAGACATGTCTAAATTTGGTAACATAAGAACTTTTAATGGGCGCGGAAATGGTTTATTTTGCTTTCCCTACTCAGATCATAAAAGCTAAATGATAGCCCTCGTCGACCATTTGTGAAAAATTGCGGTCGCCATTTTGTGCGTTTCTTTGCAAGGTGAGGCCAGTGGTTGTACAAAGATTCGTGCGTGGCGCTCGCGTGTCCGCTCGCGTGTGGTCAGTAGCTGCGTGGAGTTGCGTGGAGCTGCGTGTAGTCTTCGCTTTTACTTTCTTCCGTACCTCTTTTGTTTTAAAAACTATAAATAACAACGCTAAGTGGGTTGTCATAACTGATTGATTCGTTTCCACTTAAAACAAAGCGCATTATCGGCAGGAAAATTATCATTATGATTACGGCTTCACGAAGGCTAGGCAAAGAAACAGTCTACTAGAAACCAATTGAGCTCACTGAAAAGGTCTTCTTTAATTTATAAAACCTGTTTGCTTCGCGATTAATTCATTTGAAGGCCACGAGAATAAAATTTTCGTGACAAAAATGTACTTTGTTTTAAGTGCAATCAATCTATGCCAAGAACGCTTTGATTAACGATAAATTTAGAACACAATTACAATCAAATGTGGGGTGGCAGTCAGCGAAGCATTCCGCACATGAATTTCGTCATTTTATCACTGCAAGACATCAACAGATCAAAGGGTCCAATGTTCTCTAAACACATTAACATGTTTTGGCCACTTGAAATCAAAACACTTAATTTTCATAAGGATTTAATAAAAGGTTGTTAGACACAAGGAATAAATATGGCCCTTGAAACACGGAACACCAGTTGTCAGCTAAGATTGTTCTGTATTAAGCAACAGACTTGAGAACTTGATAGAAAACACATGGGTTAAAAGGTTACTTACACGTGGCGAGATAACAAGTTTATCAAAAGGTTGTGTTTTGTGGTTAACAACTTTGTAGTTAATTAAACTAAAATCTTGTATTCGGTTGAAAACATTTCAGTTAATGACTGTTCCTATCACAGGGTTTCATGGCTAACTCAAGGCGGTCTCTTTTGTTGGGTCAACAGCTTATGCGTTATTAGACGAAATCGTCTGTTTTGTAAACAGCGCGTTAATGTGTTAGAAGTATAAGCCAATAATAATAAAACTAACAATAATAATAATACCAACTTCAAATACTTTGTTTACGGAAACACTTAGCACATGTTAGTAACATATGAGCTCACGGCTAGTGGCCATTTTCAAAATCGGCTGGAAACTGAGTTCACGATTCTTAATTAATTACTTTATTTGCAGCTTTGCATTGCTTGGCCCCGACACGCAAGCATTAGATAAACCGGCCATGTCTGATGAAATCTTTTCCGCCTGGGAGAAAATTTTGCCGTCGCAATCTTTACCTCTTTGAGACAATACTTGATCATCGATAGATATAACATGTCAAAATCAGTTATCTTTGGAAGTCGGTGTCCCGTGACTAATAATACTCCCCGCTGTACGTATACTTCTATTAAAATTGACAACAACTTACAAAGATGAACTTTGCATGTTGATCAGTCCGTGGACTCGATACAGCTGTATCTCATCCGTCTACTCTCGTTGAGAAATCATCATGCTACATTTACACGGACAACGATTAAGGAAAACTGCGTCGAAAACGAGGCAGCGAAGTCGAAGTCTTACTCAACCCAATTTATTTCACCGCCTCGGAGAGCACTCAAAGCAGGCGGTTATTCAACCATACCGTAGCAAAAGCAGAAAGGCAAGCGATCGTTCAAATGGAATCACAGTGAACGTTAGTGGGAAGAAATATTTCTTTACAGTGCGATTATTATCCCAGTTTCCTGATAGCTTACTGGCACATCGAAAGAAACGAGCTTTTTTCTACGATTGCATACGAGGTGAATTGTTCTTCGACAGGAATCGTACAGCGTTTGAAAGTGTCTACAATTTTTACCAGTCAAAAGGAGGGCTAGTGCTTCCCGATGAAAACTTCCCGGAACAGCTGCTGGCGGATGAATTGTACTTTTATGGAGTATACCAGTACATCAGCGAGGATATCAAGAAGACCAAATTAGCTGTTCCTACTGCCTTGAAAAAGAAACAGGTTGCTCCTGCAAGGAAATGCCAAAAGGAAGTATGGAAGATCTATGAGATTCCCGATTCAAGTGCCATTGCTAGAGTAGTAAACCTGTTCTCTTTACTCGTTATCATCTGCTCTGCTATAATCCTCTTTATTGATACACTTCCTGCTTTCAGGAGCTCAAAATCCGTGACCCCGTCATCGAATTTTACATCGATCTCTGCAAGGAATTCCACTGATGAGGAAAGCTTCATATCGCCCCAAACGGCCAAGATTATTTCGATATTGGAAGCTTCCTGCATCGCCTGGTTTACGTTTGAGCTTCTCGTACGCTTCTTAGTTTCTGCAGAAAAACGCAAGTTTTTTCTTCGGCCGTTAAACGTCATCGATTTGATCGCAATTGTTCCATTCTACATCTCACTGTTTATTTCTTCCAGCTCCCTCGGAACGCCGCTGTACATTTTGCGCGTGCTTCGGTTGTCAAGGGTTTTCAGAGTCCTCAAAATCTCCCGGTACATTTCAACAATGAAAGTGCTTGGAAAAACCGTCAGAGCGAGCATAAGCGATCTGTGGACCATGTGCTTTCTTAACATAATTGGAACTGTTCTGTTTGGTAGCACGACTTATTACTGCGAACAGTGGGACGAGGGGACTAAGTTCGACAGCATTCCTGTGGCTTGTTGGTGGGCAATAGTGACAATCACTACAGTCGGATATGGGGACCTGGTGCCGAGAACACTTGGTAAGCTGAAAACCTTAATTTACATTATCGCTTTAGAGGTCTTGAAGGTGATGTGCTATGGCCTTATGGTTAGTGCGCCGGACTCCGGTTCGAGCGGTCCTGGTTCGAGCCCTGGCAGGGGAATAATTCCCCTGCGCAATTCCCCGGGAATTGCGTTGTGTTCTATGGCAAGACACTTTACTCTCGTAGTGCCTCTCTCCACCCAGGTGTATAAAATGGGTACCGGCGTATTTACTGCTGGGGGGTAACCATGCGATGAATTAGCCATCCAGGGAAAGAGTATAATTACTCCTAGCCGCTTAATGCTACAGAAACCGGGATAAACTTCAAGTAGTAAAGAAGTTTACTTTTTTTTCTACTATTATTAAGAAGTTTTAATCTTCGGTTTTTGCCAAACTACACCGTTATGAACACATATGACCATAGTTTAATTTCTCTAGTTTCTTAGCGACAGAGGTTACCATAGCAACGATTATCAAACATGCCTAATTTTCGCGAAGAAAAAGGCTTGTTTGAAGACAAAAGAAAACGATAATCGTTGCTATCTTTTTAATAGTCAGTTGTGTTACCTTTTGGATTGAAAGTGGAGGATCTCAGGAATTTGAGACGTTTTAATAAGCGCCACTTTTGGCGGGAAAAGCGCGCGCACATTGCGCTGGACCACTGTGTGATGCCACTTAACACCGGTGACGTGCATGACGTAAACAACGACTGTCGACTCACTTCCTGTCATCTATTCCTTGTTTTGATTGGCTGACTGTTGTTTTGCAGGCGGCAAGATAGCGGGCAGCATCTGTTCTGTGTCTGGAGTCTTGCTTATTACACCTTTCTTGCCAATCATCTTTGACAAGTTTAACCGGTTTCAACTGCAGGAGGAGACGAGTCCAGCCGCCACAGGACAGGACACGCGCGATCAACCACGCCCACGTGCCTATTCGACGCCGTACGAGATAAACGAATCGTTGGTTAAGAAAAAAACGAGACGATATACCATTGGGTGAGAAAGAGAACGAGAAGATTTACCATGTAATATTCTCAGAAGAAGAAGAAGAAGAAGAAAAGAGGAGGAGGACGAGGAGGGAGCAGGAGAGAATAATGTTAATAGGAAAGACAATGGAAAATTTAAGTAACTCGCTATTAGCAAAGGATTCCAAACTAGCGAATTTAATCGTACTTCAGTGTTAATGCAGTCGATAAAAAATTATTAATCTACAAACCATGCATAAGGGTTATTATCGTTCGTTTGTTTTATGTTCAATAAAAGAATTCTGACTTTAGAGACCATTTCATTTTTCTCGTTACTTATGCCTTTTTCCATCAAGAATAGCATAAACCGCCTGAGGGTAAATAAGGGAATTTTCCACCAAGAAATTTTCCTACAGTCAGTCACCCATAAAGAAAACTTCTCAAACAGGGAACTGTTGTCCTCTGCACGTATTGCTTCCCTGCAATCAAACATAGCGGCCGGTGATTTACACTGAAACAACCGACATGATCAGGCTGAAACTGTTCGAAAGCTGGAAAACACCATCCACCGTATAAATCACTATCCAGCAATAAGTGTTAGCAAAACATACTACGTTATCTACTGGACAGTGATTTATCCGGTGGATAGCGCTATCTAGCTTTCGAGCAACCGGGGCCAGATGGATAAGAAGTTACGTGACGGCGTTTGCACTGATGCAACCAGGTTAACTAATACCTCAGTAAGGGTGCGACTTTTACCCACAATTCTGGAATAAGAATGGTTGGTACAGAATGCTAGGAATAATTCAGATTGCCTACCATTAAAAAAGGCCATGTAGTCGAGGTTATATAGCGTAACAAATATGGCGGCCAACAAAGAGGCTGCCATTGCAGTCTTGCAGCCATTATCGCAGCAATCTTTCTACTTAATAAAGAGGAGGAAGAATGTATGGAGACTGTAATAGGTTTGCCGAATGTTCTAGTAGTGCTATTTACTATGGAGAGGAGACACATCGCTCGAATCACGGGCTATGTCATCCGCCATCTTGGATTTCCATTCACGACATTCTGTTCATTGTCCCCCGGGAGTAGAATAGATGGAATGGCGTTCTATCCATTCCAGAATAGGAAGGCGGTATAGAAAAACGCGCGAATTTCACACTCTGGTCATTCTCATTACAGAATTATAAATAGAAAACGCACCCTTAGAAACAGCGTCAAAATGACATAGAAAGGGACTATAAATATTTGCACTTCTGGACAAGCTTATTTCTTGCTCTTTTTTTACACGGTACAGCAAGCCACAACTCTTTCAGTAACTGTGTGATGGTGCTATTGCACAATCAAGGATGTGGATTTGAATGTACATGATCAAAAGATCATTTGGTAAATATTTAGCTTTTTTCTGTAAATAAACTGTGCCAATTTTATTAGTCTTTCCCTATACCTCGAATTTATTTCCCAAACCAAATCAGTTAATCACTTCATTGTAATTACCCGGTTTTTCGTTTTTAATCGTGTCAATAGAGCGATCGCGAGCGAAAGTCGTAAGACCGAAATCAAAGTAATCACTCTGGCAAATCACAAAAAACAAAAACAATCAAGTGAACGAAACAAAACTCAAAACAAATACACGTAGCCGGAGTCAAATGAGTCAATGAGTCATGAGTCAAATCTTAAATTAGAGTTATCAGTGGCGGATCCAGACCTTCAGGTAAGTGGGGGTCAGTAGTAATGTACTACACTCTGAGGCAAAAAATTTTTTGCCTTAGAGATTTAGTACATAACTACTATCAGCACTGGATTCCAAAAACTGAAGCCAAATCTGAAACCAAAACTGAAGCCAAATCTGAAAAACTAAATCTGAAAAACTAAATCTGAAGCCAAAGTGAAAAACCTAAACTGAAATCAAATCTCAGAATCAACCCTAGGTCAACCCAAGGTCAAAAAATGGAAACCAAACCTTGAAGCCAAATCTATAAACTAAACCTTGATTAAATGATAAAAATAATCTTTGATTATTTTTGACAATATTTAAAAAAAACTTCTTATACTCTTTTTTAAAAATCTTGCATCTTAGTGCGTTTAAAACAAACCTCGTTGACATAATGAAAATCAAAAAAATGGAAATCAAATCTCAGGATCAAGCTGAGTTCTTATAATAAAAAACAAAACTGAAAATCAAGCTGAGCTATTATACAAAAAATTCAAAATGAAAATTCAAGCTGAGCTATTATAGTAAAAACATCTGCTGAACTTATTGTTGCTATGGTTTCATAATATTTGCTTAATCACTCTGAAATACAATAGATGAATCCTTCTTGATGATTCTTCCCAAGGTCAGCTAACAGTTGGATGATTTTTCACCAACCAATCATATTCAAACAAACTTTATTATAAATTTTTTTGATAAAATTTATTTTACTCAAAAAGTTTATTCTCAGTATTGAAATCTAAGCATTTGAAAATATGCCGAAATCAAAAATAGAATCAAAAATGAAACCAAACCTCGAAGCCAAACTGAAAATCAAAATGGAATCAAAACTGAAAAGCAAGCCTGAAAAACCAACCCTTGGTCAACCTTAGGATCAAAATAAAAAAATCTCTTATACCTTTTATAAAAATTTTTATAGTGCGTTTATATATCTTTCAAATCCTTGATTGTAATCCAACTGTTGAAGTCATCGCTGTATCCTTTCCACTTAACTAAAGCTTGTTTCTTCTTATAATCTCTACGGACCACTTTATCAATTCTGAATACATCCTGTTTTGCTTTTAACAGTTCAGGTTCATAAAAGCTTCCTTGTATGTCTTCATTATTGAGATCTTTCAATTTGAAAGTAATAGGATTAGTGTATTGTATCTTATCGATTGTAAAAATTTCTTCGGTCCAGTTTGGCGTGTACCCTTTATCGAAAATATTTCTTTTATACTTCGATATTCGAACCTTATCACCTATTTTGAATTTCGGTTTCTGTTTTGATGTTTTCATATCACCGTATAAATTGAAATATACTAAGCCTTCATTCTTTTTCCTCGATGCTTCTACGGGTGTCATTTTAATGCTTGAGTGTTTGGTATTATTATACTGCTTCACTAATTTGGGCAACATATCAACATACATAGTATTGCCTTGTACGGTAAACTGCTTCCACATTCGGGTTTTAATTGTCCTGTTCCATCGTTCACAAACACTACTCTTCTCTTCGTTCTCGGTGGAGTATAGTGTTATACCATTCTTTTCCAAAAGCTCCTTCATATTTTTATTGTAATACTCTTTCCCTTTATCAGTCCAAAGATATTGTGGTTTACGCCCCTCTTTGAATATTGTTTTGAATGCTTGAGTTACTGTTTCACCTTTTTTATCTTTCAAAGGCACTATCCAACCATATTTACTAAAAACATCCAGTACCATGAGAAGATATCTGTAGCCTTTGTTCCATTTACTGAACTGTTGCATTTCAACCAAATCCGAACACCATATTTCGTCAATATGATTCACAATAACACGCCGTCGAGTAAAGTTCCTCTTTATTTGCGTGTGTAATTCATCAGCTAATTTTTCTTGCCAGTTTTCTTCACCCGACGGCTTTTTACGTTTTTTGGCTTTTTTTTTTTTATACCCAATCCGATTTTTCTTTTACTAGCGATTAAAGCTTGTACCCCTGTTGTTCCCCATGGACGGTCTTTAAATGGTATTTTTGATATTCTCTTAAGCATAAGATCATCTGCCTTATGTTTATCAGCTAGTGATTTTGAATTACTGTAATCAATATCATGCTGTTGGCATATGCTATCTAGATTGTTTATTGGATCTCTATATTTAGGATCGTTAGATGCTAATCTTTTTTCTAATTTAGTTCCAGGTCCACAATAATTGTACTTTTTTCCTGTAGGTGTTCTCATGTGTAGTTCTCCAAGTTTTGATAAGTGTTTTTGAATATCAAGACCCTTACCCTTTTTATAGTAATCAACATTGTCTTTTACACCTTTGAGAGCTTGCCCTGCTAAAAGTCTTGCCATTGAAGCAAAGCTAGGTGATGGAGTTACGAAATTTGATGCTACATAGGCTATTTTATCAACAGTAGAAGGGGGTTTATAACGTGCAAGAGCCCCACCTTTTATGAATTTACTCTTCTTTTTACCGCAAATATAACAATTTGATTTTTCCATAAGACGGCCATTCTTTGCTTTGACCTTTTTAGAATTCATTGACTCAGTATTCTTTTTACATGAAACACAGTATGACTTACACATATATATATATACATTAGATATTTAATCGCAGTATGTGTTTCGCCATTTTTTAGATTTCTTATCCCAAACGGTTCCAGAGCATGACGGATCTTGATGCTCACTTGGGGATGTCCAGAACTTTTTTGAAAATAATCCATTTTTATTGTTGAAAGCCCCTTTAGCAATTTCACCACTCCAGTATTTATCAAACAATTTTTTATCACCTCCAGTAGCACCTATAATGAAGGATGCAATATCTTGAGCCTGTTGAAACATCGGAATCTTATCGCCGATCTTTTTGTTGATGATTTGGCCAACTCCCCGACCTTGTGTCTTTTTTTTATTGCTTACAAAACGGGTTTTAACGCTTTTACATTCAGAGCAAATGCATCTCATCATAAGTCGCCCATTTTTGGTTTGAACATATTTTTCACTTTCTGGTACGCATTCTGTCTGTTTTTTCTGCTTTACGCAATACGATTTAACCATTATATATATAAGTTATATATTTCTGAAATAATTTTGAATGAATTTCTCATTCTTCATTGTGTCATATATGTCAAACACTTCCAACAAATTAGAATACGTATTCCCATGGTTCATCTCATTCAAAAAGTATAAACAGAAGTATCCGCATGTGGTTGTATTTATATTCTGTATCTGATTGTTTTGATGTAGCAATGTTAAATTCTTCTTTTTTGCGTGATCGACTATTTTTTGAAATGGAGGCATACCAAAACTATCAAAATAATTGATTACCTTATCTTTTACATAAGTTGCAACCCAATGACTTCCACTCAGATATGACGGTTGGAGATTGTAAATGAATATTCCTAATTTGTGATTATGTGGCACAGTCTCGTCTCTCATTAGTACATTTTTTATCGGTATATTCAAATATAAACACCAGTTTATTAAATCAAAATTACTCATTGGTATATTCTTATGGAATGTTGGCTTTCTTACTTTCTTTTCGGTTTTAAGATCTTTTTTTTTGGAAGCACCAATCCACCTGTTCTAAGAAATTTATCATATTCATCCCAAGAACCAATGAATGGTGGCGGTGTGTAAGCTAATACATCTTTCTTACTTGGTAGTCTAATATTTCCACCATCCTTCTTTGAAGTGTTATCAGTTGTTGATTTGTTAGTTGTTGACCTTCTTGATCTTGTTTTCGTTTTCGGAGCACTAATTCCAATCATTGGAAAACCAATTCGCGGTGCCCCATGACCGATCCTAATGACCTTTCGAATTTGTGTCTTCGAGATGTTTAAATCAGATCCAACACCTAACTTCTTAGCCTTATTCAATTTATTGATTTGTCGTTGAGTTAGCATTAAACTGTCATTGCCAGTCATATCTGAATTGCTTAAGCGAATAGTGATCTCACTTTTATTTCTATAAGCAGTCAAAAGCTTCCTTCGCTGTCCTTCTGACAGATTCACTTTATGAGAGTGATAAGTTGTCATTACTTGTATATATATTATATGTTATATAATTTCTTGTTTATAAAACGTATACAAAATAGAATGGTTTATACATAATATTCAATTGATTGATTTATACAATAACCAGCTCATTCCCCACCTTGTCAATGACGATTGTCTCATCATAAAGAACGATGGCATGGACGTTGAAAGGACTATCTCCAGCACTATTAGCGTTTAGTTTATATCTGAAGATCAACTGCTTTGGGTCTCTAGTTACTCGCTCTGCTTGATATGATAAATCAAAAAAGATAATAGGATAGAGAGAGTTGTAATTTGCCAAGTTGAGTTGTGTACCGCTGTTGTAATCATTCTTTCTCATACCATAAGACATCAAATCATTGAAGATCCTAACTTTGGACTCACTATCATATTCGGTCTCAGGATAAAACACTCCGTTGCCGTATTCCAATCGGCATGTTGTCAAATAACTACCATTCCCACGGTCAAGATTGATATTGTAGGTATCAAATTCATAGGGATTTTCATCTGCATTGTTTGATTTAGCTCGTTGTAGATATACAAAGATAGCCTTAACATTATCAATACTGGATGAGATCTGGAAGAATCCACTGCTATTCGTTGGTGCGGAAACCTCATACATTTCGCGCATATACGTCCAAGTGTTCTTTACCAAGAAGGAACTAACAAACTTATCATATAGGCTGTCCTTTGGAGTCAATTTTGGGACCCATAGAAGGAATCTATTAAGGACCACTCGTCCATCATCTACATCATTGGCCTTTTTAAGTAATTCGGCGTCATTCTGTAACTGTATATTGAACTGGAGTTGCATTGGGAGTAACATTCGACCTTCAAGCTCTTCAAAGAAACTGTAACGATTTAGAGGTATAACAACATTGACATCATTGAGACCTGTCGTCAAAAGTCGTCTAGCCTCAAACCCTGCATTCTGATTAGCATTTGCTATCCTATGGTCGGTATCTAGATACCAAAGACTATTTTTTGCTACTGAGCGACTAAAATCGTCACTATATTCGAGGAGGTTCTTAACGAAAGTAACTTTATGGAGATTATCGGTATCATAAACGATTTTTCCTGCTGATTTAATCATCATGTGGGCAATCAATGAATGTGCTCCATTAATAACTGTGATACGATTTGCCCCCGTGGTTGCTCCATCAGCTAACATTTGCACCTGAAATTGCACCTCGAAATACGCATTATACCAATCGTAGAATGAACTTCTATCGTTAATCGTGAACTTATAGCCGTTTTTAAGTTGGTGCTGACCGTTAGCTGGGACTCGAATAACATCATCGAGTTGAAATCGAACCAACTCGGACCTCTGTAAGTATTCGCTTGTTCTGAAAGACATATATTATTATGTTACATAATTTTGCAATTATGTACCAATTTTTTTAATCATTTTATTCATTTTACTCAACGCCTTCTTTTTACACCTGATCCTGATATTAATCTATTAATGATCATATCAGTACTTTCATTTTTCTGTTGGTGTCTGACAGGTGAGGCATTTACTTTCTGTAAGATTGGGGATAGTGACTTTTGCCCAGCATTTCCCTTCCTCATATTCCTTAGCCTTTCCATTATAAGGTCTCCGGCTTTTTCTGATGCCCTTTTACCCAGTTTATCACCTGCATGAGAAATACCTGATTTTATTGCCTTCTTACCTAAGGGCTTGACAATTTTTTTAACAACAGACGACATAACACTCTTCATCGGTTTGAAAATGTTATCAACGATAATCCCTGACCCTTTGTGCTTATATACAAATTTACCAAATTTTGGATGGTAAAACCTCTTGAATTCATATGGTTTCATTATATACTATTATGTTATATTATTCTATCCTTTTCAAAATTAATGAAAAAGACGTATCCGCTCCATTCAGGTTAATTAACCGTCTCTTCCCATCTGTGATGTATATTCGAATGCTACTTATCTGTTGCTTATTAACCGGGTTATATGTGACCCTACGAGGCTCGATTGTAAACGAATAACTCGGCTGTAGTACGCTGGTCGAAAAAGTATAAATGATATCCGACTCTTCGCCATCGACTAAAGAAGTATTGACTAGATCGCAATGTACATTTAATATATCGGTATCTTGGCTTAGATTTGGGACTCTTGGACCAATATTAACCGCATCCTTTAATACCTTTTTATCAAACCCTATAAGGTCGTTGAAATTGCTATGCGTCAAATCAAGTTGATAATTTTGAGATAAAGTGATTGTGACTCGGAATGTTGTTGAATCAAAATCAATAGAGATGGGATATATAGGGTTATCATCATCCCCCGTCTTAGTAATCTCTTTAATATATTCATCAAATTCAGAATAATTCCAAACACCTGCAGGGAAAGTTATGTCTTCAAATTTATTCCCATTATCTGAACTATATTTAATCAGCTGATTACCATATGAGGGATTTACATTAAACCATGTAAATGACATGTTAATAATACGATTGAGACCTATCATATATTGGTAATTGCTATCCAATGTTATAGGCCTGTTGAATTTAGTTGTAAAATTTTGAGGAGTGTTATTCCCTTGATTTTTAACACTATATGATGATAATACTAACTCACGATCCATATATATAATACAGTTACATAAATTAGACTTTAAAGTACAGATTATATATCTGTTTATATTGTTGTTTATTTATAGTAGACCTTTTTAAAAGTGTGTCTAATATAGCGACTCCCATATTTCGCATTTTAACTGATGTGTTTCCTGCGTTTATTGAACCGATGATCAATTCCAATTTTTTGAGAAGCTGTTTTACATCGTTAAAAAATATAACATTTCCACCTTTCTGATTTTTTCGAATACCAGAACCTTTTATCGTTTTGGCTTTACTTTCGTAATGATTGATGTAGTCATTTAATGCAACTCTTGCATTGCTTATTCTCTTATTTTTAATCTGTCTTTCCGCTTCAGATATAGTTCCCCTATTATATTCTTTAGTAACATTCGCCTTGAAACCTTTCAATTGTCTCCGTTTATATTTGGCTTTCTCTAAAATCTTATTAAGATAGTTCTTGGTTTTCTTTGGTGTCATTTCAGGCTGATCTAATTTCATTTGCACTACATCATAATCGTCGATACCAACGTCTTCTAGTATTTCACTTACTTCATCATCAGCATCTAAAGCATAATCAATTTCATCCTCATCGTATTCAGGAGGTAATTCATCTTCATATTCAGGAAAATATTGGGGATCAACATAAATCTCCTTATTTCCTTCTAAAAGATCTTTTAAAGATTCTTCATATGTTGGTGGTTTCGGTACAATCTGTTTTTCATTTTGTGGCATTACAGGCTCATCAAATAAATTATCTACGTCCATATCCTCAAAAGGATCAACTTCAGGATAGTAATCTGGAGCTTCCATTTCACCTCTCATCGCCTTTTTGACACGATTTTTGGGTACTTTTGCTATCTGCAAATTACTTTTAATTACATCATCTAATTTACTTGTCACTGGTTTGAATACCTTCGAAAATGACTCTTGGCTTGTCTGCTGACCGATATTATTTTGTGTGATTGCATTTTTAACATAATTGATTTTATCGCCCAAATCAGATTTACTCTTTGCAAGCTCTTTCCATCTAAGTAAACTCATTTTATTTTATATTATTACGTTACATAAAAAATGAAAATTGAATATAAAAATCAACATTTAACATAGCGTTTAACACCTTGTTGAACACCGTGTTTAACACCTTGTTGAACTGAAAATAATATACCCATATAATATAATGAGAATACCGAATTATGACACTGAAGACGATATGGCCTCAAACTTTAGACAACTATACGATTTCATGCCAAATCAATGTTTCCGGATGTTGATTTCTTCTCCCTCGGGTGGGGGTAAAACCAACCTTTTACTTGATATGATATACCGGCTTTTGTTTTATGATAAAATATATCTTTATGGGAAAAATCTTCAGCAATCGAAATATCAACATCTTTTCAATACCTTTGAACCCATTAGACAAGAGGCTGGTTATTCTGTTATTGAAGCAAGTAATGATAAAATAATACCGCTTGATAAAATATCAGATGAAGGCCAAAAACTAGTCATCTTTGACGATTATCTCAATACGGGATCAAAAAATGATAGCGAAATACGCAACTATTTTACAAATTCAAGAAATAAAAATTGCAGTTGCATTTATTTATCTCAAAGCTATTATAATACCGATAAAACAATCAGATTAAATTGTACTCATCACTGTATTTTCGAATTCCCATCTAATAATGAACAAGGAATGATTTGCAGAGAACTTGGAATCAGTAAAAACGACTATCTCAAAGCAACTGCAGACCCATTTAGCTTTTTATATATTGATAAGCCACGAAAATTCGTAACTAAGAATTTCAATGAAAAAATATAATATAATATAACTGATTGATATAATATGAGTTACTCAAACGGTTTATTACAATCAAATAACACTAATATTACACCAATTAAAGGCCCTCGAGGTGAAAAGGGTGACCCAGGAGTCGGCTTTGATGTTACGCCTGAAGGTAATTTCAATTTGAATAAAAAGAGAGTAATAGGGCTAAAAACGCCTGATGACGTTGCGATTGATGATTCAATTGAAAATTATTCAAGGGATCTCGAGACGGCCGTAAATAAACGATATCTTAACCAATTCTTCCTTAAAAAGAACAGAAATGAAACAGTGTTTGATTGTGCCGGCCTTTCATTGCAAAATACCGAAGTGTATTATCCAAGTTTATATAACGATCGATCTGTACCAAACGTAGGCTATGTTAGTGTTGAGGATAACAAAGTAAGGACTGAAATTGATACCAAACTTGCTACTAAGGCTGACAAATCGTACGCTGATAATACATATTTAACGAAGAAATCAGGAGGTGTCTTAGCTCAAAGCCTTCAAAACAAAGCAGACAAATCGTACGTTGATAACAGTTTTTTAAAGAAGGTCGTAGGACGCGTTTTGACTCAAAAAATTCAAAGCAAGCTTGATATTCACGGTAGTAACATGATGCAGGCAAATCTCCATATGGGTGGGTATAATATAACCCATCTAAAAAACCCAACCAATGATACAGACGCTGTAAACAAAAAATATATGCTTGATCATGTTGATAGCAGTCATATAACTTCCGTTGGCCAAGAAAACACGTTTGCCCATATAATGGCCGATAGTATCAATCAATTAAGCGAGGAAGATGATATAAAGTTAGGCAGTTTAATCGATCATCCGAATTCATACCATAAGATCAATACGAAAGTTGTAGACAGTAAGCTGGTACTTGACAGCAATAAAGGATACTACTCAAGCAGATTAGGTATCAATGTATATAGTTTACCAATCAATCGATACACAATGGTTTTCGAGCTATTTTTTCCAGCTGAAATAGATCATGATAGTCTAGATATCGATATTGTATCATCAATCGACAACATCGACAAATCAACTACGCGAGTTTATGATGGATATAGTCGAACAATAGCACAAATTAATAAATATCAGCAACATCCTAATAATTATCTCTATGTTGATATCGTTTTAAAGATGAAATCAGGGAACGCATATGTCCCAAAATTACAAACATATATCGTGATTTATGGAATAAAAGGTTATCAGAGTAACGTTGATCCTAGGATATACGATCAGCTATATTATGTTGAAAATGATAGAATAGCTTTCAATGCATCGATTGATATGAAAACAAAGGCTATTTATGGTATTAAACCAGCTACTACTAATGACCAAGCTGTTAATTTTGAACAGTTAAAAAATTTTCGGGACAATTTGAAGTCTGATCTTGAATTAAAAATGGATAAAAAAAGAAACATCAGCTATTACCATAAAATTTTCGAGTATTTTTATGATCTAACAGATCCATCTGAATTCATCATGTCAGATAGTAACGGTGCTGTAGTGTCTGGATTAAATGGCAATCTTGTCTTTAATCCCACAAAATTGTTATCAGATTTTGATCCAAAAAAGGGCTTTATGAGTGGTTTCGAAATTAATTTAAATGAAAATGTCACTGAATCCGATGACTGGACTATATATATGGTATTTAAATATGACTATAAATCCGCTGAAAGAATTAAAATTAACTTCGACAATGTTAGTAGTTTTTCCTATCCATGGGTGAAAGTAGAGTCTAATAAGTTATCACTCGATTATGATTTAGATGTATCTTATGAGCAAATTAGAGCTGGTTATATAGGTAAATATTTGAATCTCTGGTATACTAAAATAGGTAATCAATTTAGAATAGGTATTTGTAATAACGGCATTAGTCTCGATAAAATTTTCTCGGGGTATACGCTGAATGCATCTAGCCTTCAAATTTCTTCAGGTTACTATATACAAAGAATCGGTTTTAGTAAAAATACATACCCGATAAATGGGCCCATCTATCATAAAATTCAATTTTTAGATAAAACATACGATGTATTCTTTGAATAAATTATCTAACTCCAACGATTTTATCTAATTCACTTATATGAAAACAGTGAAATTGGTTAGCAATATTATTGATTCTATTGATAGATTAATTCAAAACATAAGGAAGCTGTATTACACAATAAAGAACAAGCGCAATGGTAAAATAACAAAATGATAAAGCAAAAAAATCATATATAACTAATATATATGACTAAACATCGAAAATGCATATTTACATGGAACCATATATCAAGCGAACTGACTGAAGAACAAATTATAGAATTGAAAGCTTATTATCAAACATATCATCGAAAATGTTGGGCTTATAAGCAGGCTGTTAAACGTTTCAAAAAATGGAAATTATTAGGGAATTCATTGTCTATTCTCTTTGCATCCGGCTCCATTTCATCAAGTATTGCTACAGGAGGTGTTAGTTTGGTTGCAATTAGTACAATAGCGCTTTTAATACAAGGCTGGATGCATCATCAAAATCTCGATTTAAAAATTCAAAATAGTACATATGCATATCAGAGCTACCAGCATTTACTCAACTCAATTAAAAACACGATGAGATGCGGTGATTACAATCCGTCTAGCGTCATAATTTCAATGAAGAACATTGACGATTATGTGACGGATACCTGTCCGATAATCGACAAGTACCTACGAAAATATGATAAGAAATTTATTGGATGATCCGATTTATTTCGCCAAAATTTAATGACAAAATCTCATTCCAATACAATCGATAATAGGCTAACGTTTTCTTGCTTTTGCTAATTTTGATAAATTCACAAGGTAGATTCATCATCAAAAAAAGCTGTTTAATTATGAATTTGGTTGATATAAGTCTTTTTCTACCTTTGTTTACAACAGGAATAGCGCCGGATTCGATAATATCAAACACTTTATAAATTCGATTCCTTTGATCACTAGTCAATTGTACCCTATTTTTAATACATAAATCGTTTAAAACATTCTCAACGTGATACTTCCGATGATATACCGATTTTCGGCGTATTTTATCCATATTTGCATAAAAATCAATGAACTCATTGTAATAAATAGAACCATGAACCAAACCGCAATTAATACAAACATTTATACCGTTTTGATTTGACATATCCTGCTTACTACAGCATGGCTCAGCATCCTTGTTACCTTCTATCAATAGTTGATCGCATAAATGGCATATAGGTTCTTTTAAAATTTTTAAATCATAGTGGATTTCAGAATTACAAGGCATTATATATATAACACACATAACTTCACGGAACAGCTGTTTTGGCAGTAAATTTCAGAATAAACTTTTTGAGTAAACTTTTGAGTAAACTTTTGTGTAAACTTTTATGTAAACTTTTGAGTAAACTTTTTGAGTAAAATTTGTTGAAATATGATTGGTCAATAGAAATCACGTCATTAAAAACATTGTACTCATTAATCATTTATAACTTATGGCTAAAACCGTAAACTGAATAATTATGTATTTAATGTTGATCCTTACGAGGCCTTCCCCGTCGTCGTTTCTGGTCTTCAGGTATACACTTTAAACGTACATGATTTTTGTCTTCATTTGATATGTCTGAAGATAGCATTTTAATAATACAAATATTTGTTTTAAGGATGCTCTGAATACAATACATTTTATTAATGAAGGCTATATCATTCGAGCTTTGATCAGATTCTAAAAGGTGTTTGATATTTAATGTTATATCAGTCATTCTATATATATATTAAAGAAAATAATTATCTGTTTATATCTAAACGCACTATAAAACTACATAAGGCTATAATTATCTAACATATATTGAGTAGATATGTATTAGATGGCATATCGATTTTCGCAGTATTTAGTACTGACTTTCGTTGTATTATAACAACCAATA
Organism: Oculina patagonica; assembly: GCF_052425735.1. NCBI lineage: Eukaryota > Metazoa > Cnidaria > Anthozoa > Scleractinia > Oculinidae > Oculina > Oculina patagonica. The sequence continues at coordinate 21,425,552 of NC_135762.1, forward strand.
ATATTTTATTACTGGTTATTAATATATATGATATACTTTATTCGTATTTTTTGCTCTTTTTGATACTTCCTTTGGGTCTAAAATTTGGCATTTTTTATAAAATCACTGGGCATTAAACGCATCAAAAATATTTATAGTTAATGATATAAAGAAATATTATTATACTATAATAATGGGAAGAAAACAAAAATATTTTAACGATACTGACAAAAAAAACGCTATTAAAAAAAGCAAAACCCAATATATGCTTTCAAAATCTTGGAAATGCGATATTTGTGATTATAACAGTAATTTAGCATCAAAATGGATGCATATAAAGACAAAAAAACACATCACAAATAGTATATTAGCCGGTCTACGAGATGATGATAGTTTTGAAATAATCGATGAAGAATGATACATATAATCAACACATCATACACTTTTACAATGACTAAATATATAATATATCTAGTTATTTAAAAAAATGAAAAATCAAAAAAATTATTTTACTATAAAAACACTTAAAGAAAAATTAATTTACTATAAATATGAAAATGGAAAAAAAAATTTTAAAAACCCGCTAAAAACTCAAGATGTGATCTCATCAGTACTCACATCTAAAAACGCTATTAAAAATAATATCTCTAATTATAATATGGAACAAAATACCATTAATCATAATGATAAACAATTTTTTATAAATAGTGTTGATAACACTCTTGGTGCTACTTCGGATGGAGATATACTCAATATTCCAAAAATGAAAGTAGTTAAACCGGCTATTGATAAAGATGGATATCCTTATTTATATATCGCAGAAAAAGACTATGATAACCCTTATGATCTCAAGAAAAAGATATTAGTTAAAGATTTCGTATTTAGGACATTTTATAATGAGATTCCTGATGATAAAGTCGTTGTAAATGAAAATGGTGACAAAAATAATAACAGTATTGGTAATTTAGTGTTGATTGATAGCATGACAAAGGCTGAACACAAACTCGTAACCAAACCAAAACCCCAAAACAAACCAATAGTTGAACCAATAAAGAAACCAACAAACAAACCCAAACCCAAACCAAAAACTAAAACAATAAGCTTTATCAAACAATTATCCAATGATTACCTAGCTGATGCTAAAAAAATGGGTTTTTCATGGATGAATTTGGTGAAAAAGAGTACTAGACAAGCAGTGATTAACAAAGTACATAAATATCGAAACGATAAGACTTTGGATAAGGCTATACGGGACAAAAACGATAGTATAATACGTGATGCACAACTCAGTCAAATGGAAGATTCAATTAGAAAAACTCATAATAAAAATATTGAAGATCAAATCAAACGAAAGCACAAAAAATTAATACAGATTAAGCAGTCAAAAAATAAGCTCTCAAATGAATTTAATTTCGATGACAGCATTTTTGATACAACATCCAATGACCAGCCTCTATTCAAAATAACCGAAATCGGAAATACAGCAAATAAAAAATTCAATGCTTATACCAACGAATTTAAAATAAATGTCCGAAAAAATGTTATAAACAATAAAAATGATGTTTTCAGTGTCTTTGAAAAAATGGTTGAAATGACAATAAAGAAAAGGCAGTTAAAAGGAAATGATAGATTCAGATTGATAATTTCAAATGATGAATTAGATCACCCTATCTCAACAAAATTGTTAAAAGTTTCTGATTTCAAGTTAAATCAACTTTCAGATGTAATCAATACGTTGGAGTATAAAGAAATAGATTTAGAAAATTGCAAAATAATTATTCAATCTGTTAAAATACCGGCAGGAAAAGGACGGTTATATTTATCAAAACAAACAGTGAATAGAAAGCAATGCATTATCACAATAAAAAATAATGACACAATATGTTTAGCAAGGGCCATTGTAACAGCTTATGCTAATCTACATCCTGAAAATTACACCACAACTCAGTTGAAAGATGGGTTCAATAAAAGCCGAAAACTACAAGAAATTCAAGCAAAAGAACTTCATAATAATGCAAATGTTGAAATTAACGAGTATGGCAATACTTTAGAAGATGTAAATAGCTTTGCATCACATTTAGATATTGAGATTAACATTATCGATTCTGAGCAGTTTAATGAAATCATATATACAGCTAATAATGGTAGAATTGACAAAATTTATTTATACAAAACACGGAATCATTTTGATGTCATAAAATCAATGACAGCTTTTCTAAATGTAGCATATTACTGTCATAGTTGCAAAAAAGCTTATACAAGACGTGATAAACACAAATGCCCCCAAAAATGCCTTTCTTGCTTTAAATATTTCCCAAATGGAGATAAATGTAACGGTAAAGACATTACATGTAAGCAATGCAATCGTGTATTTCATGGTGACAGCTGTTTCAAAAACCACACACGTAATCGATCGATAAAAGATGGTGATGAGGCCGTATGTAACAGTGTTGCTAAATGCTTAAAATGCAATCAAATCATACTAAAACCATATATAAAAATACATAAATGTGGTTTCAAAATGTGTAATAATTGCAATAAATATTGTGAGAACAAACATGAATGTTTCATGAAAAAAATAAAATGCAAGGGAGGAAATTGTATCAAAAATAACAAAACCCCTTGCAGATTAAATAAAAACATACCTCGAAAAGATTATTGTTACCCATGTAAAACGTATAATGAAAAATATTTATTTTTTGATTTCGAATGTACACAAAACACTGGCACACATGAAGTTAATTTAGCTATCTGTCATGATTACAACGGAAATGAGACAATCTTCAATGATATTAATAGTTTTTGTAATGGTATTCTTAATGAAAAATATAAAGGATACACACTTCTGGCTCACAATTCCAAAGGGTACGATTCTCATTTTATTCTTAAATGGTGTATTGATAATGGTTTTAAACCTTACTGTATTTACAATGGTGCAAAAATTATGATGATGGAAATTCCACAATTAAGAATCAAAATAATCGACAGCTTAAATTTTATTCAGCAACCCTTATCATCGTTTCCAAAAACGTTTGGCTTAGACGAGCTGAAAAAGGGCTATTTCCCACATTTTTTCAACAAAATTTGTAATCAAAACTATATAGGAGAGATGCCTTCCAAAAATCATTATGGATTTAACCAAATGAAATCACATGATAGGCAAAAATTTTTACAATGGTATGATGATCGTGTTAATGAAAATTATGTTTTCGATTTCAAAAAAGAAATAATTGAATACTGTAGGTCAGATGTTGATATATTAAGAAGATGTATGTTAAAATTCAGGCAAGATTTCATGAATCAAGAAAATATCGATCCATTAAAATACATCACAATAGCTGGTGTTTGTATGGCTATTTATAGAGGTAATTATATGCCAAAAAATACCATAGCTGTGGTTGATAATGTTGTTCAAACAGAAAACCATAGTGCAGTCAGTATTGCATGGCTTGATTACATAAGCAAGAAAAATAATATTAAGATCCAGCATGCTTTGGCAGGAGGTGAAAAACTCATCAATAACAAATTAAAAGTTGATGGTTTTTGTAAGGAAACAAATACTGTTTATGAATTTCAAGGTTGTTTCTGGCATGGTTGTCCAGATTGTTACAAACCTGATGTTATCAATAATAAGAATCAATGCGATATGGGCACTTTGTATAATAAAACACAAGCTAAAAATAACAAAATAACATCTGCTGGTTACAATCTTATTGAAATGTGGGAATGTAAATTAAAAAATGATAAATGTTTCCAAAAATATTATAAAAATGATTGGAATAGAGAAGTGATTGCCCCACTAAACCCGAGAGATGCTTTCTATGGTGGACGAACAAATGCTGTAAAACTGCTGTATAAATTCAAAGAAGGTGAATGTGGTAAATATGTTGATTTTTGTTCCCTGTATCCATCAGTTCAGTTCTACAAAAAATATCCCATAGGTCATCCTGAAAAAATTATATCGCCAGAAAAATACGATAAGAAATGGTATGGATTCATAAAATGCAAAATTTTACCCCCAAGAGAATTATACCATCCTGTTTTACCTCAGAGAATCAAATGTGAAAAGGCTGAAAAGCTAATGTTCCCTCTGTGTATATCATGTGCTAAATCAAAACAACAAGAAAGATGCCAACATAGTGAAAATGAACGAGCATTTGTAGGCACATGGACAACAGATGAGGTCAATAAGGCCATTGAAAAAGGCTATAAAATTATAAAAATATATGAGGTTTGGCATTTTGAGAAGTCATCCGATGATCTATTCAAAGGTTATATAAAAAAATTCCTGAAGTTAAAACTCGAATCAACAAAATATAATTTTAAAAATGACAAAGAAGAAATGATGTTCAGAAATAAAGTCAAAAATAAATTAGACATTGAATTAGGTGAATTACATGAAAATTCAGGTCTACGAGCTATTGCAAAAATGTGCTTGAACTCACTTTGGGGTAAATTTGGACAACGAAATAACATGAATCAATGTAAATACGTAACTGATATAAATGAATTTTATCAAGTAGTTCTCGACGATACTTTAGGTAATTTAAACATGAATTTCATAACTGATGAGATGGTACAGATGAGTTACACTTATAAGGATCAGTTTGTTGATAATTCCTATAATACAAATATCTATGTAGCCTGTTTCACGACTAGCAGTGCACGGTTAATGTTGTATGAAAAACTTGACTATTTGGATAAACAGGTATTATATTTTGATACAGATAGTATTGTGTATATCGAATCCCAAAATAGTAAGGTGATAGAAACAGGTGATATGTTAGGTGATTTAACAGATGAATTAGAGGGTGAAGCTATAAATAATTCATTCGTTTCTGGAGGTCCAAAGAATTACAGTTTCACATATGGAAATAATAAACAGAAATGTGTTATTAAAGGTTTCAGGTTAAACCATGAAAATTCCCAGATACTGAATCACGCAAATATGATTAAAATTGTAAAGAACGAAATCAAAGAACTCACATTAGTAAATGAAAATAAAATAACCAGACAGAATAAACAAATTGTAAACAAATATGAGGAAAAAGTATACAGCTTTGGATATGACAAGCGCACAATAAAATACATATCGGATAGCTGTATAGAAACATATCCTTATGGATATTAAAGACAAACTCATCTGTTTATCTTAGGTTTTGATTTTCATTATGTCAACGAGGTTTGTTTTAAACGCACTATAAAAGAGATATAAAAAATAATGTATAATAAATATTATAATGACATCAAATTACATCAAAGAAAAATTCGTTGAGATGATGAATATCATAGAAAAACATTGCATTAAAGACAATACACTTTTCTTACAATTAAGTGAAAAGGAACAATCAAATAGATTAGTTAACATTTGTACTGATCTCGGTATTATATCAAATATGATCCTACATAAAAACATGTTCAAAAATCTGATAAAAATACAAAAATATTATATTGAAAATGTAATATAAGACGTTCATTTTAAACGCACTAGAATCCAACTTGATAAAAGGAATAATTAAACGCACTAAGATGCAAGATTTTTAAAAAAGAGTATAAGAAGTTTTTTTTAAATATTGTCAAAAATAATCAAAGATTATTTTTATCATTTAATCAAGGTTTAGTTTATAGATTTGGCTTCAAGGTTTGGTTTCCATTTTTTGACCTTGGGTTGACCTAGGGTTGATTCTGAGATTTGATTTCAGTTTAGGTTTTTCACTTTGGCTTCAGATTTAGTTTTTCAGATTTAGTTTTTCAGATTTGGCTTCAGTTTTGGTTTCAGATTTGGCTTCAGTTTTTGGAATCCAGTGCTGATAGTAGTTATGTACTAAATCTCTAAGGCAAAAAATTTTTTGCCTCAGAGTGTAGTACATTACTACTGGGGTCCGATCATCCAGAGCCTGGAATAAGAGGGGCCCTCTGTCGAAAATAAATTTTCTCGGCCCTTCGGGCCTCAGTTTGACCTAAAAATAAGGTGGGGGCCCGGGCCTCTCCCCTAGATCCGCCACTGGTTATTTCTCGCAGCCTTCGCAGGAAGAAAATAGGAGACGTCTGCAGGCAGGCTACTTAACAGCCATGTCTTGATGATTTGCCAAACAGCTGCAAAACGCTTCCCAGCGCATGAAAGGGCCGCACAGCATTTCTGCATCCTGCTTCAGCTTTACTTTAGCTGCGCATGCAGGAAGGCTTTCAAATCGCTGCATCTTGGCTACAAAATCACTGTACAGCCATTTTAGAGCGCTTTTGTGGAGTTGCACAATTGACGGACAAAAATTCTCTTAAAATCCAGTACCTGATGAGAGTCTCAGTACAAAAAGGACGAAAGATAACCCGAATAGGTTCATTGTTCCCAATAAATTTAGAAAACAAATAAAGAACTTGGTAAATAATACAGTATATTTCGGTATAAGCTATACTATCATCACACTAAGGAAATTTACATACAAGGTTGGTCTTAAATACTGTGGATAACAAACGAAACAAAATGTTTACTCAAGAGAATTGACAAAGTTCTCTGCTGTATTTCGGTCCATCGTTGAGTAAGGTACTATGCGTTTAAAAAGAAATCTCTTCATGGTCAGAATATTAAAACGGCCTTAAAATGTCTGCTTCAGTATTTCTATCTCTAAAGGTCTTACAGCCATCAGTCGAACTTGTTGAGTTCCCTCAACCTTGAACTCCACATCACGTGACTTGGCAGTTTCAGTTTGGTTTCTGCATGCGCATGTCTTCAAAACGGAGCACGCTGCCCGCCGCAGCACCCGTCTATAGCCTGCGTCACACAAAGGAAACAGCGGAGAGATGGAGGGTGGAACGAAGATCAGCCACTGAATGAAGACGTGCAATTCTTGCGGGTATTGAACCTGGGACAGCAGTAACACAACTGCCGCATAGAAAGGAAGCCAACACAGTCCAGTCACGCAAGATTGCAGCAACAATAAACGTGACAGTGAGCGCTGCTGCTTGAGGGCCTTGAACTGAGGCAGAAAACTCGGGCTCTGAAAAACTTTCTTTCTTATTGGGAAGATCGGTAGGTTGCAAGGGGTGTGCAAGGGGACAACAAAAGCCTGATCTTGCGATGGACTTGACGCACTTCTAGAGTACGTAGAGCTAGGTGTACTTTCGGCGTCCTTTTCCAGTGCACTTGCAGGGTATGTCATCTCGCTCAAGTCTTTCCCTGCATCTTCATTCGTCCCATTTGCAGCAAACGGCAGACGAAGCACGCTCAGGTGCGCTTGCCAGAGAACTTCAAGTAAAACGTTCTCCTGCGTATGCCGACGCGAAGATTTTCTGGAAACCAACGGGCTGGCAACAACAGAAAAAATACCAGATAGCCTGCCACTGGACCGCCTAGACCAGTATGACCGGTTTGACCTTATCGTAGCATGTGATTGGTTGGAACTGGAGATAGACGCGACTGTTGTCATCTCAGGATCGTTGATCTTCTCTTCGTATTTATGTCTTTCCCAAAGGAGCTTCACTGGGTACAACCGGCGTTGCTTCATTGCTCTGACAGCAAGGAAGATGGTTAGGATAGAAAGAACAACGAATGAACACACAAGATACACCGAGATAGAATTTTTAAACGGTAGGGGTTTTGCATGGGTAAGGAAAGTACAAGAGGGCACCAAATGGAAGTCATTAAAAACGTTCCATCCTAGAAGAATTTGGACACCCAACAGCAAACCCGCAAAAAAACACATAACAAGAAAGCCGTATTTTTTTCTTTTACTACGCCGTTTTCCAGCTAAAGGAATATGATGTTGAACTCTTAGACAAAATACAGCAAGAAAGAAAAGAACCAGAAAGGAAGTGATAAGTACCAAGGAGCTTAAAAAGCTCAGGCTCTGACAGAGTGCCTTGTTATGTTCCAACCAAGTTGGGCCCATAACAATAGTCACGAGCATGAACCCAGGACCAAGCAGTGAAGCTGTGAAGTCGAGTGCAGCCAAAACTGTTATGTGAGGACATCTGAGGGCTGTACGATAGGAAACAAAGGGAACAACAAGGTTTCCACACACGCCTAATAACACGAGCACAATGGCGAGAGGAAGTTGGACAGTACTGAGAATGGCCAACATGATTGGAGGGATGGGCAGTCACGTGATATGCCAGTGAACTTCCTCGGTTTCACGGGTTTTGGTTCTGGGGAATGAATAAAAAACCAATTAAAACTGTGCTGAGAAAGTTCTTGCCTTTACACGTAAATGCAAATGTATTTTTTTGCAAGGCAATTATATTGTGTTATTTTTCTGTGTCATATTGATTTAAAAAAATAAAATAAAACTAATTACAATAATTAAATATAAATATGTCAAAGGTTATAATGTTTAAACGCAATCGTTTTTAAACTTTGGCCAAGTACCTTTCACTGGGCATCGGCATGTGGTAATACAGTTAACAGCGACATAATTTTCTCAGATCGTTGATCCGGCGCGTAAAGAACCGAGAGTGAACTCTAGAAGTGAGCATTAAAAGAAAACAGCCTAGCTTGGGATCCGTTTCTTTCAAGGTCTCCGTTCACTTTTTGAACTCACGATAGTTCTCAAAACGTTTTTAATCATCTTGCAGTGCTGTATATAGATATTACCGCTCAGCCGAAATTTGTTTGATTTAATCCAACCCGCAGGACATGGAAATCTATTACAACTTATTATACTGAATGCTATGTCGTCGTTTTTGGTTTGCTTCGCCTCTTTTTCAAGGAAGTAGGGGCAGATAATTTTAAATCGGTTGAAGTTTTTTTTTACTACCTCCGTTAACTGATTTCATTATTCGCGCTCATAAACAGAACTGGAATTTTTTTTCAAGGTATCCTTTTTCTTTTAGCTGACTCGATAAAATGTGACCATAGCACAAACCAGAAGTTAAATAATCGATAAAAATTGCAAATCAAGAAAGCGTTTCAGTTCTAACAAAATTTGATATTATCAATCACCGGCTAGTAAGGAAATAACATTGCAAGCAAATCTTACCTCGTTCCTCCAGTTGATGTCAAGGAATGGGAAATTAAAGCGAACTGCTTTCAGTCCGTCGCCGGATAAAAAAATCGAAGAGGAACGCACAACTAACTAAACACTGTAACAGCAAGGAAAGTAGCGTCGAGTTTATATGGCACTTAAAAACCATAATTAACTAAAACAGGACTAATTCACAGTGTAACACTTAATCAACTCCATTAATTAACTCCTGCTAATTGTCACTGTCAATTTATCCTCATTGGTAATTAAAAACGTATTTACACAACGAAGGAAAACAAAGTTAATTCGTTAACTGAAAGACAAGTGACGTCATAGCCAACGCCGCCCACATGATCATGTGACCTGTTGACGGAACGCAAAATGTTACATTGCTATAGAGAAAATGATTGGCTTTTGGTTGACCAAGAAGTTACACAGGACATAACCCGATAGAAACAATAACACTACTGCTAACCTTTTGCGTTATGCGAAAATTAAATCAAAGGATTTTATCAATTATGGATTGATTGGGAATTGTGTTAGTTATATCATCAGTGGTGTCAATAAATCCAAATACTGATGACAACAAGTAATTACCCATTTAATAATTTTTGTTTCAAGCGAATTATTAACATGACTAAACAAACATATGAGTAATTTCAGTTACCCGGGCTCTCTCCAATTGCAATTCAAGATAGAGCAGTTTTCAATTGAGTGTTGTAAAACCAAAACCATAGTAATTACTCTGGCCAATCAAAAAGGCCACAGGCAATCCAGTGAACCAATCAAAACTCGAAGCAAATACATGTAGCCGACACGAAGCGCGGGAAAACGTGCGCGAGCGAGTGACGATTGGTTTTGATTTTAGTTCTGATTGGCTGAGAAAGTGGCGCGAGATTTTTAAGCCAATCACTAAGCGTAGCAATGCAAAACCAAAGCAAACGCAATTTACTTTCGACACTCAAGTGAAAACCGCTCTATTAACCAAATACGATGCTGTGACATCACGACCCATTTAAACAGCTAATTATTAAGATGATTAAAAACAAATTACTGAGTAATTTCAATTAATTGATGATTTGTTTTGGGGGCTGTCACTAATTACAATAATGTAAACTGCTATTACAAGCTAATTATTGACCTGATTAAAAAAGGAATTTTTAATTAATTAACTGAATTGTAGTTTCTATTGTGTTTCAGGCACTGATAACCAAACACGATGACGTCATGTTATGGCTCATTTAAACTGCTATAACAAGCTAATTATTGACCTGATTAACATCGAATGTTTAAGTAATTAACTGAATTGTCATTTTTATTGTGTTTTAGGTAAATAACCAATCACGATGACGTCATGTTATGGCTCATTTAAACTGCTATTACAAACTAATTATTTACCTGATTAGAGCGGTTTTCACTTGAGTGTCGAAAGTAATTTGCGTTTGCTTTGGTTTTGCGTTTACTACGCTTAGTGATTGGTTTAAAAATTTCGCGCCACTTTCTCGGCCAATCAGAAGTAAAACCAAAACCAATCGTGACTCGCTCGCGCACGTTTTCCCGCGCTTTGTGCCAGTTACATGTACTTGCTACGAGTTTTGATTGGTTCACTGGATTGTCTGTGTCTTTTGTGATTGGCCAGAGTAATTACTTTGGTTTTGGTTTTACGACACTCAATTGAAAACTGCTCTAAAAAACGAATTTCTAAGTAATTAACTGAATTGCCATTTTCATTGTGCTTCAAACAGGATGACGTCATATTATGGCCCAATTTTAAAAACTGCCATTATTGGAAGTAGGAAAGTGAATGATGATAAAAGGAATGGAGGAATTAAGAGTGAGAAATGTTATTGAGGGCTATGGGATATTGTATTTATTTGTATCATGTTGTAATTACTTGTTATTATCGTATTTGGTAAATTAGTTGAAAAACAGTTGAAATTTCATGTAATTAGTTGCAATGTAATGTAGCAAATTAGTTAATCAGAATTGATTGTGATTTATTACTCACTCATTCGTTGCTAATGTTGTTGATAATTGTTTTCAACAGATTTAAATGCACCATAACACAATTAATATTCCAGGCAACAAGAGAAAGCACAAACGAGCTATTCAGTTGATTACTCAGTAATTCGTTTTAATTGTGTCAATAATTATTTTGTAATTATTTAATTGATACCTCCAATGATTTCACAACAACACACAATTCTCACTCGATCCATAATTAATAACATCCTTTAATTAAATTAATTTTCACACAAGGCAGGAGTTTAGCATTCATGTTTTTATTATTTCAGGGTTCTGTCCTGTGTTACTCCAAACTTCGTAGTCAAAAGACAGCAAATGTCTCTATAGCAATGTCTAAATTTGTTAACATAACGCGTTTCGTCATTTCTCTCAAATTTGGCGAACACGTCATAATGCAGGCCGCTTAGACTATGACGTCATTAACTCTGCAGTTACCAAAATAGATGTTGTTTTCCTTCGTTATGAATTAATTGACATTGGCAATAAGGACGAGTTAATTAATGGCGTCGATTAATTAACACTGTTAATTAGTCCTGTTTTTGTTAATTATGGTTTTTGAGTCCCATATAAACTCAGCGAAACTTCCCGTGTTGTTATAGTGTTCAGTTAGTTGTGCGTTCCTGAACGATTTTTTATCCGGTGACGGACAGAAAGCAGTTCGCTTCAATTTCCCTTCCCTTTGAGCAAGAAAGATTTACATCAACTGGAGTAAAGAGGTAAGATTTGCTTACAATTCGATTTTATTGCTAAGTGGTGATTAATAACATCAAATTTTGTAAGAACTGAACTGATATCTTGACTTGCGATTTTCATTTAATTATTTTAACATCACTTTGTCCTATGGTCACAATGTATGGAGCCCAAGAATTAATTAAGAGAAACTATGCCTTGAAAAACTTTGAACGCATTTTATCAGCTGGTTTTGAAAATAATGAAATCAGTGAACGGAGGGAGGAAGAATAACTTCAATCGATTAAAAAATTTGCTGTTCCTACTGCCTTGAAAAAGATCTAGAGGCGAAGCGATCCAAAAACGACGAAACATGATACTGCGCTAACAAACGAAGCATTCAGTATAATAAGTTGCGATAGGTTGTCATATCCTGCGAGTCGAAACGAATTTACCAAATTTCAGTTATACATTTCTGTTTGATGATAATATTTACAGCACTGCAAGATGAAAACGACGGTTTTGAGAACGGTCGTAAGTTGAGAAAGCGTACAGTGACCTCGATAAAAACGAATAACCATGAGCCAATAACCATTTTGGGCAGTTTTCTTTGCGCTCACTTCTGGAGTTATTTCTCTGTTCTTTTCGCGCGGTCATCGTATATAATAGTCCAGTCCCTGAACTCTCTCTTCCACGCGCCCATTATAGGGGTTAAACCCAGGCGCGTTTTTAGAGCGTATCCGTACGTTTTATGAGCCTTTTCAGCGTTTTCGCGCGCTAGGAATTGTAGGTAAATGTACCAGTCGCCAGTTTTTTCAGTGCAGTGGATTGCCTTGCAAGAATAGAGAGTTGCATTTTACGCTTAAAACAAGAATTCGCTGTTTTCACCGTTCCTATAATAGATCTTGTTTATCCCCTTAAAATTTTTGCATAAGCATTTTTTCAATTTCTCTTGGGATTTACGATGACGTACAATCGTAAAACAATGCTTTAGTGCAAAAATTTTGGGGGTAAACAAAGTGTATTTTGGGATCGTGAAAAAAGCGAATTTGCTCGACACAGTTTTTTTTTATCATATTATTTCCTTGAAAATTTTTCCTTTTTTTCTTCATTTTTGTCAATTGCTTGTTTTCTTTCTTCATTCCTCAGAACAACAACCCGTTAAACCGAGGAAGTTCACTGCCATATCACGTGACTGCACATCGCTCCAATCATGTTGGCCATTCCCAGTACTGTCCAACTTCTACTCGCCATTGTGCTCGTGTTATTAGGCGTGTGTGGAAACCTTGTCGTTCCCTTTGTGTCCTATCGTACAGCCCTCAGATGTCCTCACATAACAGTTTTGGCTGCACTCGACTTCACAGCTTCACTGCTTGGTCCTGGGTTCATGCTCGTGACTATTGTTATGGGCCCAACTTGGTTGGAACATAACAAGACACTCTGTCAGAGCCTGAGCTTTTTAAGCTCATTGGTACTTATCACTTGCTTTCTGGTTCTTTTCTTTCTTGCTGTGTTTTGCCAAAACGTTCAACATCATATTCCTTTAGACGGGAAACGCCGTAGTAAAAGAGGAAGATACGGTTTCCTTGCTATGTGTTTGCTAGCGGGCTTGCTGTTGGGGGTCCAAATTCTTCTGGGATGGAGCGTTTTCAATGACCTCCATTTGGTGCCCTCCTGTACCTTCCTTACCAATGCAAAAATCGTGCCGTCAAAAAATTCTTTCTTTTATCTTGTTTGCTCGTTTTCTGTTCTTTCTTTTCTTACCATCTTCCTTGCTGTCAGAGCAGTGAAGCAACGCCGGTTGTACCCACTGCAGATGTTTTGGGAAAGACATAAATACGAAGAGAAGATCAACGATCCTGAGATGACAACAGTTGCGTCTATCTCCAGTTCCAACCAATCACGAGCTACAATAAGGTCCAACCGGTCATACTGGTCTAGGCGGTCTAGTGGCGCGCGATCTGGTGTACTGTCCGTTCATGCCAGCCCGTTGGTCTCCAGGAAATCTTCGCAACAGTCTCGTCTGCATGAGAGCGTCTTACTGGACGTTCTCCGGCAAGCGCACCTAAAGGGGCTGCGTCAGCTGCCATTTGCTGCAAATGGGACGAATGAAGATGCAGGGAAAGACGTGAACGAGATTACATACCCTGCAAGTGCCCTGGAAAAGGACGCCGAGAGGACACCCAGCTCTAGGACCTCTAGAAGTGCGTCAACTCCACCGCGAGATCAGGCTTTTGTTATCCCCTGGCAGACCCCGATCTTTCCAATTAGAAAGAAAGTTTTCCAGAGCCCGAGATTTCTGCCTCAGTTCAAGGCCCTCCAGCAGCAGCGCTCTCTGTCACGTTTATTGTTGCTGCAATCTAGCGTGACTGGACTGTGTTGGCTTCCTTTCTATGTGGCAGTTGTGTTACTGCTGTCCCAGGTTCAATACCCGCAAGAATTGCACGTCTTCATTCAGTGGCTGATTTTCGTTCCACCCTCCATCTCTCCGCTGTTTCCTTTGTGTGACGCATGCTACAGAAGGGTGCTGCGGCGGGCAGCGTGCTCCCTTTTGAAGATATGCGCTTGCGGAAACCAAACTGAGACCGCCGAGTCATGTGATGTGGAGTTCAAGGTTGAGGGAACTCAACAAGTTCGACTGATGGCTGTACGACCTCTAGAGATAGAAACACTGGAACAGACATACTAGTGGCCATGAAGATCCTTTTCAAATAAACATGTCTTTTTAGAAGTTAAATTAAAGTTTTTATGTGACACTTGGTATTGAGTTTACAACAAACGCAGATTTGAGCAAATATTGGAGTGAAAATTAAGGGCGCATGTTCAAAGATTTTTCGAATACAAGTCAAGTCAACTTTATTTAGGCAGGGTCGCCCAATCGTAAATTTTGACTACATTATAAAATGTTTTTATATGTACAAGGAAATATAAAAATACAAATGAATTATAATTATTTTGAAAATTTGAAGAAAATAGAAACCAAAATACATAAGTATATTCTTTGGGGAAAAACTAAGTCCTAAAGCGATGTCTAAGAAGGTTCTTTTTGCAAATGGAAAGTGATATTGCTTCTTTTATTTACATGGCTGACTATTTGAAATAGTGATGTCAAAAGTGATTAGCAAAACACGCGCTTCCATGTACGCGGTAGTATTCTTCATTTTTAAAAGAAACAGAGAAAAGATTAGGTTTTATGGCCATATGCTGTTTTTTAATCGTTGGAGGGAAAAAGAAAGCATTGTAGCGTAATCCCTACGTTCACGGTATAGTTGTTTTTGTCCTTTTTCAAAATTTTTCGTGCATATTCTATCTTATGAAGTCTATAAATGTAGTTGTTTAACGACCTTATCAAAGTGATGTTTAATTTAAAAGCTTCTAAGGATCAAACAGTGTAAAGAAGGACTACAAGTTTCATGTAATAAATGGTTACCTTGTTTTGAAGAGTTTTCCAAAACGGATTGACTGTAGCATAATAAAAGGCATAGAAACTTGGAAAGACTAAAGAGTAAAAACTCGTCCATTACGTTGCACTTGTAAACGTCAACTCTGATTGTAAATAAATATTTTTGGAAAGTTGAATGACTCTCTTTCTCTTTTGATTCTCTTTGGGATATTTTTTATATTATGGCTCCTGTTTTCCTTAAAAACCTGTTAAAATGGAGAAAAGCTGTCGCTGATGGGAGGATCACCCTTCATACTCGGCTCCTGAGTGAGAAAACTTTAGTTGTGTCAGCTGTATTTCCTTATAAATAGCAGCGAAACGTTTGCATGAGTAGAGAGTCAGGTAGGGTCACCCTTGGGGGACCTTGGGGCGAGCCAACTTTATTCCATGCCAATAACACATAAGTCTTCTTCGCTGCCGTTTTTTTTTTGCGTGACATCCAAAACAACGGCTGCTAAAGAGACGAGTAACACCTGACTCGTCCCCAGTCGTCTTCATATAGCACGGGGCAAAGGGAGAAGTACGCGCGCGAGGTGGGGGAGCACCCCTTGCGCTCCCTTTCTCGGTACCCATCTCTCCCTCCGCTGTATCTTTGCCGCGTGCTGTATGAAGACGACTGGGGACGATGGCTGTACGACCTCTAGAGATAGAAACACTGGAACAGACATACTAGTGGCCATGAAGATCCTTTGGAAATAAACATGTCTTTTTAGAAGTTAAACTAAAGTATTTATGTGACACTTAGTATTGAGTTTACAACAAACGCAGATTTGAACAAATACGCGATCTCCCCTAAGAACGACTGCGCGGGAGGCTAGGTGGAGAAAACCTGGGGCGAATTAGGAATTGTCAGCGGATTTTCACAACAATTTCCAAGATGGCGGACCAGAACGAAGAAGATACAACACTTTCCGCGCTGAGATCTTTAGCAGAGACATTCGATTACTCCGAAAACTCCTGGATTGAAGCTAAAAATACTTTAGAGAAACTCAAGACCTGGGCTATGGATCAAAATAACAGGTAGCTTCAGTGATTTCAGTTTACAGTGAAAACAATTTGAATTCGAAAATCCGAAATGAAGGGCACGTGGTTGGAAATTGTATTTAGACTTGAGATAAAGCTGACAAAAGTAACGAAGACTTTCGAATTTCAATTTTATAGATCCTCTGTATTAGAGAAAAATGTTCTACAGTTGAAAGATGTTATCGTTAGATGCAAAAGCACTTTGTGTGCACAAACAGATGAAGGAAAAGAACAACAGGACATTCTTTGTTTGAAAGCTTTAACAGAGGCATTAAGATTCCTGAGAAACTGCTGTGCAGAAACACCGAGGAATCAGAACAGTATGATGTAAGTACAAGTTGTAAGTAAGTAAGTGAGAGTAAGTAAGTAACTTGTGACAACTAGAACATGGCTGTGGAGGGGGGTGCAGGTGGGAGGGGGACTCTCCTGTGGAGACTCCCATATGAAAGAGACGGGGATGCTTGTCGTGTCGCTTAGGGGTGTAAATCATAGATTTTGGTCTCACTTAGGGCAGAGTGCCAATATAAATTTTAGGCTATCATGGTCTCGTTTATGGTTGCATGTGAAGAAATTAAAGCACAATCATACTGTGTTGACAGTCTGTACCAATCAGGCACGAAAAATGGTATCTTTTAGGGGTTGGCAAAATTTTTGAGCCACACCCAGGTTAGTCTCCATTTACTAGGGTTCTTATGTGACACGCGTCCTGCATACTGCTAGGATCAGCAATGTCAAAGTGTCAAGTGTGTGATAAATAATAAAGATGGTAAATTTTAAGCTTGGTGATAAATGATAAAGATGTAGTGTTCAAATGTCACAAGCGTGGGACAAAGAAGTCCCTGATGGGAATCGAGCCCATGGCCTACTAGACACCGATTGACTGACTGACTGACTGGTGGAGCAAAGGGCGTCAACAATGCTTCGCCACCGAACTCTATTTGCAGCTGCCTTCTCTGCTGCGTTCCAGCTGATGTTAGCTTTCTTTAACTCCTCCTCAGTTGATCTTCTCCAGGTCTTAGCAGGTCTTCCCACCTTTCTTTTCCCCTGCGGATTCCACTTTAAGGCCTGCTTGGTGGTGTCAGTGCCTGGTTTTCTTAGTGTGTGGCCGATCCAAGCCCATTTCCTTCTTGCTATCTCAGTTGGTATGTGCTCTTGTCCTGTCCTGCTCCAAAGTTCTTTGTTACTGATCTTTTCTGGCCAGTGAATCTTGAGGATCTTTCTGAGGCACTTGTTGACAAAGCTTTGTAGCTTATTTGATAGAGCTTGTGTCACTTTCCAGGTCTCTGAGCCATAGAGAAGCGTAGCTTTTACATTAGTGGTGAAGATGCGCAACTTGGTTTTGGTGGAAATCGAGGAGGCATTCCAGACTGGTCTAAGCATGTTGAACGCCAGTCTCGCTTTACCAATTCTGCACTTCACATCCTCCTCAGTTACTCCAGTGACTGTGATGATACTGCCTAGATAAGTGAAACTTTCGACATCTTCCAGATCCTCACCATTCAACTTAATTTTGCCCCGCTGCTTGCTTTTGGTTCGCATCACTTTTGTTTTCTCTTTGCTCACCCTGAGGCCGGTTGTCTCTGCAATCTGTGCCAGGTTGTTGGTTTTGGCTTGCATATGTTGTAGTTTTTGGGAAAGAAGGCATATGTCGTCTGCATAGACACCTATTGGGGGGGACCTTTTTTTTCAAGTTTTGGGTTCAAAGTTTTGGGTCTGAAAGTCATTTGGGTTTAAGATTTGAATGCCCTGATTTTTAAGTCTGACCTGAGAAAAACAAACTTCTCTGAACCAGTATTAAAAGAAAGACATTTTATTCATATTTCAAGCTTAGGATTATATAAAAATAATGTTTTAGGGTTCCTTTTTGTTATAATTGTTGAACAATAATTTTAATAAGGAACTATTGTTTAATACCTACAGATCCTCGGGTGTGTTGGAACATGTGATGGACATCACTGTTATTTTGTTAAAACCAAAGTTCCAAGAAAGTGAAAAAGGTAAATTAAGGTCAACATGAATATTATTATAATTTTGTATTCAAAGGGTGCGGCTCCAACTACCATAAGAAGAAATTTCTAGCTTTATATTCCGTAATCCTCAATAGGAAGGCATCTGAGCATCTTGTGTGCCAAGCATGTTCACTAAGGGACCAGTCATTATTTAGAAGGGAAGGGCTCAGTGGTGCAAATGAGGGAGGCCATGTTCAAATTCTCCTAACCCTCCCCTTTTTAAAGCACATTTTTTGCTGACCCCCCTTCCCCCTCCCCAAATCCCTCAAAGCTCCCTAATATGCATTCATAACTTTGTTATGTGCCCTACTTTTTCGCTGCATTAAAATTTTTGACCCTTCCCGTATTTGCACCAGCCCTCCCCCCTTAAATCTGTATAATGACCGGTCTCTAACAGTGACTCTAAGAGTGACCAACATCAAATTTCTCCTCACAATATCAATACTAAATCAAGAGAAGAGGCTATGAGAATTAATAAAATGGTCACCAAAGGGGATTGCTTTGAACTTTTAACAAATTCTCCCAACAATGCTATAAGAAAATGTACGGGGATCAGTCAAGAGAATTTGTATGTGGTTACCGTATTTATTCAATTAAGCACCCAACCTCAAATAAGCGCCCACCTCGAATAAGCACCCACCCTGTAGGTAGGAAGAGATAATAAGCACCCAGCCTCGAATAAGCGTCAATCCCCACTTCCCTCATAAAAAAGCGCAAAAGAGGAGTATTGACTATTATTGAAATTGCGATTGAAATTGACTTAGTACTAGTATTTTACAAAAATTTTCAATGAAGAGTTAAAGTTTGCTTTGGGGCATCTTCACGTTTTGTTTTTATTTATTGTTCTGTTGCAAAATAAACTAACTACTTGCAAAAAATGGTGAAAATTTAATAGGCACCCAGCTTTGAATTAGCGCCCACTCTCAAGGTCCAAAAATTTAATAAGTGCCCAGGGTGCTTAATCGAATAATACGGTATTGGGGCTTAAAAGTTTAGAATCATCCTCAGTCATGACAAATAAATGAAATGAGACACTGAGGATGATTCTAAACTAGAATCGAAACACTGTTCATCCGCATTTATTTGTTCTTCACATGTAATACATGTTTCACATGTTCGTTGCAAGAAACTCCTGTTCACATGTAAGTTCATATAAGATTCACTCACGCGCTGTTCCCATCTGTGGCTCTGTAGCTCAGATGGTAGAGCAGTGGTCATGCAACCCGAAGGTCGTGGGTTCGAGTCCCACCTGAGCCACTGAATTTTTTTCAGTGGCCAGGATTCACAGGGCTTAAAAGGTCCACTAACATTACATTAATACTGGTGTTCTTTAGGATCCGATGCAGTTAATAATGTTGTAAGAAGTAGTTTGCAGCTTCTTGGAAACACAGTGGTGAAAAATGAAGCCACACAGCAGTTTGTGTGGAAAAAGTGCTTTCCACAATTCTTCCTGTAAGTTTGTTACACATCTTAGGCCTTAAAGTACATGTAATATAATCAATATTCGATAAGCTTGCTTTAATTGACATTGAAATACAAGTGGAAAGTTGGGAGAGCATAAATGAAGTTTAGGTTCAGGATCTGGCAATTCACCAAGATGGCATTACAATAAAAAACAAGCTAATTGGTTAACAAATAGGTTATTGCACCTGGATTACAAGTCAGCCTAACATTTTGACAGAGAAAACTATTAAATTGTACACTCAACCTGTTATGTTGTACATTGTCAGTATAAATTAAAACAAGCAGGTGGCGATGTTGTGGTTATAAACCATTTTTCTATTGTCTTAGATTATGGTAATGAATAAGAGACAAATGGTATAAAAAGTTTGGAACCAAAAACAGCTTTTACTTGAATATTTGTCAAAAGTGGGTCATAGTTGAATTGCCTCATTACTGTACATGGTATATTTTTAAAGTTTAAAGTACCAAGTAAAAATTTCACTAGTGCTTTTTTCAGTAGTATTGCAGCTCTCCTAAGCTTATAAATTGGCTCTCTTGGGTAGCAGTTGCTATTGTTTTGGCAGCTCAGGGCGTTATTCCTGTTGTTCTCTTGAGGTGTAGCAAGCCATTCATGTGAGACTTTGAGGAGAGCTATCTGACCTGCTTTTTTTCGACTATTTTGCTTGTTTACAAGCAGAAGTAGGAGATTAGGAGTGATGTGGGCAAAATTTGGAACATTCTTGTCTACTCTCAAGGGACTTTTTTAATTTCTCAAGGGACTGTTTTAATTTCTCAAGGGAGTTCTTTCCGCTTAGTGGGCGATGAAAGGGTCTCTTATTATTATTGCGTCAACACTTCCGATCTCGTGTTAAAGACGTGACTTGTCACATATTCCGCTGTAGGTGATGAAAGGGTCTCTCATTAGTATTGCGTCAACAATTGCGATCTCGTGTTAAAAACGTGACTTGTCACATGTATAAACGTTATATAACAGTTATTTTTATGCGTGAGTATCTCAAATGAGATATGACACAACTAATCGAGAATGTGAGTGGTTCAGTGTTTCACAGTCTAAAGCGTTGTGCTAGTACAAGCGTCTCACTCACTGAAGCCGGGCGCTAATATTTAACCTAAAATGATTAAGAACGGAAATTATCTTTTCTTTCACAAACTATTCGTCGAATACACTCCCTTTGTTCGTCTTTAAATGTTTTGTGAACAAAACTCTTGAGAGATTTTCTAAAACCTAGAAGAACTCGCTTTCTACTTCATTCCGCTCAACCTGCGCTCAACACCCGCCATGATAACAATTGTTTTTGTCTACGTGCGATATTTTTGGACCGGAAATTAGACTTGAACTCCATTAGCCGCTGTGGGTGATGAAAGGGTATCTCATTAGTATCTCATTAGTATCTCGTGTTAAAAACGTGACTTGTCACATGTATAAACGTTATATAACAATTATTTTTATGCGTGAGTATCTCAAATCCGATATGACACAACTAAGGATTTGTTTTCGCGACAATCGATTGCGTTAGTCACGCTTAACACGAGTGAATAATCATTTATTCGCGTTCTCAATTCAAGGGATTTCTTTTCGGTGTGGGTGAACAATGCGTCAGTCAACACTTGAAGGCAACGTATAAGTCGCGCTAATATTTAACCAAAAGGATTTGTTTTCGCGACAATCGATTGCGTTAGTCACGCTAAACACGAGTAAATAATCATTCGCGTTCTCAATTCAAGGGATTTCTTTTCGGTGTGGGTGAACAAAGCGTCAGCCAACACTTGAAGGCAATGTATAAGTCTTTCACAGACTAAAGCGACGCTAATATGTAACCAAAAACGTAAGAACGCAAGTTTGGACTGGTACAAGCGTCTAACACACTAAAGGAGCGCTAATATTTAACCTAAAACGATTAAGAATGCAAATTTGTACTTTTACAAGTCTTTCACATTCGCGACAATCGATTGCGTTAGTCTCGCTAAACACGAGTAAATAATCATTTATTCGCGTTCTTCTTACACCGAGGATGAGGCAACATGCTTGTCCCAACTTTCAAGAAACCCTTTTCAGCGATAATATTTATTTATTTTAAAATTCCGCCGTAGCACGGAAAAATGAATGTTTCGCACATTTTATCGGGCAACAGACGAGAAAAATACGCATAAGACTCACATTACGAGCTGATCGGATGGTTTTTAAAATTTGATTTCTGCAAAGGCTGATTTTGTGTAAGGCTCAGGTCAGTCATTTAAAGGTCGTAGTTTTCGTCACTGGCACGATCGTCTGGCGTCTTTGGTGGTGTGATGTAATACTCTTCGACACCACTGGTGATAGATCACGCTCTTACCGAATCCCATCGGAAGCACCGCCAAATCATCTTTTCTTTCACAAACTATTCGTCGAATACACTCCCTTTGTTCGTCTTTAAATGTTTTGTGAACAAAACTCTTGAGAGATTTTCTAAAACCTAGAAGAACTCGCTTTCTACTTCATTCCGCTCAACCTGCGCTCAACACCCGCCATGATAACAATTGTTTTTGTCTACGTGCGATATTTTTGGACCGGAAATTAGACTTGAACTCCATTAGCCGCTGTGGGTGATGAAAGGGTATCTCATTAGTATCTCATTAGTATCTCGTGTTAAAAACGTGACTTGTCAAATGTATAAAAGTTATATAACAATTATTTTTATGCGTGAGTATCTCAAATCAGATATTTTCGCGACAATCGATTGCGTTGGTCACGCTTAACACGAGTGAATAATCATTTATTCGCGTTCTCAATTCAAGGGATTTCTTTTCGGTGTGGGTGAACAATGCGTCAGTCAACACTTGAAGGCAACGTATAAGTCGCGCTAATATTTAACCTGAAGGATTTGTTTTTGCGACAATCGATTGCGTTAGTCACGCTAAACACGAGTAAATAATCATTCGCGTTCTCAATTCAAGGGATTTCTTTTCGGTGTGGGTGAACAAAGCGTCAGCCAACACTTGAAGGCAATGTATAAGTCTTTCACAGACTATTAAAAGCGACGCTAATATGTGTCCAAGAACGTAAGAACGCAAGTTTGGACTGGTACAAGCGTCTAACACACTAAAGGAGCGCTAATATTTAACCTAAAACGATTAAGAACGCAAATTTGTACTTTTACAAGTCTTTCACATTCGCGACAATCGATTGCGTTAGTCTCGCTAAACACGAGTAAATAATCATTTATTCGCGTTCTCAATTCTAGGGATTTCTTTTCGGTGTGGGCCGGGGGTGTGGGTATATATGAAGAATGTATTGAACCGCTGAACTGTTTGTTTGCTTTAGTAGGCCGGAATAAGCGTATACGCGACACGAGAACTACAGTATATTCAATGTGTTTTCGATTGGGTTTTCTTTGGCTCCTTAATTTGCGGTTGAGTTTTGTAAACAGCGCGTTGTTGACATCTAGGTTTCAGTTTTAATTTAGAATGTGATGTGGAAGTGTAAAGTATTCAGGTAAGCTAAGTTATTTTCAAGACTTCCACTCCTAAACAACATGAAAAGCGTCTTTCACCCTTTAGCAAAACACTACTCCATACCACAATTGACAGCCAACAGATAGACCATAGCAAAATAGTCGTAGTCTCATAGAGACCTTTGATTGATGGTGTATTTTAAAATCATTTCCAGGAATGTGTTTTCATCAACAAATCACAGTGTCCAGGACTGTCTGTGTATGATTATTTACAACTGTTTGAATGAACACAACAGGTAATTATTAACAACTGACTTATTATAACCTTTTAAAGAATGAAGACTGCTCTGAGAGATAAAAGAGGTTGCACGCACTATGCAACTCCGCTCCTCTCCTCCTTGCCTCCCCTCCCCTCCTCCCCTCCTCTCTTATCCTCTCCTCTTGCAAGTACAACATCTGTTTAAATAATATTTGTTTCTGCATACCCATGTAGGCTTTGTCTTAAAATTTAAACTAATAACTTATTAATGTAATTTGTTCATTTTTTTTTTATATTTTTAACATTATTTTATATTGTATATAATTGTATTGTCCCAGGGCCCCAATGGATACCAGCCTAATTGCTGAATGGGCCACCCTGGTTAAATAAAGTTTCCTTACCTTACCTAACCTTACCTAACTAAAGTAAAAAAAAATGATGATAAAATCTACTGAATACCAGGGCTCGAGCTAACGGTGTTTTTTTTTTTTTTTTGTGGTTTTTTCTTTTCTTTTTGGTTTTAAAATGTAATTTTTTTTTTTTTATAAATATTTTTTTTTTTATTTTTTTTTTTTATATATATCTATATAACAAACAAAAAAAAAAAATTAAAAATCGAATACTGTACCTGCAAATTTATTTACATGTAAAATTTTCCAGGTTACATCTTGTAAGTGATCATGATGGACTCAAGATTATCTCTCACATTATACACTTGTGTGCAGACAAGACACAGCTTGAATGGGGGTTAGTACATAATTTCTCAACCTAATTCCCAGGATCTCTCATCATCTCATGGAATTTGTTTGAAAATTGAGCCAAAAGATCTCAGGTTCTTAGAGGCCCCCACTTCCCTAAAGGTCTGGACCCGCATTGAACACAAACCAATGCGAGAAAGGAAAACTCTGTGTGTTAAAAATGAGTAAATGATGATACTTTCCTCTAAATCTCAGAGTTTTGACAAGAAATTATGCATTGGGAATGAGGTTGTGTTAAGCAAAACATGTCCTGGGACTGGAACCGGAATATGTTCGGAATTTTTTTAGAATACATCAGACGTCTTTGGAAATCATCGGACATGGTCGTGTTGTCTTCGGAAATCCTTGCACTCTCAGGAGAAAAAAACTTACACCTTTGACCCAGAAAAAGTTGGCAGGTATAATCACCTATTATAATGGAAGCCTCCTTTGGGTGATTAGGTTGTGGTAAATTCTACATGGGGCCAGAATATCCCATACCACCAGTAGAGTATATCCAGGTCTCTATTAATCCCGGGGGGTTCTCCCATAATTTTGGGGGGGCCGCGGTTGTTCAAAGCATGATTAACCTAATCCTTGATTAGCGTGATCCTTTTTGATGATTTCAGTTGTTTAGCTTTTCAGTGAAGTTTTCTGTTTATATTTCCTGTCCTCCAGTTTTAACGCTAACTAGGATCTCAAGCTCCACAAAACATAAGCAATAGAAACAATTTTGTACTAGAGGAATTCAAAAATCCCTATCGGTCGACATTTAATCCTGGGTTAGTGGTAATCGGCTTTTGAACAACCCCCCCCTGGTCTTTATTAATAGCATTAGGGACTACGAGATTTTCTCCTCTTCCCTGGATAGGATGCTAGTCCATCACAGGGTTACCCCAGCATTTACTTCACTAGTACTCATTTATAAACCTGGGTTAAAAGAGGCACTGTGAGAGTGTAGTGTCTACCTTATTGTTAGTTATTTTCGCAGGACTTAATTTTTGCGATTTTCGCAATTTTCAAAAAATCGTAAAATTAAAGACCCGCGAAAATTAATTTTAAAAGTTTTCTATTGAATTTTTTTATGTTAATTGCACATTTTTGGCCAAATCGCAAAAATTAAGTCCCACAAAATATGCCTGTTCCATTTTCACGAAAT
This sequence comes from Oculina patagonica, assembly GCF_052425735.1. Taxonomy (NCBI): domain Eukaryota; kingdom Metazoa; phylum Cnidaria; class Anthozoa; order Scleractinia; family Oculinidae; genus Oculina; species Oculina patagonica. The sequence continues at coordinate 21,450,706 of NC_135762.1, forward strand.
TAAGTTACCACGAAAATAAGAAACAATAAGGTAGTTACCCAAAAACACAAGCCGATGACCCCTGCTATGGTGAACAGATAAAAGGGTTCTTACTGTACTACCTGGCAAACATGCTGCAGAATGGTATCCTGTAGTAAATTATCATCACATCTACCGGCAGTTAAAGTAGTGATACTCTTCTGTTATGTGAGTGAGTTAGTTTGTTTTTTTTTTTTGGAAAGAATACTGGTAGTTAAAGTAGTGATACTCACATTCACTGAAGTTAATGCTGGAACAGATGAGCCAATTGTTTTATTTGAAATGCACTTCATTGAGTTGCATTTTACCCTCAATATACTTCTCATTTTAATTCACCATGTTATGTTCCTCTTCTTCAGGTATTTTATTTTGGATTATTTGATCTGTAATGGTCTTTTCCCTGAGATGTACCAAGGAATTGAATTTGATCCACTAGCTAGGTAAGATGCTTATCTTTGTGCATGAATAAATTATGCTCTTGGGTCGAAAATTATTGAGACATGCAAGATTGTAATTGAGTTGTTCCCGAAAATATCCAAACCCCTCCCTCAGAAGGTTTTTTGGTTTGAATTTCCCCACCCCTCCGGAAATTCCAGTTTAGCCCCATACCTTCCTTTAAAAATTTTGGCTTATGAGACCCTCCTAATCCCCTTGGAATTTCCAATAACCTACCATGGGAAGGGTATCGATATTTTCTGGAACTGCATATTATATATTAATCTTTTCTGTAGGTGTCAGTGATGATTTTTTTAGATCATGTGCTTGTAAGTAAAATTTGCACTGACACACTGCAGCCATGACCGGCCTTGTTGGGTTATCTTAGAGACATTTACTAATTAGGAACCTTGAGATCAAGAAACCTTCAGTAATTCATTAAAACCAAAGTTAGAGAGTGTTGAATATCTTGTGAACTGTTCTGTTGAAAATTACCAGAAGTAGGGTCAAGCAGATTTGATTTGAAACTCACTACCATCCCTCCAGGAGCTTGGCATAGGTACACGCCACCCTGCCTCTGTGCCCTGTGACACCCATCTCACGGTCTTATATGCCACTCGCTGACACTAGCCCCGAATACTTGCCTCGCGCATGGCAGGCAGCTCTTGGGTCCAGGACAACACTTATCTCCCCTACCTTTCTCCCACATAAACGGTGTCCTTTCGATTGTGGTGACATTAACTAAATATTAGAAACTTTAATAATTATTTTTCCGCTGAATGCGTTCAAAGAACTGCACATTCACTGAAGCCATCTGGTATAAATGAATTGCTTTGTGGCTCAAAATGTGTGCAAAAGCAAACTGCAAGCATTTGAATTTGTACTGTTTTGTATAATGACAGTACAAATGAAAATAAACATGTTTGCAGATACTGATTCATTTTTATTTTACATTATTGGTATTTTCTCGTGAAACCCTTCAGTTTGTTTACTCTGTTTATGCAATCAAATTAATGTTCACTATAACATTCTTTCATTTTTTGTAGGATAATTTTGTTGGACGTATTCCAGGTCAAAATAACAGGTTAGTAAAAATGAACCCCACATTGCTGTTTCAGCAACTAGTGACAATGTTCTTTTTTGATACATGTGAAACAAGTTTATTTAAGATATGTTGAGAATACAATATTAGGCTGGGCTGAAAGAAACACTAAGGAAATCCAGGGCTTACTAAGTCAAAAGAGGATAAACAATCAAAGATTGACATCAATTTCAAGTTCAGTTTAAGTTTTTATATTTTTTTATTTTAGGTACAGATAATAAGAAAAATTAGTAATAACATTAATCGACGTTTCGATGTATCGAACATCATTTTCAAGATTAAAAAGTTTGTAAGTGTTCAAGTTGTTAAGAGTTGAGTTTTGAATAATAATTAAGTTTCATTCCAATGTGCATGTTGGTTATGCAAATATATTAGTCATCTGTAAATAACTTCACGCGAATTGAGTCCGATTGCACATTGAGTGAAGGTTTCAGGTCTTTGATGTGCAGCATTTCGTATATTAAACATTGCAAGCTTATTTCGGTATCAATAATCTTTTTTTTTTTGCATTCATTTTTGTTTTCTTCTGTTCTCACCAATATCAGACATCATAAAGATGGAATAAAATGATTTTCAACTTCAAGAATTTCCCAAATTAGTTTGTCTTTTTATTACACAAAGCTTTTGAACAACCAGGCCCAGAAATAAAATGAGTACAACCTGTGATGGACAAGCATTCCTTCATTAGGATAGAAGTATATCTCGCTTGTTAAGATTACAATCTGCTGTTTTTTCTCACTTAAGGTTTGAATCGTTGTCCATTAAAATGTGCTGTTGTTTTGCAGATGCTTTAGATGAACCAAGTAATAAATCAAGAGGAGAACAAAGGAGAGAAGATTTTTATGCTACTTCATTAGGATACCTGGCTGAACAGTTTGAGAACCATGCTGTAGATATTACACAGAGGCTACAGCAGCTAAATCAGTCATCTGATGACTTTGTAAGTATAAAATAAAAATAATAAAATACCGGTAAATAATAAATGGGAATTTGCAGTGGCACTTCCACGGGGCGGCTCTTTGTGCACTGTTCCTGATCGAATTGGAATTTAGAAGTGTTGATTTTTGCGAAAGGAGGAAAGTCAGAGAACCCAGAGAAAAACCCTCCAAGTGAGGATGAGAACCAACAACAAACTCAACCACATATGACGCCGGGACCGGGAAAGGAACCCTGGCCACATTGGTGGGAGGTGAGTGTTCTCACCATCCCCCCTGCTCTGCACTTAAGCTGGTTTTCACTGGTGACAGAGTGGTAGTTGGAGTTGTAACCATAGTAATGTTGTAAGAGTGCTTCATGTATGTCTGAGTGAAAATCAAAAATTGGAGTCATAAGCTTGACTGTTTCATTTGCTCCTAGTTCCGCATATGACTCTCTCCCTCAAAACTAGATCTTCAGAGTCACAAGCAGAAGCAGAAGAACAAACCTATCATAATGCTAGTTCTCAGTTCTCAGGCCCTGCAAGTATACTTCCTTTCTGTTTGCAATTTCAACAATCTTGTTTTCACTAGATTCTAAGTGACAAAGTCATAAGCAGAATCCAAAACTCTGCTTAGGTCTCTGTCAGTTTGATTTTCACTAGATCCTAATTCTTTGCACTTCTGATTACAACTTCATTACTTGTAAAAACCACGCTTTAGGATTCCCTAGCATTTAGGTCTGCTATTCCTGTAGCTGCCCAGATGCACATACATAGCCCTTGGTTCTGCACACATTGCACTATCTGCATGCATTGCAGACCTAAATGCCAGAGACTATGTAAAGACATACTTGTTTGGAGCAGAACTTTCTTAAAATGCTGTTAAAACCATGTAAAAATAATTGGAGCCTTTCTGTGTGTAGTTTCAGGTATTGATAGTCACCCGGCTGTTAAGCGTGCTCTCTGCCAGTACTGGACTGCAGTCAAACCTGACTGACCTGCAAGAAAGAACCTCATTACTGGTTACATGCATAGGTTGGTTAAATAAAATACAGAAATAAATCACTGTATTTAAGTGTCCAATGTAAATAAATAACAAAATATTGTAAATGAAACTGGCCGGAGGCTGACTATTTGGCTATTTACAGCGCATGGAGGACCACTGAACACAGATCTGTCTGGCAGGGCTCAAAATAATTTTCGGATAGATTTTAGCTCAGTCACGTGTTGTTTCTAACCAGTCAAAATATAGAAAATAGCAATTTTAAACTACCATTCGTTTCTGCTGTTCGAAAGATCGTCTTCGCTTTCGTGGCATAAAAAGACCCGCTATTTCTTCACTGTTTTTCCTGCAATTTCTTGAATAGATTGCTTCCTAAGGCCCTTGTAAATGTAAATTTGTATCAGAAATGTTTGTTGTATCAGAAATTTATTTTTTTCTCTCGTCATGATATCAGTTACCAAGTACATGACCGGTCAAAATGACCGGCAAACCAAAACTTTGTCCGGACAAATTGTCATCTTGACTGGACATTGTCCGTCGGCCGGCCATTACATAAACAAGCACATCAGCACATAAACAAGAATCAGTGCTGTAAGCACTTGTATTTACGCAAGTTGGAAAGGTCCCTTAACTTTGGTTTAAAAAAATACGCTTGCAGGTTTATTAAAGGAAACAGCTAAGCCTGAGGCCAGGGAAACGTTCAGCAATGTGAGCTCAATTCCACAGGGTGTGGACTCTGGGGAACTGAGTCCTAGTCATGGCTTTCAGAGAGATCTGGTGCGAGTTATTGGGAATATGTGTTACCGGCACCCAGCCAATCAGAATAAGGCAAGCTATCTTTTGTGCTTTGAAGTTAAATCTAAAGTTAAAATTTTCAAAAAGACTAAACATGTGTTAGATGTGTAATATCCATTGTCATTTGCAAATTGAATGAAGTTCAAATTATATTATATATCCTTCTGAAGTGTGAAAAAAAGCTGCCACTACTTAATCTTTTGAATTTCGATTTCTCCCACCTCCAAGGTAAACGAAAATTGGTTAAAAAAATCGGGGGTAAAATTGCATTATTTGACTTATCGAAGCAAATTCAAGGGAAACTACCTTTGGTTTGAGTTATCCGGGGGTTCAAGAAATCGGAAGGCTTGGGGAACAACTTTATATAGCTACCTTAAAGTAATTATTATAATTGTTTTCCTGTTCGTAAATTATGTGTTATAAATTATGAAAGGGGTGAGGCTGGGCTGCTCGCAGGCTTTCATGTTTGGGTTTTGCACTGCTCTCTTTTCTGAGTTTCACGTTGGCTTTCAAGCGAGCGAGTTATTAGCCGGCAGGGCTTTTAAGCAGATCAGAGCAACTTTCTGACAGGCAATTATTTTATTGCCAGCAGTTCACTTTCACTTCCACTTTTTTCTTCCTTGTCTGAGACTTGTTCTTGTCTTGTCTGAGAATCGCAACTTCGCATGTTAATTATTTTTTCTTTTCACGAGTTTTGTGCACGAAAAAAAGAAGCGAATAAATCTTTACTTACATCAATGACCATCATAATAAATGGCGCTTGGGAAAATAGTGAGAAGTTTGATATGTTTCGAACTATTGCTTTGAAGCAATTCTATCACTTTACATTTTCTTTACGAATTAAGGAACGAACTCTTAATTGATTAAAATCGAAACATTATCCTCATCTTTTAATATTGTGAAGAAACGTTAATCTAATTATATTCCAATTCGCTCAACCGAATATAAATATTTATCATTTAATAAGCAACCATTTAGGGGTGTGTCAACACGAGCCGTGTGCGACCCTCTTTATTATGTCTTTAATAAGAATTACATAATAATAAATTATACAAACAATATATGCGCGGAATTACGAAAACTAACAGTGCAACTGAATAATAACTATAAATGTAGTATAAAGTTTGCAAAAATCTGAACATCAGCTAGTATAATATTAATACTAGTGGTAACCACAGGTTAGAAAGTGCGGGACTTGACGCACTTAGAAAAGGTACTGGTACGAGAGTGCGTAATTTTAGATGGCAGTGTCAATAAATAAATGATAAAATGGACAAAAGACAATTATCCCGAGTAACGCGTCACGCAAGGAATGCATGTTTTTATCGTTTTGGGAAGTGTAATCGAGCACGCGGTGTGAATTGAGATGTGATTTTTCTCAGTCGGTAAACTCGCTATGTTGTGCTCGCCTTTTATTAACGTGGCGCGATTAATGATAAATCACGCTTAATTGCCGCTAACTGTAACCGGCCGCGAACCAGTCAGAGTTGTTTTTTGTCGGATTGACAGTTTAGTGAACTGTAGTCGAGCACGCGGTGTGAATTGAGATGTGATTTTCCTCGGTCGATAAACTCACTATGTTGTCAGTGTTATAACGAATTTCTCGAGAATAACCGTTGTTGGAATCATTCGCTTTGCCGTGGTTTATGCGTGATACAATCAGAGCAAATTTTCGCAAAAGCAACACCCGTAAAACACGTCTGCAAATTGTAATGTTTGCAATCTTCCATGTGACAGAAGCCTAGATCTTATGTGACAATCGTTCTTGGAGAACAGATTTTCTCTTCCGGTGTTACGACAAACTGTCGTGATTGACACATTTTTCGCATTCCGATCGTTCTTAGTGGAAGAACAAAATTTTCAACTTCCGTTTTCGGTTCGCTTTCTATTAACGTGGCGCGCACGCGTAAAACGCAATCCGCTGGTCACTGTCAAGATTAGGGTTGCGGGCCTCTCTTGGGCCCGCAATAATCAATCAATTTATTAAAGTCATAACGCGGGATGAGGTTGCCCTCCCTATCCGAGCCAGAGGCTCATGTATAAAGCGCATGATAGTAACCAAAATTAAGTTTAAAAACAAGGGGAACTTGACAAGCCAATAATATGATAAGCAAATACTCGAATACGCTATTCGACCTTAGTCAATGGGTTCATTGGGTATTTAATTTAGAGGGCAAAGAAGCGGTTGTATGAGTCGAATAAATATAAACGGAGACAATGCGATTATATATAATACAACACCCCGCTAATGAAGCAGTGTGACAACATGCCACATAGCACCCCCCGAAACGAGGTTACGTAAACCACTATAAATACATTTGACTTTCATTTTTGAGCGGCCCTAGGCTCTGGGCCAAACTTTTTCCCATTGTCAACCCAAAGATAACAAACTGTTTTTGTAAAAAACGAACTAAATCACGGTTGACATGATGAAGTGCGTGTATACCAGAGGTGGAAACGGACCTTAACCCCCCCCCCCGGGGGCCCCCCCGGGACCTTAACCAAGTTGAGTAGAAGTGTAACCGAACCATTTATCAAAACATACATCAGGAGGATCATTTATAACCATATACACCAGCTCATACGATCGCTTTCCTTGAAGCCTTTCGCACAGTTCAGTGGCCTTCTTTGTAGGGGCGTCAATACAGACCAATGGAGAAGGTTCCTCTTGTCGAAGAAGCTCTTCAAACACTGCTTTTAACAACTTCTCTGCAATTGGCTCGGAATCTGCAAAGAGCGGTCCTATCTTGTAACCTTCTTCTTTGACAAACATTGGTCGGGCAACTGTATAACCCACGATAGAACCTTCACTGTTGATGGCTACACGTACGTGCCTGCCTGTCATGCGTAACCATTTCGATAAGAACGCGTGACGTTCAAAGCCAAACACTTCAGTGTCGTACGCGAAAAGCGCTTCTAGATTCACTTCTTCAGTGCGTTTGATTTTCACAGGAGATCTCTCCGATGTTCCAGAGAAGCGGGTTATAGCGGTTGGAAGGTGAAAGACGAAGGTTGCACCATAAAACTGACTGCGAAATCCCTTACGTTTGTTCACTTCTTCCGACTGCACCGCTGATATTACTCCAATGCTGCGGAACTGCCTCATGTGTCCTATAGCAGCGTCATCAATCTTCCTGCCATATCCCCTTCCTCTGTATTCCTTGTTCACGATGTAACACCCACCAAAAGCAAAGCTTTCACCATATTTAGTCAGGGTGATACAACATATAGGTTTCCCGTTCAACTCGCCAACAAAAGCCGCAGTTGGATCACAGACCAGAAAACATTCGGCATCTTTTAGACCCGGCCGCCAGCCTTCCTTGACCATCGCATTTATTATGACGCTTTCGTACTCTTCTTCTGTCTCAATAAGGCGAATTTTGAAGTCTTCCATGACAGACAGGTCTTCCATGGCAGACAAGCGCGTATGGGGTTTTGAAAACTGCGAACAGACTGCTTGTTTTACTAGCGTGCGACGAGAATACGCCAAGGCAAAGCGACTGATCCTAAGACTGATAGATAGGCGAGCGGCGAAACCGCGAGCAACGAGATGCGCCATTCCCTTCTGGCGGAGTAAACACACGAGCAAAGTACAAAGTAACAAAGGATAGCTGACTTGTTTGAAAATTCGAGACCGAGACGTAAATGATTTAGAAAATCCGAGAGAGTGCTGTGAAATCCAATCCATACCTACAGGTATTAATTGACTTGCATACTATTTTAAGACCGAAGAATCTAGTACTGAACACAGGCGGCCCAAGCTCACAATAAGAGGAGTTTATACAGTAATTCATATGTTAATTGTATGCAAAAACGTGACTCTCGCCTTGCACCATATGGAGGTGTTGTGTTACGGCGGGTTGCACTTATGTTTATGTAAAAGCCAAGCTCTCGATGATGAGATTTTACTCTAATTTAAAATTACCCAGAAATATGTTGCAATTTTTAAATGAAAATCAATTTTCCCTATCGCGCCGTCTTATTTGATGTAAACAGACAATTAGCCGATTTATTTGTGCGGTAAGCCTGACATGTTCGTGCGCGATAAGGCTAAGGGCTCCGCACGCGAGCGGTGTTTTGTTACATGATGACCGTTGTCCGTTGGGTCGAATGTAAATTTCAAAAATATAAGGATTTGTATGGAACGAAACGAAGGTGGTTAGCAAGCCAAATATGTTGGAAAATTTTTCAATAAAAATGACTTACCTTCCTCTACGACGCTGTTGGTGAAGTTTGTGTCCTCCCTGAGGCAGCGCGAAAAAAAAATCGGCTAAAATGGCATTAAATCGCCAACGAACTGCCCAGGGAGGACGCAAACTTCACCAACAGCGTCGTAGAGGCAAGGTAAGTCATTTCTTTTTGAAAAATTTTTCAATATATTTGGCTTGCTAACCACCTTCATTTCGTTCCATACAAATCCTTATATTTTTGAAATTTAAATTCGACTCAACGGTCATCATGTAACAAAACACCGCTCGCGTGCGGAATCCTTATATTTAGAAATTTACACTGCACACAACTGTCTTACTGTCATCATGTAACAAAACACCGCTCGCGTGCGGAGCTCTCAACCTTATCGCGCACAGACATGTCAGGCATACCGCACAAATAAATCGGCTAATTGTTGTTTCAAAATCGCCAAAACACCACGAATCGAGAAAAAAACATCAAATAAGACGGCCCGATAGGAAAAATTGATTTTTATTTAAAAATTGCAACATATATCTGGGTAATTTTACATTAGGGTAAAATCTCATCATCGAGAGCTTGGTTATCATAAGTGCAACCCGCCGTAACACAACACCTCCATATGGTGCAAGGCGAGAGTCACGTTTTTGCATACAATTAACATATGAATTACTGTATAAACTCCTCTTATTGTGAGCTTGGGCCGCCTGTGTACTGAACACTTATAACTTGAGAAAGTCAGAAAGGGCCAACGGACAACACAAAAAACCGGACCGGTGGACGATCAGCAAATTGTATAAATACTGTACGAACAAATTAAAAAACAGAAGGCGACCGTACGGTGGAGGGATAACTTGTATGATTGTATATTTTCTTCCAATATTTCGTCAGGCACGGCCTGACTTCATCAGGGAATGAACAACTTAGTAAAAATCGTTACAATTTAAACAACCAAGACTAAAGATAATAAGATTACAATTCAAAAATAACCGTTGAAATAGAACCAACGGAAAAACAAAATAAGATTATAATATAACAAGATAACGTATAACAAACGGTGATACTCTAAGTACATAATATGCTGTATTAAATTTCTTCTCTTCTGTTTATGCCCTTAGGTTCTAAGGTTTGACCCCTCTCGATAAGATACGCTTCCCTAGCTTTGCGTATAGCGTCACGGGATGGATGTATGAGTTCTAGTGGAATAAGTTCTATGTCGTTAGGCGAATGGTCGTCGGAAAGAAAATGGTCTGAGACCGCAGTTGGTCTGGAGGTGGGGGTGGGTCTGTCTACTGGTCGTCGGTGTTCGTTAAAGCGGTGTTTAAGTCGTCTTTTAGTTTTTCCTATAAATTGTTTGTTACGACGTCGACAGTGTACCATGTCTTTCCTCAAACACGAAATCCAGCGCGTTCACACTATAACACCCAACGAAGCACTCAATCCCAGTCAGACCACACCTGACCAACCCAGTCGCGTACCTCTTGTTATCACATACAACCCTGCCATTCGTTATTTTGTTTTTCCGTTGTTTCTATTTCAACGATTATTTTTGAATTGTAATCTTATTATCTTTAGTCTTGGTTGTTTAAATTGTAACGATTTTTACTAAGTTGTTCATTCCCTGATGAAGTCAGGCCGTGCCTGACGAAATATTGGAAGAAACTATACAAGTTAAATCCCTCCACCGTACGGTCAACCTTTCTGTTTTTTTAATCTAGTACTGCCTTTGGAATTTCGCCGACAAAAATTATTTCCTCGATTCCCTTTCGTCAGGGCTCCCTGACAGAACAGTCTTCGAATAACAGTCTGGTCTATTTTGAGGGCGATTAGCTCATGGATTACCAGCTGGAATATCATTATTTATTTCAATGGCTAAGCAATTTTGCAGTTTCAAATAAATGGGTCACGGCTACTCACTGAGTCGCGTGATTCAACCTTGGTTTGGGGACGTAGAAACCCAAAACTTTTTAATTGATAACAAAGAAATTTTTATAACTTGTTGACAATAAAAAGTCTAAAACAATTTAATAATAGCTAGTCTGCTGCACTTTTGACGAGGTCTGGCACCGCCACTGCGCGCGCAACATCGATCAACATTCTAATAAGACATCTAATAAGGACAAGACGACCGATGGTGTATTTATATAACATGTACGGGACAATTTTCAAAACTAGCTCCCGTGTGCCCTAGACAAATAATTATCTGAATAAATGGAATAGAATTACTATTCGTTAGGCGAACGTTAAAATTATTTTAAAAAATTGGGAGAGATCGGACAGCTATTACGATATCAGCCTCACATAATACTTGAATCTAAATGGCAGCAAGTTCGAAATAGATACCACAGGTAGCCCAAGCTCCTAAAGGAGCCGTCAACATGTAGACTACGGTACATATGACATTGCGTAATAACGTTATTATAAGGGTTTGTATGGGAATATAACGATCGCAAAAAATAATTCAAAATAAAGGGAAATATCCGATAAAATCGTCTTACCTATCCTCTTCTATGTAAACCTTGTGTTTCTATGCCGTTTGGGGGCGTTTTGAAGCGATTTCAGTGGGTTTTAGGTTCGCTGGTTTCCCAAACGGCATAGAAACACAAGATTTACATAGAAGAGGATAGGTAAGTCGATTTTATCGGCTATTTTCCCTTTATTTTGAATTATTTTTTACGATCGTTATATTCCCACACAAACCCTTATAACAACGTTATTACGCAATGTCATATGTCGACGGCTCCTTTAGGAGCTTGGGCTACCTGTGTAGATACAGGGCAGCAAAGGGGTTGTTGTGATCCCGTTTCACGCACAAACTTTAACCAAATTTACGCGTCACATATACTTGAAACGTTAACAGCAGAATTCACAAATCACATGTCTCTTCCAGGTATTTTCACGCGACACAGTATAATTGTTGCCCTATTTTCACGCGTCACGGACTAAGTTTTGCCCTTTTCACGTGTCACGCATAAACCCTTTGTCACCGTCTAGGTAGTCTTTCCTTGTCGAAGACTGTCAAAGACAAACAAACCTCTCAATGTGTGAAAACACAACAAAATGTTCAGCAATTTAAGCACCCAGCTTAAGCACCCTATTGGTTTGATCAATGGACTGAAGAACTCCTCGGGCGATTCGTCTTTCTCGATCGACTGGTTCCTTTGAAGGATTACGATGCATGACAATACTTTTGTAGCTGTACACCGTTCGGAAAACACGCAAACAGAATCATATAGTTTCAAGGTACCAACGTTTGGGTTTGTTTCAAGTTTTCCAATTTCAAATTACTGGAGCTATTATTAACTATGAAATGTTCGCAGTTAAGTCAATTGATCCAAACTCGCTTTAAAGATGAGTTCCAGTCCGTACTGCGCAATCTCGGCTGCAATGTTTATGTGAGCCCACACGAAGGAATGTTTACAAGCAAAACTAAAAATTCCGCGACAAACTTACCTTTTTCTTCATAATTAACGCCAGATATCCTTGCAGAACAAATAATAACGAGTAGAGGAACCTTGACGCTATTTCAAACCGACGTTTCAGCTCATCGGAAATTCTTGAACGAAACGAACTGTAATGGCGGACAAAAAAACTTCATGTCGGCTGTCACCGAAGTGTAACGTTTCAACGAATTCAAAACAAAAACGAAAACAAACCCCGAGTCTGCGCAGTACGGACTGGAAATCAGCTTTAAGGGAACGCTGAAGCTTAACAAGCGTTTCTTTTTCATTCATAAATAGAAATAGATATATATTATTAATACTTGTCTTTTTGTCGGTTTAGTCAAGACTCAAGGTGTGGGAATACTTGAAGTGATTCGCTCACCCCCTTTAGTGGGAATCGTATCATCTTTGGCTGTGTCGCTCGAAGAAAGATCTGTTTTAAAGACTTTGGAACGCATTTCCTAACTCTTTTTGTTTTATTTGAACCGAGACCCTCGACCAAAAAACAATCAAATCCGAGACTCCGAGACCTCGTATGATTTTTAAAGCCCTTTCCTGCGATCAGGCGTTTTTTTGTGTTTATTTTTTTATTTTTTTTGGAAAGCGTGATTCGCAGGCAAATCAAGCCCAGTCCAACATTTTCCCACATCCTACAAATGTTTTGACCGAAAACGGTATTTGTGTGATGTATTTCTTTTGGCTTTACACGAAATGTGATGTCGATCTCCAAACTCGAATTTTGTTAGGATGAATTGAATTCTTCTTGCATTAGTCAACGATCAACTCGCCAGAGGGATAGGAAAAGAGACGCATAATTTACCAATTGCTTTGTAAGTCGCGTTAGGAATAATCCTGGCGAACAGTCTTTCAGTCCGAGACCAACAAACGTTCAGTTCGGGCGAATAGGTTTCAGGCGAGATAACCTGTTACCTTAATAAGGAGAGCGTGCGCGAAAGTGTAATAGCAGCACAAAAACTCGAGGTCAACTCAAAGAAAGTACCTTTTAATCTAAAGATCCTAACCGAGTAAGTACAACAATTCAACTGACGCTATCACAAGTTTTCTCGAATAGTAATTAACCTAGAATTTACATATATTACTTGAAAGCGTGAACTCGCAGGAATTTCACACATTGGCTGCGGTCACATCTCGACTGCTAACTACTGTATAGTTAAGACGACGTTAACTATAATTAGCTATTTTGGTAATTGACCGCCTCTTCGTTCACCGTAACTATAGTTAGAAAATTTACGCCTCGCTGATCCAAAACAATACAGACTAACTATAGTTATGCCCAAGCAAGGTTCATGGGTTAGTCTTAAGTTTACGAACGAAAAACCAATCAGAATGCGACAATTCTTTTCGCACGTGCGAGATGAACATAAATATGCAAAACAAAGCATGAAGGGAAGGGAAAAAAATGAAAAACAATATGCCAAAACATTACATATCACCAATGTTAGCAAAAGTAAAGCTTGAATTCTTCGGCGTTTAGCATCCTTACTTCATTTTCTTTTCTTCAACGCCGAGATGCCGTGCAAAAATAGAAAAAAACAGAGCAACAATTAGACACAGATCAACAACAAGGGCTGTTATGAACTAATTTAAATTCGAAATTATACAAAAGCTAATCAGAACTAACTATAGTTAACTGCATTGGTGTGACCGCAAAGACGACCGAAAGCACTAACTATAGTTCGGTATGACGTCACGTAACTTGAGACTAACTATAGTTTAACTTTAGTTACGTCGTAGATGTGACCGCAGCCATTATGACACCCTCTCCTTTATAGCAGAAAAAGAAAATAAACACGTCAAATAACAAAAAAGTAAAGTCCTTATGCAGCAACAGTGCAAACAGTTCATGCTTGGGCACTCAGGCCAAAACATAGTCCTCAAGGTGTTTTGGGACTCGGCGGACTCGCTGAGATCGTCTTAACTCTGGTGCTTCCACAGGAGTAGCGGGCGGCTGAACTACAGTAGAACCTTGGGACGGAGCTTCAGCTGCAGCTTGGGACGGCAACTCGTGGGTTTCAGACACAGAATCTTGTGGCTCTCGTGGCTGTGGCTCGTTATACTGCTCCATGATCTTGAGTGTCGGCTGCTGTAGGAGCAGATTCGTTGGTCCTCCTTAGATGAACTCTAATTCTCCGAAGAACTCCTTGGGGAAGCTCCACTTCGTACGACCTTTCATCCAAACGCTTCTTGACAACGCCTTTCTGTCATTCCTTCTTTCCAACGTGCCAAGGCTTAACTCTTACAGGATCACCCTTCTCCAAAGGATCTAGGTCCTGGGTGCCTCTTTCGTAATAACAAGCTTGCTGTTGCTGGCACAGGCGAAGCTTGGTACGGGTTGTATCTTCATTAGCTACAGACGGCTTTAGTAGACCAGCAGACATGGGTAATGTTCTTCTATTTGGAAGTCGCTGAGGCGGGCTGATCTGAATTCCCGCAGGCGGTGTATTCCTGTGGTCAAGTAGAGCAAGAAACGCATCAGAACCAGCCTTCTTACACTTCACGAGGATCTTCTTTGCCTCCTTCACGGCACTTTCTGCTTTGCCATTGGACTGACTGTGACGTGGACTGCTAGTACGATGATCAAAATCCCATTCTTTTGAGAATTTCAGTCGCGAGACGTAAACTGCGGTCCGTTGTCGGTGACCAGCTGTTCTGGAATACCGTACCTTGCAAAAAAAGCGTGAACTCGCAGAAATTTCACACATTATGACAGAAAGCCACCGAGTTTCCAATTTCCTGCGTTCGTCTACGAACGCTGCATTTTGATTGGTCAGAAATGACAGACGGCGTTATTGTGACAAAAACCAAAGCGATCATAGTAAACTCGGGGTGACAAAGGCTGCTCGCAGGCTTAGGTGGGGCTTAGTAGAGGGGTAGCGTATTAAACAGTGGCAGTTTCTTGGGTCGATTTATTCTTGCCCTTTAAAGGCCTTTAAAGGGAAGAACAAAGAAACTGAAAACCCCCTTAATGGCCATAAATCGACCCAGAAACCTCACTGGAAACAAAGAAACAAACGGCTGAAGCGAGTTAAATTATTTCTTATTTAAAAATCGCCCGTACTCAATGTTTCTCCCCATACAAGTCCTTATATTTTGACAATAATTGTGTAATTAGATGTGTAACAGTACGGGCGTCGTCAAGTTTGGGCTACCTGTGCCCAACTTACAGCACAATAGACCTCCTTAACTACGTATGTAAATTGTCCATTTCAGATCATGTGATTTTCTCCAGAGAAATGTTCCTTTTTATCTGAAAATTAATAATTCATTTCAATGTTAATTTCAAAAAAAATATTTCTCAAGGGTAACTTCACGTGGTCTGAAATGGAACGAAGCTTAAGAGGTCTATAGCTAACTAAAGGCCGGTTTACGCGTTACGATTTGTTGGCCCGATTTCTTCCAAGCAAATTTACACGCTGCGATTCGTCGGCCGCTTTTTGTTTGAATGAAAATCGGCCCGATTTCTAAAATCTGTGACACTGCAACAGATTTTTAGGAAATCGGGCCGATTTTTAAATGCGCACTCATTTTCTTATCAAATCTGGGCCAAATCAGGCCGACAAATCGTAACGTGTAAACCGGCTTTGACAGAGCGTTTATAGTACAGTAAAAACCCGCGTATAAGAACCTAACATTTAAGAACCTGTTAGGCTAAAATTTCATTTTTAAGTACCCTTCACATAAGAACCATTTTAGGCAAAAAATTCTAAAACAGGTTCTTATTTTCAAAAAAGAAAAAAATAATCTTCTCAAAAGTATAGAATTAAAAAATCTTCTCAAAAATATACAGTGAAGGTTACAGTATAGGTTTGATTTTAACAGAAATAGTATAGTATCTTGCTTACCGAAGCCTCCAAGAATACTGTTATTGGACATTAAAGACCAGATCATTTAACAATTCTACTTTATTTCTTGAACATAAGTTAAGAACCTAATTAAGAACCTAGTTAGCCTAATTTTACCCTAAATACCATTTATATAAGAACCTGTTTAGGCTAACTTGAAAAAACCTAGGTTCTTATACGGGGGTTTTTACTGTATATCTAACAGTTTGTGTTAATACATGGTGACAGGTGCGAGAGCTTGAAGGGATTCCTTTGTTACTGGATCACTGCAATGTGGATGATCATAATCCTTGTATCCTTTACTTAGTTCAATTGATTACTGTTACTAACATCAGGTGTGTGTGTAATACATTGTTACCTTAAATTTCATCGTTTTTCTATTTACCACCCTGAAAGGTAAAAGCGAAACTTTTGTTTACAGACTAATGAAAGCCAAGTCTGAAACATTTCTTACTTAGGTCTTTCCCATAAGCAGAGGGTTCTCCTTCTGCTAGATACTTTTAGACACGGTAATAAAGTTCTTTCGTTCGTCCGTTCGTTCGTCCGTTCGTCCGTTTGTTCGTTCGTTCGTTCACCCGTTTGTTCGTTCGTTCGTCTTTCGTTCGTTCTGTCGTTTGTTCGTTCGTCTTTCGTTCGTTCGTTCGTTCTTTCGTTTGTTCGTTCGTCTTTCGTTCGTTCGTTCGTTCGTTCGTTTGGTTCGTTCGTTCGTTCGTTCGTTCGTTCATTCGTTCATGAAATCTTACGGTAGCGCGACAAATAAAGAGGCCTACCGAGAATCTCAGTTTTTAAAATCAATAAAAATCAGTTTTTATAATTAGTTTCAATCTTGAACAGTTTTGACCAATCATTCTCTCCTGCAGTTGACATTTTTTGTGTTTTTCTACTGCGTCTAATCATTTTACGTTTCACTTGATTTTGAAAGGGTCTAATTACGGATTCACCGCGGTCAAACGTCTCAGGCAGGTTTTCTTTCCATTTCGCCGTTTTTTTGTTTAAATTGAAGTGATTACTAGCAAAGATAGATAAAAATAGTTGCTGAGTGAAAGCATAATCCCATTCCCTCAGGTAAATCAGTGTTTTCACTTTTTAAATGTTTCGCATCCGAACCAGAGGTGCTTTGACAAATGGCGCCGACAAGTCCGCATATCGCTATTTTCAAACACGTAGAACTTTTTTAGTAAAGCTCCAAAAAACTTAGTAAACCCTTAGGATACCGGTTATGTATCGAACTTTGAACTGTGAAAATTAAAACCTTATCTTTGCAGTACTTTTCTTATTTTTTGCATATTTCTGTCGTTTGACCGCGGTGGAAATTACGGATGCCGCATCTTAAAAAAGGACCAAGTTTGCTGTTCCTAATCAGTCGTAACCATCTTTGTATATTGTCTGTTTGTTGTATCACTTCTTAGGTATTGTTGCTTTCTTCTTTTGTGGTCTAGCTTAGGAAACTATTATTTTGAAGTTCCTTCAGTTTAAAAGTAATTTTGTACTTAAGAAAAATCACTCAAAATATAGCGACATGTCTTGTTTAAGACCATTTCGCATCAGCCTCAGGATGCAGTCGATTATCATCGCTTACCGTCGCTTTGTGCGTTACCCGACGATCGTCCTTCGGGGTGAAAATCCGATTATATGCGTCAAACTGCTGTATGAACCTTGTTAATGAGCTATCATTAATTGAACTTTTTGTGATACTTAGAATACTCAAAAGAGGTAAAAGTTAATGTTAAAGCCTTCTGTCGAGCCAAATGACTCATCATGCCGGAGCTTATCCTGGTTATTGTAGCATTAAGCGGATGGGAGTATTTCTATCCCCCCCCCCCCCCCCCCGGATGGTCCATGGCAGGGTTACCCCCAACAACAAAATTTGCTGGTACCCATTTATACACCTGGGTGGATAGAGGCACTATGAGAGTGAAGTGTCTTGTCCAAGATTCGATCCGAAAAATTCCATACTGATGACGTAAATCTACAGAGATCATTGTATCGTCTCTGATTGGTTGTAACGTGCGTGCGTTAATTTAAAACCGAGCAACAGCCAATCAGAACGCTAAATGAGTGTCTGCAGGGTAACGTCATCAGTATGTAATTCTTTGGTACTACTGTCCAGATAATCGTTCCGTCAAGTCAGCGAACATATACTTTCCATTCGTCTCCAGGAGATCCTTGTTTTACGTTATCTTCGCAGAAATAATCGTTATTGTACATGGCTACAATGTCGGGTGTTCTATCGGGCGGTTTCCACACAACAAGCCGGACGTACATATTTGTTGGATACGTTTTGTTTTTCCCCCAGAAATCGGAGTTAAAAGGGACGCCCCATTCAGCGCATTTACGGGAAAGGGTCGAGTTGTCATCCGGGAACGTTGAAAACGAATCGCACGCCTGGGGTGGGGTAGTGGTAATGCCAGTAAAGTACTGAAGCACCGCCTCCCCCAGGGGATTTTTCTTGGTTGCAACGTGAAACACTTTTCCTGGATTCTTCTTGTGACAATAAAACCTCATCTGTTCGAAGCCCATGTCCGTTCTGAGGTCCAACAAGCCATTCATCTTAAGCACGTGGTAATTCGAGCCGTAGTTTGTAAGTTGTTCTCTGTAGTCTGTGACTTGAGTCGTTTGTTCATTAGATATCACTGAGCCATCAGTCAGCTTTACTCGTCTGACCAGCGTCCACCCTCCTGAAGAAACAAAGTAAACAAGGACACTGAATTGAATGTAAAATCATTTTCAAGAGCTGGCCCCGGTTGTTCGAAGGGTGGATAACGCTATCGACTTGGTAAATCACTATCCAGCAGATAGACAAAACATACTACGCTATCCAGTGGACAGCGATTTATTCAGTGGATAGCGTTATCTACCCTTCGAACAACTGGGGCCCGGTCGGCAACTGTTTGGCAACTTTTCATCTTTCGAGCAACTTTTTGCAATTTCTAGTCCGAAGATTGTCCGGGTGTTATTCGAAGACCATACAAACGTTTCCGAACATTTTTCGAACTTTTCCGAAGATAAGCGAAATTTGCCAAAGATTACCGAGAAAGTTTAGAGGATGCTTTAACTTTCTCATCATTTCAGCATTAACTTAGCAATCTTACCTTTAAAGGGAAATTAGCATATATTTGGAGAATTTTCTTATTTAAAGAAAACGTTTTGGATTTTTCGAAGCAACTTTCCAGCAACTTTTTCGATATTGAAGCAACTTGGAGCAACTTTTTGGGAAATCTCTAGCAACTTGTGGAAAACCCAAGAGAGAATTGGCCATTGTTATTGCCCAGCATATTATTTTCTTCTGTATAACTTATTTGTCTTACCGTTGTCGGTTGTCATGTCACAATAAACTTTGATCGGGTTCCCGGATGCATCTGGATCAATCCAGAATTCACCATCCCCCACTGCGTGTCTTCGCTTTGTCGTATGTCTTTGCACGAGCTTCCTGGGGCCCAGTTTGTGGAACCTTTTTTCACTAAAAATTAATATATCAGTGTGAGACTAATTCGTTTTCTTTCTTATGTCTTTGTGACTTTAATGTGCCAAATATTGCTGAAGGAAAGCGTATTCCCTCGGTTTTCAATTCTAGTTCGCGTACAAAGCGAGGTGTTAATGTAAATGTTGAATTTTTTCCTTCTCATACCCCCTTTCCCCAAAGAATTTTCATTCAGAACTACGTTACCTCTTTAGTTTGTTTCTTTCCGACCAAATTTAAATTGATAATTTATTGGTTAGTTCGACTCCTCTGAAGTCAGTGTTTCGCTTCAATTTATCATTGTTACACGATGTAAATAATTAATGATGTCAAAACGAAAAGACAAGAAGTATTTTTTAAGATCGATTCTCAACTTGCCTACTTTACAGGTCTTGTAAGAAAAAGTCCAGAACCAAGGAAATTTGTTGATAGCCAGTTTTCCTTTGTGTTGGAAACAGAAATCTAAGAGTCATCTAAGGAATTAACTTTTGGTGTCTTACGGTCGCAAAGGAAAAAGAAAAATGAAAAAATGCTACCCTGTTGTTGCTTCAAACATGAGTCAAACGGAATAATCTACGTTTTTGTGGGACAAAATCCTCCAGTTGACTATTCTCTCTTTTCTCATCAACATTCGTCACTTAACCATCGATTGAGATTTTTATGACGAAATCCTTTCAAGAGGATCAATTTTATGTTTGTAGTCGCTTAACCCTCATAACATTTTCCATGTAGGTCGAATCCTCGCAGCTTGTGAAATCTTCAGCTTGAGTCGCTTGTGTAGCCGTGTTCATTTCACACCTCTTTGCCGCACCAGAAAAAAAATTAACGCTGTGGCAAGAACTCTCTCTGGCACAATTCATATAACAATGGCTCAAACTTACGGCCTGAATTTCCTTGTACTTGTGGTTCAAAAGGCAAAATCCTCTTTGCTCGTGAGCTTCCTTGCAATCCTCGTCATCTTTACCACGGACAGTCAAACAAACTAAAGCCAGAGAGAGAAGATGAACGCCGAAAGCGCTTTTCATGCTTTCCTTTTTCAAGAGCCTAGGAAGAAATGAAGACTTAATTGAACAAGCACTGTGAGAAAAACTGCAAGAACTGCGAAAGGCGTATGTCTTCACGGTGTTTATTAACTGCGTGAAACAATGTTATGTTCAACAGATGTTTGAGTCGCTTAGTTTCTCATCAAGTCTTTGTTAACTTTTTATTATTTTTTCGAAGGCAACTCACTCAAGTTTTGTTGTGTCTTAAGATTGCTTTAAACCTTTGCGCCGACACAGTGTTCGTTTAGCCCCCTAAGGGTGCATTGTTCAAGTGAAGTACCAAAATCTGTGAATTAGTTTCAAGTTTATAATACGAATAAACGTGTAAAGAAACTTCTTTTCGTAAGCGAACCAGGTATAAGAATACAAACAATAGTCACTGTAAAAACTTCGATGAATTATTAATTCGTTCGACGAAGGAACTATAGTCTTTTCTGGACATTTCTGTGAGAACAATTTCACTTCTAAACTGACTGGGTCAAACGAAGACGAGAGTTGACAAGACTTTAAATTCTTGTTCGTGTTTGTTCTGACATTCCTATACGGTGACTCTCGTGCGCTCCTCGGGCCACTGTCGTGCACTCCCGGCGACACTAGTACGCTCGGCGACTCTCGGGTGCTTTCACCAAATTCAGTTGAACAACTCCAATTTTTCTTCAGAATTATTGAGAGTTTTCTCTTGTTTGGCCCCAGGCTGTTGATAGTTTCTGAGAGTTAAACAATCTGTTTGTGTAATATTTACTCGCAGCGTGTTTTGCTTAGGCTTAACGCATTTAGCCACGAAGCTTAAGATCCAAGTTCAGCACACCCCGTTTTTTCCGCTTTGACTGATAAAATGCTCTTCCTAGAAAATCGGAAACTAAGGGACTTCTTCCCGATTTTTCTACGAAGATCGAAGGAAACTTTACTCGCATGGTATTGGTTCGTCTGTTTCCAGTTTTGTTATAAAAGGAATTTTTTGTCATCAACCTTGACCTTATTTTCAGATATCTGTCAGTGGGCCATCTTCGCCATTAGAAACCTTCTGGAGAACAACATAGAAAATCAGAACATTGTTTCATCAATGGATCCTCGAGGACTCGCTGACACATCAAGATTACGACAGTTTGGAGTCGAGGCTGTTGAATTGGACAATGGAAGAATCAAGCTTGTCCCGATAACATGATCCACGCAGAAAATAAAAATATCGAAAATAAATTTTATGAAATTCCTTATTGTTTTGTTCATTGCGTTTTAAACATGCTTTCCAGGCCAGGCTCGAGGTGAAAAATATACCACTGTTTCAGAGAGCTAAGGAGGTCAGGATGGATTGCTGAAACTCTGTTATCTGTTAAATTTTCGCCGATTTCTCAGCTTTCAGTTTAAATGTCAGCCAATTTTTCAGCTGTCAATAAATGTTGTTATCTTAGATCTCAGATATCAGTTAAAAAACGGGTCATTTCTCAGCTGAGCTGACAAACTTAGCTATCACGGTTAAAACCCATCCAGAACTATTGTTGACTTCAGGGAAGTCATTAATATATCTACAAGACTCTTTGACACAGAGGCAAACGAGAATTTTAGGGGAGGGTTGGGGGGCTTATATTGAAATGACGGGAACGCTCTTCGAAATATTTCAGTCAAAAGAGCGTTCAAGTTTTGGGCGTGGCTCATGTTCACGTTGGCCACAACGAGGTACCAGTTCAAAAATCTGATATTGGTGAGAATAAGTCCGGCGAAGAAAAGATTTTAATAATGGCAGTTTTTGTGTGGACTTTAAAGTCTACACATTGTTGTCATGCAGTTTTTTCCGATTGGGGGGTCACTTTCCGTGATAACTCGGGTTAGTGCTTTCGGAAGTTTTCGACAGTGATCGGAGAATCCGAAGTTTCGGTGAGATGGGCAGCCAAGGCAGTAAACCCAGAAATTCGATCAGTATCGAGTAAGTCGCACTTTATTCTTGAATCTAGAAGCCTTTTTGACACATCTTTCGAAGAGCGTGTGGTGGCTGGAAAATATACATCAAGGAATAACTTCAAAGGCAGCGGTGGCGTAGATGAAAAGTGAAATAACAATCGCGACGGCTGAAATCTGCATATCTAATGAGCTGAACAACTGCGGTCGTAGGTCACGTTTCTTTTTTTCACAGTTTTGACTCACTTTCCGTATTGTTTGTTTTTCTGTGCGGCTTGAGCACTTTTGATTCGCATATTAAAACGAATCAAATGTCTGGTTATTTATTTCTTTCAGCTTTGCCACACACAATGAATGCACAACGAGTTGTATCAAAACAAGTTCGCTGATCATGTTGTTTTACTTGTCTTGGACTCCGGGATATAATTCACCAGCTCCATTTCTCTCAAGTAGTACGGTATTTAGCAAAAGACCGATGTCGAATTTAGAACTGAACTAAAACATTGTCATGAAAAGAATAAAAATAACATCGAACCGTAGAATATGCATATATCCAAACCGTGCGACAAAATAATTTAATTGTCGGTTTAAATAACGTCCTTCGCCGCCTCTCAAAACACCGACTCCAAGTGAATATTTCGTGAACAGAAAAATATATTTTTCCGCCTTTCTACGCAAGCTACTAAGAAATTATTTGTGGAAGCTTATTGAAACGTTGTTATTCCAAAAAGGTTAAAAAAAGAACTCATTGAAAGAAAACAAGTTTTTCGATGAGTTGTTTACACAAGCTTTACACAAAAAGTAAGGGTTGTGTAAACAAGCGATGCAAGACAGTTCACGTGCTCCACGCAACATTTATTCTTTTAATGAAAATAGTATCCTATCTTGCTAGCGGTAAGGAAAGGCTTTTGGTCTAATAACTGCTGTTCTTGTAGGATTCTAGGTTTTTATTTGCATGAAAAAAAAGGCACTTGTCGTGAACGACGTGACAAAGGGTCACACCACGCTCATTGAAATTGCGTGACATCCCAAGTGGCAATGGTAACGTGTGTTTCTTGAAGCGTAGTACATAAGACAAGTAATAGAACACTTTGTTCTTCCAACAGTCTTGTAAAAAATAAATTGATTGATAAGTTCTTTGTTTTTTCGCCTTTTATCTCGAATTACTCGATTCGAAACTTGAAGTTGTTGACTGCTACAGTAACTCATTGATTAATTCATAATGTCAACTTTTTAATATTCAAATGAAAGTCCACACATGTTCGCATAGCGGACTCACTTTTACTGTTATTTAACCTTTTTTTAGGGGTCATGAATGGTCCCTTAAAATTTTGCAGTTCTCGCAAAATAAGGCGTTATTACATGGTGACAGGTGCGGGAGCTTGAAGGGATTCCTTTGTTACTGGATCACTGCAATGTGGATGATCACAATCCATGTATCTTTTCATTAGTTTACTTGATTACTGTTACATTAGCCTGCGTGGCAGGCGTCGTTAGTTTCTAGCGCTGTGTGTGTAATATATTGTTACCTTAAATTTCATCGTTTTTCTATTTAAATTTTGTGCACCCACCCTAAAAGGTAAAAGCAAAACTTTTGTTTATAGACTAATGAAAGCCATGTCTAAAACATTTCTTTCTTAGGTCTTCCCCCCGGGGTCTTCCCTTAGTATTAGCAGAGGGCTCCCCTTCTGCTAGATACTTTTAGACACGTTAATTAAGTTCTCTCGTTCGTCCGTTCCTTCGTTCACCCGTTTGTTCGTTCGTTCGTTCTTTCGTTTGTTCGTTCGTTCGTTTGTTCGTTCGTTCGTTCATTCGTTTGTTCGTTCGTTCGTTCGATTGTTCGTTCGTTCGTTCGTTCGTTCGTTCGTTCGTTTGTTCGTTCGTTCGTTCGTTCGTTCGGTTCGTTCGTTCGTTCATTCGTTCTTTCATGAAATCTTACAGTAGCGCGACAAATAAAGAGGCCTACCGAGAATCTCAGTTTTTATAATCAATAAAAATCAGTTTTTATAATTAGTTTTAATCTTGAACAGTTTTGACCAATCATTCTCTCCTGCAGTTGACATTTTTTGTGTTTTTCTACTGCGTCTAATCATTTTACGTTTCACTTGATTTTGAAAGGGTCTAATTACGGATTCACCGCGGTCAAACGTCTCAGGCAGGTTTTCTTTCCATTTCGCCGTTTTTTTGTTTAAATTGAAGTGATTATGAGCAAAGATAGATAAAAATAGTTGCCGAGTGAAAGCATAATCCCATTCCCTCAGGTAAACCAGTGTTTTCACTTTTTAAATGTTTCGCATCCGAACCAGAGGTGCTTTGACAAATGGCGCCGACAAGTCCGCATATCGCTATTTTCAAACACGTAGAACTTTTTTAGTAAAGCTCCAAAAAACTTAGTAAACCCTTAGGATACCGGTTATGTATCGAACTTTGAACTGTGAAAATTAAAACCTTATCTTTGCAGTACTTTTCTTATTTTTTGCATATTTCTGTCGTTTGACCGCGGTGGAAATTACGGATGCCGCATCTTAAAAAAGGACCAAGTTTGCAGTTCGTAATCAGCCTTAATCTTACTCAGTCGTAACCATCTTTGTATATTTTCTGTTTGTTGTATCACTTCTTAGGTATTGTTGCTTTCTTCTTTTGTGGTCTAGCTTAGGAAACTATTATTTTGAAGTTCCTTCAGTTTAAAAGTAAATTTGTACTTAAGAAAAATCACTCAAAATATAGCGACATGTCTTGTTTAAGACCATTTCGCATCAGCCCCAGGATGCAGTCGATTATCATCGCTTACCGTCGCTTTGTGCGTTACCCGACGATCGTCCTTCGGGGTGAAAATCCGATTATATGCGTCAAATGAGCTATCATTAATTGAACTTGTTGTAATACTAGAATACTCAAAAGAGGCAAAAGTTAATGTTAAAGCCTTCTGTCGAGCCAAATGACTCATCATGCCGGAGCTTATCCTGGTTATTGTAGCATTAAGCGGATGGGAGTATTTCTATCCCCCCCCCCCCCCACGGATGGTCCATGGAAGGGTTACCCCAGCAACGAAATTTGCTTGTACCCATTTATACACCTGGGTGGATAGAGGCACTATGAGAGTGAAGTGTCTTGTCCAAGAACACAACACGGTGACCCGGCCAGGGCTCGAACCCAGACCGCTCAAACCGTAGTCAGACGCACTAACCATTAGGCCACCGAGCCTCCCACATACTAGACCATATTCGTATTCTCGGTATTGGACTGGAACTAGCTTGCAATGGAGGCTCATGCGGGGGAATATCATTAAAAACAGCTTCAAGTCATTTGCATTTGACAAGATTACCCGCATTAGCCTCCATTGCAAGCTAGTTCCAGTCCAATACCGAGGATACGAATAAGATCTATTAAGAGAGTGGTAAAAGCCGAAGCCAAAGACTGGAGTTACCACGGTCCCCACATTAAGTAGATAAGGATATTTGTTAAAAGTATATCTATTTCTCTCTCTGAAAAAGTTACACGAGTAGCTTCCTCTCATTTCTTTTCCCGCCCAAGAGAGCTCTGAGATTCGATCCGAAAAATTCCATACTGATGACGTAAATCTACAGAGATCATTGTATCGTCTCTGATTGGTTGTAACGTGCGCGCGTTAATTCAAAACCGAGCAATAGCCAATCAGAACGCTAAATGAGTGTCTGCAGGGTAACGTCATCAGTATGTAATTCTTTGGTACTACTGGCCAGATAATCGTTCCGTCAAGTCAGCGAACATATGCTTTCCATTCGTCTCCAGGAGATCCTTGTTTCACGTTATCTTCGCAGAAATAATCGTTATTGTACATGGCTACAACGTGGGGTTTTCTATTGGGCGGTTTCCACACAACAAGCCGGACGTACATACTTGTTGAATACGTTTTGTTTTTCCCCCAGAAATCGGAGTTAAAAGGGTCGCCCCATTCAGCGCATTTACGAGAAAGGGTCGAGTTGTCATCCGGGAACGTTGAAAACGAATCGCACCCCTGGGGTGGGGAAGTGGTAATGCCAGTATAGTACTGAAGCACTGCCTCCCCCAGGGGATTTTTCTTGGTTGCAACGTGAAACACTTTTCCTGGATTCTTCTTGTGACAATAAAACCTCATCTGTTCGAAGCCCATGTCCGTTCGGAGGTCCAACAAGCCATTCATCACAAGCACGTGGTAATTCGAGCTGTAGTTTGTAAGTTGTTCTCTGTAGTCTGTGACTAGGATCGATTGTTCATTAGATATCATTGAGCCGTCAGTCAGCTTTACTCGTCTGATCAGCGTCCACCCCCCTGAACGAACAAAGGAAACAAGGACACTGAATTGAATATAAAATCATTTTCAAGAGCTGGCCCTGGTTGTTCGAAGGGTGGATAACGCTATCCACTGGATAAATCACTATCCAGCGGATAAGTGTTGACAAAACATACTACGCTATCCACTGGACAGCGATTTATCCGGTGGATAGCGTTATCTACCCTTCGAACAACGGGGGCCCGGTCGGCAACTGTTTAGCAACTTTTCATCTTTCGAGCAACTTTTTGCAATTTCGAGCAACTTTTTGCAATTTCTAGACCGAAGATTGTCCGAGAGTTATTCGAAGACCATACGAACGTTTCCGAACATTTTTCGAACTTTTCCGAAGATTAGTGAAATTTGCCTTAGGGCCTGTTTACATGATTCCGGAATGACTTTCATTCCGGAACGAGTTCATTCCATCCCCATACATTTCTCTGTATCTGTTTACATGATACCGAGACGAAAGTCAAGTCATTCCGGAATGAGTTCATTCCGGTTTTCATTCCGGAATGAAAGTTTCGTTCTGGGATGACATTTCATTCTGGTATCATGTAAACACAGAACGAATTTCGTTCCGAGATGAACTTGCAACTTGTTGAACCGCATACGGACTCCACCGTTTGAATTCAGAGCGAAAAAACGTAATAGCATTTACTGTTTAGCCCAAAGAAGCAGCTCTATGGTCAAATTACTCGTCAAAACTGCAGATACGGCCATTTATGGGCACAAAAACATGTTTGCGCGAAACATGCGCCATCTTGTTTTGATCTCGCGCGAAACATGCGCCACCTTGTTTTGATCTCGCGCGGAAATCGTGCACGTGAAAATGCCTTTGGTTGAACCGGTCGACTCTGTCATGTAAATGCAGAACGAATTTCATTCCGGAACGAGTTTCGTTCCGGAATGAAAGTCATTCCGGAATCATGTAAACAGGCCCTAAGATTACCGAGAAAGTTCAGAGGATGCTTCAACTTTCTCATCATTTCAGCATTAAAAACTCGTCAGTAAAACATGACGTCATCGGTATCTTCACGACTGTTCTTCAGTGGTCGTAAAATTGCATGAAAATGCTTAGCAATCTTACCTTCAAAGGGAAATTAGCATATATTTGGATAATGTTCTTATTTAAAGGCAACGTTTTGGATATTTTGGAGCAACTTTCGAGCAACTTTTTTGATTTTGAAGCAACTTTCGAGCAACTTTTTAGGAAATTACGAGCAACTTTTTTGGAAATCTCTAGAAACTTGTGGAAAGCCCTAGAGGGAATTGGCCATTGTTAATGCCCTCCATGTTATTTTCTTTTGTATAACTTAATTTTTTTACCGTTGTCGGTAGTCATGTCACAATAAACTTTGATCGGGTTCCCAGATGTATCTGGATCAATCCAGAATTCACCATCCCCCACTGCGTCTTCGCTTTGTCGTATATCTTTGCACGAGCTCCCTGGGGCCCAGTTTGTGGAACCTTTTTTCACTAAAAATTAATATAGATTAATATATCAGTGTGAGACTAATTCGTCCTCTTTTTTATGTTGTGACTTTACAGTCAAAATAGTCAGTGCGTGCCGCCTAGTATTCCAGAATAGTTTTGTTTAACGGCGAACGGATTGCATTATTCGTTTCAAACATTCAAATTCAATTTGAATATTGGAAATCATCCAACCGTAAACACGTGAACACGTGAACCTGTCAAAAATTAACCAATCAAATTAGATAATTTTTGACAGGTTCACGTGTTCACGTGTTTACGGTTGGATGATTTCCAATATTCAAATTGAATTTGAATGTTTGAAACGAATAATGCAATCCGTTCTCCGTTAATCAAAACTATTCTGGAATACTAGGCGGCACGCACTGACTATTTTGACTGTAATATGCCAAATATTGCTGAAAGCGTATTTCCCTCGGAATCTTCCCTCGGTTTTCAATTCTAGTTCGCTTACGAAACGAGGTGTTAAAATAAATGTTGAATTTTTTCCTCCTCCCACCCCCCTTCCCCAAAGAATTTTTATCCAGAACTACGTTATCTCTTTAGTTTGTACCAAACTTAAATTGATAATTTATTGGTTAGTTCGACTTCTCTGAAGTCAGTGTTTCGCTTCAATTTATCATTGTTACACGATGTAAATAATTAATGATGTCAAAACGAAAAGTCAAGAAGTATTTTTTAAGATCGATTCTCAACTTGCCTACTTTACAGGTCTTGTAAGTAAAAGTCCAGAACCGAGGAACTACTTTGATAGCCAGTCTTTCTTTGTTTTATGGTCGCAAAAGAAAAGAAAAGTGAAAATGTTTCAGTGTTGCGAAAAACGAAATAGCTTAAAACTGCGTTTTACCTCCTATGCTTCCAACTTCGTAGCGTTTTAAGTGCGACTTTCTAGAATTATCAACCAGACAGCGGAACAAATGGAATAAGCGATTTCGCTCATATTTTTCCCATAGATAGGTCCTGGTGAGAAACCAAACGGACCGTAGTTAGTTTTTCCTAATACAGCTTCCTTTCGTAGAAATATGTAAAAAAAGATTTCGCCCCAATTGGGCTCAAAATCCACTTCCGGTTTGACTGATTTTTTTTAAAGTTCGATCGCCTCGCGCGTTATACAGCAGCTGTTTCTTGATATTTCAATACTATTTATAATGTAATTAGGTCTTTATTGTATGACTGAGCGAAAAATAAAACAAATCAAGATTAATTTTTAGCCTGAAACGGGGATAAATCCAAAGGCAAAATTTGCAAATGAGTAGCCAGCGAAATTATGCAGTAAAACTCTGCCATTTTTTTCTATGTGCGATAACTTAAAATATCGTAAAAACAATTTTTATGGGTTAACTAGACACTTATCTAATAGGATGTCCAAAAAAATCTCTGGGGAAAAGGTTTTTAGCGGCCCGCTTTGGCCTGTATTTATCACTAATTTTGCCGATAATCTGCCGTTTTGCGTGACAGCAATTGCGTGACACAAGTAGTAAACAGCGTATGAAATTATCGTTTTCAATGCATGTTTGACGCTCTTGTGAGAATTCCGTCAAACAACCTATGCAAAGAAACAAGTCATGTGGTGAACTATTTAAAAAGGTAAAGGCAATATTAGATTTTTTTCCCTTCGCCATTTCTGGAACCTTTGCGTGATCTCTACACGCTCTTGATCACAACATGCTTGATGGTTTAGTTCTGTGTTAAGAGTTGTTTTAAGCTGTTGATCATTCGATCATCCACAAAAACCGGTCGTATAAAGGAAAGCATTCTCAGTTCAATTATTTTACGTAATAACGAGCCAATATTGTTTAGTTTATTTATTTCCGTGATCTGAAGGAAACAGCGCAACAATTAAATTATAAGTATTCGTCGAGTGCGATGATGTTGTCGTTGTTGTTTGTTGATGTGTTGCTGTTTCCTTTTTGTCTCAAATTGCCGATATTTTTTCCAATTCATGTCCTTTTAAGGAGAAAACTATAAAGCATAAGAAATTATTGGGGAGAATTGTATACGGCCAATAGATATCAACATTGAACGTAATACTGAGGATTTTAAACAATTTTATGGTATAAGACAGATAAAACATAGCATTGCCTTTCTAAGTTATGTACACAGTTCTATGTATTTTGTGCCGTTACCCTAGCAAGAGGGTTAGAAGATAGCCCGGGCTTACAAGCAAAAATTCGCAGGTAGGGTAACCCTACTACCCGGGTCAACTTACACCGGTTACGCTTCAGTTAACCTTGTAACGGGTAATAATCTTAGCGCAAAAAACAATTTTCGTTTTAGTTACGCAGTTTATCAGTTCCATTAAAATCATATTCAATTTCCAAGCCCAATAACGTCCCAAGCACATTTTTTTTTTATAGTTGGAACGCGTTTGACGGAGAAACTATAAATACTTATGTTATGGAATGACCTCACATATGCAGCGCCAAACATTTTACCACAAACTTCGTAAGAAGCTGTTATTCGAAAATAATTCCGTTCCAGTGCAAAAATACGACAAATTGTGAATTAACACGATGTTTCTTGGTCACAATTCGCTATTTTTGTCGGTATTTTTAAACATATTTAGCTTCTTGGAGCCAAAATAAAGTGTCCCGGGTAGGCGAGTTATCTCTAGCAGAGCGTTAACCCTAGCGCCTTGTAAACACGTCGATGAAAAAAAGAAGAAATGTGGGAGCGCTAGGGTGACCCTCCTGCTAGCACTAGCACTAGGGTTACCCTACCTGCTTGTAAACAGGCCCTAAGATTAGCGCCAGATTTTAACGCAATATTTGCATCAGTCCTAAATCCAGTGTCTTTGCTACCTGCAAATTGTATAATTAAATATTTTTATTTTGATAACAAGTCCTTATTCAATTCCACACATCGATCGGTAAAAAACGACTCTTCGCTTTTTGTGGATTAAACAAGATGAATGCCTGTTGTTCTTTTAAAGTCAGTACTCCTTTGATCGCAGCGACAGAAATCAGCCTACGCAGAAAGTCTCGCTATTATCATGCACTGAAAATATAGCACAGCACAATTCACTCTGGGAGTTTCATCATATGGAGGGTGAAGTAAAGTTGATTCTTGCTCGAGCTACGATTTTTTACACTCCTCAAAGTGTCGACGTAATGACTGCTAAACCCATGGTCTCGGCTGGACAAGAGGAACCTAAAGATGTAGGGTCCCTCAGGAGATACCAAAGCATAAAGTCGTCAAAGTAAAATGTCCGAATGCCGAAGGATCGGTTCGAAGCCTAAGGGGTAAACAAAACCTTCTTCAAGTTAATCATGAAAAGAACGGGACATTTGATTCCCGTTGGATAAGTTATAGATATCGACATCTCACTCGCTTCTTGTCTGAATGCAGGAATTTCGACATACAAATACGTCTGACAGTTTTCCTTCTGTTTCCATAAGGTATGTGCAGCCCGTGCAGATCACGCAGGGAAATTGTTGTATTCAATTTCCGAAGAAGAGAAGCTGTCAAAAATAGCAGCAGAGAACCTGCCTCCACTTGTCGTCTAAATAACGAGGAGGAAGTAGTTGTGAGTCAAATGAAAGAATTGAAATTCAGGATAAGAAAATATGTAAATAATAGGCCTTTTCTAAAAGAAAATCCATAATGGTCTTAGCAAGTGTAAAGCTGCTTTATTTTGGACAATGGAAACATAACAGACATGCACAGCACCTCGAGGGGGTGGGGAAGGGTACTTGGGATTTCAAGTAACGTGGATAATGGAACCCCCCAAAAAACCCCGAGGGCTTCCAAAAACACTTTAAAAAATTACCTGGACAAAAAATTTTCCCTGAAAATATCCCATACCGAATTTCTGTCCAGAAAGGTGCAATAATGGTAATACAAAGAAAATAATGGAAACTCAGGGGGAACGCTCGAGTTTATATGCAAAGCAAAGGACTGGAACATCATCGTTCAAGATTAATCATCAGTAAAAAACATTTTTTTATACTTTATTCGCGAAACTACACAACCAATGCACCACCACGAATGTTTAGATTGTTTTTTATTCCCCCAAAAATCCCTACTTTTAAAAAATTTCCTAGACAAACAATTCCCAGAATTAAAAATTTCAAACCCCCAAAAAACCCTTCCATCATTTCTGTCACTTGAAATCCCGAGTATCTCCCTTGGGCACAGCACAGGGATCCTTTAAAAAAGTTCTGAGAAATGCTCCAGTGACACTTGATGTAAAATGTTTTTGTCAGCCCTCGTTATGGGCTCAGCGATAAGCCCCCTCCTCTCCTTACTCCTTTCAGTTTTCTTATCTTCGACAGTTGTTACCTTAACCCCAGCCGGCTCCAGCTATTTTTAGTGCAAAATTTCAAGCTTAGCCCTTAAAAACAGGCTTAGAGAATTTAGTGACGTTTCACATTGAAAAATCACCCTCATGCAACTGGAACCATTACCTATAGGCAGCAGAAGGGGAACAAAAGGGACAGGGCAAAGGAGCGGCGAAGAAGGCAGGCTTTTGAATTTGCTTTCCTATAAGAGGGATGGGAAACGATAACCCGCAAAAAGCCTTCAATGGATAATTATGACTGAAAACTTGCAAATAAGTCGTCTCCCCTCCATCCAATATTTGAGTATTGACAAATTCGTTATACCAGCATTTGGTGGAGACGATTATGTTTATTTAAGTAAGAGCAGTAATCGCATAATTTACATACATGTACGTTGTTGAAAAATTTTAAAATTCCACCCTGCAAGCATGCAACTGAAACCGCCATCAGTGGCCTGACAGCAGGAGGGGAGGTGGGCATTCGCCTTTCGTTTCTTTAAAATGGAGTGGGAGGTGGAGTCTAGTTGACACTGATTTTAGAACAAAATAGTCAGTTTTGTAACAAAATATGAAGAACTGGTCGTCTCCGCTGGATTCACCAGTAGACCGAATTACACGTCTACCGATTTAACGTAAATATATTTGAAAATACTAACTTTCAGCGAACTCAGTGTAATAGAACAAAACTAACACTAGATCTAAAAACTAATACCTTACAATGATCATGGATAAACGAACGTTCTGAAAGTAGGGGCATTTTTCAATGTGAACCTAATATGCCTATTCGTTGTTTTGAGGATTATCTTATAAATTATAGAAGAAACGACAATTATTTCCCGTGTAGCAGAGCGCCCAGTGACACTCTCCGTCATGATGGGTACATGAAGATCTTATAACTGAGCCCATTTTAATTCTTCTGAATTTTCTTGTTAAAGGTAGATACACTTTCAAGTGTTTAAGAGCAGACAAAACATGGTACATTTGCCTTGTTTTTAATTTCAGCTAAAGAGTAGTAAACAGCACAGCCAGCTCGCAGGAAAAGCAACACCTCAATGATAGGTTAAACATATATTCATTATAGGGTAATATAGCAAGTAAAGGTTTTCCTTTAAGTACCCATTTACAATCGGCATGTGACGTATACTCCTTCTCGTGTATTTTAAATGATTAGATTATTTAAAATACAGAAATTGTGAAACTGTTTACGGGTATTGTGACAAGCCGTGTAACGCAATTGTCTACATTTTAGCTGATTTACGGCAAAATTAGTGATAAAAAAAGGCCAAAGCGGGCAACTAAAAACCTTTTCCCCATAGATTTTTTTGGATATCCTATTAGATAAGTGTCTAGTTAATCCATAAAAATTGTTTTTACGATATTTTAAGTTATCGCACATAGAAAAATATGGCAGAGTTTTACTGCATAATTTCGCTAACTACTCATTTGCCAATTTTGCCTTTGGATTTATCCCCGTTTCAGGCTAAAAAATAATCTCGATTTGTTTTATTTTTCGCTCAGTCATACAATAAAGACCTAATTACCTTTTAAATATTATTGAAATATCAATAAACAGCTGCAGTATAACGCGCGAGGCGATCAAACTTTCAATAAAATCAGTCAAACCGGAAGTGGATTTTGAGCCCAATTGGGGCAAAATCTTTTTTTGCATATTTCTTCGAAAGGAAGCTGTATTAGGAAAAACTAACTGCAGACCGTTTGGTTTCTCACTAGGACCTATCTATGGGCAAAATATGAGCGAAATCGATTTTTCCAATTTGTGCCGACGAAAGGCGATATTAGTTGATTTTTGGAGAAAGTCGCACTTAACATCTCTGTTAAGTGTATCATTTGAAACCTCCTCATCCCAATATTTCGAAGTACTGTATTAATTCTGCCTAGAAATTCCCATACACTTCATGCAATGTTAGTTAAAAAAAAATTGGTGTGACATCAAGACAATATCCCTAGTTAACTAATCTCTTTATTTTCGTCAACCCTGGTCGCTTAACGATCTATTGGTATTTTACATATAAGAAGAAATCATGCTTTCAAGCGGATCAATTTTATGTTTGTAATCGCTTACCCCTCATAACATTCTCCATGTAGGTCGAATCCTCGCAGCTTGTGAAATCTTCAGGTTGAGTCGCTTGTGTAGCCGTATTCATTTTACACCTCTTTGCCGCACCAGAAAAAAAATTGACGCTGTGGCAAGAACTCTCTCTGGCACAATTCATGTAGCAATGGCTCAAACTGACGGCCTGAATTTCCTTGTACTTGTGGTTCAAGAGGCAGAATCCTCGCTGCTCGTGAGCCTCCTTGCAATCTTCGTCATTTTCACCCCAGACGGACCAACAAACTATAGCCAGAGAGAGAAAACAAATAGCCAAAGCGTTTTTCATGCTCAAGGGTCTAGGAAGAAATTAAATGAAGACTTGAATAAACACTGCGAGAAGAATTGCTAGAACTGCGAAAGGACGGTGTCTTCACGGTGCTTACTAACTGTGTTAAACAATGTAAAGTTAACCAGATGTTCGAGTTGCTGAGTTTCTCATCAAGTCTTTGTTCACTTTTTATTTATTTTTTTCGAAGAAAACTCACTCAAATTTTGTTGTGTTTTAAGATTGCTTTAAACCTTCGCGCCGACACAGGGTTCGTCAAGCCCCCTAAGGGTACATTGTTCTAGTGAAGCACCAACACTTGTGAATTAAATTCAATTTTATAGAACGAATAAGCGTGTAAAGAAACTTTTTTTTTCGTAAGCGAACCAAGAATAAGAACACAAACAATAGTCGCAGTAAAAACTTCGATGAATTATTAATTAGTTCGACGAAGGAACTTTTCAAACTATTGTCTTTTCTGGACCTTTCTTTGAAAACAATTTCACTTCAAAACTGCTTGGGTCAAACAAAGACGACAGTTGACAAGACTCCAATAAACTCTTGCTGTTGTTTGGCCCGAAACTCTCATGCGCTCTCGGCAGCTCTCGTGCTCTCCCGGCGACTATGGTATGCTCTCTCGTGCTCTCCCGGCGACTATGGTAGCTTTCGGCGAATCTCGTACGCTCCCCGCCCCGGTGACTCTCTGACTTGACTTTTTGCGCTCTCGGATACCATCGCGCGCTCCCGCCTGCTCTCGTGTGCTCTCGGTTACTCTCGTGCGCTCCCGTGACTCTTATTTGCTACCGGCGATTTTGGTGCACTTTCGCCGGGTGGCTCTACTCTCGTGCGATATTGTCAACATCAGTCGAACTAAGTCAAATCTAATCTAGTCTTTCTTGAGAGTTATCGAGAGTTTTCTCTCCTTTGGCCCTGCCTAATGACAGTTGCTCAAACATTAACTCTCTACGATTCTCATCACGTTTTGGCTTAACGCATTTGGCCACGAAACAACAACAACAGCTTTATTTTACCGTTTTTGTAACTACTTACATACATGGTACATACATCTTGAAAAAGAAAAACAACAAGGGTACTGACAACCCCTAATAACCATCAGCAGTTTATACGGCTTACACGACTTGCTCACGTGGCATTAGTTACAAATCGCCAATTTGGAAAGGTTTAT
This sequence comes from Oculina patagonica, assembly GCF_052425735.1. Taxonomy (NCBI): domain Eukaryota; kingdom Metazoa; phylum Cnidaria; class Anthozoa; order Scleractinia; family Oculinidae; genus Oculina; species Oculina patagonica. The sequence continues at coordinate 21,486,493 of NC_135762.1, forward strand.
TTCCAGTTATTTTTATTAGAAGTTCTTGTCATCAACCTTGACCATAATTTCAGATATCTGTCAGTGGGCCATCTTCGCCATTAGAAATCTACTGGAGAATAATAAAGAAAATCAAAACATTGTTTCATCAATGGATCCTCGAGGACTCGCTGACACATCAAGATTACGACAGTTTGGAGTCGAGGCTGTAGAATTGGACAATGGAAGAATCAAGCTTGTCCCGATAACATGATGCACGCGGAAAATAAAAATATCGAAAATAAATTTAATAAAATTTCTTTTAATGGTTTTGTTCATTGCGTGTTAAACATGCTTTCCAGGCCAGGCTCGAGGTGAAAAATAAACCACTGTTTCACAGAGCTAAGGAGGACTGGAAACTCTCTTATCTGTTAAATTTTCGCCGATTTCTCAGCTCGATTTCTCAGCTATCAATAAATGTTGTAATCTTAGATCTCAGATATCAGTTAAAAAACGGGTCATTTCTCAGCTGAGCTGACAAACTTAGCTGTCGCGGTTAAAACCCATCCAGAACTATTGTTGACTTAACAAAGTCATAAATAGTTCTACAAGACTCTGACACAAAGGCAAACGAGAAATTCGGTGAGGGTTGGGAGCTTATATTGAAATAACGGGGACGCTCTTCGAAATACTTTCGAAAGAGTGTCCACGTTTCGGGCGTGGCTCATGTCCAGGTTGGCCCCAACGAGGTACCAGTTCAAAAATCTGATATCGATGAGAAATAAGTCCGGCGAAGAAAATATTATAACAATGGCAGTTTATTACCTTTTTTAGGGGTCATGAATGGTCCCTTAAAATTTTGCAGTGCTCGTTAAAATTAGGCTTCTGCTCGGAATGCTCGCAAAATTTTAGTTGGTGCTCGCTTGCTCGTGATGACATATTTTAACAAGTGCTCGTATGCTCGGTTTTTAGTGGTGGAAGCTTTTTGACAAGTGTTCGTTGCACGCAAGGCTAACTTTTGTTAGCCAGCGTAGCATGGCGTTCCCCGCCGTCGCTTTGCTCGCGCGCGCGATTTCTCGCTCTCCCCGACTGACTAGAACGCCAAGCTACGCTGGCTAAACTTTTGTCGATGCTCGTGCTCGCAAAGACCATTCGATGTCCCTTTTTTTTACCTCTCGTACCTGTATTTAAAAAAAGTAGCCTAGAAGGTACTATGCCCGGGGGGGGGGGAGGGGATTCCGATAAATTTCGGATAGGGGTGTGCCGCGAAGGTTCATAAACCCTGACCCTATTTAAGGATAATGAAAGCGAAAATTGATACCCTTTTTAAGGCCCAAAACCGAAAAATGACACCCTATTCAAGGAGAGGAGAAGCGTTCCGTGACGATCCAAATAACGGCTAACCGCGCACGGCAAAACACAAATCTTTATAAAATCGCTTTACTAATACTTGAACAGAAAGTTCAGTTTTACATGTAAAATACTTTTTTCCGTTTAGCTGGGCGTTTATTTTAGCTGATAGAATTTAGGTGCCCTATCTAAGGATCACACCGGGAACACAATGCCAAAAGGCGCAAAAATGATACCCTGTTTAAGGACCGAGAACCTCAAAAACCATACCCTATCCCGCGCACATACCTATATAGCCCACATATGGGAGTACCCCCCCCCCCTCCCGGGGGGTACTATGACATGTAGCAACTGTGAAAAACTGATACGAGAGACCCCAAGCGGTAACAAAACATGACTTTAAACCCTCTTAAAGTTTGGTACAACGATGGTCTATTTTAAATCCCGTCTTTAAAGTAATTGGCCGGATTCAGAAACACTATAAACTGACTGTGTTATAAGGGTGTTACCTTTTTTGGGCTTTTGGATCAATTGGTCGCGTGACCTACGCACTCAGAATTAGAAAATTTTGACCAACTGGACTTATTGAAGAACTGTTCCCGGGATACTACTCCACACTATTTCTCTCGCGTTTGCCCATGCGACGGACCCTTAGAAGAATGAGGGACTTCTCGTAGTCTTCTTGACAGATAGTAACCCAAAATTTGCCGTTTCGTTTACAGCTGGTTTTCACGCGTTCACTTCATACCTCTTCAGTTACAGCGATCCGACGGTTTTCTCGGAAGAATGAGGACGAGTCGTCCTCGTTTGCATGCGAGAACCTGGGATCAAGTTTCAAAATCAAAGATGGCTGTCGAAGGAGGAGGAGGAGACGATTCGAAGAAGGCGGCTTTAGATTACTCATTTCTCAAGGGCTTTGCAGCTGGAGTTGTCTTCTCACATGTTAACAAGAGACTGATACTAGGACTTGTCGCTGGCACATTGACCGGAGCATACATACAACAGAATTACAAGGGGATTCCAAATGTCGAAGAAACGGCGAAAAAATTTGTGCAATCGATTCGAGACGCGATGAATAAAAAGAAGTCCTGAGCTAACAGTACAGGCCTGACGGAGAAGCGAAATGGTGGTCGTGCAATTAGAATTGTTGGCACATAACATCAGCCAGTTTGTGGAGTATCAGTAAAGCTGGGTCTGGACGAATAAGTGAAGGAAGATAAAAGAATTCATGCTCTTGGACCTTTGAAACTGTTAAGTAGATGTCACGAATATTGAACACAGTCACTGCACCAACAGCTTCTGATCTTCTAAAAAGTTTTGATGAGGGAGATGTTCAAATACTTGCAAAGACATGAATTATCTAAGACAATAACGAGTTTATGAACAGCATCCACCCACAAATACATTGAACTTTTACCTTAGCTTAGCCTCACTTATTCTCATGATCATGATCTGACAGCAACACAGAAAAGCTTTTATGATAACTTTTTATTTAAAGCCTGATTTAAAATATTCTAGAACTAAAATAAGTTATAGTTAATTTTGTTTGAGAAAAGGCATTGTTGGGGATATTTATTCAGTCGTGGTAAGAAGTACTAGTTGAAGGCACATGCTGGGGTCTCTCTCCTCTGCAGAGGCTCCTCAGAGAGGTTTTCGGTGGGGAAAGTCTGCTGTGTGAAGTGAGTACAGGTGCATAAAACAGTGAGAGTGACCACGCAATGGATCTCTTTTCTTTTGCCCCTGCACTCACCATGCCCAGTGGATTTTCATAACGAATGCCCTATCAAGAAACTCCGAGGAGGAGAGAGTGCTGCTGGAGTGCTTTCCATTTTCACAGATCAACCAATTGGATGAAGTAATGTAAAATGGAACAGGGCCAACCAGGTGGAATGGTCCCTTCCATTTTGCAGTCCTTTCTCCAGTGCCTCACATCTGTGAGAAGCCACTGAACTGAAGTAAGGCAACAAAGCAGTTTGGCAAAATTGAAAGGTAAATTTCGGGCCAACTGGTCAAAGTGGTCCACCTCTTGAAGTGGTCCGCTTGCTCTGGAAATTTTGTACATGGACCAGACTGATCCATTTAATTTTCCAATGGAAATTTCTGGAAATTTTGGCTTAATGGAAAGCGCCCTAATCTCCAAGACTGGACTGAGCCTGCAGTTTTCATCACAAAGTTGCTAAGCAACAGTGTGCTATAATTTCTTGGTTTGGCTAACGAAAATCAGAAACTTTGTGTGTCCTAAATGTATAAAACAAGCATAAAGGGTGAAATTTGGTAGAGTATCGTAAATGATCTTATAAACACCTGAGGCATCAATTAAATTTTAGGGGTCACTTTCACTGTAATAACGTTAACAAAACAAATAAGACACAGTTTGCTCGTGGAGTAAAAGATAGAAAACAGAGTTTGTAAGTATGTGACTTATCTAATCGCACTGATGCAAAGCCAAGCAATGTCCATAGTTCCATATCAATGTGTTCATTGTCATCAGGGTCAACCTTGTTGGCATTGTTGGCCTCCTCGAAGTCCCAGTCAAGCAAGAAACTAAATTGCGTGATTTTAATCTGTTGAGCGTTTCTCTGGTTTTCGAGCCGGTTCTTGGGGGAGGGGAGGGGCATTTATTAGAGGGGGTGTCTAATACAAACTTTACACCTAAGGGGGAGCGTTAATTAGATACAAGGCATTTATTTAAGAGTGGGCATTTATTAGATCATTTATGGTAGGTGAAATTGCTAGGATCAAAAACCAAGCTCTCGGAAGAAATCTGTATAAACTGGTAGGAAGAGCAACGATTCAAACCAATTGCCTGTCTTGAACTTACAATATTCAGGCAAATTATATTTTTGACACAGAGAAATTAACAAAGCTCACTTCTATGTACATAAATTACATTTTTAAGCAATAAATAATCTACTTTAGACAAATGCACTTGTCGTGCTACAAAATTGAACTTCCAGAGGAATCTTGTTAGAGAAGGGGGTAAGGGGGTAAAGTCTATGGTTGAGCCTAGCTAGTGTCCTGGAGCTTTTCTCAGTTTTTGTTAGCATAAAGTTACTAGGAGTACCGGTATTTCAGTCTATTCCCCCTGAATGGGATGTTAGTCCATTGTAGGTTAGCCCCAGCATTAAATTCACTATACCCATTTATACACCTGGGTGTAGAGAGGCACTACGAGAGTAAAGTGCCTTGCCCAAGAGCATAATGCAATCCACTGTATGGAAAAAGATGGTGGCTGTACATTTTACCACAATACCTTTTGAACCTAACACAGCCGTTAGATCGTTAGAGCACAAAGACAACCACTTTCCCACGGAATTAACTTTTTCCTTGCATTACCAACATTACTGATGCGGGGTTTAAAGTTTTTTTAGCTTTTCTGTGCATTTTATAAAAATGTTTGGTGTTTTTTGCTCACTAGGAAATATAGTCACTTTACACTACAGAAATCAGAGTTGAGATCCAGTGGGAATGAGCTGTCTAGGTGCTTCTAGCTCCTGGATTGAAACATTACTTAACATTGCACCAGTTTTTTAATTAGAAAGTGCATGCATGGCTAAAACAGAGACTTTTTAAAAGAGATTTCTGCTTGTCAATGGTCACATTGACTCCTTGCGATGACAGGAAGCCTGCATTGTGAACAATATTATGCTGCTTCAAAGAAGTCCACAAGATTCTGTAGGTCATAGTTGTCCAGCACCTCAAGGAGAATGGGAACTTTGTTTTTCACATTCATCCCCTAAAATAAATTCACAACAGTGATCAATAATAACCTATTCCTCCTTACAATATTAATACAATGGCAATCAGACAGGTGACGAGAAGAACAAAAATCATCATCAACTAACACCAAATTCAAGTACCGGTACATGAAATATTGAATAAATGATGCCTGGTAGTTAGCAAGTAGAGCACCTGTAATAACATTTTGTTACTGTTTTGAGCTTGATGGCTCCACAAGCCCCTATGCAGGTGCGAATCCAGAAAAATGGTGACTGTGTCCCGATAACACAGGCGCCAAAGGCGCAAGCCTGTTGGGAGTCGGAAGGATATGCTCCCCCAGGAAAACTTTTAGATATTGATTCCCTGAAGTGTCATTTCCATGTATTTTGAGTTACTCAGACAAGGGGTTGACCGTTTTCTGTGAAATTGTGGAAACCGGTCTGGATCTGTGCCTCCTACGGTTATTCCAAGCAGCTAGTACTCTATTTATAATAATTTTAGATTGCACTACAGAATTTGTTTTGTAAGAATGAATACATAGAAAGCTATTTTGTACAAACAATTGAACAATTGCTCACCTTGAATTTAAACTTGTCGATGTAGAGATCAGTTATCATACCTGACATTTGTTAAGAAAAATATAGTAAGCTACAACTATCATACAAGAAAATTATCAAAACTTGTACATGCGTGCATTTATCATAGTATAGGGGCCCTGCCAGGGGAAATCCTGCGTCGCTTGTCTAAATTTAAACTTCCCATGTGGCTGTCAGTAGTTGAATTGAAGGACAATTGCTTGTCCTTGTTGGAATTTACGTTTTTCCAAAAAAGGATGTTTAGCAATTTTATTTTATGTGCTGTTGTTACTTTTTGCACCGTGTCGCTTGTCGGAATTTACTCTGGCAGGGCCTCAGTAAAGCAAATTATGCACAATCTTGCTAGCTACCCAGGCTACAAAGAGCCGCAGACTCTAATCTCCTACAGGAAATTAAACCTTTCACCTTCCCTCTGAAAAAAAAAAGTTTATTATTAAACAATCTTATATCGAGGGGGGCATTGGGGCCTGTAAGAAACCGAAAAACCGCACAAAAAATCATACAAAACCGAAAAACCGAAGTGAATTTCGATCAAAACCGAAAACCGAACATAACATTCCAAATTCTGAAGCTGTAACCTTAATTGGTACCTCGAGAGTTTGAAAAAAGGGAAAAAAGGGTTTTTAAAGAGTCTTGACATTTTTGTTCATTAACATGCTAGATTATACTGCTCTCACTTGCAATTTAAACATAAAAGCAGGTTTTCTTTCTACCAGCATGATCTCAGAGAAACTGTTAACCAAATTGGAAAAATCGGAAACCAGAGCATAATACCAAATCCGAAAAACCGCTAGTATTTTTACCGGAAACCGAAAACCATATGCTAATAGAAGGAAAACCCGAAAACCAAAGAAGACACCAAAACCGAAAAACCGCGGTTTTTTGTTGCAAAAACGAAAAACCAATCTAAAAAATGGCCAAAACCGAGAAACCGAAAACCCCAAAGTCCCGGGCCTCAAGTGCCCCACATCAGAAAACTAACTGGGTAAGCATTAATCATTATAAGGATACCATAAAGTCTTTCCAAATGGCAAGGCTGCTTCTTGTATTCTGCTTGAAGATTTTCTGCATCATCTGAACAGTCAGATAAAATAAATTATATATATTAGACTATAAGCAGGCATCATGATTTCAGCCACTCTGTTTTCCAAAAAAATTGCAAAGTATAATTTAAGTTAAAGAAATATTATAACACGATTGAAGCAGGGGTTAAAATAGCTTTGGAAATACTAATCAACTAATAACATTAATTTTTTTGGAGCTAATTTTGCTTCATTTTTTGCTTTTTCTGCTATCTCATTGATCTGGACACAACCCAAAAAAACTGAATGACATCATTCAGTACTTCATTAACTAAGTAAAAACTAAGTTACATTTTTTGTAAGTGGCTGTTTCCCTTACCCAGAATCTTTTGGTATTCTGGAGCAAAAAATCCAATGTCATTCTCATGCACCTGCAGTTCCTGAAAAGAGAAAATAATTGTTACAGACTGAGGTATAACCTAATTAAGCAATAAGAGTGTTCAACATGTAATTTTACATGATCCTTTCACTTTTAGTATTATCTTGTTTATAGGGTGAATTTTAAATTATGCTTATTGACAGGGCTGTCATATATATGCATATTTAAGGGCCGTAACACCCATTGTAGCACCCGTTGCAGCTAACTTTACTCAATGTTCAGGTTCAGTTTGTGTTGTGTTACATTTGCGTACAGAGTGAAATGCTACGGTGATAACGGCTGCTTAAGACAGGGCTAAGTAACAAGCACTAACCTTGAGCCCTTCTATAAGCTGGACCTTTTTGGCTAATAACAGTTGATACTCCAGCTTGGGATGAATGAGGTTGAGCGTGTGGACCACAGAATCTTCATTGAGATCTAAAAAGCAAACATTGTTTTAATCTAAATTATTTATTAGCATTGACCAGTGGTCTTTCTTATTTTCTTACCAAAAATACATTGTCACAGCTGGAAGGGAACAATCAGTCATGGAGAGTGGAGCGATCGCTTATTTTTGTCTGTTGGGTAATGTTGAAAAATATTACCTTATTTTGCAAGGGATTTTCTCAAGAAAGACAGTTGAAACTTGTTCAAACTTTGTGACATGAAGAAAGCCCCTTTTAACTCCCCAAAAAAGATGAAAAACATTACAACTAATATGATACAGAGGTTGACAAACCATATGAAATATTGAGGTTGATTTTTCTTTTAGTTGCTTCTTTGGTGAGAACATCTTTGAGAATTGATATGGTTGAGATGTTGTCTGATTTGAAAATGGCTTCTCCTTTCCTAGAGAGGAACAAATGGGTTATGTTAGACTGACTTGAGAGTTCAAGAAGATTTCATGGGAAACCTTTGGGAGTGGTAAGGTGGCTAAAGAATTTGCTTACTTGTACTGACAGTCCAGCTGTGTATCAAGAAATGTTGACAGAAAATGGAAGCTCACTTGTTCCCCAGCTGGAGTTCTGCAATAAAAAAAAAACTGTTAAAAGTGGAAACCACAAAAAAAATATTTAGCTTCAGTTGAGTATTCTATCTTTTGGAGATCGATCTAGAGCCAACAAAATTTTAAAACTGTCAGTTGGAAACTAGCCAATTTTTTTTTTCGAAGTTTCCTCTATATATATACATTTCCTTCATTAGCTAAGGTAACATTGCTTTGCAGCATTTTGTAAAACATGGACATTATGCAACTATACACTTTGGTAAATAAATAAAGGGGGGCATTGCAGTCAAAATGAATAAAATGATAACAAAAGGACGAAAAGAAACTCCAAAAGATCCAAAGATCCACGTGATCCAGACTTTTTAGGATCCCCAATCCCAACTTCAAAACAGACAGAGTTCAAAATTTTTAGTCAATTCCCAATCTGGCATATTTTGGAAATCCAAAAATTACATGTGCACAACTTTAAGCAAGGCCAAATCAGTCATCCCCTTCTATAATATTGCCATCGCCTGCAAATAATTTATCGAGGAAATAAGGAGACCTGCCTGGAACTATGCTGGTTATTTGGAGAATATATATAATGACTCAAAGGCCTCTACTAACCTGTCAGGAACCTCAGGAAGACAAAAACTGACCCAGGAGTGAACTTCAGCAAGACTGAAATGACCCATTAACTTCAGCGAGTTCATTGGCCTGTTAACAATAAACAAAACAGCATAGATGGCCTAAGTCAGTTGATATTATTTTAAAGGGGATGAACTTTTTTTGACTCCAATAAATCTGGATCTTGGTTAAATCCTTTATTTGCTGTGGCTTGTCAAAGAATAAAAGAACTTAAATTAAATTCTAAAACTCAACAATAATTCATCAATGTAAAACATAGTGCCTTTGTTCACCCAGGTGTATAAATGGTTACCAGCAAATTTAATGCTGGCGGAGTAATCCTTTGATGGTGTAGCATCCTCCAGGGGAGGAGGGGGTGGGGGTGGGGGTTAGAAATACCCCTAGCCACTTTATGCTGTAGAAACCAGAGACAAGTTAAGCACTGAGAGCTATGAGCCAGTTGGGCTTAATGCGCTTTACATATAACTTATGGCAGTTCACTGCAGTGCAAACAATGAGAACTGGAGAGGAAACCTATCGATCGATCACTGTGTCAGACATTGTGTGATGTCTTACTTTGATTCATCAAACACATGAGTCCTTTGGTGTAGTGACAGGGGTTTGATGCTGTATTGTCGCACTTGGCAAGTCTTGGGTTGAATCCTTGGTGTAATGTATGCTTGTAAAGTGCCATACTGCCCTTCTATTGACCTGATCTGAAATAAATTTAATATAAATTATGTAGACAACGTGCACCACTTCAAAATTAACCACATGACCATAACTTCCTAGTACACCACTAAAACAGACATCTCTTGACTAGAGCTTTGCAGGAGAGTTGTGTTTTGCAAACTTGAATATCGATGTATCCTGCAGACGCTTTGCCATTACTATGTACATGTCATAGGTAGCTATGTCTATTCTGACAAAGTGTTACTAATTATACACAAAATTTCAGCTGTTTTATCTATCAGTAGAAAACATTTTTTGTTCAAATCTCTACCAGTATCATACAAGAGGGGGGCATTGGTACGTGTAAGAAACCGAAAAACTGCACAAAAAATCATGCAAAACCGAAAAACCAAAGTCAATTTTGATCAAAACCGAAAACCAAAAAACCGAACATAACATTCCAAATTGCGACGTTCTTACCTTAATTGGTACCTAGAGATTTTGAAAGAGGAAGAAAGGAATTTTTTAATTGACATTTTTGTGCTAAATTACACTGCTCTGACTTTCATTTTAAACATAAAAGCAGGTATTTTTTCTACCGGCATGATCTCAGAGAAACTGTAAACCAAAATTAATTGGAAAAACCGGAAACCACAGCAAATACCAAATCCAAAAAAACGCTAACTAGTATGTTTGCTGGAAACTGAAAACCAAACTGCTAAAAAACAAGGAAAACCCCAAAACTGAAGAAGTCACCAAGAAACCGAAAACCCCAAAGTCCCCCTCATACACAGGAAAATTTTACAAAAAGCCATTAATGTTATTTTTAAAACCCATAATGGTAATTAGCTAAATCACATCCTTGCCAAATTCCCATTAATGGGAATTTTACAAAGAAGCAATGGAGTAAACAGTTCCCATTAATGTAAATTTAGCCTTTTGTATGTAAGTTCACAAAATCCCATTGATGGAAATTAACTTTGATAACACCAGTAATGTTTATTTGAAATCCCATGACAGTATTTTATAGAGAAAACATTGATGGGAAAATATTCAAACACATTCATGTGAATTTGGCAGTACATTCCATCATGTGAAGTAATGAAATCCCATTAATGGGAATCAACACGAAAACAAATGAAATGTGTATTTGAAATCCCATGACAGTATTTTATACAGAACCCACTGATGGGAAATTATTTAAATACATTCATGTGAATTTAGTGGCACATTCCATCTTGAGAAATGATGAAATCCCATTAATGGAAATCGACTTGCAAACACCAGTAATGTGAATTTAAAATTCCATGACAGTATATTATAGAGAATCCATTGATGGGAAAATATTAAAATACATTCATGTGAATTTGGCAGTACATTCCATCATGTAAAATGATAAAAATCCCATTAATGGAAATTAACTTGCAAACACCAGTAATGTGTATTTAAAATTCCATGACAGTATATTATAGAGAACCCATTGATGGGAAAATATTAAAATACATTCATGTGAATTTGGCAGTACATTCCATTATGTAAAATGGTAAAAATCCCATTAATGGAAATCGACTTGCAAACACCAGTAATGTGAATTTAAAATTCCATGACAGTATATTATAGAGAATCCATTAATGGGAAAATATTCAAATACATTCATGTGAATTTAATAGCACATTCCATCATGTAAAATGATAAAAATCCCATTAATGGAAATTAACTTGCAAACACCAGTAATGTGTATTTAAAATTCCATGACAGTATATTATAGAGAACCCATTGATGGGAAAATATTAAAATACATTCATGTGAATTTAATAGCACATTCCATCATGTAAAATGATAAAAATCCCATTAATGGAAATTAACTTGCAAACACCAGTAATGTGTATTTAAAATTCCATGACAGTATATTATAGAGAATCCATTAATGGGAAAATATTCAAATACATTCATGTGAATTTAATAGCACATTCCATCATGTAAAATGATAAAAATCCCATTAATGGAAATTAACTTGCAAACACCAGTAATGTGTATTTAAAATTCCATGACAGTATATTATAGAGAACCCATTGATGGGAAAATATTAAAATACATTCATGTGAATTTGGCAGTACATTCCATTATGTAAAATGGTAAAAATCCCATTAATGGAAATCGACTTGCAAACACCAGTAATGTGTATTTAAAATTCCATGACAGTATATTATAGAGAACCCATTGATGGGAAAATATTAAAATACATTCATGTGAATTTGGCAGCACATTCAATCATGTGAAATGATGAAATCCCATTAATGGGAAATCGAGTTGCTGTAAAACCGACAAGAGTCTGGGAACGAGTATGTCTATATTTGGCATGTTGGTTGTACATGCAACGGATTTCGCGCCATTTTTTCGACTTTTTTTGCTTGTTTACAAGCAAAAATGAGGAGAATAGCGTTTAGTGGACTCAAATCTGAACCGGAAGGGATCGCATTCTTGTTTTTTTTTTTTTTTTTTTTTTTTTTTTTTTTTTTTTTCTTTTTTTTATACTTTAATGCTTTAGAAGATTTACACTACAGTACATTACATTTGTTTAACCCTACATATATTACATTACACAGTACATTATATTATGTTACACAAACATACTACATTACTTACGTTATACGTTACAAAAGTAATTACGGTACATGTTAAACACCTAATCGCATTCTTGTTAACTCTCAAGGGAATACTTTCCGCTGTGGGTGGTCAAAGCGCGTGACTTGTAAGTGTCACTCTATAGTTGTGCTTCAGCACTTCCGTTCTTGTAGAAAAAACGTGACTTGTCAAATTTACAAACATTATATAAGAATCAAAAACGTGAGTAGCCCAAATCTTACGTCACATAACCAATTAAGAATGTAAGCGGTTCAACGCTCAAAGGCAGTGAAGTTTAAAACGATTAAGAACGCAATTTTTACTAGTACAAGTCTTTAGGCGCTAATATTAATTTAACCTAAAACGATTAACAACGCAAATTTGTACTCGTACAAGTCTTTCACACACTAAAACGTTGCCAATAGTTAACCAAAGGGAACTCATTCCGTGACAATTGATTATTTCTGCTGAGTTGCACAATTGTGCTTCAGCACTTCCGTTCTTGTAGAAAAAACGTGACTTGTCAAATTTACAAACATTATATAAGAATCAAAAACGTGAGTAGCCCAAATCTTACGTCACATAACCAATTAAGAATGTAAGCGGTTCAGCGCTCGAAGACAGTGAAGTTTAAAACGATTAAGAACGCAATTTTTACTAGTACAAGTCTTTAGGCGCTAATATTAATTTAACCTAAAACGATTAACAACGCAAATTTGTACTCGTACAAGTCTTTCACACACTAAAACGTTGCTAATAGTTAACCAAAGGGAACTCATTTCGTGACAATTGATTATTTCTGCTGAGTCTGCTGAGTTGAGTCCCCCCCCCTCTGCGTGAGTCGGACAACAATTTTAGTTTGGGCAAAGGCTTTGTATGGAGGGGACCGACACAATTTGAGGCCGAGATTCTCGAAAGGCTCGAAAAATGAGAGATTCCAAACATTTTTGCTTTAGTAAGTGAAAACAGATTGAAGGTATCCAAAAAATGGCCCAAAATTGAATTTATTAGTCGAAGATCCGGCAATAACACCTTGATTCCCAGTGCAAAATTATTCAGGCTGCCGAGAAATTTAAGCGGCGGATAGCAAATTACTATCAAATTATATAATTGCGAAGGATTGCTTTATTTAGGCACCGGAAAGATCGTCGGTTGCAAGAAATTCAGAATTCTTCCCGAATTTGACGGCACTGATCGCCGGTCATCCGATCTGTTTCGACACATGATAGATAGAGGGCGAAAATATTATGCTATTCAAATGCCTTTCTAATGGAATTGACAGCGGGTTTGATTTTAATAAAGCTGTTATTTATCCCCATTACTATAACAGACTGCAGCTACAGCTGCCGAGCTCGATCAGTGTATATTAAATAGTATTTGCCGCGATAATTGTGTAACGAAATTGACCTCTTAAAATATTCGGGTCAGGCAAGGGGACCGATCGGACGAGCGTTTCTTTGTGTAATTTTGTGGTGGCATAAATCTGAGGTTAGCTCTGTTGTGTTGGAAAATGTGCCACTAAGAACAGTGTAAACGTTTTGCATTTCTCATAAAAATAAATGTTTTCTTTCAGCAAATCCCGGCAGCAAATCGGGCCTTTATAATCCATTCAATAACTGAGAGTAAAACATTTTACACATTTATTGAATAATCGCTCTGTTTGACAAACCTTTTGTTTCAAACCACGGTTTGAGCTTTCTACGTTGCACAGGTAAGGCTTTCTCTCGAAATCCGAGCCAATCTGGCCATGGTTTTGTGAAACAATCGCTAAATATGCCTCCAAAGTGCCCGCCAACCATATATTGCTCTTACAGAGAGCGGTTTGTTTGTTTGAATTTTGACTCACACCGGGGGTCAAATTCTGTGACGTCATTAGTGCGCTTCGCTAATTGCAACATCATTAAATGTGTTAAGTGATATTTATAAGTGTTTTTGTAGCCTGTTGTGAAATTACTTCCGGTGGAAGTAGTAAGTAAACGTTAAACGTTTCTTCTGTTCAGAAGTAAATGCATCGATCGCAATTAGAAAAATAACAGCAACTGTTTTGCTGGAAATGTAGTCGTTAGAAATGGCATGTGTAGCTGTAAGGTAAAGAATAACGCGAGGAGAAGCGGCTTTTGGTAATATCCAAACGAAAATTTACTTCTCAGTGTGGGGTTAAGATTGCGTGACGAGACAAAAGGTAACTCTGTCGTGCGTAACCTAACCTGCGATCAGGCGTTATTTTTCTGCATTAGGCCGAGTAGAAATCTTTCTAACTCGAAAGGAAACGACTATTTCGATTAAACATGTTAAAGGCAAACGTCAAAGCTTACCTTTTTTAACCAAGCCAAAGTATATGAGTCGCAAAGCACCCAGTCGTCGCGACTGACAAATACAGCATTTACTCCGCGAAAATAAAAAATGCTTGAACTGAAAGACGTTTGAATTCTTCCATGATATGTTCGAACAACAATGCCCAGGATAAACCTTCTACTCATACTAACCTCATGCAAAAAAAGTCGATATCTCGAAGAGATCTTTGATCCTTGCTGCTAGCAGTTTTTTGCCTTGCTCTTTTGTGTTTCTGCTCTGTAGTCTGTAACTGTGTGAAAAATGGAGTTATTAGGTCATTGTGGATTCTTCTAAGTCCAGTAATTCTTCAATGGATTCTTCTAAGTGGACCATCCACAAAGTTGCTGAGAAGATACGCGAAAAATACGATGAAGAAGTAGCTGAGAAATTCAGGTGTGTTTTGATTTTGCCCAGCCTTTGTCAAGTAAAAACTAAAGGGCATAAGTATAAACTGACCAGGAGAGAAAGTTGTTCTACCCAGTTTTTTCTTTATTGGAAAAGGTGTTTCACCGCTTAGCAGATCATTGAATATTGAGAGTTTTCACAGCAAGAACGTACTAAGCTTTTATCAGTCACACAAACGAAGCACGGCTAATCACTTTCTCTCTGTGCTTAAATTTGCTGATAAGTAAAGTGACCAAATGAACTTATAAATTAAAAACCTTCCAAATGATTGTATACTCTATAAAACAAATCTTTAGAATAAATGTTGAAAGGAATCCTCTATCGTTTCATTTCTTATATTTGGCATTTTGTGTTTCTTTGTTAGCTTGGTAAAAGTTTTGGCTCCAAAATTCTTCTCAAAACCTTTGCTGTTATTTTACAAATTATGCTCATTAATGAGCTCTGAAATGCCATCGTTTCGTCATCTTTTGTATTGATTTTTTTGGTCTTCTTTCTAATCGTGTAGAACAATAAAATTGATGGCAAGAGGATTTAACGCCTTGAATTCTCTGTTATATTTGTCATCACTGGTATGCCATTGATTTCAAACTCAACAGTTGACAAGATTTCCATATACAATGTATGGAGTCTTACCTTTCAATTATCACATTCTTAGCGGGAGAATATTCAAAATAGACTGGCTGCATGAAAGCTTACAGACATTCAACAAGAAATATTGCATGCTAAAATTATGTCCTCATTAGACCCTAATGAATAAGAGGACATCTGAAACATTAAATGCCATAAAGCTTGTGCTTTGGTTAAAAACGCTTTTTTCATAATCCACAGAGACAAGTACCCATGGCCACGGCTAAAGCCATTGTCCAAGTTGCCTTTAATGCCATAGGATTTACAAAAATGTGGCAAACATAACAGCTTCTCGCACACAAATGGGAGCAATGCCAAGCCGAACCACACAACAAGAAAACAGCTCATCTCTTGCATTACGAAGTATGTGTTGAAACCTGCAAGGGAGTCTCAAAACCTTGAGAAAGAAAAGGCAGCCCAGATTGTTGCAGTGAACATGTATCTGCTTGAAAATGAAATTGTTCTCATTAATGCTGCAAAGGATTTAAAGCCTATTGAACGGGCAGATATAGTCGAAGAAAGGCTTTTTAGGTTTCACTTGCCAAAAAGTATAACCCATGTTGTGTTGTTGATGACTGCAAGTTATGTAACAATTTGTTAAGGAAATTATGTACAATGAAGATTTTTTCTTTTTTATTTCATTAAATAGAACAGTTGATTGTTCTTGTTAGCTTCTGTGATATTCAATAAGTCAGTGAAACTCCTATCTTCTGAAAAAAGAAAACAATATGAAATAGTTGAGTAATTCAAAAAATAGTGACACCACTGACATTCATGTCTTACAATGGCAAAATATTAGCAGCAGTAAACCACGATGAAATGTTGGCAAATATGATTTTCTCCTGTCCAGAAACCCATGCTGTGTTATCTTGACATTCAATAATGGTAAATGTTAATAAACCACGATGGAAAGTTTCAAAACGTGAATGTGTATATTGATAAACCCATCCTGTGTTACCTTGATTTTCTACAATGGTAAATGTTAATAAACCATGATGGAAAGTTACAAAACATGAATGTGTATATTGATAAACCCATCCTGTGTTACCTTGATTTTCCAAAATGGTAAATGTTTATAAACCATGATGGAAAATAAGATAACATGAATGTATTTCTTCATAAACCCATCCTGTGTTACCTTGATATTCCAAAATGGTAAATGATTATAAACCATGATGGAAAATAAGATAACATGAATGTATTTCTTCATAAACCCATCCTGTGTTACCTTGATATTCCAAAATGGTAAATGATTATAAACCATGATGGAAAATAAGATAACATGAATGTATTTCTTCATAAACCCATCCTGTGTTACCTTGATATTCCAAAATGGTAAATGATTATAAACCATGATGGAAAATAAGATAACATGAATGTATTTCTTCATAAATCCATCCTGTGTTACCTTGATATTCCAAAATGGTAAATGATCATAAACCATGATGGAAAATAAGATAACATGAATGTATTTCTTCATAAACCCATCCTGTGTTACCTTGATTTTCCAAAATGGTAAATGTTTATAAACCATGATGGAAAATAAGATAACATGAATGTATTTCTTCATAAACCCATCCTGTGTTACCTTGATATTCCAAAATGGTAAATGTTTATAAACCATGATGGAAAATAAGATAACATGAATGTATTTCTTCATAAACCCATCATGTGTTACCTTGATTTTCCAAAATGGTAAATCTTGTTTAACCATGATGGGAAATTTAATTTACATTGATGTGATTTTGATAAATCCCATCATAGTAAATACCTAAAATCCATTACTGTTTATTCATTTAAAAACATTCATGGGAAGAATTCGGAATATCCATGAATGGTTTTAAAAATGGGATTTACCCAATTTACCATTCAAAAAACCATACATGTTTTTTTGTAAAATTTTTACTCTATTTTTAAACTTCCCAACCTTCAATTCCAGTCTTGTTGTGTTTGCTTGACATCTGTAAGTTGCCAGAAGAAAATTCCCATTCTGAAAGATAAATAAGGTGTTCAAATGGGTACTAACAAATTGCTTGGCAATCTGGCAAAATGCTAAGGGGTAACCTAGGAGTAGTAGGAACTTGCACAGCAGAGGTAGCAGTTAAGTTCTACAGTTGAAACATCGTTTCATTCCAAAAACAGTACTACAAAAGCTGAAGAACAGATGTATAGGGAGCACCATTTACCTCAATATCACAAGCACTGTAGCTGACTACAGCAGAGTTCTTGTCCACATCCAAAAGATCAATGGGTACGTCACTCTATAACAATAGCACAAATAATAAAATTAATAATGAATGAACATCTGGACATTCAACCACCATAAAAAAATACCCCCCCCCCCTAAAAACTAAAGCTCCCTCAAATTTTGATTGGCCTTTTGTAATAGAATTCATCAGTTGTCGAAAGTTTCGAAAATCAACAACAAACTTTGTAAAAGGGACACTGACACCAGTTTCACTTCAAAAACTCAAGAGCCTAAAGACATATGGAAACTACCAATAGTGGTACAATTTTGTTAAAAATCACCATACAAGTGTACTGAAGCGACAAACGAGTGTTATAATTGTGATGCCATCAGGAACTTTAGATCTCAACTTGAAAAAATCAGGCTGATTTTTTCAAGTTTTGTTCTTGTGGACTGGAAAAACACCTAAAAATTATTATGGCTCTCTTCTTCCTTCAACAACATTTTACTTTATATCTTCATCTTGATGTACTAGGTGCATTTCATGTCCGAGAAAGCCTATTCGCCAATTTTAGTACTTTTTACCGAAAAGCATTAAAATCCCCATGACAGTGCAAAAGCATGGTGCACACCCTGTTTTGGCTGCTGATAGTTTTTTATTTTCATTCTTTCGGAATATCATACCCCATAATTCTAGGAATCGTCTCTAAAATGGATACCCCATTCTAGATCAGGAGGCCAAATTTACAACCCTGTTGGGGGGGGGGGCATACCCATATGGTTAATTTGGAGGAGTACCCCCCAGCGGGTGCAGTTCCGGGATAATCACATAAACCAACCTGTAATAAGACATTGTCAATGGGAATCTGGACTTCAATGCTCAGTGTGTAACTAGCATCATCTCTGTTCAGTGCAAACTTGTCATTGATTGCAAACTGAGGAATTGCTGACAGGGCACTTGCAGAGTGTGCAGTGTACTGGTACTTTTCCCGTTCTTTTAACACTTTCTGTTGAATGGTTTCAATCTCTAGCCTAAGAAGTTAAAGATTATCAATTGTTGTAAAGAAGACATATGATGAGAATATCAGTAAATAATTTCTCACAACTAACATTGCGCAGTTCCAGAAAATATCCATACCCACCCCATGGAAGGTCATTGGAAATTCTGAGGGGGTGGGGGGTCTCATAAGCCAAGATTTGTAAGGGTAAGTATGGGGCCTTTTTACCTGGAATTTCCAGTGGGGTGGGGGGATTCAAATCAAAATACCTTCCGTGGTCTGTGGGAGGGGTATAGTTTTTCTTTTGGAACAACACATTAAAAGAAATGCGTAGTGTTAACCAGTAAGGAAAATTAATATTTTAAACTTGGAACAAAAAAGGTTAAAAAACAGAGACATTGTGTTTTTAAGAAACTACCAATAACCTTACTTGTATTTGACTGCAATTTAAGCAATACGTAGGTATTAAAGACACCTGAAGAAAATTCAGGGCTTCAATGGGATTTGAGCATGGTCCTGACCAATAAAGCCCTACCAATGAAACTGAAGATTTCACAAACAACTGCAAGTAATATTTCTTCACCTTAAAAGAGCAGTTTGTTTACTCTACCTTGTAGAAACATTCTCTATACTAGGTTCTGCAATATAACATAAATTAGATAATTTACTAACTAAAGGGTGGCACAGTGACCTAACGGTTAGTGGGTCAAACTCCGGATCGAGCGGTCTGGGTTCGAGCCCTGGCCGGGGCACTACATTGTGTTCTTAGGTAACTCTCAGAGTGCCTCTCTCCACCCAGGTGTATAAATGGGTACTTGCAAGTTTACTGCTGGGGGGGGGGGGATGTAACCCTGTGATGGACTAGCATCCCATCCAGGGGGGAGTAGAATTACTTCTAGCCGTTAACAATGCTACAGAAACCAGGATAAGCTCCTGCCTGATGAGCTACTTGGCTCGACAGCAGGCTTTACCTTTTACCTACCTAAGGTTGTCTATTTTTGCCTGCACTTCATCACTGATGGGTTCTTGTGATGCCGTTGTGGGTCCTGCCTCCTTCTGTTGAGGCTCTGTAGTGAGACCCACCACCCACCCAGCATATGTAGCTGCCACTATCTCGTCATACCCAGAGGAACTCACACAACCACCACAAACTGAGGTGATGCTCTCACTCATGGCCTGGAATCAAATCAGAGACTATTATAAATCATGGAAAAGACACCTTATACAGAGGGTCCATTACACATTTTGTGCAAACCACTAGTAAGTGAGCAAGCGCAAGGCAGCAGGAGTGAGTGGAAGATGGCAGTGGAAATAAGGTCCACTATGTACTTCCACTTTTGCTTGAATCAGTCTTTGGCTTACTCACTACACTATCTTACAGAGCTAGAGGGACTAACTTTTGAATTGCCATCTAGCTGTGTACCATGTAAAACACATTCAAGTGACGTGTGTTAAGAATTTTTCTTCACATCACAAGAATAAAACAAAGCATGGATTCAAAGCATGCATCTCTTTATGAGCTCAGCCATTCATCTTTGTCTTTAAGGGACTATGTCACGCAATTTTAGGCAATTTCGGCACTGATCGACCAACTGGTCAATTAGAATTAACTGAAATATCACAAAAACGGCTTAAAACTGTAGAAGAACTCAAAAGAAACACAGAAAGTCCAAAAAGGGCATGGATGGGCAAAATTCAAGAAGATTAAAACAGATGGCGTTTGGGTTCACTTGAAAAACGTCGGCCCGACATTTTTCAAGTTTATCTCAATTTGTAGGAAAGTGTCATTTACAATGCTCGAAAGTCATCCTTGTTTGTTATGTGGCTGCGATTTTTCCAATAAAAGACTTTTGCTCTGCCAATTTGAAGCTTAGAGCTCTTAATTAATGGACATAAATAGAATTACCTAAAATACCATGCCATAGCCCCATTAAGCTGTAATCATGAGATGCTTTAAAGGAAAAATTTCTTAATATGTGACCGTCTAGTATGGTTATCCCCCCTGACACTCCTCACTGAGGCCATAAATAGGAAACTTGATGACACAGAAAACAAATTTGCAAAGCTTGAGTAACCTGTTTGAATCTGTGGACTGGCTCATCCATCTCATCGAAACCATAAACTTCAACCAAACCATCATCACGTCCAACAAGAACATCAGGCACGCCATCAGCTGTTATGTCAAATGTTTCTAATGCCAAGACACCTGAAATTTTAATGTTAAAAGACAAGTTTATTGTAAAAGTAGTACTGCAAAGAGGTGTGGGGCAGGCAGCTGCTCACAGAGTACTGGGTGGAAATGACCTGTAAATATTGGCCTTTTGTAACAATAGTCACTAAAAAAAATAGGTGAATGTGAAGATCACTTCCTCATCAAAAACTCATAAAATTGTAATGTGTTGTTCCAGAAAATATCCATACTACTCTTTTTTGTTTTTCCCCCCTCCCACTGAAGGTTTTTGGGTTTGAATCCTCCCACTCATCTGGAATTTCCAGTTAAGCTCCATACTTTCCTTTTAAAATTTTGGCTTTCAAGACCCCCCACCCCCTCGGAATTTCCAATGACCTTCCATGGGGTGGGTATGGATATTTTCTGGAACTGCACAATGACAAGTTGCCATCTCAATTTAACATGATTGTAAAACTTGCTACCAAGCCACTTCTGATATAAACTAGGAGAACACTGCCCTGATATTTACAAAGACAAGATTGTACTTTTTTGTCCTCAACTCCCAAATGGTGAGATTTGCAAGTATCATATGGCTTTCAGTAGATGCCTGTGTTTGACTAATCCTAAGAGACCTAAAAATTTGGTAAAAAAGGCTAACTAAAAATGTTTTACTGGTAGTTAAAAAAGTTTTTTAAGCCAATTTTTAAAGCCTGTTTTACCACATTTTTTATTCTTTTTTTTTAACTTACCTCCATTCCGCTTGTCATTGGGAATCTCCCACTTGTGATTTGGGGAATGCCTGTGAGATTTAAAATTTTACAACAATTATTATAAAATGATTTTTAAACCCCATCATATATAACTTATTGCTACAGTACTCTTCAAATTTTTATGTGACTGCATACAATTTCAACCAAAAACATGCAAACTGCGGTTATAAAATACGAAAATATAAATAGGACATGCATCTTACTTTACTACTTGTTTTGAGGTAATGCCAGTGATAGCTTAATATAAAGATTATATTCAACTTACCTTCCTAACTGAATCAAGCCTATTTTTCCATCAGATGTCCCATATAAAACTTCTTCTCCTGACAGGCCTGAAAATGAACACAAATACATGCCGTCAATAGGTTGTATCTAGAGATGGTAGTCTGAAATTAATGTCAGCTTTCCTCTTGTAACAACCCCCCCCCCCCCCCAACCCACCAAAGCCCCCACGACCCTCTGTTGGGGGGTTGGGACAAGAGGACAGCTGACATTTCAGACTACTAGGGATGGGTGTGCAGAGGTTTCATTAGAGGAATGCAGGACCCGGGTAGAAGGCGAGACCCGGGTACCAGTACCAGGATACTCATGAGTCAGTACCTGGCTACTTTTAAATTGAACATAAAGAAATTTACTTCAAATGTTCTTTTCTGCCTTTCTACTCTCCTTTTGGTGCCTTCCTACTTCAAAACTTAGTGAAAACCCTGGGTGTGTATGTATCCAAGGCTGTAAATGCTTTAATTTTGTTGTTGTTGTTGTTGTTGTTGTAAAATAACGTCTCAGTTTTATTAATACTTACCTCCGTTACCATTATTAAGTGCAAGAACCTGAGGGGGTCCTGCAACCTCAACTTCATAAAGCAAATCAGAATCCTACAAAAAAATTATTGTGTTTAAAAACTATAAGTTGCAATACAACATACCCAGGGGGGGGGGGTACTCCGGGATCAAAGTGACAGGGATGATCCAATGGAGGCAAAACTCAGGACCCAAAAAAATCCCTAAGTCTCCCGACATTACCCCAAAAAATCCCTGGACCAAAAAAACGCCCAAAAAAATCCCTAGTCAAATTACCCCTTAATTGCCAAGGCCGCGCCAAGGCACTTTAGTTTGATTTTAATACCCAAAAAAATCCCCTATTTAAATCAAGTCACCCAAAAAATACCTGCCAAATTCTCCTACCCAAAAAAATCCCGGAATCGAAAATTTTGACCCCAAAAAAATCCTTCGCACATACCCTTCACTTGGATCCCGGAGTACCCCCCCTGGGACAACATATGAAGGGAAAACCAAAATGAAACTGTGCCAAGAAAAATAATAAGCACTTGGGGCAGTTATATTTTTGTTTTTCTCTTCATAGGTTGTACGAAGCATAGGGTTATATGCTGCCTAATACTTCCTCAGCTTTGTCAGGTCATTCTATTTCATGGAGATTTGTATAAATACAGGGAGAATTAGAAGCTATGAAACACACAGTCTCAGACATAGTGAAAAAAGTCAGGCTGATTTTTTCAAGTTTTGTCTGCTAATGTGGACTGGAAAAACACCTAAAAATTATAATGGCTCCCTTCTTCCGTCAACAACAATATTATTTCCTTTATATCACCATCTTGATGTACTAGGTGCATTTCATGTATGAGAAGACCGAGAAGACCTAATCGCCAATTTTAGTACTTTTTACCAAAAAGCATTAAAATCCTTGTGACAGTGTCCCTTTAAGAAAGACGGAAATTGATGAGGGATCCCACGTAAGTTTCACTTCACCTAGCTGTTAGCCATTGTGGTTGTTCTAATGGTGTTGTAGTCATCATACCGAACTATTGCAGTCATCAAAGGGATGTGGTTATAATCCTACTTGGGGCAGTTTCATTTTATTTTATTTACCAATTACCGGTATATGTACTTGATTGAGAAACCACTAAATAATGAGATTACTGACATTTTTACTGATCTAGGTAATTTGCAAAGTTACCTGTAAGACTCTTAGGACTCTATCTTGACAAGCCAGAACTGGAACCAATACCTCTGTATTTCTGGAATTGTTTCAAATCATTTCAATCACAAAATGGTCCACTAAAAAAACAACTTATGACTTGATTCATGAGCAGCAGTATTTTAAACTTATCTTACTTTTTAGTTGGTAAACAAAGAACATCAGTAATCTTATCTCCAGACAGGAAGTAGTTTTCATCTTTACAGTCACGATAATGATTGTAGATGTAGTTTCCACAGAGGAAAAGATCAGCTCCACTGACATACCTGCCCACAAAACAAAATAAAGTTTTATAGTCCGTTTTCTAACAAACTCAATGAAACATTTTAATCAAATGTCAATTTTTTTAAAAAAAAACTAATGGTCAGTTTTGTGACAGTCAGTGGGAAGGCACACTCAGATACATTAAGTGATTAGTGTGCTGGACTCCATGGCAGATTTATGCGTACAGAGGTCTGGGTCAAGCCTTGTTTGGGGTCACTGGGCTGTTTTCTTGGACAAGACACTTTGCTTTCACAGTATCTCCCTCTATCCAGGAGTATTTAAATGGGTACTGGCAGATTTAACGCTAGGAAGCAACCCTGCATCAGACTTGCACCCCATCCAGGTAGTTAAATAATGCTATGGGACCCATGTTCTCCACAGATAAACAGGGCATATGCATATAATAATGTTAGTGGAAAATGAGACCTACATGGACTGGATGCTTTCTGTCAAGTTGGTATCAAATCCCAAGAACTGTTTTCCCTTCTTAGTGTAACCACGCACTTCAGCTCCAGATGCTACAAAGATTTTCTCTTGAGAGGGGCCGTCAATTCCACCAAGCTGCAGCTTAGAGATTGGTGATCCAGGAAGTGTCTTGAATGCCACCTGAAAAAAAGATGTCAGAATGTTAAGTCTTTTACAATGTAATTCCCAGGTTAAGTACACAAGGATAAGTCTACATTTGTGCCTTGTGGCCTGTCAGAATGGCACGTTTCTTCAGATTCCATAGCATGAGTCCGTAGCAGAATTACCCCAGTATTTAATTCACCAGTACCCATTTTTACACCTGGGTGGAGAGAGGCACTATAAGAGGAAACTGACTTGCCCACAGAACAGAGGGCTTAAACCCTGACCACTCAATCTGGAGTCCAGCACATTAACCATTTAATGTGGGTTTTTTTGAATAGGCCACCATGCCTCGTGACTATGATGATAAGTAAGGAGCAGAAATATTTCAAGCTTATGACTTACAAGGTTTATTAAACAGCAGTGAACAGTGTTCAACAACACTCCTCTATTTGACTCTGTTATGTTTAACTAACCTGGGAAGCATTCTTTTTCATTCCAAAGCATGTCAGTACTCCATCCTGATCAGCTATTGCAATCTAGCAGTCAATTAAGAAATACCAAAACTGAGCATTTGTTAAAGGCTGTATTTATAGGAAAAAGGAGTAAATAGAATATAATAACTGATGTCACTCTTTAAGTAGTAAATCAAAAGAGGAGGGAGGGGGCAAAGTGAATACTGTAAAATTCCAAAAGATAAGCCCCCCCCCCCCCAAATTTGGATGCGGGAATCCTAGCCCTCCCAGATACAATCCCATGGGCTTATATTTAGTTAAGCTCTTTAAGAAAGATATAGCTTTTACAATTACAGGCCCCTCTTGTACGGCTTGTTTTGTATTTTATGTTGTTTTGCATTCTACATTGCCACCCCACTTCCTACTCCCAAACCGCACCTGAAAGGGTGTTTAGCAGATAAAAGCCAGGGCTCAACAAGCTTGAAGCAAACAGTGATTGATTTAAAAAGTGTTGAAAGCTGTATAAAGTGTTTGTTGACTTTGACGTTTAAATTTTCCATTATTCCGTTTATAAATTAGTCTGTTTAACAGTGCTTTGTGATTATGGAAAACTTTATCGTGAAATAAAAACTGAAGTCTTCTGTTGTTTTATAAAACAAATAGATTCCATTTTGCCATGCATCTGTTCAGTTATAGATCACAGAAGTCGTCAAAATGTGGTAAGAACTTAACATCAGTGACCCACTCGCCTAGCGGCTCCTGGGCCACTTTTTTTGTTCTTAACACATTTTGAGTAATCTGCCATCTATAACTGAACAGACGCGTTGCAAAATGGAATCTATGTGTATATGGAAATCTTTCTATTAACTGTGCATGGATTTGTGTTGATGTGTTGGCTTGACACTAGGAAACCATAACAGCTACATGTACAAAGCCTGATTGTACTCCTACTTCCTCAATAATTTTGCTCTGCTGTTCATTTCAATCATGAGAACAAACGATGTTATAACACCAAAATTTAGCTTATCCAATTCGAATTTTGTTTATAAATCATTTAAAATTGTCATAGAAACGACCTAATTTCTCAGTCTCTTTCACCTTCTGAGCGGTCCGTTTTCCTCCCCCAGACAGCAGCTTCATCGTCTTGGGAGATGTAACGCCAACCTAGAAATAAAAATCTCATATTTTTAGCTCAAAAAGCTCTACACAAACCCTGTCAAGTAAAGCCTTGGTTTGGTCGTATCCAAGGAAGCTAAAATAGCTTGTGCACACCTGCAGGTAGTCCAGGCGAGAAAGGTTTAATTCCATCATCTTGAAAGCACAGTTTTAAAGTTCACCGACTTTCAGCTTTCTTCTTTACGTTTACGGCTTTCAGAGAAAGTTTTTTCGCTTTTGAAATCACATTTAGAAGTTTTTTACACACAGAATTTACGAAAATTCGACAAGTCAACACTGATTCCTGAGTATGCAGGATTTTGATCAGCGGAGAAATCATGGAAGGAGTTTGTTTGTGTAAGGGAACCCAAATGTCCAGTTCTAACTTGCGAGGGGCCTAGAGGCCGAAAAAAATCGGTGAGCGGAGTCGAATTTTTTTTTATCCCTACACGTTTTTTTATGTTAGGTCATCAAAATTTAAAGCACTTTGCCCCGAGACCCAGAAGAGACAATGACACGTACTTTACAGGAAGTCAGTAAGAAGGATAAAAGTTAGCTCATAAACAGGGAACCAAAATAGACTAAATATATATCCTATTTCAGACCTAATCGGCTTTTAAAAAACAGTATCTCAGAAACCTGACCTTCTCTAATACATAATCCCCTCCCGCCCCCCGTCTAGAAGTGTTATTTTTTGATACGCGCTAAACACCGGGAACATTAACTTTAATTTAGAGTTTTTTTAAGTATCAGAGACTGAAAAACCGCTTTCTCTTCTTTAAAAGTGTGTTTAAAGGTTTTATGCTCAAATAAGTATTTTCTGGAAGTCTGAGACGTCAGTCGTCTTCACATTGCCTGCTTGCTAGTTTTCTCTTTTAGTATGCGTGATCACAAGAGCATTAATGTATTTTACACACTGCAAGTTTAAAAACTAGTTTAAAGATGGCTTGAAAGTGACAACAAACCGCCTCGAAAAGTGTCCCAAAGTGCTCCAAATGGCAATAAAGCGTGCCATATATACGCGCGTTTTTTCGTTTCAACGGTCTACACACACACGGCTTTCCGAAAGCACTAGAGAGGGAAAATAAGGACACCAGGTAACGTTTCAAGCTTCATTGCAGCTTTTCAAAGGAAAGAAGAGATATTATTTTCAACTCATTTTCACGCTCAAAGTACACTCAATTCTTAATCCATATCAACTCTAAGGCCCGGGCCAAACGTCGAACTTCACATGAGTCGAACCCAATGCAAATGAGCAAGTTGTTTTCGACGACATCTTGACGAGTAGGCAAAGCAGGTAGAAATTACAGTGTTTGTACAGTTTGTATGGGAATCTGACGGTAAATACTATCTTCTATAAATAAATGGCATGTAATACATGCAGAAGCGATGACGTTTCACAAGGGGTCTTACAAAAGTTTCTGAGGAAATTTGTCAAAAACTTAACGTAAATAAAAGTAGCTGACGCCTTGTGCGTGATTAAGACTGTTATCCAACTGCAGCTTACATTTTTTAAACATAAAAAGCAATGTTAGTGATTGTATAAATAGCACAGTTAGGATCTGATGCCGAATTCAAAAAATACAGTAGTCCACAGTAGTTATGAACTCACAGCTCAAGGATGCAAAGTTAAAAATACATTTTCTTCGTAGATTTGCTCAATTGTACAACAGTAATATTTTATTTTATATTTTACTTTTTTTTAGATTTCCCTATGTTGTCTCAAAATGCAACAAAGATTACGTTATATTATAGCGTGACTTGCGATAAACGACATACGATACGCGGGAGCTAGCTTTTAAGCTGCGAGAAAGGTCAAACGGTCTCTTGCTCACAGCGGTCCTGTATCTTCTAAGAATTAGAAATTTCTGTCTACTAAATCTAATAGATCCCATCATATAAAATTTACTCTCTTTCGTTTAGGGAAGTGGTCATAACAAGTGTACTCGACGAGGACCCACCTTGTGTAGGGGTAGGGGGGCGGGCTATGCAAGATACCACCTGTCTGGTTAGTCAAATGGACAAAATTTATTGGCCTCAAAATTTGCGTTCAGACTTTCATATAAGATGTGCATGAAGCTCGCACTGCTGGAGAAATGGCACAAGGTTGTTTGCATCTTTTTCTTAGTTTCTACTCTTGATAGAGTGGGGGTATATAGACACAAAGAAGACACCATTTTTTAAGGTGGAAAAGCGGGGGTACATGAAGAGACCAGGCTTGTATTTTTGCAGAGTGGTGGGTCCTGTCTGAGTACAACAGTTTTGATCATTTCCCTTATACATTGTAGTGTTCCATTCTAACTGCACGGGAGTATTTTGCTTTTGTGTTCTACGCGGCGATTTCTTGTTGTTAAACTTGATTTCTGTTCGATTGATCGGGTGTCTGCATTAAAGCGATGACGTCATCAGTTACACGTCATCGCTTAAAAATGAATTCTGGTCAACTTATGAATTGTGAAGTTAAGATACTAGGCAAAAGTTTTTATTCGCCGAGTTTGAAGGATGTAGCAGGGCTAGAAAGCGTTCAGTTACGTTTTTAATTTCCCATACATTTGTCTATATATTTTTCCGCATGATTGACCCGGTTCGCGGGACCTGTGGTCGTGATAGAGGGGGACTTTGGGGTTTTCGGTTTCTCGGTTTGGCCTTTTTTAGATCGGTATTTCGGTTTTCGCAACAAAAAACCGCGGTTTTCGGTTTTGGCGTCTTCGTCGGTTTACGGGTTTTCCTTCTATTATTAGCATACGGTTTTTGGTTTCCGGCAAAAATACTAGCGGTTTTTCGGATTTTGTATTTGCTGTGGTTTTCGGCTTTTCCTATTTGGTTTACAGTTTCTCTGAGATCATGCTGGTAGAAAAAAAAACTGCTTTTATGTTTAAAATGCAAGTTAGAGCAGTGTAATTTAGCGTGTTAATGAACAAAATGTCAAGACTCTTTAAAAAATTCCTTTCTTCCTTCTTTCAAAATCTCGAGGTACCAATAGCCCTTATGCATGTTTACGTCAGACTGGCTAGTTTCACCACCAAGCCTCGCTTTCGAAGTGCAAACTTGTAAATATTATCATGAACGATTTCCCAAAGCAGCAAAGATGAAAAGAATACCCACGTGAAAACTGCATGAAAGTGGCAAAAGGTTGCGAATAATTTGCGTAAACGAGGCTTGGTGGTGAATTTTGAGCTTATGACGTTATCACACATAAGGCCTATTAAGGTTAGAGCTTTGGAATTTGGCATGTTATGTTCGGTTTTCGGTTTTGATCGAAATTCACTTCGGTTTTTCGGTTTTGCATGATTTTTTGTGGGTTTTTCGGTTTCTTACAGGCCCCAATGCCCCCTCATGATACTGGTATGGACTCTTTTAGACTATTAGATGGTCGTACTTGCGTGAATCGCGAAAGAGCAATTGTGTATTTGTTTAAAGTTACTATGTTCTGACCTTTTCTGACACAGTGTCTTTGCATACAATCTAGTAAGTTACTGAATATTGCCATCTCAAAATAGATTCCCTTATACGTCTTTCGGTTTTGATGAGTATCTGCGAAAAATGACACTTGGTACGTGCTCTAAAGCAAATTGAAAGCGGAATGAGGCAGCATTACCAATATTAGCGACACCTGCAATTCTCTCATTTTAGCTCCGTACGATTCCGCATTGCTGGTTGGTCACGTTTCGGTGTTGTATTTCTTCTGCTTTCCTAATGAGGCCTTTGACACGGGGTTGGATTTTCAAGATGGTGACGTCATCAGTGGAAGCGCTTTCATTTCAACCATGAGGGGACTTTATAAGAAAGCGAAATTCTATGTGAATCCAATTCCATTTTCACACGGTACACGATCAAACAAGGTTAATTCAGTATAGATCAGAACATTTGTATATTTTTGGGAGAATCTGAGGAATAAACAGTAAGCAAACAAAATTCACAGTTTTAGTAATTAGTATCTGTTGCAGGGAAATCTCACATTCGAAGTTCATAATCAGGTTACCGGATGAGAAAATTCACGCCGCTAACTGTTTTCTCCAGAAAACAGCCTGAAAAACTTTTGCTCAAAACAAAATTCTTTCTTTGTCGTTTGCACTGATGCTTGTGTAAACTATTTTAATGCGAACGTTCACTATCTTTGACTGGACAGCTGTCGAACAAAGTCAACAATTGAGTAAACATTAGCCAGTTGTCAAGCAGTATCACTATGTCATTCTTATATCCAGACAAGTTCCTTTGTAATATACAGTAGAACCCATTTACAGTCGAATCCCGATAACTCGAACCTTCAAGGGAAATCGAAAAAGGTTCGAGATATCGGGAGTTCGAGTTATCGAGGGTAAAATTAGCAAGAAAATGACCTGAAGGGGAATCGAAAAAGGTTCGAGTTAGCGGGAGTTCGAGTTACTGAGGGTTCGAGTTATCGAGATTCAACCGTATAAGGTTCCATGTCCTGAATATATATACTAACGAATGACATTCTACAGCGCTGCTGGAGTCTGAAATTATCTTCGGACAGTTTCAACAGTCAGAGGACAAGACAAAAAACTAAAAGGATTTTGAGCGAATTTCGACCACCGCTTGAGAAGAGACCGGCGCCAGCATTTAGACGCACAACAGCGGATTTCCGACAATATAGAAAATAACACAGTTTGCAATATTATATACAGGAGAAATATTAAAAATTTATTCTTTCTGTGAGATGCTGACGCGAATAATCTGTAAATTAGAAATTTAAAAGTATCGGAGGCTTCAAAAGACATCAAAGAGCCTCTTCTAAAAAAGGGTTTTTTCTGCTCTTGGCCTAGTTGAATATTGTTTTTTGTCAATTTTTTTAATTTTTTTTCCCAAGAATTGTTTTATTTTTGCCCGAGTAATTTGATCGATCACAACTGAAGATTTAAAAGTTTTTTGTTATTATTTACTCGCGGATGACGTATGCCCCTAAATTATCCTCGGAATGTTGCAACACGGTGTTTGAAACGCGCTTTCTCGCTCCGGTGTATGTTGTGCAGAGCGGGCGGAACGAGCTTATTCAGGGGGCGCGATCCATTGGACCAAAATTTTCGGTTTGAATTTTCGAAATTTTCATCTGTCAAATGGAACGGTATTTTCCACTTGAATCGGCCAGGCTAGTTCCATTCCCGCAAACAGTAAAGAAAACTGAAGATATTACTCCCTCTTGATAAATTCTGAAGCCATCTATCCTTTCACTTAGCTCAAAAACGTAGCTCCACGCTTTTTTAAACGTAAAGAATGCGAAAAGTTTACACTGGAAACACATACGTCTGCTTTTATGACATCTACGGAAACATTTGGATGCACAAGATGTGCTCTTATCGCATTCGTTTAAGACAATTATACGTGGTGTGCACGTATTTTCGAACTGCTTACCAAAGCTTGCTAAGCACACGTGTTCCAATAACGCAGTTTATAAGCTGTCTGCCGCAAGAAGACAAGACGAACACTGATCATCCGTGTCGAGCAGCTGGAATGACCGCCATGTCGAATTTTGTCGATTTCCGGGTTGGGAAAAACTGGGCCCGAGCATAAAGTGGCGAATGGAACAGGATTTTCCGAGAATTCCGATTTTCCGGAATTTGAGGACAACCTCCAGAAGTTGACCAAAATTTTCGAAACGAGTTTCCGGAAACTTTCTGTTCCATTTGATTTTGTACCGGAATTTCCGAAAAATTTGGTCCAATGGATCGCGCCCAGGGTAAATTTCATGTCGTGAGGTCTGATATTTGACTTGTATTTTTTCCAATCCTAAACAATAACAACAATAGTGATTGTGTTACGAGTATATCGTATTTGCAGCTTGTGAGATGGAGCTCAAAAAACATAAACCGTGTGCTATTGAATTTAATTACATCTTCTCTGTTTAATGAAGGTTTGTGAGGTTTCGTCGACAAGATGACGATGCTTGCCTTCTTTGTTTTGTTTCTTGGAGTCGGTGTTTTGGGAAGCAAAGGTAAGAAAAATTTTACAGATGTTGAAGCATTCGCTATCGACAGATAGACATCCGCAAGGAAATCGAGCGAGTGATCGTTCATTCATTTGCGGGACATCGAATGTTGACTCAGGATTTAAAACTTATCTAACTGTTGCAAATGCCTGCTGTCTGGAATAAATTCAGCAAAAAAGCCTAAAAATACATTGCTTTTTGACGATAAATTTAATTAATCTTCCTTCCAATTCTTGCAGCACACGACTCAAGGGGTGGATCAAGGTTTTTTCTGGTAACGGATCTTCGCAACTCAACAATTGATGTTGAAAAGCTGCACGCATCGTTTGCAGACAGAGGTTTAGCGGAGATATTCAATAGGTTGGTGATCGTTCAGCGCGGACAGGATGGACGCTTCATCAATTCTCACGGCTCGTTAAAGACATTATTGAGAGCACAAGAGAGGCAAGAATCGCTTTGTTCATTCTGTTATTTTAAGGAGGTGTTATATTGTTGAGCAATGCAAGACTGTTTTGGAGATTTAAACAGCGTGTAATTTCAATTGTCTCGGCTCGCGAAAATCATACCGATTTCACGCATTGGTAGTTTAATTCACTCTTGCGGTAAAAAAGGGGTTCATAAAGACCGCATTATCATATCGAAGTAATTATAAGATGTAAAAACCCAGCTACAATTTTTTTCCCACTCGAAGGAGTGTATTTCCACCCTTGCAATATGCACACGACTTATTTGGAAATTTACAAAATTTGGAAGCAACGCGGAAAATATCAACAATTTTGATTCTTGATTCCCACAGAAAGACCTACAATGTCTCGGTTAATTCCCTGTCTTGAAATCATTTACACACGCGGAATTTGCCCTCAAACAACTAGAATGATCTCTGTACTGTTTGCGTGAATTAATATGATATGTCTCCATCGGAAACAAATTTAAAATTGAGCCAGGTACGAGTTTATTTTCCTGCGAGAAAATGTCGTGTGATCTATAAACAGTGTGTTATAATTTATTTGAAAAGGGTAGCGTTCTTTATCCTCATAAATTATTTAAAATAACGCTCGAGACTCTATTTTGGCGAACGAATGCAGAAAATGTTTTATTGTCAACACACAGCGTGAGTTTATGCGAATGCCCTGATCACACTGGATCACGCGCTAATTATATAAGCTTGTGTTAATATAAGCTTCTTGTCCGGGAAGTTTTTGCAGCAGTACAGTACGTTTTTTTGCTGTGATATTGCTGCTTTAAGCAAAGATATTTTGAGTAGCTTTAATTTTTAATAAACAGTTTAGTAGGGAAAATATTGAGATAATTTAATTTTGCTTCATGCAAAATATTTGTTGTTTATACAAATATTTGCCTCGTAGGTCGAAGCGGGAATTTCAGGCTTGACCGCTTTGCACCCCATTAATGCTTAGAAAAATAGACCGTACTATATGAAAGATTACAGCTTGTTTTGTAGGGTAAAGTTCTGACAATGGAGTTAACAAAAGATTAAAACCCTGTACTGGTGACAGTAAATTATGTTGGGGTACATTTTTCGGGGGAGGGGTAAGGTTCTTCATAACTCTTCCAGGAGTTATATTCTTGTGATGTAGCTTGGGTATACAAATTAGAGATTAGGCTTAACTCTTTCGCTGCTGACTTTTCTGTTGACCTTACTCCCCCGCAGTGCTGCATTTTTTTCACAGTGCGTTGAATCACACAGTCACGCATCATATTCAACAGTATCTTTCGTTCTATTCAAGCAATTTAATTAAGATTTTCAGGAAATGTGCCTAACATAATTCTACATCGTAAAAAGCAACCTTTTCATAAATTCATTGCATTTTGGTCCTTTCAGCAATTTCGTTCGCCATCTGATAGCTTCCTTCCCAAGCGTGAAGGTTGAAACCATTGTTTGCAATAGCCGCGTCTCAAATACTCAATCTGTTCGTTGAAATCGCTTGATTCGTTAACCACAACTGTTATATTCTCGGCGAAAGTCGGTTAGAATCTTCTCCGAAGCACTCCTCGATTGAAAATTTCTCATTCGACGCCATGTTTAAATGTCCTTTGGCCGTAAACAGCAACATTGTAACATGAATTTGTCGATAATACTCCGCCATTATATGCAAACGGAAAAAGATCGTGCTTGTCACGCTTTCAAGTTCTCTTAGAGGGTATCTGAAGTAATTATTGATCATAGCGTCCCTATTGAAGACAGTTTCGAAAGGAAATCTGGGATTGTTTATCATGTCGAGAAAACTCGACATCCGCACTCAGAGTCACGAAATGAAATGTCGAGTTTTCTCGACAACCGCAGCGAAAGAGTTAAAATAGTATGTGAACTTGATCAACAACTTACAAATTTCAGGTTCCCCAAACAAGTTAGACTGAAAGCATGGATGTGCAAAACTCACACCCCTCCCCACCCCTCTAGTTATTGGAAAAAACCGCTGACCTCATAAAAATGTGTTTTCTTGATTAATAGATGAACAACCTTTATAACAGATCTCATCTTTATATCTTCTACTTGTTACTTTAATTCATTAAGAGTTGTTTACTGATTTGTTGTTGTTTTTTTGTACAGGACATTCTGGTCTATTTCAAGAAAAGAAATTCTGCCATGGTTGTTAGAAGAGAACCCAAGTGTTATTATTTGTGTGGCTGATAACACAGATGTTCCACAGATATTGATTTCTGCAGAGAGAAATGGTATGATTGAATAAATCTGTTTTGTTAATTATCATCAAAATATTTGCTGTACATATTACTTCATTAACCATCTGATTTTCAGCCTAATCATGTTAGCATTTTCAGTGGCCTAGCCAGGGGAGGGTTCCAGGGGTTCAGGCCCTCAGATTCCAAATCAAATTGGAATTCAGAAGTGTTGGTTTTTGTGGAGGGAGGAAAACCGGAGAACCTGGAGAAAAACCCTCAGAGCAAGGACAAGAACCAACAACAAACTCAACCCACGTATGACACTGGGCCGCGTTAGTGGGAAGTCAGCTATCTCACCACTGTGCTATCTCTGCTCTCCCTCTAGTTATGTTTTAAGAGTTTTGCTATGCAGTAGCACATATTTGAAACACAAAATTCCTTCTGATAAATAAGCTGGTCCACCAAATTAGACCTTTTAATGGTCAAACATGCTCACCAGTTAGAATTTTGTAATATAATTTGCTAGGGAAAAGTTAGGATGCAGGATGTATATATTTTAAGAAAGTTTTACGGCACAAGCAGTAAAACGCAGTTAATGGAGCGTGACGTGCAAATCCCTTATTAGTTTATTAGGTACTGTATTTAATTACGTTACATGTTTGGTGGCAATGACACAATGTCTTTGTTTTCCTGCTTAGTTTAGTTGGGTACCTTGAATTAGGTTATTGTTTCATCTATATTGCACAACACTGTCTAGTCTTGTCACAGCATGATCTGCAAGATGGCAATTTTCTATTGGTTGCAACCATAGCCATGTCTAGCTATAAAAGCAGTATGATTCAATGTAAAAGCACTTCCCTTCATGGTGTGCTGTAATCAGTAAGCATTTGTTGTAGAAAAGAAAATTTTCCCACCCTCCCTCCCTTTATGGAGGTTGCTTGTTTATCAATAAACTTGGGGGTCACCTCCTTCGGGGTTGGCGGTTAAGTCTAATGGAAGCGACTTAAACCCCCAAGCTTTGGGCATTGTTTCTGCCCTTTCATTTGTGCACCTGCCAATATCTTGTCCGATCCGGCACTGGCTTACCCATGAGTGCCGGGGAGATAGGTGAGGCTTAGAAGGTCACATGTTCAGTTTGACCGTCAATTTGACCTGCCAATACTCTTGTCCGTCACCAGTGCGGTAGTGCTGGAGATAAGTGAGGCTTTATTAGATCGACAGGGCTCAAAAACGGCTGATTGGTCGAATTTTTATGACGTTTCATGGCGAATGACGCCTAAGTGCGCATGCTTTTCAATGAGAGCCTGCGATCACAAATTGAAATCGATTGAAAGTGTTCGGTCTCACTGAGAGTATTTTTACTGTTTATACGGTCGTACTACCGAATAAAATCGGCTAACATGGACACTAGAAGTGATAAGACCAGTAGCTGACTCTACCTTGAATCATTGCTGTGCTGATAGGTCAATGAAATGGTTTACCAAAGGAACGATTACGCGGAAACATGGGTCAGCGATTCAAAATGGCGTGAGTCACATGCATTGTTTGTGTTTGAACTGGCTTGCAAAAAGGCCGTTTTTGTTTTAAAATGACATTTCCAGTGTGAGTCTACTAGTTCAAGGCATGAGCCGATTTTCTGTGATGATTTGAAACTCGATTTATTTTCCAATCCACTCTGGACATCAGCCGTGCACATGTTAAACTGGCGAGCGTGCGTAACACTTTTGGCTTCAATGTTCTACCTTCTCCATGGATTAAGCTGCATATTTTCAAACACTGTATAGTCTGTAAAACGGGGAAGGGCCTTGTCCTTTATCTTGGAAATTTTCAAGTGATGTGACTCCTCGTCAAAGTCAGAACCTTCGTGGTGGTCGCAAGATGAACCATCGGAATCGCTCTCGTCCTTATCGTCACCATTTTCAAAGCTTATCCTTCGTTCTCCGTGTTCGTTTGCATCATCATTATCTTCCCCTTCCACTAGGTATCTAATATTTAAGTTCAAAGATACTTAAGAACATTTATATTGCACTCATGAAGTTATATATACACTGTGTAAGATGCTTAAAATGACACGAATCTGTCTCTTTTGTGTGAGTTTAAAATATTATGAATAATATAAAATTGAAACATGCATGTACAGTGTCTGTTAACCAAGATCTCTCTATTTTAAAGTCATTAGGCAGTGATGTCTTCAACTCTAACATCTTTTTCTTGACAAATTTTCGTTAATTTGAAAACTAGCTCTTTGACTTTTGTTTTCACTATAGCTATTGATTTTATTTATTTTAGTTTTAAGGAGCAATTAGTCAACCCTGGTAATACATGTTTACATGCTGTACATGTCGAGATGCAACTACATGTAGGTGTTCAAAATGTTCCTAATAATTATTTAATAAACGCATCAATAAAAATTAGCTTAGTGCTTCAAGGAATCATTACTTTGTAGTGACCTAATTTTAAGTCTCTATCATTCGCTTGCATTATTCTGTCTTCTTTTCAGAAACGTCTGTTTTTTTTCAGGGACCGCGTAGCCGCCCCCCCCCCCTCCCAATTTGTTTCTGAAAAAATAAAGGCTTACTAAAGGGCCTGTTTACATGGAAGACGGGTGCCCCGGCTAACCGAGTTACCCTGGGCGAACCAACTTTTCATACATTTCTTTAGAGAACGCATCAAAGCGTTTACATGCAAGACGGGCTCGGTCTGCTTGCCCAGGGCGCCCTTCTAGGCAGGATAGCTTTTTGCCATGTAAACGGTTATGCCCGGGCTATCCCGGCTTGCCGGGATAAGTCTTCGCGCGTGTTCTTAAATTAAATTTGAAGTTAATGGCATAAAATGTATAAATTCTGGAACCAAACAGTGCTATTTGACCAAATTTTTTGACTGGAAAATTTTTCTTTGAGTAACAGCTAATTAATTTGAAATTTTCGTAGGAATGATTATCCTAACTCACGAAACAACAATTTTAATTTCAATTTGGTGGCCAAAGACTGTTGAATTTCGATTTAATTCCCCCCTAAATGGACATACTAAAGTTCTAAGAGCTTGCACATCAAAATAAAATAGGTTTGAAGACGGCTAGCCTTGATTATTTAGTAAAAAGTGATATTTTTCTTCAATCATTTGGAGCTACATGGTTTTCCCACGCTGTGACACGCTTCAATGACGCTGTCTCAACTCGGGTAGAAGGGCTGTGAATTCTGCATGTAAAGGCGGGCTATGTTTCATCCCTTCTAGCCGGGTAACTCGGTTAGCCGGGGCACCCTCCCTCCATGTAAACAGGCCCTAAGAGAAAAATGTCTAAAGCCCCCCTACTTAAAGTCACTAGTCAGCCCCCCTGTTTTTAAATGAACATTACCTGTTAAATGTTTTAGCAAGCTCTTCCATTCTTAGTTTTAAAAGCATACTTGACTATGGTTTAATTTATTACTGTTATATAATTAGTTGCTTAAGGTGTTAAGAAAGTGTTATGTTAGTACAGATGAAACTCAACTATAGACTACCAATAAGAGCAAAAATAAGAGCAACAAGACAACTGATGGCAATTACAGAATAACAGCCATAACTTAGCATGTGTACAGATAATAGTCTCTTTACAGTGTATAGGATTATTTTAAGGATTCAGTGCCCTACAATACAAATACACTGCATGAGAAATATTTCTCTGTAACCTGCCATATTGGTAGAGTTTCTTCTGTGGGGAGGGGGAGGATTTTTTTTGGGAATAATCTCTTAGCCCTAATAGACTTCTTGTACAAATAAATCTGTTACACGTAATTTTATTCAACAGAATGCATATGATCTTTATCAATAAATAAATAACACCAATAATGGAAAAATGTATCCTACAAAATGATTCAGGGATACACAGCATGTACGGCATGAAAAAATAAATTTCATAGATTACTCTGGCTTATTCACTGTTAAACTGAACTCTTAGTATTGACTATAACAGGGGGTGGGGGCACTTATTTGTGATGAAGAGGAGTACCATGAAATCATGTGTTATAACCCCCCTGTTATATATGCCCATCTACCTCCGACTATAAGCCCCCCCCTTCCTGGATATTAGCCTCCCTTTCCCTATACCATTCTAAATATTGAAATAAATTTGACTTATTTTAATCAATGCTGCTGTAGCTTATTTCAAAACATTTTTTTTATTCAGCTTATAAGCCCCCCGGTTAAGAGATCATTCAAAACACCTTACGAGGTTGTATAAGCCCCGGGCTTATAACTGGGATTTTACGGTATTCAGTGTGACCTTGACTAAAGGCTTCCTGCTCATCTTCCTTTCAATTTTTTTTTGATGGTTTAAGGCAGCTCTTTGTTGATCAGAGTAATTGTGGACAACTGCAGTTTTGATATTGGTTCTGAGTTGGGTCATTCCCTGCTCTTGGAGCTCTCTTTCTGCTCCTTCTGCTGTTCTTGCTAGGAACAGCTCTTCATGTTCAATAGAGAATAGTGCTCTGTAGCACCCATCCAACACAGTGTAAGCTACATAATTGAATAAGCTTAAGGACTACAGGCATATGAGATAAAGATGTATTTTTCAACAATGACACAAGTATGGGACAAAGAAAAATTCTGAGCTTTATGAATTAAAGATGGAAACTGGAAGCCAGTAGCCATCCAAGTTTATGATAAACCTATGAGGCCTACACTACACATTAAGTGAGCTTGGTAAAATATTGTGTATAGCAACCAGAACACAAGATTATAATTTTAATGTCATATCCTTTTGAGGGTCAATGAAGGAAATGAAATGTTTTCACATTTTATAATAATTATTCTTTTGTGTTATACAAGAAATTGTTAGTGCAAA
Organism: Oculina patagonica; assembly: GCF_052425735.1. Lineage (NCBI taxonomy): Eukaryota > Metazoa > Cnidaria > Anthozoa > Scleractinia > Oculinidae > Oculina > Oculina patagonica. Next base: position 21,525,800 of record NC_135762.1, read on the forward strand.
ATAATAGTCACCAATAAAGAGTTGATGATACCATGTCTGCTCTTAAGTTAGGGCTTAGTCTACAAGTTGACAGTTGCAATTGTATACGAATGTAATAATTAAACCTTGAAATTTTTTCTGAAGCATATTCTCCCCCACTCAATTCACTTTTTGTTTGTTTGTTTGTTTGTTCTTAGTTTTTCAACAAATATTCATTTTGCTAAGTTATTTCTATTAATATTAGCAAAGTAACTTTGCATTTACAGCATAATTTCAACTGAAGGGGAAAATGTAACCCTTACTTGTCACAGGAATTGTTGTGGATATAACATAAATTCCTTTTATTTATGTATTGCACTTCTATGTATGGGCCTCAAATAAAAAGAGTTTATTTTAGCAGTCTAAGTTCAACACAACCAGCCTACTTTAATGTCTGGGAAAGCCATTGCACAGCTTATAGTCACACACACATTACAATTTCGTTCAACAGGATAAATTTGTGTTTTATGTATTGAGTTGCATTAGACATATCATCATACACCACAACAAGAAATAAAATAATCAAATAACAATTTATTTGATCTTTCAAGATGCATTTCATACATAATATACGTTTATACACTGTACATAAAGTCTTGAGCTATCGGCATACAACTCAAAAGCGGCAAAACTAAAGACGAATGAATAGCACAGAAGCTAAAAACACAATAAGAGCAGCCATTAGTGTGTTCTACTTTCGGATTCTTCCTCCATCTTTCCATATTTTGTCAACCATAACGAAGTCCATGAACAACAAGCAATTAAAAATTTTCATAAGAACGAAAAAAAGTCATATTTGATATGTTCCGTAGAAATTAACAAGCTGCAATTTAGTGCTGTTAAAAACCTTAGCGGACTTGACATGACCTTAGTTGAAGGCAAAACTTTACCTTGGGTGAATTTGGAAAAACTGAAAGTTACTTCTCAGATGAGGTGTCTTCATCGCCTTATAAAACTGAAAATATCGTTTCGATCCTTTCGATCAGAGTCAAAACATCAACACGAGTGATTGAAGAGATTAGCCGAGTTGTTTTGAGGGGCCTTGAGCGAGCAAGATGTTGCAAATTGCCATCACCATTACGTGTTCGTTTTTGATTCGTCGTCCGCCATTTTGAAACTCGAATGGCGGGAAGACGGCTAGGATCTTACTGCGCATGTTCAGCCGTTTTTGAGCCCTGTCTATTAGATCATTGTATTTGAGGTCACATGCTTTTATATTGACCTGCCAATATACTCTTCTGATCCCAGTGCGGGGCTGCACTGGAGATAAGTGAGGCTTTAAAAGGTCATGCAACTCTAAGTCGATTGGTATGCTAACCGCAGGGATGTGTCCCCCCACATTACGCCAAACATGTGTGCGTCTTTTCTCTTATTATTGTTTGTCTTTATGGCTGCAATAATATTCGTTTTTAATATCATACCAAACAAGCTGTCAGGATACACAGCAATCACGGAACAGGGACATTAATTGACAATTGGTTTGGATTGTTTTCTTTATAAGGAGTGTTACCCTTGGAGACCAAACTAATGATATGGATGATTCATGGTGATAATATGGCAGCAGATGCAGTGGTAATCCATTTTTCTTTTTATTCTGATAAATACAAATGCTAACCTTTTTAATTTATATAAAGTATGCATATATACAACAAAAAATTTCATTATTTTGTAAATTTTTAAATTTCCTTTAAGGGAGACTTTTTTCTCAAGTATTTTTTATGGTGTTACCGGGCCATAGTTTGAAAAGTCAAAAGTTAGAAATCCTCAGACCATTCTCGTCCCCATAGCCCTTTCGTTTCTCTTAGCCGGCTTGGCACGAGAAAATGAAGGGCTCTGGGGACATAGGATTTTTGAATTAATTCAAATTTTTTTGATTGGCTGTTTGGAACAAAGAATCCCTAAACGGAAGTTGAAAACGTAACGACTCTCTCATACATTATTTTGAAAGGTCATGACTGCATACATGAAGACCGGAAGTCCTAGAATCTAGGACTGGAAATCCTGTGTCCCCAGAGCCTTTTGTTTTCTCGTGCCAAGGCGCAGCCAGCTTAGAGAAACGAAAAGGCTATGGGGACGAGAATGTCCTCAGACGAATTCAACTTCGTTCCCAGGGTTGGGTCTGGTCATGTGCCTCCTGGACAATTGAGAACATTAGGGAGGGGTCTTTTAATGTCAAGAACCTTTGTCGCATTCCAAGCGAGGCTACTACACTGCTCACGATCATACAAATGGATAGATAGATACAATGTGGAAAAGGTTCATCATAATTAACATCCTTGGCCACAGTGAACAATTCCTGATCACCCTTCCCGAAGCTAAGATATTTACAATAATTATGTGTAATGTCCGTAACTGTGACCTTTGCGGTGAAAACATTTATTCTGGTGGCAACACTTTCTGCTCTCCCGTGGGCTTAGTATTGACAAAATACATTCTAAGTCACCCCTCCCTCTAACAATCTTTTTGTCACCACTCAGATTCTGGGGGGCACGTGACCAGACCCAACCTGGGTCTCTCTTCTCTCACTCTGGGGGGCGGGGAGAGAGAGACCCTGGGAACGAGGTTGAGACGAATTACTATTATTCCATTCAAGCATGTTTCCCCCACGCCTCATAAAGGCATCTCTGCGGTTCTCATCCGCACATTCATTCCCTTATTTGGTTATCGTTATTCAAGCGTAACATTCCATGCGAGTAATCACTTTCACCCTTCTCTGTGTTCTGCAAGTTCGTACCTTGCTCCAAGCGTTTTCCCTCAACCTCGTTCCCAGGGCTTGTTTATCATTGTTCACTCAAGGGGTGCCGCAGGCAGCAATTCCCCGCCCATAAGTTTATTTAAAGTCATTATAGTGCATTTGCTGTGCTGGAGCCCCGTCAGGGAGGGGACATTTGTTACTCTGGCTGGGTTAACTTGGCCCCACGTAATTATTCCAGCAACAATGTCCTCCTTGCAGTACAGGCACGGGGCACCCCCTCGGCATGGCGCCATGTGCCAAGGCCCCCCCATCCGGTGGGTTTTTATCCGGTCGGTGGGTTTATCCGAACCTTGCCAATACATTCCCTGCCCACTATTGCCCAACAACACGGTCTTGTGTCGTTTTTTGCACGCCATAACATTAAGCAGTACATGATTTGCACCGTTTCATTCAGACCCGTTTTTCTCCTGTAAATTGCTAAATGTTTAACACTCCAGGTCAACCACAAAAAAACCCAAACGATGCATCGGCAATGAGCCAATTGCTCAGAATAAGCCACAGGTAGCCCACACAAATAGAGCGACTGTTGTTCAAAATTATAAAGGAATGTATTGGGAACTTTCAAACGTTCTTAATTATAAGCACGAACTATAGCGAGTAATATTGACATTTATGTTCAAAATTAACGTAAACTTACTTCAATCGTATGTGCCTTGTCGTACATAATTCTGTACGTATTAATTTATGTACAGTAGTACGTACAGTAGACCAGCACAGCCTAGCCTGTGTAGCTGGCAGGTTTTCTGACCAAATGCGAGTGCTTTGTTTATGCAGACGGGAAAGATGGAACCGCAGAGCTGCGAGGGAATTGGAGCAGAGCCACGAGAAAATCCCGCCAGCTACGCAGGCTAGCACAGGCTCCACCGCGGTCAAACGACAGAAATATGCAAAAAATAAGCACTGCAAAGACAAGGTTTTAATTTTCACAGTTCAAAGTTCGATACATAAGCGGTATCCTAAGGGTTTACTAAGTTTTTTGGAGCTTTACTAAAAAAAGTTCTACGTGTTTGAAAATAGCGATATGCGGACTTTTCGGCGCCATTTGTCAAAGCACTTTGGTTCGGATTCGAAACATTTAAAAAGTAAAAACACTGGTTTACCTGACTGAATGGGATTATGCTTTCACTCGGCAACTATTTTTATCTATCCTTGCTCGTAATAACACTTCAAATTTGAACAAAAAACGGCGAAATGGAAAGAAAACCTGCCTGAGACGTTTGACCGCGGTGAAAGCTCAGGCAGCATCGCAAAAACCCACTAAATAGCTATTAAATAGTTTTTTTGTTGGCTCGACCCAGTTTTTTTCTAGCGATACCTATCAACTTTGAAACCCTCATACTTAAAGGGATTAATGTCAATGACATACGGTTAACCATCTAAAAACAAATTCCAAGATATTTCAAAATTCCTCTTGTAGATTTCGATGAAACTCGCCAGAGCTGAAGGCAAACACCCAAGGTATACGTAGCGTGGAGGATCTCGAGAGAAAATGCAGTTACGGGCTAAAATTCGATTCAGAGCAAAAACCTGTGTGACGTCATTGTCACGTGATATTCATTCTCATCTCCCAAAAATTTATATCATATTGCAGTTCAGTCTATGTATAATCGATGTGATATAGTGGATATTTCATTGACATTAATCCCTTTAAGTTTGAGGGTTTCAAAGTTGATAGGTATCGCTAGAAAAAATCTGGGTCGAGCCACCTTAAAAGCGGAGCTGCCCGGTAATTCACTTTGCCTTTATTTAAATTTCTGAAGTCACTGACCATATAGCCTGCGTTGCAGACGAACAAAACCCCGGTTATATCGCAGGCTACTGACCATAGAGAGAAAAAAAATTGGACTTGAGCCCGTGATCCAACACCTGAGCCCGCGATATAGTCCCGTGATACTGTGCAGCGGACACCTTGTATTGACAGCTCTGCAGCCCTTCGCGCCGCTGTGAAGCTCCGCTAAAATTCGCCGTTTTGAGCTACAAGGACGACAACGCACAACGATTGAAAGAAGTTTACGTTTTTTTAACATAAATGTCAAAATTACTCGCTATAGTTCATGCTTATAGTAACGTTTGAACGTTTCCCATACATTCCTTTATAATTAAAATATTTTGAACATCAGCAGTCGCTCTATTTGTGTGGGCTTCCTATGAATAAGCAACCGATGCCAGGTGCTGGGAAACACACCTAAAACATTCTTAACTGCTTTTTACGGTGTTGCTCTTAAAAAAAAAACCACCAGAATCTTGAACGACTATGGTTGATTCGAGAACACTCAGGGTGTATTTGTGCTTAAAATTAATCCTTGCGAGACTCTCTAAACATTTTTATATATTGTCTTACAACCATCTTACGGCATACTGTAACTGTAATGTTGTTATTTTTGTTCTAGAACGAAGTTTTACTTACGTCACCGGGAGACTTAAATCTTTGGCCAGGTAGACTTGACGACGATGGTGATCGTTCTGCCTTAAGAAGAGTTAATTTAATTTCTTCAAGGAATCTTGAGCGTGCAGTTATGGAAGTTTTTCAAAGAGTGAAGGATGATCTCCACCACAGAGAAAAGAGGAATGCTGCCACAGTTGGCAATGTGCCAGCTCCAGTTACAAGTTCTCCACTTGTCAGACCCATGAACACTTCTACAACTGCCAGCCTCACAGCTGGGGTCCAGTTACAAGTTCTCCAGTTGTCGGACCCACAAACACTTTTACAACTGCCAGTCTCAAGGCTCCAGTTACAAGTTCTCCAGTTGTCAGACCCACGAACACTTCTACAACTGCCAGTCTCACACCTCCAGTTACAAGTGCTCCAGTTGTCAGACCCATGAACACTTCTACAACTGCCAGCCTCACAGCTCCAGTTACAAGTTCTCCAGTTGTCGGACCCACAAACACTTTTACAACTGCCAGTCTCAAGGCTCCAGTTACAAGTTCTCCAGTTGTCCAGACCCACGAACACTTCTACAACTGCAAGTCTCACACCTCCAGTTACAAGTGCTCCAGTTGCCAGACCCACGAATACTTCTACAACTGCCAGTCTCACACCTCCAGTTACAAGTGCTCCAGTTGCCAGACCCGCGAACACTTCTACAACTGCCAGTCTCACACCTCCAGTTACAAGTGCTCCAGTTGCCAGACCCACGAACACTTCTACAACTGCAAGTCTCACACCTCCAGTTACAAGTTCTCCAGTTGTCGGACCCACAAACACTTTTACAACTGCCAGTCTCAAGGCTCCAGTTACAAGTTCTCCAGTTGTCAGACCCACGAACACTTCTACAACTGCAAGTCTCACACCTCCAGTTACAAGTGCTCCAGTTGCCAGACCCACAAACACTTCTACAACTGCCAGTCTCACACCTCCAGTTACAAGTGCTCCAGTTGCCAGACCCACGAACACTTCTACAACTGCAAGTCTCACACCTCCAGTTACAAGTTCTCCAGTTGTCAGACCCACGAACACTTCTACAACTGCAAGTCTCACACCTCCAGTTACAAGTGCTCCAGTTGTCAGACCCGCGAACACTTCTACAACTGCAAGTCTCACACCTCCAGTTACAAGTGCTCCAGTTGTCAGACCCACGAACACTTCTACAACTGCAAGTCTCACACCTCCAGTTACAAGTGCTCCAGTTGTCAGACCAACGAACACTTCTACAACTGCAAGTCTCACACCTCCAGTTACAAGTGCTCCAGTTGTCAGACCCACAAACACTTCTACAACTGCAAGTCTCACACCTCCAGTTACAAGTGCTCCAGTTGTCAGACCCACGAACACTTTTACAACTGCCAGTCTCACACCTCCAGTTACAAGTGCTCCAGTTGTCAGACCAACGAACACTTCTACAACTGCAAGTCTCACACCTCCAGTTACAAGTGCTCCAGTTGTCAGACCCACGAACACTTTTACAACTGCAAGTCTCACACCTCCAGTTACAAGTGCTCCAGTTGTCCAGACCCACGAACACTTCTACAACTGCAAGTCTCACACCTCCAGTTACAAGTGCTCCAGTTGTCAGACCCACGAACACTTCTGCAACTGCCAGTCTCAAGGCTCCAGTTACAAGTTCTCCAGTTGTCCCTTCAACGTCGATCAGGAAAACTTTGTCTGTTTCCACTTCACAAGCAATCGTTTCCCCTTCTGCACCTGTAGGTAGTACCAAGTTACCTTCCACAAGCTCTGTTGAAGCAAGTGCTACCTCTCTAAAACTCTTATCCAGTTCTGTGGCACCAAGATCAATGCAATTGTCTACTTCTGCCGTTATCTTCCCTACGTCCACAAAAAGACCACCGCTTCCTTCATCCTCGCACGCAGTTGTCACAAAACGACCCCCTGTTTATGAAAATGAGACCATTGTTGTCGAGTTTGAAGGTGACTGTAATGACGTTGTCGGGAAAGAAGAGGCAGAGGAAAAATTTCGAAAGGAGTTTGTGACTGTAGTAGCTACAAAACTCGGCATCCTAGAATCGACCATTGTTGTCAGCGACGTTGCGTGCGGGTCAATATTAGTTACTTTTACAATTACTGGAGCAAGCGGAAAGCCAAATGTCTCACAAGAGTTGAAGAAACTAGTCGAAAACGGCAATATCCGTGTAACAGTGAACAACAAAATCTTCAAAGCAAGTAAATTAGAAGTTGTACGGCCGACAATACGATCTACCGTGGTGCCCACAACTGAATCTAAGAATGAAATCGCGTTTATCCTTTACATTACATTTGGTGCACTGATGGGATTTATCTTCATCGTTGGAATCATTGTGCTGATTGTGCGATGCCGTCGGGATCGGCGCGAAGGAAGTTTCTACCTCACCAACGAAACAAATTATGAACTGAGGCGATTTCAAGGCATACCTCGCGCGAACAGCTACTACTCCAGGGTGAACTATTATGGTGAGCCTGTGGAAAAAGATGCCACAGCCGCAGACCCTGACGCCGAGGATGAATTTCAGGCAGGAGCCGGGGCCTACCCGTTTGACCTGCCCCCCGCCAACGCCGGTGGTAAACCAAGAGCGGCGGCCAACGGTGATTCTAAAGAAGAAAAGTTCAATGTTGGCACTATGGGTTTGCCGGAGTGGAAGAACCTTCCAAAGCTCTCACAGAAAGAAATAGCTGTCGCTGAACCCAAAGAAGGTATTCCCAAGTCATCTGGTTCGGTTGGAAGTCGGGAACTTTTATTGGAGGGAGAGAGCGCCCCGGAAGATTCGAGGCATGCTTATGATAATCCTGTTCTGACCTTTGGTGATGGTCCTACAGGCCTGGATAAGGAAGACACTTAAATTCTTAACAAGATCATGTATTCATCTTTTAATACATGGTTGCAGTTTGACCTTGTGTCGTTTTGAAGTGGTATCTAGTCGTACAAGCTCACGAGGATCGGAAAGCGTCTGTTTTGCGAGACTTTCCGTTTTTCGCAGTTTTTTAATTGCCAGCTGATTTTTTAATTAACAGCTTCGAAGGCGCGTGAAGACCTGATCTGATTTCAGTGAAAAGTTGAATTAACGAGGCGTCGAAGCGTTCATCAGGATTATTAACAAACTTAGTATAGAAAAGATATTTCCACTGAGCGACGTTTCTGTGGTTACTAATTCGTTGGAGCAAGTTGTTTTGGAAGATTTAAAAGTTCGCAGTTGGCGGTCTTGAAGAAGTGTCCAATTGGGTCTTTAAAGCGTTGAGCAGAATGTTGAAGACATTTTTGAAAAGTTTTTGCCAAATACTAGTTAAATAGCTGCAGCATTAACAAGAGTACAGTGCAACTTGATTTTGACTTGAGTAGATCAGATGATCTGCGTTTATGGACGACAGCGGAATGTAACCTGATTTTATATTAAACGGCTAGAAAATTGCGCGCACGTTTGCAGATTGAACCTGATGTTAGTAAAAGAGAGAGATTGGGAGGATTCGAATTCTTTCAAACTTTTTCCAGTGATTTACATCAGGGTATGTAAGGAAGAAACAGTTGTTGTTGTCAAGTGTCCAACTGAGTGAAGCAAATCCAAAGGGCGACTTTGGTTCTGGTATTTAGGAGGTTCGAGGGTTCCACTCTAAACCCAACAAACTACAATACAGTAAAAACCCGCGAGTAAGAACCGTTCTTACAAGTTAGCCCTAACAGGTTCTCACATAAATCATAATTTAGTAGCACAAATTTAGGCTATTTAGCTTCTTAATAGGTTCTTATTTTCTGACTCACGACAGGAAAGGAATTTATAGCAAACATTTTTAGGAAACAATAACCTACCGGTATTTCCAAATTTAAGGCTAAAGAGGTTCATATAAAGAGTCGAAAAGAGGGTGTCTATTTAAACTAGCTGTCTAACGTTAACATTTAGTCTAACAGGTTCTTAAAATTTACATTCTTACTAGCGGGTTTTTACTGTACCTGTAATACGTTAAGAGCGTGATTTCGTAGCCTCGTGCAAAACGGCTAAACAACCAATCAGAGCGCAAGATTTATGCATAAATTTTTATTACATTTGTTACAGAACATATACGATATATTCTAACTTGTGAGTGATTTATACCTTCTACATATAATATATACGATATATAAGAAAATTGCTTAGCAATCACAAAGCAATAATACAAACTCGTTCCGTATTCGTGTGTTAGTTTCAACATTGTGTCTTTTCCGCCCAAGTTGACCAAGTTCTCCTTTCTATATTTCATTCTTTTTGTCTTGAGAGAACTTGGTTCCAAGACATGCTTCCAAGTTAATCAGCTCATTTGTTTTCGTTTGCCTAGTTTAACCAGTCCAGAATGACTTTTTCCCTGACGTTGACCGTGCTTTAAGGTGGATTTCCACTGGCGCGTAATTTTTTACGTGCGTGAAAATAATTAGGGGCAATATATGAATGACTTGTGAAAACGTGTACGCAAGTCGTTCATACGCTGTCTAAATTTTTTCACGCACGTAAAAAATTACGCGTCAGTGGAAATCCAAGCGAGCAAGCAACGAAGCTCGCGCGCCGCTAACCCCAACAAAACCGCCAACTAAGCAGGCTAACCGTGCTTCCGTTTCGGTGAAAGGGATCGATTGCCGCGAAATGACAAGGCCTAGGAACTAATTAACATTCTCGTGAAATGGTAATCCCGATGTAACATTTACATGCTTAGAAAGAAATGGTGAATGGAATCAGCAGCAATAATCGATTGTCTTCTGCTACGTTGCCAGACAAAAGAACGGTAAAGTAATAATGTGCGGGAAGGAAAGAAAAGGTAGAGTAGAAGAAACTGCAACGCTTTACCACTTGAAATAAAATGCAAACGCACCCTTAATACAGTGAAACCCGTATATAACCAAGGGACCGGAAAAATGTATTCGCTATAGCGTGGTTGCGCTTAGGCTGAAAAATGCCGCGCTGAAGACGCGCGAGCGAAGCCCCATGCCTGAGAAAACTTGGTAAACCGTCGAGCTGAAGAAATTTAGTTGTCACGTATAAACGTTATTGTCCGTCTGTCCGAACGTACGTCAAACGCAGGCTTAGTCTCACTTCAAAAAAATTAAAGAATTCAAAGAGAGTAGAGTAGAGTGTTGTGGTGTGATGTAGAGTCGAGTAGAGGAAGGGAATATTCAGGTGAAATAACAGAGGAAGTTTGCAATACGCAAAAATTCAAAAAAATGAATAAATTGTTTGCAATGCGCGATTAACTATATTTCCCCCGCGCTCCGCTTGATAAGGCTTTTATTTCACTTTTTTTTTATTTTATTTTTAATGGCACAAAGGTCCATGCGAGATAGTTCGTTCTCGATCTGTCTTTCCACCGTCGATGTAGACGTAGATAAAACGGACGACTCTGAGTGTGATAACTCAAGATGATACAAACTTAATACATGTACGGCTCCTGAGTATTAGGACCCCTGGATGTGAAATATGATTGACGCTATTTTTTCATGAGAGAAATTCAGCAATCGGGGGATTAGCTCAAATGGTAGAGCGCCCGCTTTGCATGCGGGAAGTACCGGGACGCAGGCTTTTGTTTGTTGATTTTTAAAAAAAAAAAAAATAATATCGATACCCGGATTCTCCAAAAACTTTTTTTCTAACTTAAAAGTAAAGCAGTATTGTTAGACCTTCTGTTTTTCGTCTAAAGCTCATCTCCGAACCCTACTACCTTTTTCTGTGGAATACCAATATTTACTACTTTAAAAAAATTGATTCGGTGCACATGTACATTTACTTAGCTTATTTAGAATTTTCAAGGAAGGGCCATTAGGAGTGCTTTCAGTTTACATCTTTGAATAGTCAGAATTTCTCAAGTGACCAGAGAAGACCATTGAAATTCAGTATTGAACTTGACAAAGCCTGCTCTTATGACTGAATAAATGAAAGACGGGAGCATGTTGTAAAGCGCGTTTATCGGAATAGGAATTTATCTTTTTTGGGAAACGGGCCCTTCAGTTACAAAATCGCCTTGAAATGGCGGAAAGGAAGTTAAATTGAGTGGGGTAAGGGGAGGGGGGGGGGGGGGTGGGGTTGGATGGTTAGCTATTTTCACTGCATACATAATTAGCCCGCCACGCGGGAATGGCTTAAGTTCGTTAAATTCCGGCGTGTTGCACCTGCGCACTAGTAGCATGATGCATTGCGTCCTTCGCTTCAAATATCACAGTTTCAGTCGCCTCGTGGCCAGTTCAACGGAGTTCGGTGAAGTGACGGTAAAAGTTTCGCCCCGCCCACCTCCCCTGGTGGCGGTCGATCACTACCGTATCCTACATTCTACACGCCAATGCCCGATTCCCTCTATAGCGCGCGCCTGCAGGGAATCACGGTAGTTGTATTCACCAAACCATGCGCGAGACTCAGCAACGTGCATCGTTGCTGAGTCTGCATGGTTTGATGAATACAACTACCGTGATTCCCTGCAGGCGCGCGCTATAGAGGGAATCGGCTATTGCCCTGGCAGTCGCGGGTATCCTCCCATAACTTAGCTTCCCGTGTCAGGGCAATTGTATTCAGTGAGAATGTTTTACTAATGCAATTCTTCTGGTTTTGCGCTTCTCTTTGGGCGCTCTCGCGCACAAAAGAGGAATCTCGTTCCCAGAGCCCACGTACACCTGGACCAGGGGGACACGGGCTCTGGGAACGAGAATGGCAAAAGGGAGAAAATGACGCAAAGACTGCTGGGTAGGACTTAAAACAACATGGCGGAGGAAAACGAACAACAGGAGTTGCCAACGGATGTTTCCACAAATCATGAAACGCTATGGAAAGAAAAGTACTTTACTCTGCTGAAGCACTGCAGACAGATCGAGCAGGTGATTTAGTGTCTGTAGAATTGCAGCGATTGTTTTTCTTGCTTACTGAGTACACGAAGAAGTCGATACAAATCCTGAAGTTGCTCCCAAAGCTTAGCTTCAATACAATATAAGTAAATTGAAGATTTAGATATTTAAGAAACTGCTAATGGCTAGGTATTAAGAATTCATTTAAGCTTTGTTTTGGGCCTACAGGAAAATGAAAGATTAGTAAATCGCATATACCATAACAAAACTCTCCTAAAACGTCACCGAAAGCAGCGAAGGTAAGGATTAAAATAAGCTTATATTTCTGTGGTGTGTATATATTTAATTTTTTTTAGCTGGGGGGAAGGGGGGGTTGAGAAAATACGGTAAGCTTAATTATTTACAACAGGATCGATCTCGAGTCCTATTCAATTTGTTATTCCACTTCATTTGGACTAGTTTTAAGCATACCTTTGGATGAATGTCTTGTAATGGTAAGCAAAATGTATATATCTATGAAGCCCAGGGGGGGTACTCTGGGATCAAAGTGACGGGGATGATCGAATGGAGGCAAAACTCAGGACCCAAAAAATCCCTAAGTCTCCCGACATTACCCAAAAAAATCCCTGGACCCAAAAAAACGCCCCAAAAAAATCCCTAGTCAAATTACCCCTAAATTGCCAAGGCCGCGCCAAGGCACTTTAGTTTGAATTAATACCCCAAAAAATCCCCTATTTAAATTAAGTCACCCAAAAAAAATACCTGCCAAATTCTCCTACCCAAAAAAATCCCGGAATCGAAAATTTCAACCCCAAAAAAATCCTTCGCACATCCCCGTCACTTGGATCCCGGAGTAACCCCCCTGGGCTACGAAGAACAGTTTCCCCTGGACACACATAGACGGTACTGGTTCTGGCGCAAACAGCGACAACTCGCTTGGCTCACCCGGGCTCGCCTCGCTCCTTGTCGCTATTTGCGACCAGAACCAGTACCGTCTATGTGTGTAAGCGCGAGCGGCACTCACAAATCACGAGCTGCCAAGTTAATTGGTGCGCCAGAAATAATTCCAATTGAACAATTGCTCTTATTGTGGATCAGCAAGATGACATCATCAAGCTATTCATCAGAAGTTCTGAAAGCGCTAATGGAGGAAAACCTCCGTGAATTTCAAAGGAATCCACAAAGGAACAATATTTTTCTTGTTACAAGAAACAATTTTCATGATTGGCTTCGTGTATGGAAAATGAACATACCAGAAGCTGACAGAAATAACAAAGATCTTTACACTTTTGCAAGAAAAAACAAAAAAAAGTTTTATGATCTTTTAGTAAGCGAAGTTAATGACTTACAAAGCTTAAAAGCGAGCTTTGGGCTGGAAGTCAAATTTTCTATACAAAGAAAGTTTTATTTTTTAACTTATTTTAGCTGGCTTAGTAAGTAATCAAAAATCTTAAACATCAGTTTCTAGAACTTTGTTAACCCACGCATTACCAAAAAGTATTTAGACAATTTTAGGCGGGGCAAACAATACAAAAGTTTTATTTTTTAACTTATTTTAGTTGGCTTAGTAAGTAATCAAAAATCTTAAACATCAGTTTGCAGAACTTTGTTAACCCACGCATTATTGCCTATAAAATACGAAACGACAAACCGTTATCAAAAAAACGTTTTTTTGCTAACACGCAAGTAGAAAAAGGAATAACGCTTATTGAAGTTGCTGTTGGTAAGTAATAGAAGAGACTTTTTTCATTCTTTTCAAATTTATTTTCTTTTTTTCTATTAAAACGCGTTATTTTTGTAGAAAAAAATGGCCGCAACCAAAGCAATGTATACCAGTTTTTGGAATCTCTTGCAAGAGAAGTGACAACTTCGAAGTCGAAAATAAGAACAAGATTGACGAAGAAGATCAATGAAAGAGAGAAGTTGATAAAACAAAGAAGCAACATAAGAAAGCAGATACGAGACTTAACAATGGATCTTGAGACTAAAGAAGAGGAACTGAGAATGGCGCAAGCAGAAATACAGAGGCTCCAACTACTAATAGCACAGGCAGACGACGACGTTGACGACTTGGAGGAAGAAGACTAAAAACTTAGACTTTTTATTTATTTGTTAAACGTGTTTTATGTTATTCCAAGTATGCTTTTAATAAACAGATTTCACAAGTCATTAGCGACTTGTAAACACACTTGACTGAGTATTATCTATATTTAGGGCTCTTTGTGATCGATTATTTCGCACCCGAGTGGCAAGTGTTTGTTAGCAATGGCGGACATTGTCATTGCATCGGGGAATTAACTAAATATAGTAATGACGCGAAGTAAATATCATTTAAAGAACACGCTAGAAAGTTCTTAGCGCAATATTTACACGTGAATCAAAATATTTTTGTTAAAGTTCTTAGCACAATATTTCACGGTATATTTTCACGTTAGTCAAATTGAATATTGTTGTTAATTTATTATTTGTTAATTTATCATAACTCGCAAAAACACATACAAAGAGTTACAAAATGATCACTGTGTTCCATGCGATTTTCTTTATTTTCACCGAACTTTTTAAGCCTGCTTGGCAGAAAAATGGCAGAAGAATAACATATCAAGTCGTTGAGGCGATGGAAGAAGCAAAACAGAATAAATCACCCACCGATTAAGTTGTTGCCGGCTTAAAATATTCTACATGAAAAAAAATAATAATTAGATTACGTCAAGGGGGTTTCCCACGCAATTGACCCAGGGGTTAAAAAAACAATGACTTCCTTTTTTTCCGCAAAGTCACGAACACTGGTGCAAGTCTTGTTTAGCTTGTTAAAACGTTTGCAACAAGACTGCTGTCTAATTTTTGTAATTTTTCAATCAGCTCTTCTGTTAAAAAGATTGTTATTTGTTTTTCATTTTCTGCAGTTTTTTTTTTGTAGATTGTAAACACTTTTCCACAAGACCTTTTCAAGTTTTTCTTTACATTCAAGTTACGTTCTCCACTTCTCCATCTTCCCATCTTTGTTTACTACATAAGAGCAATTGTTCAATTGGAATTATTTCTGGCGCACCAATTAACTTGGCAGCTCGTGATTTGTGAGTGCCGCTCGCACTTACACACATAGACTGTACTGGTTCTGGTCGCAAATAGCGACAAGGAGCGAGGCGAGCCCGGGTGAGCCGAGCGAGTTGTCGCTGTTTGCGCCAGAACCAGTACCGTCTAGTGTGTCCTGGACTTGAGTTGGTGGGGGGAGGCATTAAACCATTTTCAAAAGTAAGCTTCAATGTTGAAATAATTGTGACAGTGAGGGGCTGTGACAGGGCAGTCATTTTTGCAGTTACCAACCTGTGTAGAGATCAGTGACTTCCAATTAACACTAACAAAAGCAGGCTTAGGAATCATGGGCCGATACCCAATATTTAAAACTGCAATGTGGAGAAAATATCTGAAAAAAGTGAAATTTGCAAAAGATATTGATTCCTCCAGTATGCTTTCAGTACTGCATGTGACATGAGCCTGTGGTCTTCTGGTCGATCGGGTGATATTGAACCAGGTTTGAATAACAGTTAACAATGTTCTTGTCAATAAAATGAGATCTTTGACTTGTCTATACATTGTTGATGCAACTGGGACTAAACTGAACAATGACCAACATTTTTTAATTGCCAAAATGTGAAACAAATCGCACAACATGCCAACTAAGTCAATGATGTTTCAATATCAATATCACAGAAGTGAGCCAGTATACTATCAGTATTGTATCAATTTAAAAAATCGTTATCGGCCCCATCCTTATAGCAGGCTCATGCTTTTCATTTGAATATCCAGTTGTACACCAAATGGTTTGTGGAGACACAGACCCTACAACCCAACAGGGACCACGGAAAGCATTTTAAAGTGGTAGGGCTAAAGAGCTGGCTAAGACAAGCAAGCATTAGGGGCACTGTTCCGCCATTTATCTTGTAAAAATTCATAGCGGAGCAAGTAAGCAAATGGTTATCCATCGAACCAAGAAATTTTGGTGGTCGCCGCCATTCCCCTATCCTACGTACACACGGATTAGGTTCTGGGACGAGGAAGGTTTCCCGCCCGTGGCTAAAGAAAAGGAGGGGAAATTACAAACAGTAAATAAAGCTCGCAGGGCACGACAAAATAAAGACAACGGGTAAAATTACTCAGCGGCAGTTTAGAGCAAAAAAATCGGAGAGGGTTATTATCCAACTGCTCTATTTTGTTTATCGTTTTTCATGTATGAGTGTATCGGAACCTCAATGCGCCTTTACGCAAAAGAATGAGGCTCTTGTTCAATCGCTACGTGGGAAAATTTTAATTTTATTGGTCTCTGGTTGCATTTTTCGTAACTGTAAAACGAACAATCGATGATGATGTGGACGTTTCAGTTAGATCTAAACGAACTTAGGATATGAAAACGCGGGAAAATTTGTTGCGCGGTGTTCACTGTGAGCTACTGTGTAGGCTGAATGAAACAGCGAGTAAAAAGAGGGACAGTGAACTTTCTTACCTAATTTTTCTCCCACGATGTCCTCTATATTCCTTGAAATTGTGGAAAACGAAAATGGTTTATGTGGAGACCCGAAATAATTGCAAATGATATTCCTTGTGCAAGTCCAGTTTGCTCGCAGATTCAACTGCAAGCAACAGAAACGATTTCTGTTGTTTGCTGTTGAATCTGCGGCTGTTACCATCAAGAATACAATAAGCTTAACTTTAGCAAGTGATTGTGTTAAAACGAAGCTAGCCACTGGATAGATTAAGTCTGCTGAAGAAAGAGACAGGACCCTGATGCAAGCTAACAACCTGTACTGAATTGCTTAGCCTGCATTTATGACAAAAAAAATTTATGATGTTTTTAATACTTTCTGAACGCAGTTTTGATAGATTCTCTGCGGGCAGGTCATTTTTAAATAAATGGGGAGCTCTGCTTATGGGCTTGCCTAAATCTATATATTACATTATCCTTTTCATCCGGAGCAATAAATATCAACCCCACCAAAAAAAGTGGTAGGGCTATAGCCCCACCACCCCCTCCCCCTCCGCGGTCCCTGTCCAAGAGGACATAAAAAAGCGGTTGTCCTGCGATACTCAACCTACTTTTTAAAGAACTCAATCAAGTAAAGAGGCCCACAGCTATGGAATTTTGTTTTAAACTACTTTAATGACTTTAACAACCTTAAACAGTTTTACAGAAAGTGAGAATGTACCCCTTATCTAAAAAACTTAATTTTGGCAGTTAATTGATTCAGTCAACTCTGAAACACGTGAGATTTTAAATTTAAATCTTAATTTTATTCAAATATTATTCATAATATTGTTTTTTAAAGTTTATTATAATGTAATATTAATTTGTTTTAGGTAGTTAGTCACACACGACACCCACAAGCATGTATTTACTTCAAAACATATCATGTTTAAATACAGAGTCTTTTGATCTTTAACATGTAAGCTGTGGTGCTGAGGGCCACGTGACTAAAAAAGAAATTATTTGTTTTCAATCACGTGCCCTTTAGCACCACAGTTATTTTGGAGCAATCCTAAATTGTCAGTTCTTCTACAATTTTCCACCATTTTCATCTATGGAAACACTTTGTGCATCTTGTTGATGAGTTTTTATTTTTTTTTTGTCTTCTCCAGCTTCCTGAAAGACAGATTAGATGATTACAATGATGACTATCGAGACGCACAACCACCTTTTCAGGTTAGGGGCAGTTTGGTGTCATCTTGCCTCTTATTATGCACATGTGAACAGGTTTTACTTTATATTATTAGGAAAGTGTCTGTTACAGCATTGCCACAGGTTAAGATTAAGTACAGTGGAACCCCGTAGTTGGGGGAGTAAATTTTTTTTTTTTGTTTTTTTTTTTTTTGGATTTTTTTTTGTATAGGGAGGGGGGAAAGAATTAAGTATCAGGTTTGAGAAATTTTATGATGGTTTCCGCCAAACATTTGAGCAATACAGGCAAAAATAAGTTACTACAGAGATCTCATAGCATGGTGACAAAAAAATTACAGCTAACAAAAACCTGTCATAACTTTAGCTCTCAAGCTGACCCCACGAGAGAAAAATGGATTTGAAATTATCTACGTTTCAGTAAAAACAGACATTTCACGCCATTTAAAAACAAAATGGTGCGGGTTAAATAAACATTTTTATGAGGTTTGACTTTAATTTTCTCACGAATGCTTTAGAGGTTAATCACAGGGTCACTAAGACAAATGAATTCAGGATGTCATAGCTAATAAAATGTTACTGTATGATGAGTAGGTTTTTGGTACTTAATTTTTGCGCTCATTGGTCGAACTTTCAGTGGAATCCATCTTAAACTTGTTCATTCAGTTGTTTTGAGTCAGGGAAAAGTCAGGAAATTTTATTTCAAAGTTGTTGCAGGTCTTTGTAGTGAGTAATGCCACTGATGGTGACAACACCTGTCTTGATACTGGTCAGTGATGCACTGTTCTCTACAAAAAATTAAAACAATTTTTAAAAATGTAATTGGCTACTTTACAGTCAAAACCATAAAAGCATGAACACCTTAAATTATTTTTGGAATGTTTATTAGCAACCAATCAGATGTGAGACGTAACCGCAACAAAGTCACGAAACAACGAGTTGGCTATTTTTCCAATTCAATTTTCAATTCAATTACTCTTGCGGTTTGTTGTGGTTACGTCTCGCATCTGAATGGTTGCAAAACAATAAACATTCCAGAAATATTTTTAGGCATTCATACTTTTATGGTTTTGACTGTAACATACAATTGCTAATTGTCAGTCTCATTATGGTCAGGGAAAGTTGTTTTCTTTTAAGTAAAATGTCAGGATTTTTTTTCATGGGTGGGGTGAGCTAATTATATTCTTGTCTCATCTTGCTAGGCTGAACTTCTCTCAGAAATAGTTTCTGAAGCATTTCCCAAAACAGCACCACCTTCCTTCTTCCCTGTTGAGTTCATGGGTCCAGACTCACCACCAGTTAAAAAGAACAAAAAACGTGAGGCTGCGAAGGACAAGGACAAAGATAAAGATCCAAACGCACCCAAGAAACCAGCCAACGCATTCTTCATGTACTGTCAGCAGCAGCGTACTGTAATGCAGGATGATCAAAAGGATCCTAACATTGGACATCATGAGTTAACAAAGTCGCTAGCAAAGGAATGGAATAACCTGGCCACAGATGACAAGAAGGTGCATGGAGTTGTTATGCTATAGGGGATCAATAGTTCTAAGGATAGCAGGGCTGCAAATGATTTTTTTCACTTGAAAGGACATGCATGTGTCCTACTAAGACACCATCTTAGTCGGACAAAACAAAATTGTGGTCGGACAGATTTTTATTCATCCTTGCTGTAAAATGAATTACAATCAAAAAATTGTCCGGGCATCATGTTCAATCACAATTGGGATTTTGTCGGACATGAGCAAATTTTGGTCGGCCAATGTCTGATGACCGACTGTTATTTGCAGCCCTGTGATAGCATCTAGAGTTAGAGTTTCATACATTTAGTCTATGTTTAATTTATGGGTGTTTGGTGCAGTTGAATCTCCTGCTAGTGGACTACTCAGGACCAGAAAAAGCACCCACTAAGGGGAGGTGCCCAATTATGGTAGGTTGAAATGTAGCATTTTTTTGTGACAAGAACTGAGTATTTCCTTATATTAGGAGAGGTGACTTGTAAGTTATGTTTAACATATATAGAAAAAAGCATGGAAAATTCATCATTGTGACTGATGCAGTACATAAAACGCTGAATTTGGACATTTCATGTTATTTTGGAGTAGAAAGCTAAGATGCAAATTATGTATATACCGGTAATTATAATTTTAATTAATTATGTATATAGGTCAAAGTTTATAGGTGTAAAGAATACAATAATTGCATGTAATATAATAATGATTATATTCATACTGTCTGAAGAGTGTTGAATGTTGACTTTGTTAATCTTTTAGGTTTATTATGAGATGTATGAAAAAGACAAGGAAAGATATGAAAAAGAAATGAAAAAGTACACATCAGATAAAGTCCCTAAAGAACCACCAGCAAAGAAACCAAGGACTAAAAGTCCAAAGCAGAAAACTGCGACATCGTCATCATCGACAAAGGCATCACCTGTCGTTATTAAGACCGAAAGTTCTCCTGACCAAAGAAGTTCACTTGTCTCGCCTACTTTAAATCCGCTCTCTCCACAAAGCCTCGCTTCCATGCAACTGAACATTCCTATGCCTCAGCTTCTGCCGCTTGCTGGGGAAGAAAGTGGGTTTGATAACTATCAAGAGCTTCACCAGCCACCTCAAGATTCCTTCCTCTGACCGTATAATGTTGTACCTACTCCTATTCTAAATCCCTACCATTTAGCCTGAAAGAGATACCGGTACCTCTTTGTTGTGGAGCTCCCCCCCCCCAGGGGGGTACTCCGGCTTGTAAATGACGGAGATGATCGAATGGAGGCAAAACTCAGGATCCAAAAAATCCCTTAGTCTTCAGACACTACCCAAAAAAATCCCTGGACCAAAAATAACCCCCAAAAAATCCCTTGCCAAATTACCCCTAAATTGCCAGGAGGGGCAATAATATAACACAAAGAAAACCATAAAAATGTACGCTCGTGTTTGTTTATTCATCATACCATAAATACGCCAAGGCTGCGTTTTTTAAACTCAAAAAAATCCCCTATTTAAATCAAGTCACCCAAAAAAATACTTGCCAAATTTTCCAACCCAAAAAAATCCCTGAATGGGAAATTGCAAACCCAAAAAAATCCTTTGATCATCCCCGTCATTTACAAGCCGGAGTACCCCCTGGGCTCCCCCCTATTGTTTAAGAAAGGGAGTCTCCCCCCCCCCTGGATAGTTTGTAACTTCTATAGGCATGTGTCCATTTCGTGGGGTGTGTGAATCGTGTAGAATTATTAGAATTACAGATCACTAGACAAAATCCTTCTCCTCCATCTCTTTGCACAAAATGTTTTACCGAGCAGTTTTTTACATGGGTGGGAAGCAGCAAAATATCAAGCAAAAATTATTGTCACTGGGATTATGCTGTATTATACTACTGTATATGTAAAATAAAAACGAAAAGTAACTAGCAGACAAGATATTTTTCTTTGTGTGTAGTGGAGCTATGCAGGAGACAGTGGTGTTAGTGGAGGCCAATCTCTGGCCATAACTGACTGATATTGACTGATCCCTTGCAAAATATGAAAATGCGTCTTCACACCTCTGTGTGAGGCATTTTTATGGAGTTAACTTCTTCCATTGATTTAGGTGTATTCAAGACGTATCATGATCATAAAAAAAAGTCAAAAGTGAAAGTTTGTTGTTAAATCCTCAAGATGCTTTGCAAAATGCTTCAAATTCTTCACATGGACTGACAAGACTGCCCTGTACAGAGGAAGGCTACCCTTGGGTATTTTTGTGAACTGTAATTTGACAATCTTTTTGGCATGAAATAAAAAATGACTATTCTTTTCCTCCTAAAACGCAATGTGCCAGCAAAGGATCATCTGTTAAATGAGAAATAGTTTGCTGTGAACTGTGATTTTGCGTCGGCTTGGAGCCATCATCTGGGGGGCTTAATATAGTGTAGAAAGGTAAAGTCTGTGTCCAAGCCAAGTGGTCCATACAGCCAGAGCTTATCCTGGTTTCTGTAGCATTAGGCGACTAGGAGTATTGCTACTCCCCCTGGATGGGATGCTAGTCCATTGCAGGGTTACCCCCAGCAGTAAATTCACCGGTACTCATTTATACATCTGGGTGGAGAGCTAGAGAGGCACTGTGAGAGTTAAGTGTTTTGCCCATGAACACAATGCTGAGCGCCCCGGCCATTCAACTCGCTGTCAAGCGCACTAACCTTTAGGCCACCGCACCTATACAACAGTTATGGTACAGATAAAGAAACAGTGAACTTTTTGGTGTTTTGGTGCTGTTGAGGAACACTTTTCAAGTAACCACAATAAATGAGCAACAAAAGTCCTTGAGACAGTTGCTTGAAATAAACATTCTCATTTTTCGACTTAAATCCTTTGCAGCTTGTGAACCACTTCCCCTCCCCCTTTTCAATGTTGTACACAAAAGGCAAGTCTTGCAGGCAGTCAATCCAACATTTTTTCGGGGGGAGGGGGGTATATCGAAGGGCTGAAGGGTAGAATTTGTCCATAGTACTCAAAGAGGGGGCCGTTGGGACCTATTAGAAATCGCAAAACCGAACAAAAAATCATCAAAAACCGCAGTAATTTTCGACCAACACTGAAAACTGCACACAAAAATTCAAAATTTTAAAACCCCTAACCTTACCCTATTGACACCTGAAGATTTTTTCTTATACATTTTTGACATATCTGTTCAGTTACAAGCTAAATCATATTACTCAAACTTGCATTTTGAACAGGAAACTAAATGGGAAAAACCGAAAACCACATTGAATACCAAATCCGCAAAACCACTTATTTTTTGCCGTAAAACCGAAAACTAAATGCCAAAAAAGGGAAACCCACAAGACGGATTAGGCCAAGTAAAAATAAATAAATGCTTCTCGTCCCCGCCCGCGCGCGGCCGCTTCATTTTTTGGGGCTCGCCTTCTAATTCTTTTTTTTTAATATTTGCTATTGAAAAAGTTGGAACGAAAAAAACAACAACAGACGTTAGAACAACTGATAATTCTGTAAGAGGCTTTTTTTCTGCGTTTTAACACGAACTCAGACCAAAATTTGAAAGCATTGGTACGCTAGGGCCGCACTGGATAGGTCAATTACCTTGCATGATTAAATTTTGCAAGTTCGCTTCTGGAAAATTTGACGATGGAGGAAAAAAAAAGCGCCCGCCCGATCGCTTTTTTATAAAAATCCGGACAAACATTTTTTATTTTACTTGTTGGCCTAAGCCACCAAAACCGAAAAACAACACTTTTTCGGTGCTAAAACCAAAAAAACGGATCTAAAAAATCGCCAAAACCGAAAATCCTAACGTCCCCTCCTCGCGTGCCGAATGTCGCGACACTTTTGGTGCTCATTGTAAATGTGGTGAATAAATAACTTTAAAATTAACGGTTCTTTTGTGTTGGTATTCATAAATTGTCATGATCTTTAGTAAAGATAAGTTAAAAAGAACTTTCTAAACTTAGTTCTTGTTCTTGTTTTTCCACTTGTGTTTATTTTCGATTATTTTGCGATTTGTTTTGTTGAGCCTGGCGCGAAATTTTTAAAACAAAGTCCCATGAGACTTTGCGGGTTTGCATCCCGTGGAGGAAGTCGGCGACTTCACGAGATTTTGCTCGCACTGGTTTGAGAGGTTGCAACAACTTCTGAATGAGTCTTTTGTCTATTCAGAACACATTGTAAAGATGCATCGCTTTCGGACTTCCAAGTACCGGAATGCTGCTCCAAAGATTCCTAAAAAGGAGGTAGGTGTCAAAGCTCTACGCGATTTTAGAATGCATACAAGTTCACCTTCGCAAATCTTGCAAGGATCGATTCCAGCATAATTTCATTCATTATTTATGTTTTAATATTGACAGAAAATGATTTGTAGATTTGATGGGTTGGAGGTGGAGTTACGTTAATGATTTAAAACTTGAAGTAAGTTAAATTTGGACTGGGGTCATCGAGATACATACAAATAAACTCAGATGTTAAATTATTAAAGCTCATCCAAGTATATTGAAAGCTTAAGCTTACGGCTTTTGTGGCCTAGCAGCTCAATTGTCTATAAAATGGTCTGTTAAATAACTGAAATTTTCGTGGAAGAAACGTCTTCATGAAATAAAACAAGAAGGTTCCTCCTATCTTTACTGTAGTTGTTATGCTTGCATGTCTTCCTGGGGGTGGGGCTGGTCTTGTTATGTCACTTCCTGGCCGAGTGGGGCAGGTTGTCCCTTGTGAGGAGAGGGTGGGGACTTTTGCTTTTCTCAGGGATGTCTCAGATAGTGTAATCTCTCCTAACATCATATATAGATCTCACCTGATCCAACCACAAAAACGTGACAAATACCATATTTATTCGATTGAGCACCCTGCGCGCTTATTAAATTTTTGGACCTTGAGAGTGGGCGCTTATTTGAGGCTTATTAAATTTTCACCATTTTCAGCAAATAGAAAGTTAATTTTGCAACAAAGCAATAAAAAATACCAAAACGTGAAAATGTGCCAAAGCAGATTTTTTACTGTTTATATAGACATTGCAGTTGAAACTTCAGGCATTCTTATAGACTTTCAGACAATGAATTCAGAGATTGTAAGCCAGTGATGAAATAATAATCAATACTCCTCTTGTGCACTTCAGTTTTCTGTGGGGGTGGGTGTTTATATAAGGCGAAAAACACCCTATAAAAAGAAAGATTTATTGTGGCTTATCAGGTTTTGTGTTGTCCTGTAAATTTCTCCCATTTGTAGGAATGTGTTACTGACATAAGAGTTGGAAACTTAAAGAGTTCTTATGGAAATCACATCAAAGCTAGCGACAGTTTCATGGCATTCAATGTGGATGCTGGAGGTAAGGTATAATTAATAACCCTTTTGTAACTCTCTTTTCTGCAGAGTCTCCTTTTAGTGGAGGTGGGGTGGGGGTAAGGCCAAAAAACACGAAAAATGAAAAATCAGGGAAGCAAGGGGGGTGACAGCAAGGGTGTACAGTGTACCCTGTGCACTTTCATTTCCCTTCTCCCTAAGCTCAACATGCTCACTTTCACCTTGTCCACACTATTCAAAGCATTCTCACATTTTTCTTTGATGCTGCAATTCATCAAATCTGCCCATAAAATATCACATTGGATTCCAATTCTTGAAGCACTGAAACCATACCAGTACTAATATAATTCTCCCATCTTGTTTCTGTATTTTTTAAAGTACTAGTCAGGATTATGATCTATAATATCTTGATGTGACATCTCTAATAAACACTGTTTATTACTGTAAAATAGTTTCAGATTATGATAATTATAAATATGAGACGTAAATAAAAATCAACATAATGCTAGATCAATTGCTATTTTGTCTTTGAATTTTCAAGGAGGAGGAACTCTTGGTGTTCTTCCACTGGGAGATGTTGGAAGAAAGGAACAATCATTACCTTTGCTTCATGCACATTCAGGTACAGTGATTCCCTTCAAGAGATAAAATTCTCATCTCTTGATCTAAAATTTTCATGTTGCATTTGAGATACTCATCTAGGGGGTAACTTATTTAAGAGTTGTACAGAACTGTAAATCGTTGAGACAGAATATTATCCTTTGTTATTTGACTTTCCTGGAGTTTCAACTTTCATGGTGGCTCCATAGGGTTTTGAGATATTACGGCGCGCGCGCAAGTGATACCCATCAAGAGATCATTTTCGCGTTATTTTTTTAACTAGTTAAATAAAAGCTGCCGAAATATTAAAAACAAGGACTAAAATATGTTGTGCATTATTCTTTTTTAAAATAACGGCCTTTGTTTTTGAGCTACATCTACTCAAAAAGTCCTATTTTTTGGTGTTTTTATGGCTTTGATCTTAAATTTCTTTAATTTTCTTCGGTGAAAATTTTTGAAATTCTCCCAACGGATTGAATCTGATGGGAAATAACTTTTAAAAACAAAAAAAGTAGGGGTTGTCCAGGTCGTTTTTGCGTTTTTGGTTATTTTGTGTTTTTTTGACTTAGCAAAAAAACTGGCTTACAAATTTTTTTTAAAAAACGGTAAAAAGGGCAGTTAAATAGGTATCACATTTATGCCAAATTTTAAGGAATTTCACCGAAGGAAACTCTAGTAAATACAAGGGGAAAATTTCTATTTTCGCCCGAATAAAAATTACGTCATCAGAATAGAAATTGTCCAAGATCGCTATTTGAGCATGCGTGAACTTTCGAATTACGAGTTGATGTGTTAAGACGAGCGTTCCCCATTGTTGTCGGTTTTTGTGCGAATATCTGTTAACCCCAAGGTTAGTTAGAGACATACCTTAATCCTTTATGTAGCAGAATCTCTGAAATTGTGCTCGAAGTATCTCACAATCGCGGAGACTATTCTTTATTTTCTCTTTTGCTTTCGATCGTACGAACTTCACAAAAGCGGCCAGAAGCACCGCGGACGTTGTAAACACCTTTTTAGGGTGTTGTAAACTCTTTTATTTGCTCAACACAGGAAAGTACGGGTGTTGTTTCATTGGCAGGAAGCAAATCTCGCCGAAAATTTCACGCTCGCGTGAAGCCGCCATGTTTGTTTTGATTTGCCGGCATTTCAAGCTCGCCCTTTCGTACCCATTCTTCGTGCGGTCAAGAAACCCTATGGAGCCACCTTAAGACATACATTACAAGCTCTTTAGGTCAAAATTGTAAATGCAGTAAAATTTCAAAATTTAAAACAAATTACCCCTGTTGATCTTGACCTGCTTTTGATTATGAGAAAAATGAATTTTACAAAAAAATGCATTTATTTATAAGTATAAGGTTTTCAGTGAGTATATTTTTATTACTTAACCATGTAGAATTTCCTTTTTATTCACAAATTTTTTTAATCAGTGTTCTCCAATTTCTGCAGACCTTGTTCAAAGTGATTTCAACCTCGTTCCCAGGGAACGAAATAAATGCTGCTTGAATGTACATGTATTATTAGAAATAATAATCTTCTCTTATATAGATTTTGTGACAGACCTGGATTTTTCACCTTTTGATGGGAGGCTTCTTTCAACTTGTTCATATGATTGCTCGGTGAGGCTTCCCATAAACTTAATTTCTAAGTAAAATTTTCTTCAATGGTATTTCGTGAAGAAATAAAGTTTAAAATCAACAGTTTGATCAGAGCTAGCTCTAACTGAAAGTTGTACATTTCTCCAAAAGCAAATCCACAAGATATTTACCATTTTTTCTTTAAGTCTGTAAAGACAGCCAATATACACACCTTTGCCATACAGCCGTTAAACAATTAAGGCTAAACACAGAGGTAAAGAAAGGAGCAACCTTGTCCCCAGAGTCTCAGGCATGAAGCTAAGAAAACGCTAAGCTGGCTCATCAACAAGCCCACCTGGCTTTTCTGGCTTTCGCAGCCCTAAAAGTTTACCTCAGTCTTTTTTTTCATGTGAAAGGTCAGCCAGATTTAAGTTCTCTTTCAGTTGGTGAAATTGCTGGCAGCCAGCCCTTAGCGACAACCCTGGAGTCTTCTTCACTTTTGAAAAGGGCGGGCACAAAATTATTGCTAAGAAGACCCTGGGGATAGGGGATTGCGATTAGAACTACCTTTTCCAAGGTTTTAAGATCTCTTGTTATATCTGAATTGTCCAGTGCATTTGGTTTTGTAGATAAAATTGTGGCGAATTCCAGAGGATGGGATAAAGGAGCATGTGTCCTCACCACTTTGTGATCTCCCACAACAACCTGTAAGTATGCCATGTCACATTTCACAGGTCATGATCCCACTTGTTCTTTTTTCACTGTAAGTTATTAACTGTGAAGAAAATTAGGTATCAAGCTTTCTTAGCCCAATGAACACACTGCCATCAATGAAATACAGAATGTGCTACCATCCCATCCAGGAAAAAATGTCATTTTACACTTTCGCTTGCTCCAGAGTCAAACTTCATGACAATTTAATACTCCATAAACCTAGTAAATGGCCTTGCTCACCATAAGTCTCTCCATAGCTCAGTAGATAGAGTGTCAGCCTGGTGTTTGGAGGATGTAGGTTTGATTCCTGTAGGGGACTCAGATTTTTTTGTCCCACACTCTAGTCTGAAATGTCAGCAATGCCCCTCCCTTGGGGGGTTGGGACGAGAGGACGGCTGACATTTCAGACTATCCCACACTCATGACATGATGAAAATTACATCTTATTTATTATTTAAAAGTAAAATATTATATGAATGCTAACACAGCTGCTTAAATTATGGTTTTAACTAAAATTTATTTTCGTTTTCATGAAAAAAATCCTTTGAAAATTCTTTGTTTTCTCCAGTACATAACATGTGACTGAAAGACAATAATCTGCACCCTCAACAAGACATCAGTTAATTCTCTGTTATTGTATGTTTATTTTAAGAGCCGTGTAGAAAATGTCCTCTTCCATCCTTCAGCAAGTGAGGTAAGCTACTTACTTTCCCTTAATTTGTAATACCATAACATTGTAACATACTGCTAAGACAAGAGACAACATGCTACATGAACCATAATAATTATTTGCTCAGCAGCATTTACAATACCGTTAAATTCTGGATATAAGCCCCTTCCACTTATAAGCAGGGATCCATATTCACAGTCGTCCGGTCGTCCGAGACGACTAAAAAATCGTACGGACGACCAAAACATTACGAAAACTAGTCCGCTGGACGACTTAAGTTTGACTTAATGAAACAAAAAAAACATTTATTAAATTTTCTTATGAGTTACCTGCGTTCTGACCACTTATCGTTCATTCGTAACTTTTAGAAAACAGAGAATAATTTGCAACTTTCTGTCGCGATAAAATCATAATTTTGGCCGCCATCTTGGGATGATGCGGTATTTTCCATGAATGAAATCATTGCAGGCTCAATTTTCAAGCTGTCAACCGCTGATATTTTGTACTGCAGCTGCATCCGTGAAAACACGAGGCGATCGCATCAGCTGAGATCAGCTGATGTTGTGATCAAAATGCACTGTTTATCTTGGTGTGGCACCGCCAGCAAAGAAAAAAGTAATGTTAACGCTTCAGAAAAGCAAACCAATAGAACAAGAAGAGCGAAAGTGTTCTTTTCTTCTGTCATGGCAGTCAAAGAGGCCCTGGCTTTCATTTGTGCCTGCATCGTCCGCTTCCGCCAGCTCCACATCACAAGCCGCTTGGGGGCACGATGTTTAGTGAAATTTTATAGGTCAGCAGCCAAAGTAGACATTAGTAGAAAGTCTCATTAACAAATACTTAAGCATCAAACTTTATTATAACTGACACGTTGTCTCGTAGATTTCATGACAATTGTATACAGTGTTACATGTAATAACCATAAAAAAGTCAACTTTTCATTAACTTGTTGTACAGTCACCATTCTTCACTTTTGAGCGGGCAAGTAAAATTTTGCCAGGGCAAGTATGTCGTCTTAAATACTTGCCCGGCTGACGACTTGGAGAAAAAACGAATATGGATCCCTGCTTATAAGCGTCTCTTGTTATAGGCCCATCTACCTGGAAACAAAAAAATACATCCGATTATAAGCCCCACCCCCCCCCTCCCCAGATATAAGCCCCCCTCTGCTGGATGACGGTACTGAACAAGGCTAAATAGGACTTTTTAACTAAAAAACCTATTTCGATTGACACTGCTGTGGCTCGTTTTGAAACGCTTTATTACTCTGCTTATAAGCCCCTCTGTTTAATAAGCCCTCCCAAAACCCACCGTCATGAAGTTGTATAAGCCCAGGGCTTATAACCGGAATTTTATGGTATACAAAAAAATATTATTATATAGGTATTTTCTTAAATCCCATTCTCTGTTATAAACAGGTGCTTGGTAGTTCCTGTGGAAAGGCTCTCACCATATGGGATCTACAGAGCCAACAGCAAAAATACAGTTAGTACAGTCATTATTTTGTTTGTCCATTTTGTTCTCACCTAGGCAAACACTGCGCACTATTACACTCAGTGCTTTCTTGTTTTGTAGAATTAGATAATCACCAAGATTTGGTCCACAGTTTTTGCTGGAAAGGAGATGGTTCGTTATTAGTTACAACCAGTAAGGTTAGTGGTTTATTTTGAATTCTCAATTTTGAGCTATCCTGGTTGGATGTTTATGTGAGCACAAAAAGTAAGACTATGATTGTGAAAACTCTAGAAAGTTTGTGGAGGATTTCGTAGTTCTTCCAAATACACTGGAATGATTTTATAAGTTATAAGTCACAGAGACTAAATGAAATTCAGGTGAAGTTAAGCTCATTGCCGATAAAAGAACTCGAGGAAAGTTAACAAAGGGGTGGTAAGTGGTAAGCAAAATATGAGCCTCCAGCAGGGAATGCTCTGTGCAACCTTGAGAGCGGCAACTTCCACTAGGTACAATCAACTCCATTCCTCTGTTATTACGGACAGGAATTTAAGTCCCGGCGAATAAGAATTACTGAAGATAATTCCTGCTACTGCAGACTTACTCTATTGCGGACAGCAAATCGTTGTCCCAAAGGCCCGGGGGGGGGGGGCTAGGGGGGGGAAGGGCCCCCCCCCCCCCCTGAAGGTGTCCGTAATAGTGGGAGTTGACTGTACTGTCACACTGAAAAAACCAATGAAGATATTTTCCAACCCACATACTGTGTCCACTAATGAGGGAGAGAGGGTGAGGGCCAGAGCAAACTGCACCACACAGTATACATTTTTCACATTCTGAAGCTCAAGACAACTGTACGTCCTTGCATAGCTGGAATGCCAAACAAGCAAGCCCTGTGAAACCCCCATAATGTCGCTCTTCAGTGCATTGACCCAAGATTGCCGCTGACCAGCACTGGCTGCATTGTATCACATTTAGAATTAAGCAAATTCTTGTTGGTGGTCTTTGAAAATAAATTATGTGGAGGTTTTCAGAGGTGATGCCTTGTGCTTTAACCCTCGGACGTACATGCAAATTCCTACCCCGACCGTGGTACAAGGGGGTGGATGGAGCCCCCACCCTAAGGTTTTTGTTCTATTTGTGCACAGCGAAATAATTATGTACCTTTACGTTAGAAAGCCCTTACATTAGCCTACTCTACAAGGTGACATAGTTTTTGTTGGCTGTGACATAATGCAAATGCATAAAGCAAATGTAAGGCATCAGAATTTCTATCTAACGTTAATAGAATTCATATGTAACATGTTATTTTTCTTTGGTTTTTAGGACAAGAAGATCCGTATCTTAGACCCTCGTAGTTCTTCTGTTGTTGCGGTAAGAGATTTTACAAACTATGACAGATAAGAAGGGTTTGGTGATCATTGCATTTGAAAAGTAAACAAGAATCTGCAAGCAGTTTATAACCGTGCTTTCAGTTCTTTGGCTAGAAAGGCGCGGCGCTGCACAGTAAAAAAATCTTTAGAAAAGCAGTCACTTGAGAAACACACAAGTCGTGTTTTCGTCAGTCACGACGTGTGCGTGACATGAATTTCAGCATGCCTGGCCGGAGAAATGCCTGCTTACGCATGCAAATATTTATTTTGTTCCGAATGTTCAATAAACTAAACCCAAACCAGTTCATGAATAGCATTAAAAGAAGTCCATTTCACGCCAAAATAAATAGTAGTCTTTCCGACAACCTTTCTCGAATTAGAGGTAAATAGAGCATACTTGCTTGCGCAGGTAATTCCCCTGGCGCGATGACGTGTATCCCGTGCCTTGACACATTCTTGCTGAGCTTGCAATATACGTTTCGATTCCCAGAATAAACTCAAAACAAAAATTGGAATATCCCGAAAACAAGTCGTTGTTTTTGCAATATTCTACACATTTCGTGTAAATTGTACGACTTGTACTCGCTCCGAGCCAAACGCCTAAATAACTCAAAAATAACTATTTCACACAGAGCGCAGAGTGTTCGTAAATATTTTTAAAATAGGTGAATGATTATTTATATCTACAGGCGATCGATCGCGTGGCATGGGTCTGACATTGTGGTAGTTTTTAAATAGCTTGGACATGTCCAAGCGGTCATCAAATCTTGCGTGACCGTGACAAAGGAGCCGGCTGGGCCGCGTGGGTCTGGAACGATTTACCGACAAAAAAATAAAAACGACAAAAAAATGCCAGCCAGATTATGAACCGGCTTTGCACGGTTAATTATATCTGTTTAAAGTACTTAACAGTATTTTCCCCTTGGATATTTTCCCTCTAGTTGTTTATTTGGTTTTACCATATATTTAATATGCAAAAGAGTTACTGTGTTAATGACAGAATTCTCTGGTCATGACCTAATAACAAGGAAACATATTGTTGTACTTAGGAATGTGATGGCTTTGAAGGAATGAAAGAATCCAGAGTGTTGTGGCTTGGAAACACTAACAGAATTCTTGGCACAGGTTTTAATAAGGTGAGAACAAGTCTTTGTATGCCTCATCAATGAGTGCTTTTTGTGCACATTAGGTAGTCCATGACTTCAATGATACTGAATAGTAATTTTAAGATGCAGAACTGGCTTCGCTATTATAGAAGTAAATTTAAAAAAAAGACATGTGTAGGCAGTGATAAGATATAAAGGCATAGTGGTGTGGTTGTTTACCTGTGTTCTTTGGGGAGGAGAAGGAAGGGGAGCTCCCTTGGTAATATATAAGTTAAAAGGAATCCTCTGAGATCCAGTTTGTTCTTGTTGTTTGAAGATTTTTCTGTGGGTTCGCCAGTTTTTCTCCCTCTCCAAAATCCAGCACTTCTAAATTCTAATTTGATTGGGAAAAGTGGGAGAAGAGCCACTCTGTGGAAATGCCACTGCAGATTCCTATTTATTTAATCTGATACATCTCTCTTCATGTACTGCAAATTGATCCAGTGTCTCAGATTAATTAGCACCGTACCTTAATTCTTGCATGCAAAAATTTACTTACAACCATCGAAGACACTACATGGATCAAGATGGAGTTATGTCATTGCTATGGCATTTTTCTGGACTTTTCGTAGATGTCCTTCTTTCAAGGAAATAATTGAATGTGTGAAGATTGATCTCTGTTAACCTTCTAAGGCGATTAATTTTGGTTAATTTTGTGATCCTCTTTTACAGGTACGTGCACGCGAAGTTGTTGTCTGGGACGTGAATAACTTGAGCAGCCCAGTACAGAGGATAAGCCTTGATACCTCATCTGGGTAAGTGTGCAAGGTGTTTGGCATTTTGCCTTTAGTCATCCGAATCGTGGTACGCTTTTGGCTAGCATGTTGTACTCTTAATTGAGTGTTCCAGGTTCAAGCACTGGTCAGGACACTTAACTTCTCACAGTGCTTTTCACAGTTCCTCTCTTTACCCAAGAATAGAAATAGGTATTAAAAAGAAAAATGTTAGGACAGCCTGACAAAATAACAGAGATTAACCTGACATAGAGTAGTGCGGGTGAGCAGCAATACTTCCAGATGCTTCATGATGCAGAAACCAGGATAATCTCTGGAGGTGCCGGCCACTTTCACCAAACTACAGACTTGATTGAATCTGCATGCTAATTCAGTAGTTGAAAATGTTACCTTTTTTGTACATTATTCACCAATGTTAAGTTTTCATTCTAAAGAAAATGTGGATTTCCAATGCTAAACTACAATACCAGGTGAGCGTGGTTTTAACTGACATGCAGCACTCTGAAGGTGTCCTCTCCTTATATAACTTGTGAGATACTTATCAACCCTTTTTGTTGTAGGGGCACATATGAAACAATCATTTGTTAATTTTCATATCATATATACTTATCCACATCTTTCTTACATGCAGAATACTGATGCCATTTTTTGATCCAGACACCAACATGTTGTTTTTAGCTGGGAAGGTATTAACTCAATATTATTTGATCAATGTTAAATTATTACCACTCCTAAAATTAAAGGCCTGTTTATATGAAGAAGAGTTGTCCCTGAAAGGAGAGTTACCCTTTCCCCCAGCTATCTTTTACCGAGTGTTATATGAGAAAAGTTGTCCCTGCCAAAACAGCCAAAAATTGGCGCTCCCAGTTTCAAGCTAGGCAAGCCAAACAAAAAGTGCTTACATGGAAACAAGTGGGCTACCCTTCTCCAGGGTCACCACCCTACCTTCAAAGTGAGTGACCCTCCACCCAAGGTCACCTTGCCCCCCCCCCCCCTTTCCTGAACAAACTTTGCGATTTCTCATAGAAATAGTTTTCAGCTGTTCATATAAGGAGATGCTTGAAAAGATCTCTCACCCAGGGTGGCTCTGTATGGAGGGTTACCCTCCTGCCAGAAACAACATTACTCCATAAAAACAGGCCTTAAATGGTGCCATACATGAACAAGCATTAGGATCTAGCAAGGACAAGAGAGTTGATCATGAGAATACAAACTCTTGCTTTTGTCTGCTTCATCAACTTGTGGCTCTTTGAAATTAAAACTTCTTTTAAATATTTGAAATTTCTCTTAGAATTTAAAACTCCTTTAATATATATTTAAAATTTGGATTGTTAACGGACAGATTTATCAAATCTTTGTAAAATTCATTAATAATTCATGAGGGTGTAAACCAATCCCAGCACAGTATTCAGATCACAGGTAAACAACTGTAAACCCCAATACAAATCAAACAATAGAATTAACTTTTGATACAAACTCCTGCTCAGCTAATTAGTATTCATTAACTTTTGATACAGATCTCTACTGATTCGCATAACAATCCTTTGCATTCTTTTTATTGTTTTCATTTCACAAGTAAAATAAAATATTCGCGTGCAATCTGTATGGGCATTTACAATGGCTCGCCTATCGGCTCGCCATTGTAATCGCCCATACAGATCTCCCGCTCATATTTTATCTACTACTTAAAACTCTTGGCTTGTTTAACCATGTACTGATGAAAGTTGACTAGAGCTGAGATAAGGTCTTGCCCAACTTATCAGTCAGCTCTCATTAACCCGTCCTGTCATTTTATCCTGCCTTTATGTACCTGTTGTTATATTCATGCAGGGTGACTCAGTTATTCAGTACCTGGAGATATCTGACACTGCTGCATCTTTTGTTACTCCAGGTAACACGTCCAATTCTAAATTTATTGATTAACATGTAACTTCTCCTTACAGTGTCAAACATTGTCAAGCACACAGGTGATGAAAAT
Source organism: Oculina patagonica (assembly GCF_052425735.1). NCBI lineage: Eukaryota > Metazoa > Cnidaria > Anthozoa > Scleractinia > Oculinidae > Oculina > Oculina patagonica. Next base: position 21,560,480 of record NC_135762.1, read on the forward strand.
ATATAAACTCATCAGTTAGAGGATGTGTCGATGTACACCATTTATAGTAACTGTGCCTTTCAATGACACACAAACTCTGAAGTTCAAAACCCAACTAACAATTGCATTTTTTGCTGTGGTTAGTCATAATAATATTATGGCAACAGACAACAACCCTTGAAAATCAAAAACAAACAAAATGAATCAAAACCTACCAATCACAATTGACAGACCTTAACCCAGATGAAGTAAACTTCTGTTCCTTGAGAGGTCTGCTTAGATGATTGACGGCAGCGAGAAACGTAAACCGTTGATTAAGCAGAGTTTGCATGCTATTGAAGAGCATGGTAATTCACTTATTATAGAATATTAATTTTATATTTTGAGAGAATTAATATTTCAAAAATAAGCCTATTATGTGGTTCAACATTATTCAATATCTGCTGCTCACCTGACGTTAGATAAAGTTACAACTCAATCACACTGATGCTGTGACAAACTGTTTGATGTTCTTTGATTTTCAACATGTTAAACATATGTGCAGTAGAACATGTCCTCATTCCATTCAACACATTGACAACCTTCATTTAACACCTGTTTTGGACACATCTAGAGCTGCCACTGAACTCTGTTGACATTTTTAGTTTAATCAGTAAAACAAACTTGTTTATGTTGCACACAGTGTCATCTCAGATGATGGATGAACAACACAAAGGAATGTGCAGTGTTCCTAAACTCGCCATGAATGTGATGTCATGTGAAGTGGTACGGCTTCTACAACTGACAAAGTCATCTGTGGTACCACTCAGCTACTGTGTGCCTCGGAAGGTAATAAACCTTGTTTGCTTTGACCGTCTTTCTTTTACCATGGCCCATCTTCCACTAGTTTTTTTTTTTTTTTTTTTTTTTTTTTTAATCAAAACTGCATTCACGACTTATTGCGGGCGGGAATCAATTAAATTTGTGTAAACTCCCTTGGTAACCTGGCAATTTTATATTAAGTTTGAATAAAGTTCAAAATGGCGGATGAATGTGGGCAAAGAGGTCTCCCAACTTTTGGATGCATGTACATCAGGAGAATACGAATATTTTTTTTTTCTGGAAGGAATTTTTCTAGCCAGGCCAGCGCTCGAATCCAAACTTACAAAAAATGCAACGGAAAGGACAGTCGAGGGAGCAAGGAGCTTACACGCCGATCAATAGCTCATTTCGAAAGACCTTGGATATCAAATTATCTTTCATTGAAACACCATCAAATAGTCGGTAAGTAATAATTTAGGCTGTATTTTTCACTACAGATTGGTCTTAATCAGAAAGATAAAAGATATGCGTTTCGAAACAATTAAAGATATAAGCAATATATAGCTTTCGATCGATCATTTTGCACTTTCGTCAAGTTTTTGTGCTAGTAATATTTTATATTTGTTGTCTCACTTTCGTTAACGAAGTTCACAATTTCCTCTGACATTCGTAGCTCATTAGGTAGTTATGTGAATGATAAATTTGCTTCTTTCTGTTCTTTTGTAGGCAGACTACATTTGTAAACACAGTATCTTGACACAGTATTACTATTATAGATCAGTCCCAAAAATATGTTTTCTTCATATACATGGTCTTGCATAAAAGAGGAAATATTAGTTCAACGTTTGGTATTGTAGTTTTCCAGGGGTGTATCATTGCACTCGTGAATTATTTTTGTAAGCATCCACTGAGTGCTATGGGATCTAGACATTCAAAGAAAGATAATCTTTATAATTTAAAGGTTGAGAGTAGGGGGGATGAAGATATTGAGGGGGGCTCCGAAAATTTTTAGACACCTGAACGAGGGACTCTCAAAAAATTGTTGGGCTGGGAGGGGGGGTGGGGGGCTCCGAAAATGTGTATACTTCAAAACCAACACATGGTATCATCATACAGATCGAATGGTTTTCGAATCAACATTTTAATGAGCTGTGCAACTCAGTTATATCACATGGTTAACAGATATAACAGATGTAGTCCCAGTAATTATTACACTCTTTTCATCCCAAAAATGCTTAAGAAAATTTCAAAAATTAGAAATGCCCAACCTTTTTATAATAAAACCACATATTTTTTTTTTTTTTTTGCAGGCTAGTCTGTCAAAAGGTGTTTTCAACATGTTTCAACTATCACTTACGTTTACAAAAATTGTAATTTCTCAGCAAACATTTAAAATATTGCCTTATTTTTGCTGTCAGTTTTAAATACCACATTCACGACTTTGCTCATAGAGCCTTTGATTTATTTTTACATTCACTTGCACAACTTTTTACAATTCTATTACTCATTGATTACACTCCTAATGACAAAACTACAATTAGCTAACAGTATATTTACATCGTTTACAATTTTAAGTGAATTCATACGTTTCCTACGTTCTAACTAGTTCAATGTACATATCGTTTGTGCATACATATCCTATTTTTTCCTCAGTTTGATTTTTTTATCTATTTATTTATCAATAAGTACCATTTCATTGCCTTACATAACAATAATTGTTGTGTTACATAACAATTTCTTTAAGCATAATTCATTACACTTTTTAAAGAATCTTTTCCTCAAACATTTTCCATTTTTTCCTAAAAGACTTTATATTATTTGATTTGACAGAAATATACCTTTCGGTTTGATATTTATTTAATAAAATTCTCTCAAAGTGGCTGAAAGATGGTTTCGTTTCTTTACATCGGCACATCCACAGATAAGTTTTTCCTAAGATGAGTATATAGTTTTGCAGATCCATCTCCTCTTCTAAGAACCCTAAAATAATCTCACTATAATTTAAAGAGAGGCCTACGCAACTATTCAGTTTATTAAAAAAGTTTTTTCCAAAAAAAGGTCGAAAAAGAACAATCAAAGAAAAATGTGATGTCGTTTCTATAGTCTGATGACAGAATGAGCAGTTGGGGTTAGAAACATATCCTATCTTACAGAGTAATTCGTTTGTGTATAGAATTGAATTTAATACTTTATATTGAAAAGAACGTAAATATGGTTCATTTGCAACTCTTAGTGGCATCATGAATGCCTCTGAAATTTGCTTATCATCAAGATAAAATTCTTCTCTCAACTTAGCCCATTTATTTGGTTTTTCATATTTTTGCTTTATAAGATGATGATAATAGTCACGACACTTGAAATTTTTGTAATCAAGGGTATTTTCTACGTCGGGCGCGTAAAAACGTAATTTCAATGGGACTGATTGCCTAAGACCGGTCCATGCTAAAAAATTAGAGTTCTTTAAACCTGCATCTCTGACGATATTGAAAGATTCAATATTTGTCATATCGTAAAGAAGATGAGTTGTGTATATAATGTTATTATCAAAAAAGTGTTTATAGAAGACACTTTTGCCGTCGATCATTATTTCTTTATTTTTCCATAAAATGTACTTATAAATGTACTTATAAATATTTTCGGACTATCCAACTAGTGTGTGGAAAGTCATAGGTTCAACTGCTGTCCAGACAAATGTTTTCCAAGTAGCTTAATGTATCACTTTTTAGAACTGATTAATATCTTTTTCATCTCTTAGATTGTTTAGTAAGCAGTGTGGAAGAAAAGGGGATTTTTTTTGTCTTCTACATTGCACCTGTTCATTTTTCCATTACACCTTTTAAAACTTTTTTCCTGCCTTGTAGAATAACTATTTGGAATTGTTGCAGTCTTCAACAGACTTTCTTTTCAAACTAAAATTTACTGGGCCAAACGGCAAGTGGACACATCCACTTGCCCATTGGCCCAGTAAATTTTAGTTTTCACTTGCCCTCACTAAATATTTCTTGTCGCCTCTAAGACTCACAAGACTACTTAGGCTAATTTCACTTGCCATCAGGTCACCAAACCTTTATTTTCACTTGCCCAAGGGCAAAATTTACCCCGGGAAATCAGACCTGGGTTTTTTCTGCCCTGATTTCACACTACTATCCAAGAAAAAAATTAGTCACCCAACTAAAAGAGCTTTTTTTCTAATGTACGGAAAACATCTGTCAACAAGAGAGTTCACATGATAGCAAGAAAGATCAATTCAGATCTTTATTGTGTTATTCTTCAAAGCTTAAGGCTAATATTCTTCTGTTTTTTTCACACTTACAGTATTTTTTTCAGTTGATGCTTTGTTTACTCACTTTGTACTTTGTACTAAGTAAGGTTTTGAATTTCTTCAAAGTCTTACAGGGATTTTCATGAAGACTTGTTTCCAGATACTATAGCAAGGGAAGCGTCCATAACAGCCGATGAGTGGTTCAGTGGATCTAACAGCCCTGTAAGTTCCAAATATACCCCACCTTTTGTCTTTCCATTTTTATTTGTTCTTGAGTTTTTTGTCACACAGCTAGTGTCACTAAAACTGTGCACATAATCAGCTTATCTGTTACACACTGACTGTAGTCCAACAAAGTAAGCACTTGTACATACACATACCGGTACATGTAACCCTGAGACACATAATATAATTATGTTTATTAGTGAACTGGACTCACTACTCTCAGGTATGTGCATATCAATGGTAGTCTTAAGACTACTGGTGACTTGTCTCCAGAGATCCACCTGGAGAAATAATAACTTTTCTCCCATTACCACCATACCTTACGGAGTGCTGACGAGTCCCAAAGAGGATGAAACAGCTGTCCACTGCTAGGCTGGTGTGTTGCCTCAGTCTGGAGATGAGCAAAGTGCGCATACCTGAGTGTAGTGAGTCCATTTCACTAATAAACATAATTATATGTAGTCCAACAGTTTGCCAATTGTTGGTTGACGGTTTTTGTTCAGGGGTGGGGATGAGGAGCTGTTAGAACTTTACTTTCAAATTACAGTAACAAAGTCCACCTAGGGCTCTAAGTTTCTCATATCCACTAGACAACGTCACCTTACACCTGTTACAGACAGAATGTCATCTTTGACCTCTTCCTTTGATGGAAATCAAAAGTATTATGTGAAATAACAGTGATGCTTCTATCAACAACTTGTTTGTTTGCAGATGAAGAGGGTTTCTCTTGATCCATCAAAGCGACATGCACAACTAAAAGCATTGCAAGAGAAACCAGAGAAACCTACACTGAAGCCAAAACCTGCTGTAGAAGCTCAGAAACCAAGTGTACCATCAGCAAAGGTACAACTTTATTTATTTTTTGTTCTTTCTTTTCTGGCAATATGACAGTTTTGGTTGCACTTTTGATGACCTGGGTGGGGGAGTAGTCCTGAAAAAGACTGTTGTTGGCAACTAGAATTTCAACAACCTGAGCAGAAATCATCTCCTAAGTCAAGAATGCAAGTCATAGACAAAAGAAGAACATGGAACCAAGAAAGGATACAAATAAACTACAAAGTGATCTGAGGATTTCAAGTGATGGCAAATTTGTGAATAGCAAGAAACTGTGAAAGAATAGTAAATTTTTCAAGCAAGGCTTAGACTCCTTCAATTTAACTTTTGCCAAATAAAACTTGTGCTACTTATAGATAAAGGTTTTACTCTATTCACGGAGGGACCTTATTACATAATGTGAGTTTCAACTAAATTACTTAAATTACTTACGACTCAGTGTCAGAATTGTTTTCATTTTTAATTATATGTCAAAAGAAGGTAAAACCTGAAGTCTTGTAAGTGTTGAAGCTGAACTCCAGTCTCTATAACATGAAGCAATTATGTGAGTATTACTTAATTTCCCCCCTGGATGGGATGCTAGTCCATTATAGAGTACACTCACCATTTCATCTGCTTGCCTCCAAAATTTGCTGGTTACTTGTTTATATTGTAAATGATCAAAGACACTGTGAGAGTAAAGTGTATCTTGCCCAAAAACACAACACAGGCACTCAAGCCCATCTTAATTCAGATCTCTTAATCTGGAGTGCAATGTACTACACGTTGTAACTGTTGGCGTTCGATTTTACCCTTGGTACAATTTGGTGTTTTCCTTTGTTCTGGTGTATGGTAATAATTATATTATAATGAATATACCTTATTATAGGAAATTAACATGTCAAAATTAACGCGAATTTAAAACTTTCGTGTTAATTTAAGTGGCGTTAATTTTTGTTAACGTTAATTTCCGCGCCGTTAATTAAGTGGAGCATTAATTTCCATGACGTTAATTTCCATTATTTTGGCCCCAATTTTTCGCTACAGTCCAGATGTTCTTGACTCCAAGGAAAAAGCATAATTTATCTGCCACTATCAATGATACTGTGAAGAATGCTTAAAGTGGGAAAAGTAGCACGAACATTGTTTTCGTTTAAGATTACACGGCTACAAGTGTTGAAATAAACTTGTTCCTGTTGTGTACGTCGCATTAATTTCCTTCATTTTGAAATGTTCCCCCCTCTTTCGCGTTAATTTCCTTTATTGGGAAGTAATTTTTCCTTCAATTCGCGTTAATTTAAGTCGTGTTAATTTCAAATACCTTAATTAACAAAAGCGTTAATTTCCTATAATAAGGGAAACAAAGGAAAGGACCAAATTGTACCAAGAGTAAAACTGAACCACAGCATAACTGGACCTCCCACACGAAAAGAAGGAGATAGTATATTATTGACAATCTTTGTGTTTAAACAGTCAACAGCAGAGCCCAAAAAGTTGCCACCAGAGACAACCTCCAAAGTCACTCAGAAAGCAGCTGCTCAACCAACTCCAGCTAGTGAACCTGTGACAGAAGCTCCTGCGAGACCAATAAAGGCATTTACTGGTGTGCGCTCATCTAAGTTCAGACACCTTCATGGCACACCCATGCACAAAAGCCATAACATAGAGAATGTGCGAAACTTGAGCATTTCTATGCCAGGAGACTGTGATGGATTTCAAGTCAATGACGAGTTTGCTGCTTTTCCTTTGTCAGGACCTGGCGGACAGATTGCTGTAGTCCCTGTAAGTATTTCTCAAGCTGTATCTTCTGTATTTTAACGGTGCACATAGTAATCTATATTTATTGGTGTTACATACATGGAAAGAATGAGTTCAATGATTTAATTTCTTTGAACCAAATCAAAGACTGGAAATTACTTAGGCTCATTGATAAGCCATCTGGGTTCATTGGCTACTTTTAATATCATACTCAGATCTTCACAATCTTTGGGAGAAAATATCATCAGATCATCATCATCATCATCATCATTACCTGGTTGCAGTGTAGGTGAATGCAAGCCTCCTCCAACCCTCTATAATTATCACTAGCAAGATGAATAATCTGAATCAGTTGTCTATACTCTTCTCCCAGCAGTTGTTGAAAGAGAATATTGGATCAAGTCCATTTTCAGTTGATGTTTTTTGCCAGTGATAAAAGATCTTGGTACATTCATGATTAGTCTGCTCTTAACTCAGATTTCTGTAGCATTGTTTGACTAGTGCTCAACATTTTTCTTTTACCTTCTTCTGGTTTGCATGCTGTTCCACTGCAATTTGCTACCCAAAATTTAAATTAACAATCACATTGCCTCATCAATCTGTTTTTTAACCAATTTACATTTAGCTGAGTGTTTGATAGGACATAAACAAGTCTTGATTGCAGGGACAATACCCAAGCATGGACTGTCAGGCTGTATCATGTGTGCATAGCACTAACCACAAGCGTACCTGCCGCAAACCAAAGTAATTGTTTTCCCTGTAAATTTTGTAATAATAGCCTGATCAATGTTTCCTTTATTTCAGCTCAACAAACCATGTCGACTGCCAGATTCAGGGTTACCTGTCATTCAGTGTGGTAGTGGTATCATGGATTATCAAATGGACCCTTTTAATAAACAGCGACTGGCAACTGGTGAGCTAAAACAAAAATAGTTCTGGTGATGTCAAGCATTTTCAACTGTAAATCAAAACAGTTTAGGCTGGAATGATTAAATGATAATATTTTAAGTGTGACTATTCTATTCTCACAATTTTTAATGTTACAAAGAAGCTCATCAAGTGAATGGAGAGAGCAAAGATAGATATCTAGTTTTCATACAAAATTTGAAACTGGCCAACTTTGGCTTTGAGGAAGCATGATACGTCTACCACCTGTAATACCATTACATACCTTTTACCCCAAATGTTTTGATAATACTAAGCTGATAGACTAGAAAAACATCTTTCATTTAAAGGACGCTAAGCAAAAAAAAAACTACAAAACTGAAAAAAATACATGGCGTTCCCTGCAGCAATGGACACTTACAATTACCGGTATAAAAAGACCACTTTCCTTGACGTTACAATGGAAACTTTTTCAACAGGGACAAAGGCAACTGAAAGGCCAACAAAACCACAAAAGCTAAGCAGTCAATCAGTAAGTTGCCCTTTCATCTCAACTGAACTGTTGTTTATCTTTCAGCTTGTGAAAGTGGTTTTGTTAGTATATGGGAAGTTCCCGATGGCGGCTTAACAGAAGTTATTAACACTCCATCTGTGGTTTTAAAAGGTTAGTTGAAAGTATTTGGCTATAGTATCACTTACAAAATCTTTTTAAAAATCTAACAATAATTTTGTTAATGGATGGAAGGATGGAGGGGTGGACTGACAACCTTGTTCCCAGGGTCTCTCTTTCCCCGCCCCCTAGAGGGGACTCTTGTAACTCTTTGCTTCGTCTGGGACTGATACTACAACGAAAGCACTGGTTGTCGTCTGATCACCAATGTTAAGCCCTGTTGGGCGGGGTTAGTACTTAGATGGGTGACCATCTGGAAATCCCTTGTTGTGGGTTTCCTTTTTTAATTTCTCAGTACGAACTCAGTAAATTTCAGGCCCTTTCATTGTCTTTCTAATAATAACAGGCATCCGTCGGTTAAGGTTGACCATGGGTAGCATCGTAGTTGTCTGCTTGGCTGGAGCACCGGGGTCTGTGGCTGCCGAGGCCGATACGGGAGTGACAGTCTTTGTCACAGAGGCTGCATCAGTGCCCTGTCTCTGGTCTGTCGAGGCTGTCGCTTTCTGCGGACCCATCTTGTTTTCTGCGGACGCGTCTCTCTAACGGCTTCGTTAACGTTCTTCGACTTTATATGTTTCAGTGTCTCAGTCGAACGGGACGAGAACTCTGTAAATTAACGAAATCCTCACTCGATCACTTGAGTATCCTACCTCGAAATCCCGGCTCAAGATCGACGTCCTCGAAGGATTAAGAAGAAATATAAAGAACCCTTTGTTTATGGGATACATTTACTGTTTACTGGTTTTCTACTGCTAGCAGCCGCTGTAAACAGGTTGGTTTTTCTGTCACGGCAATGAATACCCACAAGTGAAAGTACCTAAATCATTCTTAACTTAGGTTAGCAGTAATATAATTTCCTTTTGTTTGTTTGTTTTTGTTGCTGTTGTTGCTTCTTTTTTAATGTTTCACAATTCCGCGTTTTAGAATATTCCGTCATTTCGCGTTTTAGGATATTCTGCCATTCTGCCGTGCCGTTCCGTCATTCTGCCATTCCGCTGAATAGGGTCACCCTGCAAACTCCTATTTGATTACATGTACTGGTAACTGCAGATCATTATTTAAATGTGAACAAAAGTGTGAAATACCAAGAAGTGATTCCGAAGTTCAAAGAATGAACAATCAAATTGTCTAGTATATCAAATCGTTAAGTGTTCTTTTCACCTTTCTTGATGAATGCTTTATTGATATTCTGCTTACATGTTCTTCAGATTGAAATGTGCCAGAAGATAATATATAGAACAGTTTTTATCGACAACATCAGTATTGAGCCAGTTCAATATTTTTTTATATTGTAAACTTCAAGACAAGACAAGATTTTTTAAAACAAGAAAACACAAAAAGGAAATATATAATTATGTCACTAAATAATCACATCAATGAATACAACACATTTGTTTTACATGGTGTTAAAAACCATGCTTCAGTTATTTAGGTAGTTTCTTTGCAGCTCAATTACATTGTTATTTTGGTTACGTCTGCAACCAAATATGATGCGCTTAAACCCATCCCGGAAGCTTGTACTTTGAAAAGCATATAGCACTGGGTTAAAACACAGACTAAATAGAAACAGAAAACTAAACACTGCGGAAAGATCAGAATACAATTTCAAATCCACCTGTTCATCAGGTTTTGGTACTACAAATGTATAGAAAACTACAATTGGTACTAAACATATAAACAATCCGGCAGTTGCTAAGATACATGTGATCACAAGTTTCTTTTTCTCTGAGCCACTTTCTTCACTTGTGACGGGCTCTGCGCAAATCGTGTTGGTAATGTACAGACCTTTTATTAAGGATCCATAGCAATAAGTCACAACAGTCAGTGGGAGATAAGTACTGAATAGTGTTTCTATGATCAATTGAATTTTGCTAGCCTTATTCATGTGTAAGGTAAATGGACCAACGCATGTTGAAAGGGACTCCCTCCATTCAATAAGAATGGTGGCTGGCAAACAAATGATAAAACTTATGATCCAAGTCAGGGCAATAGCTTGCTTGATGTTGTCTTCAGTTAGCTGTAGTCTTGTTCTTAAAGGTTTCAACAAAGCATGATATCTTTCAACTGCTAGGACAGTTAGAGTGAATGATGAAACTGCTACAGAGATATCCATGAAAGCACTGAGCTTGCATACACAATTGCCAAGTCCATTACTTAGAGATCCAATTTTGAGAGAAGATGTATATATTGGTCCAAGCGCAATGGTGATAACATCGGCAACAGCCAGGCTTACCAAAAGATAATTTGTCGTGGTGTGCATTGCTGGTGTCTTGCGCACAATCCAGTTCAAAGAAATAAAATGGAATAGCCAAGAAAAACAGGATGCTTGCCAAGTTGTCAGTCATATTATTTTGCTTGTTCTTTGAAAGATCTATTCAAGTAGGATTGGACCCTTGGATCTATTGAAAATTTAAGTTTATGCGTCACAAAATTACCTGTTTTTGACAAGCTTTTGTTAGAGTTCTAGAGAAAAACCTCTTTTACTACGAGAATTTTCAATCCAATTCTGTGCTATAGGTATAGCTTTTTGAATGTAAGGAATCAAACAATCTGTTTTTTCCTTACCTGGGAACAATATTTTTCAATGCAAGGCAGGTGAGATTATTCCTGTTTTATTTGTGAACTGGCAGCAGTTTAATTGCGATGGCATACTCATTTTATGTTGATATAATTAAAAGACAATTAATTTATAAAAACAACCATAGATGTTCAATGATGATCTAGCTACATTGTATAAATTATGCATGCACCACTTGATATTCCATTTTGGACAATGATGTAAGAAATAAGGTTGTCATACAACTTTACAAAGCTGAAGCTAAACCTGTAAACAGTTTGCCTCTGAAAAACAATGTTCACTTGATGTTTTGCATTATTGACATCCTCTGGAACATTGGCGTAACAGAATTAAACTAAGACAAAAAAAAAAAAAAAAAAAACAGAATTAAGCTAAGACAAAAAAAAAAAAAAAACAGAATTAAACTAAGACAAAAAAAAAAAAACAGAATTAAGCTAAGACAAAAAAAAAAAAAAACAGAATTAAACTAAGACAAAAAAAAAACAGAATTAAGCTAAGACAAAAAAATTGTATGCTTACAGCATCTGCATTTTTTAGCTCATTCTTCAGAATGAGTAATAGAGTGATACAGATGTTGACGGAAGTCTGCGTGTACAAAAATTGTGTGGACGGAAGTGATACAGATGTTGACGGAAGTGTGCGTGTACAAAAATTGTGTGGACGGAAGTTGTAGAACGGAAGTAATTTTATATGCTACCCCTGTCCCCTTAGTAACGCCAAAAATAACTTCAGTGAAGCTCAGATGCAAATGTGAAAAGAAATTAAATCATTGTATAGTGTAATAAATAAATTAACATCAAATGACAATTTCGGAACTACTGGTCTACAATGAACCAAAAATAAAGCTACGTCGACTACGACCCGCACGTGTCGTTATTTCAAAAAATTATCAAATGTATATTTTCATTTTGTTTCTTTTCTGAGACCCCTCAACATGTCCTCGACCCCAATCTGTCTATGTCCAACAGAAAGTATAAAGAGCGATCTAAAAAAACATTCAATGGAATTTTTTTGGTACGTTTGAAGTAGAGTTGGTTTTGGCTCATGACGTGACGCAGCTGAAGTTCACCCGCACGCGACCCCGCACGCATTTCTGTACGTGCACAATGAACCAAAAATAAAGTTACGTCAACTCTCTTTTTAGAAATGCACGATCTGCGCACGTCGCCGAAAATGTATCAAATGTATATTAGCTCATTCTCAAAGAATGAGTATTATAGTGGATCAGATGTGGACGGAAGCGGAAGTCGACCAGCGCGTGGGCAAAAAATGTGTGGACGGAAGTTGTACAACGGAAGTAATGTTACATGCTACCCCTCCCCCCTAAGTAACGTTAAAATAACTTCAATGAAGCTCAGATACAAATGTGAAAAGAAATTAAATCATTTTATAGTGTAATAAATAAATTTACATCAATTCACAATTTCGGAACTTTTAAAGAAGGAAACGTGTATCACAAAGTCGAAATGTTGACAACCTGGGGGTTTATTTTATCATGTGGTGACACACGTAATCAAGGTTCATTTTAACGTGGGCTGTTACACGCAATGAAGTCCCGCCAGGCAGCTGGAAGTAAATTTTTACGCTACCCCTCTCCCGTTGTTGAGATTCTGCATCTACATCTACATTTAATTAGGTCGGTAAAAATCTAGAGATATCACACCAAGATTTCTTCATGGAACTTATTTTTAACTTTTACTATGGAGTTACGCTTGCCATATGACGTGTTCTAATAAACGTTTATAAAGCTCACTGATAAAAACACGACATCCGAGCAGCACGTTTTTGTCTCCTGTCACGTCATCTCATTTCCCGTGACTCACGTCATTCGTTTTTCACGACGTTTTCGTGCGCATCTTTCTCTCAAATTTCATTCGCTGCTCAATCTATGAACAATGATTGTCACTGCCCGGTAGATGCGTGCTGACAGAAAGGTAATTCAAAACGCAATTCAGTAATCTAAAACGGTAACAAATATTCATTTCGTTTCTTTTCACATGTGTATCTGAGCTTCGTGGAAGATGTGAACTATTTACACACTATCCAACCAGAAGAAAGCTCGTAACCACAATGTCCACACGTTTTAGCAGTAAAAACATGTTCTTCAAATATCGAAATTATATTTGTCAAGAAGACGAAAAGCTTTGTAGTTTAATTACACAATAGAAATACCAAACGACTGCGATCCTTCTAAGATCGATTAAAGCGATGTATTGGTGAAAAATATTGTGCAAAGCCCTTTCCGTTTTTAATTGTTATGTAAATATTCTAGCTTTTCTGTCTATGTTGTTGTTGACTTTGTACATTTTCCATCAATAATAGCGCTTAGAAGAGCAAACAAGACTGGATGTCTTCTAATGTCTCGTGTTTGCTGGCACGGAAGGGTAAAGGAATCTGCATGCATGCAAAAAACTTGACTGTTTTGCAATTCCTCCCCGCGTAATACTGATTCTCGACCTATGATCTTCTCTTCTTATGATCTATATTTTTATTATGCTTGTCGTTCCGCGATCCGGAAACAAAATGCTATTTCTTTTTTTTAAATAACTGCTTGTGGACTTTTACGTAGCGGGGAATGGGGCCATGTAAAATTACTTCCGGCTGCCTCAATGGACTTGATCGTTTGTGTCAGCGCGTGTTAAAATATGTGAAAATACGTTTAGGGTCCCTAAGGTCTAAACAGCTCGGCAACTAGATTCACGTTGCACCATTTTTAGAAGATGTGAAATTGTGATTTTATTTCTTTTCACATGCGTATCTGATTTTGACTTTACAGGGGACTGTACTTGACTTAAGTGGACTGTACCAGTACATTTTCATTACCCACCACCACTCCCAAACCCTACCCCCCTCCCCCTCCCCCGAAAAAAGGCAGAAGAATGAGCTGGCTCGAAGTGCCCTTTGATTGGACAGTGAATCCATTTACAGCAGAAAACACATGTAGCTACTTTTTAAAAATGGCCTTCCATTAAATTGAAGAAAACTTGGTACATATAAATTTCATGTAAGTCACATTTTGTGTGTTGTTTCTGACTTTCTTGGCTTGAAAAGGAAGTTAAAACAGCTAAGACATTTCCTCTGTTTAACCAGCTTTAATTTACAGCCCTACCAGCTGTTAATTTTGAATTCTGTAATTTAAACTTTTGTAGTTATTAAAACTTGAAATAATGGCTTTTTTAGTGTAGTTGCTGCTGGAAAGCTTGCAATCACTGATGCTGATGAAAAAGTAATTATTCAGCACAGATGTTTTAAAGCTAGTTCATTTGTGACTACTTTGTCAAAGGCAATACGTGTTTTCTTCAGTGTTTTTTCTTTCACATAGTAATGTTGGGTTCTGTTTTATTTCGCCTTCTAAAAATATTATACCTGGAAAAACACAAAAATAAAAAAATGTTTCTATTTAGCAGGTAATTAAAATAGTCTTTCCATAAGATATTTTTTAATAGCAAAATGTAGTAGCTCGCTTTGCATACATCAGTATGACTTCATGTTCATTTCCTGAAGAAAAACAAATATGAAATGTTGACTCATTGAGTTATTTTTTCAAAATAGCTCTTTAGTCGGCGCGATGTTCCATGACTCAGTGGGTCAGTGAAGTATGTTTGTTTGTCACACCAATCAGATTTCAGGTACTATCAAAACCAATCAAATTGCAGTTTATAAAGGCGAAGTAATCTGACGAAATTATGTGTCGCAGCGTGTCGCAGTTCGTTTTCGTTGAAAGATTAATTGGTGAGTTGTAAATTATCATGGATTTGAAACGTATTCGTAGTTTGCAAATCAAATTGTGAGCTTCGATACAAAGTTCCCAACTTCGGCCCGAATTTATTAAATCCTTCAGTCTGTAGTTATGTTATCAAAAAGGGCTTATCTACGCTAAACTGTTGGAAACAAATGTCATAAAAATAAAAAACTTTTATGTTCAGCGAGCCGTAAACGTGTTGTCTCGAACAAATTAGTCTTCCCTGTCGCGTCGCGTCGCGTCGGCTTCGATTAAAATCAATTTTACATAATTATGTGTAAACCATCCAGTTTCATCCGGTTTTACAAACGCAGAAGACTTGAAATTGAAGACAGTGAAGATTATGCCTCACATAAATCGTTAAATATGTGTTTTCATACAAAAAAGGTAAAATTTGACCAAATTTCTACATGCATGATATTTATTTATCGGCAAATCACTTGCGTGATCGCTGATGCGAAACGTTGTCTTGCACTTCAAGCTACTTTCCTTGACAAGTTCTAAAATCTTCGAGTTCAGAAATCGGCATGACTTTCGAGCAACATGTCTTGTTTCTCCTCAACTACCAAACTTGGAAAGTTCAGTCGGGCCGAAGTCGGGAAATTTGTATCGATGTTTGCAATTTGATTCGCAAACTCGCACCGTAATTGGCAACTTCATAACAAAGTTTCCAATTTCCCAACAAACTTCGCAAAGCGGGCGGCCAAAGTAAAATGAAATCAACAGTAAAACATTTCGTTCAAACATTTAACATTTAACATTTCGTTCAAACATTGAACCGGTACAAGTAACTTTACTGTTAAAAGCAACTACGATCGATAGCAAAAACAGAATAAGAGCGTGCCATTTCGTGACAACTTGATAACTCAATTAGTTCTTGTTTGTTGAATACAATTTACGTTGTGAATGAACGAAAATCTTTGTTGAACAGTTTTGACAGGAAACAAATACTCCAGGTGTACTGCGCTTTAAAGAACTTTTCCGAAGAGAGTGGTTTTTTTATTTGATTCGTTTATTACTTCGTTTATTATAGTACTTTTCGTTCAATGTCTATATGGAGACGTGGCTTTTTCGAGAAAAACAAGGGTATCGTGTTACGTTCGTTTAAAAAAAAAAGGTATCATGTTACAAAAGTGAGAAAAACAACTGTATCATGTTACAGTGTTTGGCAAAAAGCCAAAAGTATTCCGTAACAAACAAAAGTAACCCGTTACGGTTGCTACAAAGCTAGCAACAAAATAACCGCTTTAAACAGAATAAGAACGTGCCATTTTGTGACATTTTGACAATTGAATTAGTTTTGTTTTTTAATTAAATGATGAAAATTTCCGTATTAAATAAAACAGTTCTGATGTATCAAAATGCATGTAAAAACTATTTTGTTTGCAAGCAAACTTTGTGCAAAAAAGTGACTCCGTGGGGCGCCATACACAAATAGCTCAACTCATGGCATAAACCATCCCAACAGGACAATCACCCAGTTTCACCCCAAGCCACCCCATAAATTGAAAAAATAACTCCTGCACGCGTAGCGTGCCTATGTTTTTTTGTGAGTCATGGAAAAGTACTTTCAAATTGAACCTTGAATACTTTTACTATATCAGTTTAATTATGTAGGAAAACACCACAAAGGTAATAAATACAGGATATTACATGGTTGCGCGGAGATATGAAATTTATCTTCGAGTGTTCAAATCAATATCGGCACGAGTGAGCGCAGCGAACGAGTGGGATATCGATTTGAACACGTGAAGATTAATATCATATCTCCAAGCAACCATGTAATATTCTGTTTATTATATAAACCTACTAATTACGATGTTTTTGACGATTTTCCGAAGATTACCGACCATTTTCCGAAGATTTCCGAAGATTTGCAAAATGGTGTCCGAAGGTTTTACGAAATTTTCCGAACTTTTTCTGTAAATTTCCGATAATTTTCGAAGATTGCCGAGGAAGATCCGAAGATGTTTCGACTTAATATCGATTTCGACTTAATATCGATTTCTGATATTTCACTGAATGATGTTTATATAATAATAAATAAAAAAGAAACAATGATGGTCAGGTTTGGAGGAAAGCTAAAACGAACCACAATTGACAAACTTGAGACTTATCCAGTCTAAGAATGTAGGGGCGATTTTTTAATAATATTATTTAAAATGAAAAAGTCAACCCATTCAGTACAGATGACCTCCATAATATGGACACCTCCCTATAACAAACAGTTCAGAAGACCAAAATTCATATAAAATCTACCTCTGTAATAGGGACGCCGGCTTCCATAATACGAACAGTCTTCCCTTTGAATTACGTAGGTGTCTGTTTTAAAAAGGTTTGACTGTAAGAGGAACTTGTCAACCCATAACATATCCATTCCCAACTTGAATGGACAACTTTGTGCTTACTTTTGTAAAGGAATAAAATTGCAGTGATGTAATTTAGATTTGGTTTTGCAATTTTATTTTTTTTTTCAAAACAGCTTTATTTTTGTTTTCCTCTGTCTCATTCCCATTATCGTAATAAAAGAAAGAAAAATAAGAATCAAACTGGTGAAGCCTTTCAAGATTTAAAACCAAAAACAAATTTGATCCACAACACAATGTAAACACAGTTTATGTTGTTTTGAGCTCAGAGTGTTAATATATATTGTTCTCTAGGCAAGTGTATCCATCAAATAAGGAGGTGTTAGCAAGAGAAAGGGGTGTCGAATGGCCTTTGCGAGCACAGCGTTTTTCTTTGCGAGCACGAGCACTGAAAAAAGTTAGCCTTGCGAGCAACGAGCACTTTCAAAAAACTACCCCACTAAAATACCGAGCATGCGAGCACTTGTAAAAATGTGCGAGCACGAGTAAACGAGCACCCACTAAAATTTTGCGAGCATTGTGAGCAGAAGCTTAATTTTGCGAGCACTGCCACTGCGACATCTTGGGGGACCATTCATGACCCCTAGAGAAGGGTTGTATCTGGAGGTATAATTAAATATGGGGTGCCAGATGATAAACAAAGGTATTATCAACAGGAGCATTATAAATATGGCTCTAATGGGGCACTCCACAAGGATATTACCAGGTATCTTCAGGAGATTATACACTGGTTCGTAGTATTTTTAACAGAAGACTATGCATTAGGATGTTACCTACAAGGCAACTATAAAAAGGGGGAGTTGTTTACCAGGGGGGTTATGTGTAAGGGCATTATAAATAGGGGTATTCTACTCTGGGAGGGATTTAAATTTTTCTTTATACACTTATTGTACGTTTTTGTTTATTGTTATGTTGCAGGTCACTCTGACAAACCAAACATAGTCAGGTATCATCCCACGGCAAGAGGCGTGCTGGCATCATCAGCTCTGGATAATACAGTCAAAATATGGGACATTGACAAAGCTAGAGACTTGATCACTCTAAATGGACACACTGAACAGGTTGGAAACACATTTGCTATGATTTGTTGATAGTGGCTTATTGTTAATGTATTAACATTCCCAGGTAATAGTGAAACTTTATTGCAGTATTCAGTGATATGCGAACTCTGAAATTCAATCCTCAACCAATTGACCCAAGTGACTTCTGATACATTGCTAGATTCTCCTTCTAATTTACCCTGTGTATGCTTGTAAATCAAAGGGAGAATTTCATATTAGATCAGGAGTCACTTTTGGCCTTAATGCACGCATCCCTGGCCTTCAATTATGGAGAGAGAACTGACAGAGGTTTTTCTCAGGATAAAAGAAATTGGTGTTCACATAAACAAGGTTTGTAAGACGTCGGGTCTTACTCATGTATATATAAGTAGTAAAATTGAAGTTTGTTTTTGCATCAAATATGGCAATTGAAACTGAAAAATTAAAATACTTCCATAAGGTACTATGAAGTTCACAATATTGTAACTGGGTTGTGACTCTTCTATCCCAAAACTAGACTACTTTAATGAATATTCTCTTTACATATTGCCTTGTATTTCTTTCAGTCTTCTGCAAAAACCAGTACCTTAAGTTAGTTTTTAAAACAGTAGCAGCAAATTCTGTTATAAATTTTGAAATTAATGTGACTTCAGGTGTTCAGCTTGTGTTGGAAAACTGATGGAACTAAGCTGGCCACTGTATCAAGGGACAACAAAGTCAGAATATTTGACCCGAGATCACAAGTTTCTCCTATAAAGGTATGTTCACTTGAGAGAACTTCAGAGAAGTTTTCAAGTAATCCAATCTACACCAAGGCTGTAGTCCAAGAAATTGAAGGGGTAAGGGCAAGAAACGCACATTGGTTTTTTGGCCATTTTTGAAAGTGCTCAAAAATGGCTGAATTTTGGCATGCCAACTTCCTTTTACACGAGGAACATTGTTCTGAAGTTTTTTCGCTGGTTTACGCTTCGTTTTCGAGAAATAAAGTATGCAAAAAACTCAGAATTTATAAGCGGCTTTCTTTTCTGGAAGACGGAACAAAAGAATCCTTTTGTTTCCATGAACAATAACCAGCGAAAACACACATATTTAATGTAATAAATCAAGCGAAACCTTGCTTGTTTTGAGTTTATTTTACTTTAAATAGCGCTAAATAAGCGTAAATCGCGGCAGGATTGTTACCATGAGGGTAGATTTAATTCTTCTGGGCTAGCATATTAAGACCTTCACTAGCATAGTGCAAGTAAAGTTTACTTTTCCTAGCAATAGAAGTTACCTTAGGACTAGGGAATCTTACGGGTAATTAACCAATTGCCTGTGTGAGCCAGCAAGTCATGCGAGCCATTTCGGTTAGCCTACATAATACATTGGTTAGCCTTAATATCACTCAGGTTAGTCTAATTAGCACTCTGGTTAGCCTACAGTTAGCTTAGGTAGCTTGCATTAGCCTTTATTATTATTGGCATTAGGGATTTCTTGCTCACATGGATCGCGAGTCATAAGAGTCACATGCACCATTCTGGTTAGCCTAAATAACACATTGGTTAGCCTAAATAGCACTCTGGTTAGCCTACAACTAGTTAAGGTAGCTTGTGGTTAACCCTTTATTGGGATTTGGGATTTCTGGCTCGCATGCCTTGCATGCCTCACTGGCTTGCATATTGTACACACTCAAATCTTACCATCACCTTACACAAAGGGTTATGTCCAAAATCCTTTTTGCACCCTGCCACCTCTCATTGTTTCATGAATATGAGTCATTTGTTGGGTCGTGACCCACACAGTTAGAATTAAGATAGAATTTACAGATGAGGAGTAATTCCTACTCCTCCTGGGTATGTTAATCTAAATCGGGTTCCCCTCCAGCAATTCCATCAGTTGAAATCCTAGTACCCATTTTATTTATGCTCATAATAGGAAAGAGAGGCACTGCAAGAGTAAAAATAAAGTGTCTTGCTCATGAACAGAACAAAATGATCCAGGTCAGAGCTTGTTGAACCCAGACCTGCAAATAAGGTCTTGAACCCAGACCTGCAAATAGCAGTGGGGTCATCGGACAATAGCTGATCAAAATTTGATCATGTCTGGCAAAATTCCAACTGTAGTGGGACCTCAATCTGGCCAATTTTTAATAACTTATTTATATGTCAGATAAATTTACATGTACGTCTAGCTTGAGCAATATGCTCTTGAATGTACTTTTATGTTAATTGCAGCAATTTGGAATTAAAAATAAAGTTAAATGTTATGTCATGTCCAACCATATTTTTGTTTTGTTTAAACAAAATGGTGACTTAGTTGGACATATTTCCTTTCAGCAGAAAATAATTATTAATAATTTGCAGCCTTGACTTTGAGTCCTATATGCATTCTTACATTAGACGACTGTATCCCCCAGCCTCACTGCTTGACCATTAGTACATTGTTTTAGACAGGCCCAGGTCCTGAAGGGAGTCGTGGTGCCCGTGTTGTGTGGGGTGGTCCAAATGGAGACTGGTTGATTGTTTCAGGATTTGGCAGGTGATTTTTATTGTTTTTCTCTTGCCAATTAAATGGTGTTTTTCCTACAAGGGATAAAAGTGTTTTCTTGCATTTTTCAAATGATTTACCTATTTTATGTACCGGTAGTTGTTTGCTTTAATTTAATTTGCATGACATCAGGATCTGTTGATTTTTTCGTTATATTTGTTATGATTGACAGATTGAGGTGTAAAATGCAGTAATCGTTAATAGGCTTTGAACTTTAAAATTGGTGTGTTATAGAAAGGCACAGTTGTAAAGCTGTGTGACATGCTTGTAGGAACCAGAGCAAATAGCTGAGCTCATATGATCAGGTGCACTGGATATAGGTGTCAGTTTTAGGGAGGCAGCGTGGCAGAGTGATTAGAGCACTGGACTTGAAAACTGCAGGTCGTGGGTTCGAATCCTGTGCTTTCTGCTGGTCGGTGTTATTCTCAGTAGTCCCCAGTTCAATTCCTTGGCTATGTTTGTAAATAGTCAACCGGTCTGCCTCTTGTCAGTTGGGATATTTAGCCATGTTATGTTCACTCAAAATATTTGTTTCAGGGTTTATTCACATTGGCCCTGAAAAGCCTCACTCAGGGAGTGGTCATGAATGAAGTATTTATTACTTTTTCGATTTGGTTGGTTTATAAGGGGGTCTTTCATTAACAGCTGCTCTGTAGTTATTCAAAGGAATAATTTTATAGTGTATTTTTTGTTCCCTAGATCAAGCATGAGAACCATCAGTGTTTATGACAGTGGTGATCTGTCTGAAGCATTGTCAACTGTGGAGATAAACGTCGCTCCAGCTACATTGATACCTTTCTACGATGAAGATTCTTCCACCCTATTTCTCTCTGCTAAGGTTTAAAAATTTAATGATTTATTTACTGTTGCTCCGTTACCAGCAGCTAGGATTTTATGGCTGACAGATCCTCTTTTGCTGCTCCTCCCCTCTCTCTTCTCCCCCCCCCCCCCAAACAAAACAGACACAGTCAGACTATAACTGCATGGCAACATATCTTTGCAATTTAACATGGGAGAGTTTGGCTCCCAGTAAATTGACAGTTAGGTATTATTTTGTAAGTTATGTGGTAATCAGGGCCATCACTTTGAATAAGTCACCTGTTTGAATTTGTTGTGAAATTAGGTAAAGGAAGGAAGGAATTAATCACTGCCGATGATGAGTGGGTTCACTGACAATGCTTGTGATTTAATTTTTCAGGGTGAAACTACAGTTTTTGCTTATGAAATCAGCGAAGAACCACCTCATATCTTTGAATTGTCACACTATAGGACAAAAGAACCTTACCAGGTAATGTGCCTATAATCCAGTGATAACAGTATTCAACTTGACACAAGCATGGGACAAAGAAAATGCTAAAACAGCACAAGAAGTAGTTTTCAATCTAACTTCTGAGGAAAATACTTTTCAATTGCTTCAGTTTTCTTATTTCCTCTACCCTGTATGGCAAGCAAGGCTGTTTTTGTGTTACAGTGCATGACTATGCAGTTATACAGTCATTTATAAAGTCTATTACTTTCCTCTTTGTGTCACTTTGTTTATACAGGCAGTGGCTTTCCTACCAAAGACTGTATGTAACATAAAAGAAGTGGAGTTTGCTAGAGCTGTCAAGCTGAATAAGACGTCAATAGACTTGATCATGTTTCAGGTTCCTCGAGTGAAGGTTAGTACCCCCTGATCTTGTGCTCATTCTTATTTCTTGCAAATATGCTTGTGCAAAAAAAAATCAATATTGATAATAATTTTATTGATATCTGGTGGGGATCTGCTTGGAAGAGTTTTTTGATAACAACAACAGCACTCCGAAGAAGTCATTGTGCATTTATTGACATGCCTGAAAAGCTCATACTGGTGGCTTTGGATCTTCATTATTTTTTGTACAAATGACAGAAAACAGCAGTTTATAAGAATTCACAAAGTAAAAAATGTTGACAACTATTTAGAAAGATGTAATTTCTGTAACATTGTCACAAGCGTGGGACAAAAAAAATCTAAGTCCCTTATGCCGAGTATGGGTGTTTTTCAAATGAAGTACAGTGAGTTATGTTTAGACAAGGACATGCACAACCTATCGGGAAATCTCTGTTCATAAATTGAAGTTGTAGTCATAAGGGTCCGTTCATTTTTTACGAGGAAGGGGGGCTGGTGGGATTTGAGGGGGGCCATGCGAAAAAATATGGCTTCAAAGGGGGGGCCAGGCAAAAAAATATGGTCAGTACGGGGGGGTTACTGAAAATAATTATACTTTTAAGTGCTGTAATAGGGGCTTCTGTATTAGTTAAAAGTCTTGCCAGAATGCCCAAAATAACATTCCTGTGGTTCTGAAAATTCAAATTTTCCTGGTCAAGGCAGTGTCAGCTTTATGGAGGAATGTACATGTAGTTTACCTGTTATTATGACTGAACAACTAATACATTCTTTAGTGATAACGCTTGATAAATTTTAATTTCACTTGAGTATTGTTGTTGTTCTTATTTTTTTTTTTTGGGGGGGGGTCATCGAAAAGAAAATTGGATTTCGAGGGGGGGCCAGGAAAAAATTTTCGATGAAGAAGGGGGGTCCCAGCCCCCCCTACCCCATAAAAAATGAACGGTCCCTAAAGGTCTCTTTTTTTATACACTCCTGTAATAATGATTCCCTGTATAATTTATTAGACTGAGTATTTTCAAGATGACCTCTTCCCAGACACCAGAGTATGGTGGGAGCCTGCATTGACTAGAGATCAGTGGTTTGCTGGTGACAATGGAACACAGAGAAAGATGTCACTTAGACCAAGTGACATGAAACCATGTAAGACTTTCAGAAATAATAAAATTAGCAACTTGATGTCTGTTTTTATGCATCTATCCTTTGGCTGATGCCTAGGTGGGGGGTACTCCCATTTATGGGCTATACGGGTATGTGCCGCTCAACAGGGTATACTTTTTTGCCTCCCTGACTCTGGAACGGGGTATAGAATTCAGCCTTTCTCTCTGGAACAGGGTCGATTTTCCTGATTAAGCACGATCAAGTATAACTACGAAACTCTGCTCCCTTCGTCCTTTTGTCTTTAAGCCACAGACGAAGACAAGTGAACACTTTTTGATGTTCTCCAGTGTTGCATATTGTCTGGAACAGGGTACCTATATTTCCAATGTATGTCTGGAACAGGGTCGCAAATTCAGCCTTTTTTCTCTGGAACAGGTCCAGGGTCTCAGAGACTCAGTGGCGCACCCCTGTACAAAATTTTGGGAGTACCCCACCCCAGGGGAGGGGGCTGATGATGTAGAGCCTTTATTTCCAAAAGCCATTTGTACAAATTAAAATATTTGCAAGTAGTACTGGTATTTCAAAACCTGTTAAGAACTTAAAGATAACTGTAATGGGTTGTTCCAGAAAATATCAAAGTATAAGAGCTAAAAAGTACTGAAAGCTGTTTTGAAAGGGCTGTTATATATAGATTTATACCATGCCATAGAAAATACAGCCAATCAGAATACAGGAAAGCCGTTGTATATTCGACGGTATTCACCCAACCTTCCCATCGTGCGCTGCGATTGTATTCTCGACAAAATTTAGTAAGCGTATTTTCTATGGCATGGTATAAAACTCGTGGTATACTATGGAATATCCCACTTGTCACTTAATACTCACTCGCCTAAAGGCTCGTGTGTATACCAAGAAAATACAAGTGACTTGTGGGATATTCCATAGTATACCACTCGAAAGCGTTGCATAACTGGTATATATCCACAGGATAAACCAGACTGTAAATTACTAAAAAAAAACCTGATTCATCATTCAAGCCACTGTTGATTTGTGTCACTATACTTTGGACCACTTTCCATTCCTATCAAAAACTATATTTTCGTAGCTTTTGTTAGGGAGGGAGTGTAGTCTACAGTAGTTATGTGTGGCGCTGTGCAGAAAATCACTCTTTCTTCAAAGTACCAATTTTATAAATTTTGTTAGATGTAACATTAATCCTTGAGAAACATGACAATAAAAGACATTGCACACAGATATTTTAAGCAATAACAAAAAAGTCAAAAAGTCAAAAAATGAGGTGAAATGATATTTGTTTTGCAGTAATATAGTTAGATAAAATTCTTTGTAAAATTTTTTCAGTGAGCAAAGTACCTAAAGAAGCACCTATTGCCAGGAAGTATGATAGTCACCATGAGTTGGAAGAAGTTAAGTCCACTGAGCAGATGAAAGAGGAGGTAAGTTTTCTTCCCAGTTTATGCATCTACCACTTTACCATTAGTGGATCCATCTTTTAACGAATTTCTTTAGTCTGGCTCTTGACCTCCCAAGAGAAACGACAGTCGGAAATGCGTCTGCGTTTGCAGGCGAACACTAATTCTGTGCCTACAAAAGGGATGTTCCAAGAAACTAATACCCCAGGTTGGGGGAGGGGAGGGGGGACTCTCATGTACAAGACCTTTACAGCTGTGTGCCACCATGAAGATTATGGTTTTCAAACAGTTGTGTGTGGGATAGTATACAGAAATCAGGGAGTTTTCATCTACAATAGGGTGTCATTTACTGGAAAACTGCTCATGTATTAAAAACTAAGTCTTGACACCTAGAATTAAAAGAACCTCAAACATTTCTGGAGAACAGCAAGTTTAGGAGGCATTTTAGGGGTCTAATCCAGGTTGCAAAAAATTAAATGCACCTAAACATGCTCTAAAATAGAGCCCAGCAGCACATCCCCTTCAAAATTTTCCAGAGTACACCCCCCCCCTCCCCCATAAAATCTGAAAGAGCTATTACAGTTTGCTCTTAACTTTATGCTCATATGATCGATATTTTTACATTGAATGTTATAAATGTTTAGTTAAAATTTTGTTTGAGTGTTTGAATCCTATTGTTTTTTTGTTTTCAGTTGTTAAGCTCCATGGTTGAGAAATTAAGGAATTATGATGACGACCCCTTGCCGCAAGATCTTCAAGAAGGAGTGGATGATGATGAATGGGTATGAAAGAGATTTCTTAATTACCGTACTATCAAACTTTTGTTTAACTTGTTTTTGCTAAAGTGCAAGTTCTATGTTGACTTAGTCTGATGTTCTTTTCTCTACGATTTCCATTTCAGGATGACTAACACTCAAGGACAGGATATTTACCAACACTTAGAAAATAACCATTGTGACAAAATGATAATAATTGTTACAATGTCTTCAATTTAAAATTTTCACAAAATCATGTGTATATAAGCTAGAGATCAACTTCAACTTGCAATTACCGGTACCTCCATCACAATTTATAACTAAAGTAGAAAATTGGTTGTTATTAAAATTTTAAGGAGGTATTCGGAATAAATGGTGTAATAATTTTTTATTATTATCATTCAAATGCACCAAACATTTAAAATATTTTTATTAATCCATGTGGGAATTTCATTGATATTTCTGGATTTATGAATGAAATTGATAGTTAAAAAGTAACAATAACAAAAATAATAGATTAAACTGAATTTGCTGGATTTGAGGAGGAAGCAGATATACTGTATATTAAAAAATGCAAAAAAATCTTAACTTTATTTTAGTTTGTTATTGAAAAACAATCTACCATGATGTAACCTGTGTAGTTGATGGTTTTGGTACATGATAGCAAAACGTATGTGTGTCAATGGTGATGCTTGAGGCAGAAACAGTTTTGCTGTTGTGTAAAAAATGCTACCAGCTACACAGGCTAACTTTGGTAGCACATTACTTTTCTATATTTGTGGATTATCCAACCCTTTTTTTTTTAGACTTTTCATTTATCCAGACTTTTTTCTGTGGTCTGAATTGTGCATCCTTTATATTTGGATTTTGTGATTGTCAGGGTCTTGATTATCCAGCAGGTGGGGGGGGGGGGGGGGGGGGCAGTATGGAGTGCAACAAATACAGACGGCAGACCAGCAGACTTTTCAGTATCCATCTTTCTACCATTACCATTATTGAGAGCTAACCATAAACAGGCTAACTGGACGTTATTCAGTCTAATTAGAACGCTATTCAGGCAAACTGGGGTGCCAGTTTGCAGGTCTGCATTTGTCACACACGGAGTTCAGTAAGGGCTGGCCAGTAGCCAATTGTTATTGACTGCCTGTGAACATGGCTTTCAAGATCTCAACAAACTTCTCTTGATGAAGAAGTATATATTTTTAACAATAAACATACTATCGTGCCCAGCGCCAATTGTCATATTCTAACAAATCAATATATCATTTTATCTAATTGCATAGCAATGTCCTTTACTGTCTTCTTTAAATGCACATGATGTTAGGACCATGTTTGAGTAGCCTTCAACTAATCAGAACATTGTTGAAACATCCTTCTCTTACTAATAAAAAGAAAATACTACATTAAATGTCTTTCTTAAAAGGTTGTTCATTTCTTTTTTTAATCTCTGTAACTGCTGTAATACCGTATATACCGAGAAAGCAGTTATCTTACACCACAAAGTTATACAATATTTGGAAGAATTCTTGTGTGCAAAATGGAGTAACTTGTTACGCAACATAAAGCAAATAATTTTATTTGAGAAAAATTTTCTCAACTTTTCCAAAAACAGAATCTAGCAAGTTGTGAAATGTCAACCGGAACATTTGGCTGATTTGGGATGTACATTCACATGATTTCGTACTGATTTTCCATCTAATTTACCAGTAAATTTTCAGTGTCAAATGGATAAAACAGATAGACAACTTCTTCTATGGTCTACACTCTTATAGACCATTAGACCGCAAATGTTGGAAAAAACACTTATCGAAGGTGTGAAGCGCCAATCGTTTTACATTGGCTCCAGACCTCTCGTTCAAAGACCGAGTGTGTTCGCAAAAGATACAACTGTTTTGCAGTCTAATAGACCAGGAAATGACATCATAAAAATAATGTCCAAAACTTTGCAGTGAAACCACTCACCTAACAGCTCGCAGTTACACTTGAGTTTTAAACATTTTATGATGTCATAAAATCCTGGTACCTGAAAATATGACGGGAAATACTTATCAGAGACGTTTATGATGAAATTATCTTTATTGCTAAATTATAAATAAATTTGTGAAAATATCAGTGGTTTTGCTAGTTCCTCTTAGGACTAAAATTAATTTGAACTTGGCCCACAAAATGATATTCTGAAACCTTCCAGGAGCTCCCTCAAGAAGATTTCTGGCATGCAAGCACCCCTGTCACTTTTATATCGAGCATTTCGGGTAAGTCACACAGCAGCAAGGAGCATTAAAGCCTCTCCCCCCCCCCCCCAATCAAAAATCAAACAGTCAATGAAGGTAAAATTGTTTTAATTCCAGTTATTAACAAGTCTAAATCCAATGTCGTCTGCCTCATGTAATAAGCCAACTGCCGACACGATCTCTTGGAATAAGCCTCAGTTCTGATCCATGTTTTAAGAAAACATTTCCTGTGGAGCAGATAAAGGCAAAAGCAAATATTAACCAAACTTATTTCAAAATTTACAAACAGAATATTGACATTGCTGTCTCAGTAGCAAATATACAGAATCACTGGTTTGTAAAATTAAGATTTGAACTCCAGCTTGATCTTTCTTTCCATGGCTGTGTATGCTAAACAAAGCTATAACTTAGCTTTCAAATTAAATTAATAAGCCAAATTTTGGCTGAGTCAGGCTTAGGTCTATCCCAAGCTCACTCTCTCTC
This sequence comes from Oculina patagonica, assembly GCF_052425735.1. NCBI lineage: Eukaryota > Metazoa > Cnidaria > Anthozoa > Scleractinia > Oculinidae > Oculina > Oculina patagonica. The sequence goes on from NC_135762.1 coordinate 21,588,773, forward strand.
CACTGGCCACCCCTAAAAGCTTGCTCGCATGCTAAACAAAGCATAAACACTTAATACAAGTGAAAATGTGCTTCACAGTTATTCACACAGCAAGTGTAAACAGTTGCAAAGTCGAAGAAACCTAAGAAACAGCATTTTGCATAAAAGATTACATATGTGCATGACCACGTCTTCATCTTGTTATGAAAAATAGAAAGATTGCTTCTCTCTTAGATGTGAAGCAAATCCATAATGGACAGGTTTCACTCCAGCAATTTATTTTTCAGTACCCATTTATATATTTGTGTGAAAGATAGAGGGCAAAGTACTTTCTCTGGCTACTGGCAGTTGGTCAGTTACCATTTATGAACTATGGTGGAGAGAGGCATTTTGAGAAAAATGCATCTTGCCCAATAACTTCTCAAACCCAATAACTTCTCAAACTCATTAATACTTCACCGAGTTAAAACGAAGAAAATCATAACTGTGAAGGAGGTTTGGATACATGGTCTTAATTAGCATAGATTTTTATGATTTTATTTCTCTGTTTACTCCATAGTTTTTGTTTTGATTGAGAAGATATATCAAACACTCAAGACAGTGTTTCATGGACTATCCAAACACCTTGAATTTCGTCAAAAATACTCTACTGCACATTGTATTTTCAACTCTCTTCTCGGTGTTTGGATATCCTGATGAAACACTGTCTCTTTTGTTTGATATATTTTACAACACATTTATTTTAATAGGACTTCTATTTACCTGCACTTTGTGAGGGATTTATTCCAATACCATCTGAAAAAAAATAATTCTAAATTAACTTGAGTAAAAGATGTCTTTCTTCAGGCACTAAATTGTTCTCCTGCTCAAGAAATATCTGAGATTCCACCTGAAAAATTCCATACTGAAGACATAGTTCTACAGATATCTGTGTAGTGTTTTTTTTTTTGGGGGGGGTACTGTCTCCGATTGGTTGTTACCAAAAACAAAAAAATTCAAAAAAAGATCAGCATATCTCTCTACTGACAACCATCCAAGTTAAGACCATTTTAGTTGCCATGGCGACCAAAATTTTGGAGCCGGGGACTTAATTGAAACCGTAGTCGCCAGCCTGGCAACTAAAAATTGAAGAATGATTGAAAGCGTGAGCTTAATTGAGCGTTATCCAATCAAAAACTATCACAAGCGCTCATAAGTTTATCAAAAACAGTCACTCCAGCATGGCATAACAAGACAACCTTGCTAAAATAACTTCAGGGACTAAAGTCACTTGCTCTGCCAGTTTCTGCAGACTGGGTATCGCCATCAATGGGTACTCATTCCCCCAGCAGTATTGCTGGCGGAAAATACATGTCCCTTTACTTAGGTTACCGTTATGTTATGTTTAGCAAATTCCTTCTACCAAATTATACACCTAGAACTTATGTTTTCCTATTATTGAAATCACTTTGTATAAAAAGGTATAGCTTTATAACAATTAAACACTGTTATCAGTGTCCAAAATCTCCCTACTGAATTACATGTATTTCAAATTGCACCAGTGGGGAGAATTTGTTTAAATATCAACACAAGTATCTTTGGTGATAAATTTCGTACTTTTCAAAACCTGTATAAACAATGTGCTAAGAAATTTCATTTGGTCTTGGTAAATCAACATCTTACTTAGTATGCTCAGTTCATCCCTGGTTCAAGTGGTATCCAAGATTTGACCTGAAAATTTTCCCTCAAAAATTGCCCAAAATCAGGCAATGTAACTGTGAAAACACTACAGTGGAACCCCGCTTAACGGACTCCCACTAAATGCGGACACCCTGGTATAACGGACAGTTTCGTTGGTCCCGATGAAAACCTCATACATTTTCTTTTAAATTAACCAGAGACCCGTTAATACGGACACTTTTCCGTGTCCCGAGTGACAAACTGTCATATGGTGTCAACCCCACTTTACTAACACTTTTTATCTGTGCACTGTCAATTTTCACTGTCGCGATTATTTGGTAACTTGAAGACATTGGACCCTGGTCAAATAATGACAGAATTCGACAAGTTAAAGCGATTTTATAACAAAGAGTAGCTTAATAGTGTGACTTGCAGAGGTTTTGTCCAATCTTTAGTCCGCATGGTTGTGTCGAAAGCTAAAAGCTTCAGTGCAAAGTAGAGTTAGCGTCTTTTTTAAACAAGTTTAGAGTTTAAGAACGGTTACGGTCCGAGTTTCAGTTACAAAAGAAACTGTATTGTCCTTGTGTTGATAAAACATGTACCCGTGACTTTTTTCTGAGACCCCGCTTAATACAGACACCCCGTTAATACGGGGTCGGGGATTTGTCATGTCCCCATTGGTGTCCGTATTAACAGGGTTCCGCTGTATTTTAAGCACTGTATTTGATATCTGGGAGAATTGGTGATCCATACAGGAAACCGGGAGATTCGGTCTGTATCCGAGAAACTCCCGGATAATCTGGGAGAGTTGGTACAGATTGATGTCTGACTGATGTCATAAGTATGCAGAGATCTATGTAATGTTGCTGGTTGTTACTCATGTTTGAAAATCCAAACAAATCAAACAGCCAAACAGAGTCACTACACAGATCTATGTTCAACTTGGAATCAGTAGGAAGCTTTTTATACATTACAGATATCACTCAAGTTGTGGGATGAATTTATTGAGGAAGCAAAGAAGCATAGGGAGAAATCCTTTTTTCAGGCTAAGGGAACTTAGGAAGTTTATTCTTCAAACAGAACAATAATACTTCTCAATAGAGTAAGCACACCACGTCCACAATTTAATTCCTTTATATAAGAAAGATCAATCAATATATAAATTTTCGATACCAACCACAAAAATAATAATAATTAAAGAAAAAAGACTCACCGTTTGTAATTATTGCACTTGTAGCAGGGGGTACTTTGAACTATAAACAACGATAAAAAACGACAATAAAATAGATCAATATTTGTCAACACGAGATCACATTAAACAGCTTGTTTCAACGAGATTTTACTGATCTGTTCTGCCATAAAATTTACTTACTTCTTCCGCTGCGAATTTTAATACTGCTGTAAACGGCGTTCCTTCTGGGACGCTGAGACTGTTAATAAACAATGATAGAGGGATATTAGAAGCGATGTAAAGGCTTGTAATCGTTTTTAACTGTACCGGCATAAAAATTACTTTCACCTACACTTTGAATGGTAATTTCGGATCCGAAGTCAGCGTAATTTTAAAAGTTACTTTCGACCTAGGACACAAATAAAACAGTGTGAGATACTCAGTGACAGTAGAATCACACAATAGCAAAAACTGAGAATAAAAAATTCTGATCATGCCGATATTTTTCACTAACATTTCAAGATGTTTTGCGTATCGACAAAATCTCCAGTGAAAAAGAATCAGGCAATCGTCGCAGGTGTTCAAGGAGGAGGCCTGGGGCAGCACTGAACAACAGTTCGTACGTCATTTCCGCCAGTGATGATTTCCGGTTTTTCGCTCAAGGCGTTGAATCAAGAGTAAAGAATCAATAAGAAGCATCGCATTTATAACTGAAGAAAATTTAATCCATTAAGCTTCAAGAACGACTTGGTTTATTGTTTATTAATACACGAGCGATGTGATTGGTTATTACGCTCTTATATAAACAAAACGATACGATACGATATGTGACATAGTGCTTGCTATCCAATCAGGATAACGCTCGCAATTTGCAAGGATAAACAAACTCATGGACGTTTTTTTAAATATCACTTGACTGATGCGGAAGTAAAATGCATCTCCAAGCTGTACGTATTCGGGAGAGGTTGTAAATGCGGTTTTAAGCAAAATACTCTTTAAGGGATGAATGTTAACATTTGTTCCCTCTTGAATTATTTAAGTCAACGGTCTAGGTTCTGAAGAAATTTTTCAGTACTTCAAATTAAAGTTGTTAGTTGTTGCGTCATGGGAAAATATGGCGGATTGTGCTTCAAATGTAAATGAAATGTATTTTTAGCACTGTTATCCACAAACGATTTTAGAACTCTCTTGTCAACTCCAAAGTTACGGAAACAGAACACTCGTTCATTTCCTTCAAAACACTACCTAGTCGTGTCGCCTAAAAACAGGGGATAGGAAATAGGGTCAGGTGGTAACGGTTTTAAAGAAATATCCCATTTTTAACGTTAACTGGAATACTGGAGTTGTGATTTGTGCTATGTCATGCAAAAATAAGGAATTCATTGCTGTAGTGCGGTTTACATCGTTGACGCACCAACCACAACTAGACGGTTTCCTTTAATTATAAATATTGGTGACTCGTTTACCATGCACTCTGCCACGAATGACCACAATATGTTGTCAAGATGCGCTGGGGAAGGACTGGGTCCAGCGGTTTTCATTCCAATACAGTAAAGATCACACAAAGAACACAGAGTCATCAAAGCATTGCTGACATCGCTAGACTTGAAACTTTCTGTATTTGTGACGTCCAGTTAGCAAATGAAGGGGACACTGCCCTCGACTTTATTTACGAATCACGTAGATCAGATGTCGCTTCACATCCGTATATTTGAAATTTTATACGGCGTTTTCAAATTTCTCCATTTCAAATTTACCCGGGTTAATGTGGACAGGGCCTAAAATTACCTTGCTTCCACATGTCTGAAGAGAAAGAAAACGTGCAAATTCGTGTCTGTCATATCGCCATCTTATTGGTATTCAGCACGTGCAGTAGCTCTCTACTTCTACCCTAGTCCAGTCATTGAACTCTCTCTTCCACGGGTCCTTTACTACCTTTCGGTCTTCAGGTTGCGTGCACTTTTGTGCTTTTTTCCGACAAACTTTCTCGAATTAGCTGTATTTGTGACTGAGCATCACCAATTTTGTGTTACATAAATTATAAAAGCATAAAGCGCCATCAATAGACACTTATAAAAACTGAATAAAAAAAAAACTACTGAAAACCAAAGAAGAACAAAATGGGAAAAATCGTCAAAAAATTAATTACCAAAAAAGCTTGCAAAATGTTTTTAGGATTTTTGTGCCTGAAGATACCGGATGGTTCTCTATGTAGAAAAGGCCTAGGATTGAGAAATTCTTGCCTTGCTCTATTTTATATCTCTGTTTATCTCAATAATCTATTTCTTGCGGCTTCAAAATGAGCACGAGCCAACTCAGTGGTTCTCAACGCTTCCTGTTTATGTGATATTTTTATCTCGTGGCGCGAAAATAGTACATCGACCTTCTGAAAATGACCTTTGGTTTTGACCGCCAATGTCACAAAACCGCAACAAACAGGAAAGAGCTGGAGAACTGGAGTTAAACTGATAAGAGGCTAGTTCCAAGAATAAACCAATGACTCACCAATGCTGCTGAGGGCACGTGCGCATTGCTTAATGTTCAAACGATTGTGTTAAATAGTTTAAATCCCCGTATCGCCTAACGACCGTGTCTGAACTGATGTCTGGAGGTATACCAGAAGAGGCCCCGGGGGGGGGGGGGACACTCAAAAAAGTTTTATACGGGGAGGCTCCGCCCCAAGCTCTTACCCCTTACCCTTTTATATACCATTTTGACACAAATTGTACCCCTTTCGTATACCTTTTACTGAAAAAAGGTACCCCTTTCATATACCTAAAAGACGTGACATAGCCTTAGAACAGGACGTTTTCTTGTCATTTTTATGTAGCGCTTAATAAATTAAAATAATACAGCCATAAAGTGCGTCTGTTCGATATATTTTAATTACAGGCCTTTTAAAAAACCTAAATGACGGATTTTCATACCCTTTCATATACCTAAACTTGTGAAATCGCTACCCTTTTATATACCTGAAGCCCGAAAAAGGTACCCCTTTCGGGCGGAGCCTCCCCGTATAGGCCGTTATATGGAGTACCCCCCCCCCCCCGGGAAGCGGCCATGTTCATTTTACCTTCGCTATAAGTCGTTTCGATAACACCCCAAGTATGGATCAAAACTATTTTTTCTGCAGAGCCTTCTTAAACATTCGCTTACAAGCGCTTGAGCGCGAGCTTTCAAAACAAAGCGTTAAGGAGGTTGGAAGAGGCCGAAATATAAACCCCCTGGGGGACTCCTTCTTAATAGATAATACAATCCGACCTCTATTAAGCGGCCACCCTCGGGACTTTGAAAAGTGGCCGCTTAATAGAGGTTGGCCGCTAAACAGAGGTACAATATAAATTGGATGGGAATTGCAGTAAACACGATTTTAATGACTCTATATCGCAAAATGCTTTTAAAAAGTGAACATATATGAAGATTTATACCATGCCATAGAAAATACAGCCAATCAGAATACAGGAAAGCCGTGGTATATTCGACGGTATTCAACCCAACCTTCCCATCGTGCACTGCGATCCCATTCTCGACGAAATTTAGTAAGCGATTTTTCTATGGCATGGTATAAAATAGTTACACAACACTTTCTCGTGGCATACTATCGAATATCCCACTTGTCACTTGTATTTTCTTCGTATACACACTCGCCTGAAGGCTCGTGTGTATACCGAGAAAATACAAGTGACTCGTGGGATATTCCATAGTATACCACTCGAAAGCGTTGCATAACTAGTATATATCCAAAATTCATTGTAACAAAACATCAAGTGCATTTCCAGCCAATGCATAGTTCTAGCTCTAAAACAGAAGGCTTGTAGTTAAAATGTACAGTGTATTTCTTCGGTTGATAATGAATAGAAAAAGATGCAAAACATCGTTTCAGTTAGGACGTGAAAAAATTGTGCTCAAGATATTTCACCATTTCGCTTGGAAATATATTTTGCTGGTCGCTTAATAGAGGTAAAAAAAAAACATATAAATAATATACTTGTGACAGAAAAAAGGTGGCCGCGGCAGCTTAATAGAAGTGGCCGTTCAATAGAGGTATCAAATACAGCAGTTTACTGACAAATAAATCGGGACTTTGGGAAGTGGCCGCTAAATGGAGGGTGGCAGCTTAATAGGTGGCCGCTTAATAGAGGTCGGACTGTATCTTCTTTTAAGGGAACACGTTGACAAGTTCTTGTAGATAGTAAAGTGCAACAAATTAAACTGTTTTTGTCTGTGTAGGTGTAGCGTGGTCATTTCTTTAAAATGCAAACTGGCCAGATCGCGGAGTTGGTGTAGTGTGCTTCTTGCTAATTGGCTTTAATGGTTTATTGTGAAGGCTTACATGCCCACACTTAGCCATGACAAATCTTGTTTGTGCCACGCTATACGAGGATACTTGGGTAACGAGAATGCACTACCAGGAATAACCCATAAAGCCGGCAAGTACGCACAGCAGAAGCAACTAGATTAGAAATTTGTGTACTAACATAACCAGATCTAAGGGTTGATAAACAATGTTTAAAGACATGCTCAACGCTTTTCCCATAGACTTATGTAGCCAGTCTTGTTACAAATACTGTCAGGCTTGGTAATGGTAGCATTGTTTCAATAAAAACAATTAGAGACGAACACCCGTCCCCATTTCCCCGCGCAGCTGTGATCTGAATGCACATTATACGTCACAGCTGTGATCTAAATGCTCAATAGTACATACGTTACTGTGTCAATGTTTGTAAAAGGTACCATTAACTGGTTGCTATGCTGTTGTTTACATTCAGTTTAAAAGGGCATTGGAATGTAGCGGTCTGAGCGTTTTTGAATACTAGATCGATGTATTGAAGGATAATTGAAATGTATGCTATAAATTGCCCTTCAAATGATTGTCACTTTTACTGGTATCCCTGCCATGGAAGCTCATGGACAATTATGTATTAGTGAAATACGTATTTAGCCAGCTTCCCCAACGAGGTAAGAATCTATTAGAACCGGCAATTAGTTTGTTTGCTCAAACGCTGTGCACAACTGATTTTATAGTTAAAATTTTAAGCCGTTTTTGATATTTTACAAAACATTTTATCTAACCCAATGAATTATTTTGTTTGTTCTCGTTTTTCTTTCGATAAAAGCTTCAAGTTTTGCGGTCTGTTTGTTAAAGATATCACTAAATACGGCAAATTCTTTTGCTTGTTCTACTCGTTCGTTCATTCCAGACTCGTTAACTAAATGTTCAATTTTCAGAATTTTAAGTTATTTTCATTTTGTTGTTGTATGCATTTTTTTGCCCACCGCCGCCTGGAGGTTTATAGAAAGGACCATTTTGTCTGCGAGTGTGCAACCTGGTATCAACAAGCGGTCAAGAAAACAAAGACAGCTTCCTTCGTATGTCGCAGTTCCTTTTCACAGTTCCTGAGAAGTCTGTCACAAAAAACGTTCATTAAGCAGGTGTTCCTCCTATATTTATTGATCAGTCTTGTCCGAAGATGGACCAGAACGGGGATTATTAGCATTATTCCCGAAGGAGCCTCTAAGTTACTTACGCAACAGTAAATATTCCGATATCGGACGAGAAGGGGAGCTGATACTTCCCGGGGTATTTAACGGGCTTGGCCATTGAAGAACCCGAAATCTTAATCCCAGAATTTTTGATCAAAACAACGCACTTTGCCCAAACCAGGAAATTTCAGTTTTCAACTCTTCAAAAAGCATATGACCCTACCACGGAGAGGCCGGGGTGAGCGGGGAAAGCGTAGGGGACACGGAAGATCGAAAATTCCATGGGAAAAGAGAGTGTTTAGTCAGGACCTAAGCTTTGATAATTCGATTGGCACTTTCAAAATCAATTTCTGCTTGTTCGGACTTTTTCTTGCACGGCGAGGCAGGCCTTTTAGCCTCCCCCGGGTGTTTACTTTATTTAACTTTGAAAGTCGAAACCATCCATTAGAGGCCTATTTGTTTTCATCGAAAGTACAAGTGGTTTAGCATGCATGACCACAATGCGAAGAATCTGCTAAAAATAGGTCGACTGTTCTTTTATACCAAACACCACCCTTCAGAAATAACTCGGGAAACCTCACAACCACTCAAACATCACGAAATGCTGTCACGTGGGCCAAGTGATCACGTGATATACGCCGCCTCGGAAAAAAAGGCCTTAGTGGAATCGTGTGTGTTTTCTTCACATGAAGTTTACAGCCGCTGAATTTGAGAGTTTTCGCTCGAGAAATCCTTGAATTGCGTACAGATGCTGTGGACGGAGTATACCTGTCAGATAGGGTAGTAGTTTGCGGTCGATACGTCCCGAGTGCTCTTAAAATGACTTGAAAGCGCAAGAGACATGATTTCGAAGAGGTGATCAGCACCGGGAAGCCTCGAAAAGCAAGCTGTCTTCTCTTGTATCCTGAAATGGCCGGCGAGGAAAGATCTGGATACTCTATCAGCACGGACCCAGAGTCCATAAGCGTCGATTTAAAGCCCTCGTACGCTGCGGTGAAGAAGGAGCGATCTTTTTCACAGGTCGACACGCGATCGAAAAAAGGTTGTATTCCCTTGTTTTTTGAGCGAGCTTCTTCTCAATGGTGGAAGCCCTCATTCGATTCGGAAATCTTGGAAGAAGAGTTCCAGCGTTTTACCGCTCATAACCAAAGACGCCTCGTCCATGCGCTAATGTTCGTCTGCATTGTTGGCGTCACTTGGGGTATATTTTTTGCGGTTTCGCGGAGAGATGAAGGCATCACAATCTTGATAGGAAATGGGGTGTTTTTGGGTCTAGTCATCGCGCTAATACTGTTTACTAAATTCAGCAAATTGTACAAGAAATGTGCATCAGTTATTTCGTTGCTCTCGTCTGTGTTATTGATCGCCATGGAACTTTCACTTTTCGCTTTTCCGAAAGTTCTTTCGAACCCTGCTCGATTCTGTATGTGTACATGTGTGATAATGTTGATCTATACCATGATTCACTCGCTTCATTTGTACATCTGCATCCTAATGACAGTGGCGTTTTCCGTGGCTCATGAAGTTCTGTCTGACGTCGTCACCACCGAAAAGGGAAGCGACAACCGGCCCGTTGAAATCATTTGCCGCTTGATTTTACACATGTGTATTCATCTGTTTGGAATTCAGATCTTTTTCATGGCCCAAGTCCGTGAACGAAGTACCTTCTGGAAGGTCGGTCAATGCGTCGTCGCTCGCCGCGACTTGGAAATCGAGAAACAGGTGAAAGAACAGATGATACGCTCTGTCATGCCGGACCTTGTCGCAAAAGAACTGCTTCATTTGGACGAAGAAACCGAAGAAGACCCCAAAGACAGCTCTAATGGCAAAAAGAAACGTCGAAACAAAGGACAGATGGTCTTCCGACCGTTTCAGATGCATCGCATGGAAAATGTCAGTATTCTTTTTGCGGACATCGTCGGCTTCACCAAGATGTCCTCCAACAAATCCGCTGAGCAATTAGTTAGGCTTTTGAACGATCTCTTCGGGCGATTTGATCGCCTTACAGAAATCAACAACTGTGAGAAAATCAGCACCCTAGGGGATTGTTATTATTGTGTAGCCGGATGCCCTGAGACAACTGCTCATCATGCATTGAACTGTGTAGAGATGGGGCTAGACATGCTGGAACAGATTAAAGAGTTTGATGAGGACACCAAGAATGAAGTTGACATGCGAGTGGGTGTCCATACAGGGACCGTCCTTTGTGGCATTGTTGGAACACTGCGCTTCAAGTTTGATGTATGGTCCAATGACGTAAACTTGGCAAATCGCATGGAAACTGCTGGATTGCCTGGAAAGGTTCACATTACGGAAACTACGCTTAAGTTTCTCGCTGGTCACTATATTGTGGAGGATGGCAATGGTAGCTCGCGTTATCAAGGCTTGGAAGGTATCAAGACTTATTTTATTGTTGGTCGTAAAAATGGTATGAAGAAGCCAATGAACCTGCTGCACCCCAGTGGTCGTAAAAAGAAGTCAACAAATCTCAACTCCATCAATGCCAATATGAATGCTTCACATCACAGCAGTCCTCAGGGAAAGAAGAAACATGTCAAGATCTCCGAACAGGTGACATCCTCAGATGTGATGTTCAACTCCGATTCAAATATTTCTAGTCAAGGCGAGTCAAGCTCGGACAATGGTCCCAAGGTACTGAAGGGCAACCTCAAAGTCAAGCATGATGTCATTGAAATGGAATATTACAGTAACTGTTCTGGAACTTCAATTAAATCTGATGACGATGATGAAGATTCTAACGGAAGAGTTCCTGAAGACCGACGTTCTTCGCAAGTTATGGGCTTGTCGCTAAATGAAGCACTTATGAGGGACACACTCCGCACTAACAATGACCAGCAACTTGTAAGCTTGATGAGTCAAGAGCGGGCTGGTGATGAGTATTTCCACAGGTCGATGAACCGGTGTACACTACAGTTTCACGAAAGAGACACTGAGAGAAGATATCAGAACGAAGGGCAAGACTGTACATTGCTTAATCCTTCAGTCACCACTTTTGCGTCTCCCAGGGTCAACTTCTTCATAGATGTGTTACTATCTAACATTATATATCTCGTCATTATGATTTTGGGCTTTCCTCTTTACCAGCCTGTACAGTTAGTAGTAATTATCTTGTCGCCAATCTCGCTACTTATAGAAATAACATTGTTTTTCTTGACAGTTGCTCGTGCCTTTCCTCACATGTATTCAGCATGTGTCAACAGTGTCGTAGGTTACATTAGCGGTTGGTTCATTAGTCATCTTATAGGAGCTCTTCTTATGTGTCTACCCATGGGAACACTTTTTGCGAACTTCATGAACTGCGGGGATCTTCTTAATCAGAGGGCAAGAGATTTCTACTCCTTAATCTTTGCTGTCGCGCTACTGCATTTCTGCAATTTCACACAACTCACTTCATGGATGAAGACTGGACTTGCGGCTGTGTTTTCTATTGCATACATCGTTTTGCTAAATTATGACAACTTTTGTGCATTTCAACCAGTGCTGGACCCTGCTGACCGTGATATTGTACTGGAGGGAAATCGCCGTTTAGGCCCTGAAATTATGATATGCATTGCATTGTTACTGGTGTTTGTCTGTGTATTAAACCGTCAGTTAGAAATGAGTGTACGTCGTAACTTCAGTGGAGATGAGGAAGCCGCAAAGGACAAACGAAAAGCACAAACTCACAAAGAGCAAGCTGCGTGGCTGCTGGAAAGCATCTTTCCGAAGCATGTTGCAGATGCATTAAAACTGTCAAGTCACTACTCTCGGAATTATGAGAATGTTGGAGTAATTTTTGCATCAATTGTAAACTTTTCAGACTTTTACGAGGAGAACTTTGAAGGAGGCAAGGAGTGCATCAGAGTGCTGAATGAACTTGTTGGTGACTTCGATGATCTTCTGTCAGATAAAATCCAGTTTAGCCAAGTTGAGAAAATCAAGACAGTCAATGGATCAACCTACATGGCTGGAGCAGGCCTCTACCCAGAAGGTTGCGTTAAAAAGGACGCCCATCCTTATGACCACCTAAAGCAGCTCGTCGAATTTGCTCTGGGGATGATCAAGGTGGTCGACAGATTCAATGAGCATATGCTTGGATTTGAGTTTCTCTTACGGGTAGGATTCAACGCTGGACCAGTTACTGCTGGCGTGATTGGCTCGACAAAGCTTCTTTATGACATATGGGGCGACACAGTAAATATCGCAAGCAGAATGGACTCCACAGGAGTAAAGGGACGGATTCAGGTCAGTGAGGCAACAAAGAAAGTTCTTGATGAATTCTTCACATTTGAACGTAGAGGGACCATCCCAGTGAAGGGCAAGGACAATATGACCACATACCTCCTCACTGGGAGAAGAACGGTATGTAAAATTCTGTGATCTCGCCATATTAATTTTTTTTACTTGATAATGGTGTCAGGATGTCATCTAAACGTTGTTCATTATTTTTGCTTGTATTTATTATTAACTGTAATTATTGTTTTCTCTAACTAAATAGGCCATAATTGTCATGTCATCGAACTAGAATGTGAATTTTTTTTCGTATTGCATATGTTATTTTTTTATCAACAAAACAACCCTTGTGCTCCATGACAAAAACAGCCTTGGATGCTTCAACTTCACAAACAAAACTCTGATCCTGTGACAGAAATTAGTATGAACTTAGCAATATTTAACCTAGGGTCAAAACAATTTTGACCCCAGTAACAAAAATAATTTTGAACCCAGCACATTACAGCTCTGTCACCTGGGTCTGACACCGGGGTCTGTCACCTGCAGACCTCTCAAGTCTCACGATTTTGTCGTGAGACTCACGATTTTTAGTTCAATCTCACGGTCTCACGACAAGACACAAAAATCTCATGATAAACAGTCACAAGCTGTAAGGATACAATTTCTTGTATGATACCATTTTTGGCTTACCAAGGCGATTGTCTTGTGCCAATTCTGTGTAAATCTGTAGCCAGCAATTGAGCAAAGGTATTTCATTAGTTTGTTCGCTAGACACACAATTGAAACCCATATATAGAAGACACAAGCTGTGAAAATAACGTTAATTTTTGTGTTGCTAAAACAGGAAAAAACACTTTCTCTTAATCAGCACCTGGTTTTAGTTATTTTTGTCCGTCAGTTGATTAATCTCCCGGTTTTTACTCGAATCTCCCGGTTTTTTGACCTCGATCTCCAGATTTCCGGTTCTTTGAGGTTGAGAGGTCTGCACCTGGGTCATCAAGAAACAAAACAACTGTCACCCCTGTAACAAAAATAATCCTTTGATCCCAGCAACAGAACAACTGTTGTCCCTATAACAATTTTTTTTTTATTGGGTAGTTCCATGAATTAACCTTTCATACATCTCCTTAACCCTTTCACCATTCTATTTCCAGTACACAAACAACCCCCCCCCCCCCCCGAACGGCGAATTTCTAGCTATGTCAAACTTTTCGTCTAAAATAGCATGATTTGATTTTTTATACAGGGTTTGTGCACTTCAAATAGGCTTTTGTATTCCAAAAATTACAACACCAGCAAGAAAATCCAAGACAAAAACATCGTGATAAATTAGAACATTTATTTCATTAAAAAAAAAGAAAACGGAAAAATTAATGGAAAGTTTGTACAACTCTTACGCATTGTTCAACCGCACGGAAAACTTGACTGTAGAAAACGGTAGGACAGTTTGAGTCCATACGGCTTTGATCTTGGCATCAGAGGTTCAAAGAGGTCTTCAATAACTCAAGCCATTCACCATTGACAAATGGTAAAAAAAATTCCTTCCAAGTTTTAAAACTGGCCTCAAAATTCTAATTCTTAGAAAGAGCATCTTAGTCAATCAAAATATGGCGGAAAATGTTGATTCGCGCGTCTTCACTTCATGTTTTTATCAAGTTCTTTTCCTTCACTTCACGATTCAAGGACGCCATTTTGAAGTCTGACCATGTGCTTTCAATTTAAATGATACTGTTGAAGGTTGAAAAGTGATTTGTAGTTTGTTAAATAACTCAAACATTTTTCTTATTTCAGGATGCAACTTCTGACAGTGGCTCTTATACCTGTGACGAAATCAGGGTATGTTGTCTTTACCTTTTTTTTTCTTTTCTTGCACATTGCTTTCATGAATAGCTTTGCAGTACAAACCAAACCATACCATATAGCGCTGTAGATTTATCCTGGGGTATATATACTAGTTATGCAACGCTTTCGAGTGGTATACTATGGAATATCCCACGAGTCACTTGTATTTTCTCGGTATACACACGAGCCTTTAGGCGAGTGTGTATACGAAGAAAATACAAGTGACAAGTGGGATATTCCATAGTATACCACGAGAAAGTGTTGTGTAACTATTTTATACCATGCCATAGAAAATACGCTTACTAAGTTTCGTCGAGAATACAGTCGCAGCGCACTATGGGAAGGTTGGGTTGAATACCGTCGAATATACAACGGCTTTCCTGTATTCTGATTGGCTGTATTTTCTATGGCATGGTATAAATATATATATTACTGTGATAGGGTTGTTGTTGTATATTTTCTGATGAATTTACCATGTTTAAATAAAGTTACTACCTACCTACCTACTTTCGTAAATATGAACTCATATTTACTGGAAATTTAATTACCCTAAATCTCTCTTAGTGTCCAGGGGGCTTATTTCTTTTCAAGGCCTTTGGGGAGAGGGGTGGGCTTATTTTAAACCATAAATCAGTTAGGGTGCATATAAAAGAATTAAGTGGACTTTCCAATGTTTAGTACTGTTTACTGTTTGTTGGAAGCCCAAGGATATTTTTGGGTGTTGATTTTTGCCCGCATTCGACCATCCCGTCATTGAAATTCCAAGTACCCCCCCCCCCCCCCGGGGTAGGGATTTTAAAAAGGGGGCTAAATAGAGCTTTTATGGTTTTTCTTCTATGATTGTGGTGTCATTGCTATCTCATTTCACACAACAACATGAATTTCACATTCTCCCAGCTTTTCTCCATACATTTCCTTTATTTCCAGTTTAATAGGAGAATTTGCATGGCATTCACTGTTACCACTGAAAGGGTGGGATCAGCCATCCTTACATGTTTCCTTTCTTGTTTCTTTACAGCTAAGTAATTACATTATTGTCAATAGAGCAGTTTTCAATTGAGTGTCGTAAAACCAAAACCAAAGTTATTACTCTGGCCAATCACAAAGGACACAGACAATCCAGTGAACCAATCAAAACTCAAAGCAAATACATGTAGCTGGCACGAATCGCGGGAAAACGTGCACGAGGGAGTCACGATTGGTTTTGGTTTTACTCCTGATTGGCTGAGAAAACCAATCACTAAGCGTAGTAATGCAAAACCAAAGCAAACGCAATTTACTTTCGACACTCAAGTGAAAACCGCTCTATAGTAGTAGCTTGTCTAGAATAGCTTGGCTACCTGCGAGCTACCAAGGTCTAACAAAAATTGTGCTAAAAAATTACTGTTTACTGCAGGGATGTCACTAAGGGCCGGCTTAGTATTTTCTTAGCTACTTTCCTGTTACTGTACTGTTTACTGTAGTTTCCTTCCCCTGACTAATTGACACTGATTTTTTCTTTTCCTTTCTGCAGGAAACTATCATCGACTGAGACTGCAGTGGCAGGCACATTACAGTAATGTACATTAATTTATATGCTCACATATATGTAGATATATAAGCTAATCATGTGAATTATATAAAGATTCATTAGGTAAGAGAAATAAATTTAAAAATATGTGCTCTTCGTATATTCAAGTTTTCCAACCATGTAAATTTAAAATCAATATGGAAAATGGTAGATTTTTATTAGAAATATTGTAAAAAATAATGATGTTATAGAGGAAGCAAGAGATAAGAAGCATTTGTGATGCCAAATTTGAAGCAAATGCTGAAAGAAATTGAATAATGTTACAAACTATTTTAGACTGCTTATGCCTAGGATAAAATGACTATTATTGTAGGTGATAAAATTAGGTTCTGGTTTTAGGTTTTAGGTTCTGTTTCAACCATATAGATAATACAACTCGAATTTGTGGTGAACAACCTACATGAAATCTGCTTGCAAGAAAGTAACAACCTTTATTTATAATTTTTTTTTTTTTCAAGAAATAAAGTAATCATTAGATAAAATGTTCATCAAAAGGCTTTCCTTTATGTGGCATTTGGTGTATTTTTCATCAATATCTTTGCTATACCTCTACTGATGGTTGGGTTGTTCTATTTAACAATTACTATGAGCCTGAGTTTTCTATAAGCCAGTAGTCAATGAGGCGCAAGCAAGTTGGCTGTCACTCATAGAAAAAGAGGGTGAGTAGTCTGATTGTTTTGGTAGAAACTCTAAAAGACTCCAAAGAGTCCAAAACGTACAGTTTTATGCACTTTTAAGCCAAAAATTAAGACTTAGTGCCTTTTTAAATAATGACGTACACATTGTGTTTTATCAGGGAATAGAAAACAGTGGGAGAACTGTGCAGATTCACATGGACGGGTTTCTACTAAAAAGTGATACAAATCACAAGAGAAAGAATAAAATTATAATTACATATGTTTGCTTTTGCATTTGCTGAGGACCAAAACTGAATGATTAGTAATAACCGTGAACAACTCTGTGAGCGGAATTAAAAAACTTTAACGAACAAATACAGATTGATCACTCTTGACTTGAGTTTACAGCATTTAAAAACCTGATGCCAACAGTACGTTTTCAAAATAACTTACTACACAGCACCTACATCCTTAGGGAAATACTACCGCAAGGTGTTTACAAAATACAACACAGCTTACCTAGCATTTTGTGATTAACTACCTAAATCACATACTATGATAATAATTTCCTTTTAAAAGCTATGGTTTTTCCATTTCAGTTAAACAGGAAGTTAGGTACTTAGTGGTTATAATATGCTTGAAATCCACCACCTTGATTAGATTTAGTTTAACACCATTCATAAGAAAACTAAAACTACATCATGACTTTTCACTGTCAGGATCAGGAGGTTGTGTCCAGTAGAAAGTGGTACCAGATTTAACCCATAAAATAAAAATTATTTGTGACAAGAGTTACATGTTATAAAAATAATAATAATAATAATTAAACATGAAAAGCTAATGAACAAAGTGTTATAATTTGTGTGATAACAAAAGAGACTTTGTCAGTCTGCCTGTCTGTTTGTCTGTGTGTCTCTGTCTGTTTTCCCCCCCCCCCCCCTTTTTACGACTGAATTTATTCAGGAGTATTGTAGCTAGCCCAATGGCACTCGCATGGTGGGTCGTTCCATCGTCTGTAAACTTCTCATTGCAACTCCGCTGACCAGCAGATACACTAGAAGAAAGAGTGTAGCAAGACAGCCGTATAAAGGCGGCCTTTTGAAATTTAAAGGGGTAAACAAGTAAAACAAGAAGCAAAGAAACAAAATATGGCTGACAATTATATGTGGAAAGTATTCGACCGCCGAAAAAGTGGAAATTGAGAGCCACGACGATCGATCTCTTTCGTATAAATCTGTTGAGCTAGCATCGTACATGTAGGAACATTCGAAAACTAAATCGGGTCTCACATAAGCTTCATTAACGATGGATCTATCTAGAAACCAGAGCGTTGGCTAAAATCGAGTGCATGGCTGCTTGTTCGGAACAAAAGGAAGAGCTTTTCAGATGAAACAGCACAATTTAATACATTTGTACCTGAATCAGTCTATATGTTTTGATATATTTCAGACCTCTCAAGTCTCACGATTTTGCCGTGAGACTCACGACTTCTAGTTCAATCTCACGGTCTCACGACAAGACACAAAAATCTCACGATAAACAGAGTCACAAGCTATAAGGATACAATTTCTTGTATAATGTCATTTTTGGCTTACTAAGGCGATTGTCTTGCGCCAATTCTGTGTAAATCCGTAGCCAGCAAAGGTATTTCATTAGTTTGTTCGCTAGACACACAATCAAAACCCATATATAGAAGACACAAGCCGTGAAAAGAACGTTAATTTTTGTGTTGCTAAAACAGGAAAAAAACTCCTTCTCTTGATAATTTAGCACCTGGTTTTAGTTATTTTTGTCCGTCAGTTGATTAATCTCCCGGTTTTTACTCGAATCTCCCAGTTTTTTGACCTCGATCTCCAGATTTCCGGTTCTTTGAGGTTGAGAGGTCTGATATTTATTTACAGCGTTATTACTTAACGGCTTGACATGTAAATTATTCTGCAATGCACACCTACGGAGCGATATAATAAACAAACCATTTTAGTGCTACTGGTTAAAAAAAAGAAAAAAAAAGGAAAAAAGAAAAAACTGTCTCCTCTGGGATTCGTTAGTTAGAACTAACTTGTGCATCGTAATAAACAGAACCACACCAACTTTCATACGGGTGTCTGGAAAACCCGAATAGCGAATAGTCGCAAATTGTGACGAATAGTGACGAATGGTCGTGAAAAGTGATGAATAGTCGCAAAAAGTGATGAATAGTGGCGAATTAGAGACATGTAGTTCCCAGTACCTCGCAACAACGTGGGATTTTTCCGCTACTGAAAATGGAAGCTTGGTAGGAGAGAAGGTTTCATTAGCTTTTGATTGTGTTTTCTGTTTTCTTGCCGGTGATTGACAGCCTCAGGCAGAGTTGAGAAAAGAAAAGGGTATAAAATTAATGCAAGAAAGCGTTGCGTGACGAGCATAAACAACGACTACAAAGGAGACTGCCTTTGGCGTTGTTATTTTTATAACACAACTTCTATTGTCTTTTCACATCGATAAACTAATGACAGAACACTTTTCTCTTATTTGTATTTTATTGTTCTGCTGATAGAACGTGCCTCGGATCACGGTTCATGAGAATGAAATGTGATTAAAAACATATTATGGTCGGTAAGATCGGCATTGAGAGGAGGCGTGGTGGCCTAATGGTTAGCGCGCTTGACTCCAGGTCAAACGGCCTGGGTTCGAGCTCTGGCCAGGGCACTGCGTTGTGTTCTTGGGCAAGGCACTTTACTCTCGCAGTGCATCTCTCCACCCAGGTGTATAAATGGGTACCGGCGAATTTACTGCTGGGGGGTAACCCTGCAATGGACTAGCATCCCATCCAGGGGGAGTAGCAATACTCTCAGTCGCTTAATGCTACGGAAACCGGGATAAGCTCCGGCTGTATGGGCCACTTGGCTCGAACACAGACTTTACCTTTAAGGTCGGCATTGAGATAAAGGCTTAATAGATCAATAAAAGTGATTCATATAGTTACATCTTGACTTGCACTCTCTTTTAGAGTGAGCTGACAAGCATATGATATATAATTTCCTTGAACTTCTAGATTGCTCTGTGCATGTGGCAGTAAATTTTGTAGAAACTATGTTGGCTTATTCCTGGCGACTATTCGTCACTATTCACGACTATTCAACGATTATTCATCACTATTTGTGGGAATGATGGCTTTGTCCATAATTGCCTAAAACCAAGGAAAAAGGTGAAGGGTGGTAATCCAAGAGGGATTTATTCAAGAGTGACCTGTTTTTGGTGTTTTTTTTCTCCCTTTGCTGTGCATTGTGAACTATGATACTAATCTGCACGCAGGTACCATACCTCCCATAATTTGGGCTGGAAAAAAGAACTTGTACATATTTAGAGATTCAAATTAATGTTTATAACATAACTAATGATTCAATTCTAAACATATACTCATTATTAACAGTAGTTTAAATTTCAATTAATTACCACAGCAAGATTTTTGTAAATACTCAGCTAAATCTTGTTTTATTTGCATATAGGTGAAGTTGTTATGCCCTAATAAAAGTAACAAGCTTAAACACTAACAGATACATAAATCAGTCGTTAAACAGTGGTTTATAAGTAAATCCATTGAAATGTGTTCTGTTTCTGTTGGGAAAAGATTAAATGCACACTAAAGACAATAATTGTCTTATAGTCCAGATCTGTTGGATATATAGTCCGTAGTTATCATTTTATTAATAAATCAAAACTCTATAACATGATGTGCATCACTTATCAGACTGTAAATAATATAAACTGTATGATATTTTACAAACTGCCACTGGACTGTGCAGATTAACAAATGGAACTTTAATTTTAGGCAATATTAGTTAATAGCTAACTTGAACAAATGTAGACAAAGATAAACGTGACAACTTGTTGATTTATTTTTATAGTTCAGACATAAAGATTAAAAAGAAATGATTATGTATAAGTGATAGTCAAGGACTAAACTAAATGTTGTTGTTGTGTAAATACTCGACTTTGTTTTCCTTGACTTAAAACGTTTTACTAGAAGAGATAATTTCTGTAAAAAGTCAAAGATTAAATGTTTGAAAAATTTTGTGTGGCAGAACGTTGATTAAATTATTAACAGCTCAAACTAAATGCGCTAACACCCAACACATGAGGGTTTATGTTAATGTTACAAGGACATGTATGGGTTGGCCACTACCTCTCCAAACAAGTTATTTCATTGGTTTAAAACAGTAGATAGCAGGCCATAACAATGCCCCTAGCCCTAGAAAGCAATAAAGGTAGTGTTTACAAGGGATGAATAAAAATATAATTCCAATGAGGAAGGGCCTTTACTGACATGTATCGGTGACTAAGTCATTTACATGAGGGGATATCTCATCCCTGCAAAATTTTGTCCCTGCAACATGAGTTGAATCCTGGGTAACGTGTTGCAGGGATATTCCCCCAAAGACTTGTGTTGCATAAAGTGAAAAGTACCAGCATTCAAGATGACATGTCACAGCAAATGTCCCCGCTACATTTTCTTGTGTGTTATGTTATGATTTATGTCCCTGCTACATGTCTTTAATGCACTTGTCTGCAACATGTCCCCAAGTGTGTTCAAAGTATGATTTTTGTCACTACATGTCGCTAGGACATGCCCCTTTACCAGAGGTTTAGTTTTGCTGCAATGCAGTTGCAGTGGCTCGCAGAAGAAAGCTGCCTGGCGTACCCAGGGGGTACTCCGGCTTGTAAATGACGGGGATGATCGAAGGATTTTTTTGGGTTTGAAATTTTCGATTGATTCTTTGGGTTGGAAGATTTGGCAAGTATTTTTTTGGGTGACTTGATTCAAATAGGTTTTTTTTTTTGGGTATTAAAAACAAAATTAAGTGCCTTGGCGTATTTATGGTATGATGAATAATCAAACTTGAGCATTATTGCCCCTCCTGGCAATTTAAGGGTAATTAGGCAAGGGATTTTTTGGGGGGTTATTGTTGGTCCAGGGATTTGGGTAATATGTCAGAGGACTTGGGGATTTTTTTGGGTCCTGAGTTTTGCCTTCATTCAATCATCCCCGTCATTTACAAGTCGGAGTATCCCCCCTGGGCTGGCGTTAAGGTTACTGTGCTGGGCTCGGGTTCAGAATAAACCCCTGGGTCAGGTGGTTGTGTTGTATTCTTGGGAAAGACACTTGACTTACATGGTGCCTCTTCATGTAGGGGTCTAGCCTGTGAGCAGGTTTACACGTTGGAGCGGCAAAGCTTGCTGCTTCATATGCATGGCTTTCATGCTCGACTGTGTGACCCCAAGGTTAGCCTGTTCACAGTCTAACAACGGTATAAATAGATTCCAGCAAATTGTTTGGACAACCAGAAAATGATGGGTTGGGGTGGGGTGGGTATCCCATCTTGTCTAGTTCCAGGGTGTACCATGGCAAAATCAAGAGGCCTAGCAACTAGGTGAAATACCATCCATGGAAAGTAGCAATACTCGAGTGGTTTCAAGCTTTAGAAACATAACCCCCACCCTCCACCCTTCCTGTCCAAGCCCTTTCACCCAGAGCAAGATTACTTGTGAGTAAATCATCCCCAGATCAGAATTCTTCTTCAGACTTGTTTCTATTTCTTTCTATCAGTTGTGTCTTCCTTCCCCTGTTCTTAGTGTGAAATCAAGTGACTCTCAAAAATGGTGGGTTCATTCTTGAGCCCAGAGTCTGCCTGCTCCTTACTCAGCAGCACCGGCAACCTACCGCTGAGTCCCCACACAAAACCCACTCAGCGGTCAAACGCCGCGCGCGTGCGCAGTTCCTGTGCAATTCCCGCCAAAATTCTGCGTCCTCTGGAAAGCCCGGGGGGGGGGGGGTACTCCCTATAATGGCCTATACGGGGAGGCTCCGCCCGAAAGGGGTACCTTTTTCAGGCTTCAGGTATATAAAAGGGTAGGGATTTCACGAGGTTAAGTATACGGAAGGGTATGGAAATCTGTCATTTGGCTATTTAAAAGGGCCTTTAATTAAAATATTTCGAACGGACGCAATTTACGGTTGTATTATTTTAATTTATTAAGCGCTACATAAAAATGACAAGAAAACGTCCTATTTCAAGTCCACGCCATGTCTCTCAGGTATATGAAAGGGGTACCTTTTTTCAGTTAAAGGTATACGAAAGGGGTACAATTTCTGTGAAAAATGGTATATAAAAGGGTAAGGGGTTAGAACTTGGGGCGGAGCCTACCCGTATAAAACTTTTTTGAGTAGAGCCCCCGGGCTGGAAAGTTAAGGTTTATACGCCGCTTTTAGATAGGAAATTTAATAATTCATCTCCACTTAGTTTCCCAGCTTGAAATTTTCTTTCACCGTACTATTTCTTTAACAGTTTCTTACAAAAGTTTGCCCACTTTCAATTCAAATTCTTTGAAAAGTTGGAGGCGGCGAAGATCGGAGGTGACGTCATTTTTGCGTTTGACCATGTTTGATGTGGGGCTCGAGATTGTGGTGGGCCCTAAAGAAGCTCATACCCAAGGTCTTCCGGGTAGTGCTTGATGCCATCTTGAAAGGTTACAGCAAGACAACCGTGGGAACGAGGCTGGGCCCTGAACGCAAGGAGGTCTGTGGATAAGAAATGAGTCTTTCTCTGACCGATCGTGTTTTCCTTCCTTGGGCAACAAAAGATAGATCTGGGTATGGTTGGGAAACAGCTGCTTCCAATAGAACACATCCCAACATCTACCAACCCATTGGAAGAAAAATGATTGGAAAAATACGACCACGTTATGTCGTTTTCAGGGTCAAGCTTCTGCTCCTCTCTCACTCCAGGCAGGGGGCGGAGGGGGGTGGGGGGTGGGGGGGGGGGGAGACCTGTTGACGATGCCGGGAAAACTGTTTCATGGGACACCGGTTTATTTGTTTAACGAAAAGGGTTGCTAATAACAGTATCAGTATTCCTTAAAGAAATCTAAATAAAAAAATGATTATTTGGAAAGGTCACTTTCATATTTTAAATTTTTTAGTTTAGAAAAAATTTCGGAAGATCTGTAGCCTGTGTACCAGCAATTTTAACTTTCCAAGCGCGCGGAGCAAACAAAACGTGGAGCAAGCAAGCGAAAACATAGGGAGAAGCAAGCGAACTAACGAACGCGCCCGGAGGGAGCAAACAATTTAGGGAGAAAGGGGAGGGGTGGGGAAGGAAAGAAAGTTCCTTTCCATCCCCCTCCCCCCCTTCTCCGCATTTTTTTGCTCGTTCGCACGTTCGTTGGCTCCGCGGACTCCCCGCGCGCTTGGAAAGAAGCTTACTGCTACGGAGGCTAAAGGATCTGAAGAGTTCCTTCTCAGTACTCGTGTTTCTCCTAGCGGAAGGAACGCCCGAAATGTCCGTAGTATTTGTATCTGCGACAAATTTCGCGCTTTTTTGTTGACGACGAATATGCGCTTATAAAATAGAGGGCAAAATTACTGAATGTTGATTGGACAAACAGGAAAATTGCTCGTTTTTAATTGGCTGAGTGCGCTGCACTTCGTTGGCTTCAAGACGACGGGTTTCATTTAGTTGGCTGAATCCTGAACCCTAGCCTTGAACTTTTTTAGATGACAACAGTCCCAAGCACATTAGTTGCACATGTATTGCGGAGATTATTTCCCTAATAAATTATAACGAAAGCAAGAAAAAAGAATAAAATTAGCCCGTTTGGACTCAGACTAGACATTATAGGTAACAAAAAAAAGTGATTATTTCATGTCGAGTACCTTATTCCTGCTAATTTTGGCGCGTAAAAAATCGCGAAAATTTAGTACTCGGGAAAAAAAGAGCGCGCTTTTTTATAATTCCGCTACTACAGATCAGGGTTTGTGGCATCAAAGCAATGGCAAAATCGTGAAATTGAAATTGAATCGCTTTTTCCTTGGAATCGCGAAAATTAATACTCGCGAAATACAGCTCTATTAGTACTGTATTTGTTACATGAGTTAATCATCTACATTCCATCTGTGTCTCCACCTGGTCCGGGGTTTAAGGACATTTGTACGGCCGAAACGGCGACTTAACGGGACCATGAGGGAAGCAGCTTATCACGAAAACTTGAGTATTTATCGCAGAACACATGTAGTCACTCAGTGGAAACGATTCCTTGCGTGCATATTATCATTCCTTCATTTATTCATGCTGGAAAAATTACATAGCTTTGTCCATGTACACGTATAGGACAAAACTGTGTGTACTTACAGGCAAAGGATAAATTAAAGGGTGTGTTCATGTTGTAAGTTTTGTAATGTGGTCTGTAGTCAGCTTGTAGTATTGTAAGAATTCTAAGGTTTGTCAGCTGTAGCCAGCTAGTTATTATGACTCGTTCCGTAAGGACTCAAGATGACTGAGTACTACACAAAATAGCATCAAAAACACCTATGTTTCGATGATAACAGTAACTTAAAAACGCGTGGAAATTTAGCCGATCAGAGCACAGTCAACTAAAGTGTAAACAGACTGTTGACACTAGAAAGACAAAAAAGTGACCGAAGGTAAGGTTTTAAATCTTATTACAGCTTTTCAATGGTACAAAGAGATATTTTTAACTTTATTTCAAATCAATACAAACTATATAGTACGCTTTGGTTACCTGTGATCAGAGCAAGCAAAGAATCCAATCGAAAAAACGTAAACGATCGGTAGCAAGCTCGGCCGTTCAGGTCTTAGTGGCGTTTGGTATTCCTAGAAAATGTTTTTCCTATATACTGTATTGTAGTTAAACTAAAACTGATAAAAGAAATTACACTAGGGTGGATAGTCTAGTTTAAAATTCGAACTCGATACAAAAACACACAACAGGTATGGCGGGAAAACTCGTGTAACGGCGCGCCAAAACATGATTGGCTTATTAACTTCCGATTGGTTCAAGTGCGTTGCATGAGGCTTTTCCAAACCAGTGAAACAGCTTAGCACTGAAACGAAACCCAAAATAAACGCGCATGGAAAGAGCTCCAGTTGTGTTCTGCCTAAGATAGTCTAAAATGTCAGTCATTTGAAGTCATCTTCTCGTTCCAAAACCCAACCAAACATGATGCAGATATGTCCAGGGTTAATTAACGCTAACGAGATACACTCTCTTTTATAAAACGCATCACAAAGTTTCCTCATTGATAAAAGTTCATCAAAATACACATAATTATGTTAAATATGAAGAAATATAAAAATGGCCAAAATGATCGTCAGCTCTTGGTTTGATCAAGTTTGTGGAAAGGAAAGAAAACGCGCAAGCAGTCGATGTTTACCATAACATAACTCTATAACGTACAGTTTTTATGCCCAATCGCACCTTTTTGTCACGATAGGGGGGCATATCAGGCAAGTTTTGGTTCATATTGAGATACCCCCAGCGTGATATCCTGATATGTCACAGGAGCGTGCCAAAAGGTACATACTAGTTACGTAACGCTTTCGAGCTGGTATACTATGTGACATCAATGACGAGTCCCGGAGTCTCTCTTTTCTTTAGTGACACACACGCCTAGAAAATACAAGTGACAAGTGGGATATTCCATAATACCATGCCATAGAAAATACGCTTACTCGCCGCGCTTATTTAATTTTAGTCGAGAATATGATCGCAGCGCACGATGGGAAGGTTTGGTCGAACTCCGTCGAATATACAACCAGTGGCGTAGCCAGGGGAGGGTTCCAGGGGTTCCGGAACCCCCCCTTCGGGATATCGCAATAGCTAATTCAAGAGAAAAAATATTATTAGAACCCCCCTTTAATTCCGCCAGATTAGAAAAATGAAATTTTTGAGAAAATAAAATGAAATCTATAAAGTATCACCTTGTGTTTACAATTACAAAATTTCGTGTATACAAGCCTGCGTTGTACGTGTAGTGCGGATCAAGACCTACCAAACAGTGTAGTTCAGGCCTTGGCAGAATGTGACAGCGATTTTTATCCAAATGTGCACAAGTTGCTGCGCATCTTGTGTACGTTGCCAATTACTTCTGCAGAATGTGAGCGATCGTTCAGCACATTGCGCAGACTAAAGACATACCTGCGGGCTACAATGACCAGCGAGCGAGAGTCAGGACTTGCTCTTACGAACATACATTACAACAGACAAATTGACATTAGTGCAACAGTCGACATTTTTGCACGGAAGCATCCACGGCGCCTACTTCTGGCTGATATACTAGCTGACTAGTGAGTGACGGTACGCCGGGAGTGAATGGTACGCCGGAAAAATTACCTGGTACGCGAGATTTTGATCTTCCCTTCTAAGAAATACTAGCTTCAATTGACGCTAAAATTGCTAAAAATTTATGCTTAGAATCAAGGAGATGCCATTTCTGGGGACCGCAAATTTCAAAATTTCCCGGGGGACCATGCCCCCAGACCCCCCTAGAGGCGGAGCGCCTTCGGCGCTCGGTTTTACCCTCACAATTAAAATTCACATTTGGAACCCCCCTATACAAAAATCCTGGCTACGCCCCTGACAACGGTTTTCCTTTATATGCTTTTAATTTACACGACCCCACAAGCTTGTCAGCTTTTAACTACACCGTGTTATAAATAAAGGCAACCTACTTTCCTGTATTCTGATATGCTGTATTTTCTATGGCTTGGTATAAAATTAGGTTTTTACAGTACCCAAAAGTTCGGCCAAAGATGCGACGATACCAGTTGAGTGACTTGATATCGCAAACAACAAGAACAAAGTAACCGTCCAAATACGGAAGGTGCAGCTTGAAAAGTTTAGCCTAAATTCGGCATTAGGTCGTGTTCTATCACTGAAGCCCAACCGGTTTTGATGGTTTGGTTTGAAGTGTCCCAGAAGAACACTTTCAAACCGTGTCCATATTAGTAACTTATGCTGAGACAGTTGATAAAAGTACGGTTTTGAATTGGATGAAAAAAAGATGGGAGAAAACGTTTTCGGTTAATAAGATAGATATTGGTCAGCCGTTTGAACCAAAAATAGTTGAAAAAGTATTCTACTGGGAAACGTCAACCAAACCAAACCAAATCAATCAATCAATCAATCAACCATACGAACCGAAAACGGGTTCTTTTTTCAATAAAAGACCACAGAACACGAAACAACCAAACTTCGCGATTTAAAACGGTTGATCCCAATAGAACACGACTTTATTTGTCGTTCATAATTCATCTCAGTTACTCTTAGAACCCATCTCCGTTTTCTTTTTGATGTATTGTTGCCTCTTTTGATGCCGTTTCATTTCCCTCAGTATTATAAACAATTATTTTCAGGTATCGTGAAATGGATCTTTGGCCCTCTTTGACATAAATCAGAGAACAGCGAATGATAAACCATTGTAAAAATGTATTTCTTACTTAGTATTTTCTAAACTTTAGTCGGGTGTGATTCGCGGGCTGTTTAGATGAAAACAAAAACAGAAACTGACCACAAAATTAACAGAAGCGTTTATGATCACGAGCAGAGGCGTGCAAATCTCTCTTGAAAATCCCGCAACGAACGACCCGAAAAGGGAGCATGTTCCAGGAACAAACTTCTACGTAATTGTACCCATTCTCGTCCCCATAGCCCTTTCGTTTCTCTTAGCCGGCTTGGCACGAGAAAACGGAGGGCTCTGGGGACATAGGATTTTTTAATTAATTCGAATTTTTTTGATTGGCTGTTTGGAACAAAGAATTCCTAAACGGAAGTCAAAAACATAACGACTCTCTCATACATTCTTTTGAAACGTCATGACTGCATACATGAAGACCGGAAGTCCTAGAATCTAGGACTGGAAATTCTTCGTTTTCTCGTGCCAAGGCTCAGCCGGCTAAGAGAAACGAAAGGGCTATGGGGACGAGAATGAATTGTACCTTTTAGTGCGCTTCGTCGGCATATCAGGCGCGTTTGATCGAGACTAGTTGGTACTTTTGCGAAACACAGTCTTGCCGAGTCGAGTCAAAATACATGGAGTCGGATATGCCTTCGAAGCGTACCAAAAAGGTACAAT